>NC_140296.1:3337500-3937500 GCF_964211825.1 Aythya ferina
ATGGAGGCATCCAGAAATCAAGGGGCAGAACTGAAGAGTATGTGTGCTTGCCAGTAGCAAAGGTGCTCAAACAGCCTATACAAATACGGAAAATTTTGTATTTTTTGAGCTCCTGCTATGCCTTCAAAGGCTTTTGAGGAACTAACTTTTAAAAGGCTCTAGAGTTTACGAGATTTTTCAGGCCAGAAGGAATTGTAATACAGTCTGACCTACTAGACAGCATAAACTAACAGACCATATACATTATTCTATGTATCGTCTGCTTGTTCTGCTTGTTGTCCAGTGCTTTTTGAAAGGATGGTTTTGGTTTTGAGCTGGGCAGTGGTGGAGAACCCATCACTTGGTTATAAAGGCTGTTCAAATGGCTGACCACCTCCCCCTGGCTCTGGCTCTACAAAATACATTTTTTTTTTCTTTCATGGGTGAATTTCAGCTCTAGAGGAAGGGGACACAGCTACTGAAAAGGCAACTTAGATATCACAGAAAAGGTTAGGTTGGAAGGGAAGCTGGGGTTTGGAGGACTACAGTCCTCCAAAGCATGCGAGCTTGTCCAGCTTCAAAGTTTGAAGTAACCCTCATGTGGATAACTAAATTCAGGCATCCTAAACGCTACCCAGGATGTACAGATAGCCAGTAATTTGCAGGTGACTGGCTTATTAAGTGAACATGTATTTATCCATTGAGCTTCACCCCTTTTTCTCTTGTTTATGGGCACCCTGCGGTGACACCAAGTGGAGTTCCACAGCTCTCTCTTGCCCTGGGGAGAAATTGGGCTAATGTTGGATATTTTTTCAGTGGTGTCCCCGTGTCTCTCCTGGGGGTCCCTGTGTCATCAGGCAAGTGTCTGTTGCCTCGCTAAGTGACGAGAGGTCCCCAGATAAGATTTCAGGTGTGTAGTGTCAGATTGCCTGCAGATAAAACTTCCTCCTTCACAAAGGCTCTGAGCTCTAAGCTATTCATGGGCCCCCGGGGGGATTATGAACACAAATGAGCACTGGGCAGAGTGTTGTTTGGCAGAATTATCCTCTATACAACTACCTGAAAGGAGGCTGTGGGGAGCTGGGGGTCGGCCTCTGCTCACAGGGAACCAGGGCCAGGAGCAGAGGGAACGGCCTCGAGTTGTGCCAGGGGAGGCTCAGGTTGGCAATGAGGAGACATTTCTGCTCAGCAAGAGCGGTCAGGCCTTGGGACGGGTTGCCCAGAGAGGTGGGGGAGTCCCCGTCCCTGGGGGTGTTCAAGGAGAGCTTGGACGTGGTGCTTGGGGACAGGGTTTGGTGGTGACATTGGTGGTAGGGGGATGGTTGGAGCAGGTGATCTTGGAGGTCTTTTCCAACCTTAATGATTTTCTGATTCTATGAAATGCATCCTTGGAGAGAAGCACCTCCAAACAGCTCATTTTCACACCCAAGTCTTTTAGCAGCCATTCCTTTACAAGATTCCTCTGTTACAACCATTCCTAAGGCCAACCAGCTCTGTGGCCTTAGCCACTTGCAATTCCATCACAGAGGTCCCAGGTTTCTGTGCTTTGATTGCTCTGCACCACTGATGGCTTTGGAGGGGCAGCCCATGATCCTGGGGCCCACAGAGCAGTTAATTCAATCTCAAAATCAGAATAACACTCTCAAAATGACATAGAGCACATATAGCTTGAAAGAGAGGCACAAAACCTCATCCCTGTCTGCGTGTGGGTTGTTGGAGGATCAGGAACCCAACCTTAGGTCTCATCTTTTGAAAGTCGTGGAGTAAATTGGTGCCAGGCATGATAAATATTGATGGCAGTTTTGCAGAACCAAGATACCATATGGATGCCATGTGTGTAGGGACACCCAGTCCTCTGAGAAGGTTTTTTGGCTTTTTTTTTTTTTTTTTAGGTATAATTTGTTCTGTCTTAAAGATGTTGATGTTCAGTGTGACTTTGCCTTCACTGCCTGATAGGATTGCTAAGCCTTTTGAGTGAAGGATGACTTTCGCAGCAGGTCTTCTGTCCATCTTGTTTCCTCATCCCTTTAGCTTTATGGAGGGTGTGATTCTGCTCTAATAACACCTTTTTATATTTTATATAAAATAATTTTATATAATATAACTTTCCTTTTTCTCCTCCCTCACGTTTTACTCGTAAGACAAACTGCGGCGGGAGAGTAAGTACTGACTCGTGGAGCTGTCACCAGTAACCACTGCCATGCCATCCACTGGATCACTTCTTTCTGTTCCCCATCGTGGCATTCTCCTTTAATTTGCACTACCATTGCTGCTGCTTCACGAATGCACTGACAGCATCATGCCATTTTCTGCAGAGCTTGGCCCTTGTGGTGAGGTTGTGACATCTTCCCAGAGCTGGAAAGTGTGGTGTTGGGTGGTTAACGCCTTAAGTGCTTCTCAGTGATGACCTCAATGTGGAAGAAATTAACTTCTGCATCAAAATGTGAAAAATTTCAACGAGGGTTTGTTGTCCATGCCTTGGTTTTCATGCACTGGGAGAAACCATGCTGAATATTGAGGGTATTTGGTGGGAGTTTGGACTCTGAGCAAGGTTAAATCTCTTTATCTGGAGGTGAAAGCAATGCCTGCTGCTGCTTTCTTGTTGCCAAAATGCAGTAATGTTTGGTAGAGCTTTAACCCCATAAAAATCCAGAGGAAGTCAGCCACAGCGCTCTGAGTAGTGAGGGAAGCAGGCTCAGAAAGGATTTTGTTTAGGGCTACTTGCAATGTAGGTCATGCAGGCAGCAATGCATTTGCACTGAGATGTGGTTTCTGATGTAAGTGGTCAGCAGAGCCTCTGCCTTTCGGTAGAGTATGATTTTCCCCAGGCAGAGAGGCTTTGCTCTCACCCAACAATAGAAACCAAAGAGGTAATATTTCCTTAGAGGTGCCCTTTGGCCCCTCGTCAGCAAAGCAGACAGAGTTTTGCATGCTGTCAGCTACGAGAAGTGGGCAAACTGTGAGTATTCATCAACCAGGAATGACCTGGGACAGCAAGCAATAGCACGAGAGCTTGTGCTGACAAAGTCTTTTGGAGATCACAAGGGAAGGGTCAGCGAGAGCATCCAGAAAACATTCCTGCAACTAATGGTTAACTCCTCTAATAGGCTCACCGGCTGCATTTGGGGTAGGGCAGGCCAATGTGGCTGAAACACGGGCTTTCAGAGACTTCTGCAGAGTCCTTTTTTTTGGAGAAGATGCTCCAGGAAAATTAGAAATACTCCTTAAATTAACTTGGTCATAAAATATGAAGAGAAAAAGAATCTCGCAGGTCTCTCACCCAGGACTAGAAGGGAACTCAGGGGTCACTGGGGATCTTGGTGTCAAAAAAAACACTCAGGAACTGAGCACAGCCCTTCTCTGAGCTTTAGGTTTACCTGCAGAAAGCTGCTCAGGGACTTCATGAGCTTCTCCTAATATCCAGTCTATATTATTTCACAGCCAATTTCCACCTTTTGTATTTGTGACAACTGTGTCCTTGAGCTTAAAGAGTTTTTTTTTTTCCTTTCCTGCCATGTAACCCGCTATTACAGACAGGGCTATTATTTCCTCTGTGAATTTAAACCTCACCTAGGCTGAACAGAAAATTGTTAATTTTCTCTGGCGTTGGCTGCGAAGTGACAGCCTGGGAGGGCTTTCAGCATCCCTCCCATAGGACACAATTGCCACCTACTGGCTGTCTTTTAGGAAGCCACAGCTGATGGAGATGTAGATGAGTGTAGATGATGCAAAAGAAGTTATCATCTAACCCCACTCAGGCCATTTCCATCATGACTGAGAGGAAAATAACAGGCTATACAGGGAGCAACTCAACCTGGGGCTGCCAGGTTCTCCCCTCCCACCAGCACTGGTAGTTATTTCGCTATCTTCTGAAGCTCAGATTTGCTTTATCCATCAGCAAGTTTGAGATATGCACAAAAAGAGGAGCAGCCAGCAGAGCATGGAGAGACAGTCTTCATGGTTCACGAGCATCCTTGCCTGAGACACTTCAATTCTTTCTGCCAAAGGCTTATTTTGGGGTTCAGATCATGCAGCTGAAAAGTTGTGAGATGTTTTTTATGTTGGGATGATGTTTATTTTTCCTGGATGAGCCTTCATTCTACTGCCCTTGGTTAGCCCAAGGCAGAGACCTGTTGTCTTGCTTGCTCTAGGCAACAACTTTTAGATGGATGAAGTTGGGGAAGGACATCCCGACTCTCAGCCTTGAGCTTGGGATGTGGCCAAACCTCCCAAAATCAGGGCTGCATCTGAGTGAGATGGCAAAGGCCATGAGTCCTTTGGTGAGAGGCTTGAGAGAAATGTCTCCGGGAAGGGCAGAAATGAACGAGGTTCAAAGAGTTTTGGTGCCTGAGGCCCAGGACAGCTTTATTCATTTGAGTGCCACGGAGAGCACGGGATGGACAAAAGTCCATTTCAAAAATAACTCAGAAATAGCCAAGAAGGGATGTGTCAGGACTTTGTGGGCCATCCCCGTGTCTCAGGACAAGGTTTAAATTGCAGCATGGAGAGGTTCAGTCAGACAGAGATGGTAGTGGAGAATGGAAGTTTAACAAAAGGGTTTAGCTATGAATATTTAAAAACAGGTTAAGCAGACCTCTGTCAGGAACAGTTTAGATCCAGCAGGTCCTGGTTTGAGGGCAGTGGTCTCCAGGCCCTTTTCATCCCTGGTTTCTCATGCAGTGCACGAGGTATGTGTGGATGTGTGCTGGCTCTGGGGATATTTTTGCAGTTACGGTTGACTTGGAACCCTGAAGCTTAACTGAGGAACATCTGAAGTATGAATTGTCTTGAATCCATTTTGTGCATGAGCAGGAATGAATATGAGCTGATTTATGTAGCTTGGGACTTCTCTTCCAGTTTTGCTCCACGCTCCACCCTGCAAGCATTTTTGACTTAAACATCACCTTTCATCCAGCTTTTTTTTTTTCTTTTTACTGGCTTTCACACTCCATCCAAGCTGCCAAAACCTCTCAGCCATGCTTCACCGTCCCCATAAACCTCCATGTGCTTCTCCTCCAGACATACACCGGCTCCATACTGGTGGCAGTAAACCCCTACCAGCTCCTACCCATCTACTCACCGGAGCAGATACGCCTGTACACCAACAAGAAGATCGGGGAGATGCCACCACACATCTTTGCAATTGCTGACAACTGCTACTTCAACATGCAGCGCAACAACAAGGACCAGTGCTGCATCATAAGGTGAGCTGGTGGCTTTCCAAATGAGCCATATCCTGGGAAAGGCTGCTGGGTTTTGGGGAACAGCTTGTGAAACATAATCAGAAGTTAGGAGGAGGCATTAGGTCTTCCATCCACATGTTCACAGTGTTTCACAGTGCATTTTGGCAGCTCAAAACTTCTGGTGAAGCTGCCCCATGGGACCAGCCACCCGTGGACCACAGGCTCAAAGTATGGTGATTGCACCTGGAAGTGCTTCCTGACCTTCTTGATGCTGATCTCATGATGGTATTTGCTGGAGAAACCCAAACCCAAACAAAAATTTGGCCGTGTGAATTGGAAAGTAAGTCTGTATCGTGGCTGGAAGCTGTCCTGTAGTGTGTCCTACCATTTGGATACAACCAGCCTTTGGGATGCTGGAAGCTCATCCTTAGTGGCTTGTCCTGCTCACGCTAACAAGAGGTTCAGAGACATCAGAGACAGAGAGAGGGACATCAGCAGGGATGCAGCAGGGCTTTCACTGACCTCAGTTTCTGTTGTCTTTGAAGCGGTGAGTCTGGAGCTGGGAAAACAGAAAGCACAAAACTGATTCTGCAGTTCCTGGCGGCAATCAGTGGCCAGCACTCCTGGATTGAGCAGCAGGTCCTGGAGGCAAACCCCATCTTGGAAGGTGAGGCTTCAGATGATGGAGGTATTTTTCTGAGTCTAAAAAAAATTAAAAAATTTTGAAAAAAGAACAGATTCGAGAAACACAGAATATGGACAAATATAAGTCAATGTCTGTTGCATTTTGAGTTTGAAAAAGCAACAAATTCAAAAAAATCAAAAGCAACAATGCAAGCATTTATTAAATTTCATGCCTTTCCATCTGAATTTATTTTTGACAATAAAATTATCTTCTGATACAGACTTACAATTTTTGCATGAATATTTTAACAACCATTGTTGAAAATGGAACATTTCATCTGACCTAAGATTTTTAATTTTTGATTAATTTAAAAATCAAAAAATATGTTCTTTTCCATATAAACTGGGATATTTTTTCCCAAATTTCAAACAGAAACATGAATTTTGCCAAACTATCTGTGTAGTCAGGGATTTCAAAAACGGCTGATCAGCAAATACACAAAGCTCTTTTGAAAAAATCAGACCACCTCCTCCCGTGCTGGAATTACAACTGCATGCAGAGCACAGATATCACATGAATGCTTTGTTTAAATAATTAATTTGGGTTTTATTTGATCATGATCACAAAAAATCTTATTCCTGTTCTTTGCTCTGGTTCAGCAGAACATGCGATTAAACTGACCAGAGCATCACTGCCTACAGACCTTGTACTGGCAGTACACAATAGCACACCCCACCATTTCCTTCCAGGGCCAGAGAAAGGCAGCACAATGCAGAAAAAAAAATAAAAAAAAAATAAAAAAAAAAAAAGACAGCTCAAGAAAGAACCTGATAACAAGAATCAGCTTGTTGCCCTTAATGGGCACATCAGCAAGCTGTTCCTGTAAAGACCAGCCCCACTATTTTAATTGGATGCCTGCACATTAAATAGGTGATCTGAGCCTCTCAGCATAATGAAGAATGGGTCCTTTACATTTATTCAGAAAGAGCATCATTTTTTTCTTAAAGAACAATGGCATTTTTACTCCCCCTGCTACTCAAAGCGAGCAGTGTTTGCTTGGTAAGTAGCCCCCCATAGGAATCAATGGAAATATGAAGATCCTAACAGTTTCCATGAATAATGCTGGAAGCAAGTCAGCAGCTGAGCTCTCCCTCTCCACACTCCTCTGCCGGAGCATCCTTCAGTCCAGGCACAAAACAGGCTGGCATTGCAAAGCCCTGTGCTGTGTGGCAGGCACGGGGGGGCTGAACATGCACTTTATCATGCTGCGACCCAGGGGAAGAGAGCTCTTGTATTTCCGATGCATCTCCAGCGCCGATAATGTACATAAATGCCAGGGTTATAATAATAAAATATAAATGCAAGGGCATGATGCTCCTGCAAGCAGCCCGCACCCACTTGAAGGATGGAGCTTGCAGGGTGAGGTCTCCCTCTGGAGGCTGGCTTAGTCCTGTTCCACCTGCCTGTATTTCATCCCAAATACTGCTACCCAAATCATGGCCCTTTTTCCTCAATAAACTCACCCAGTTCCCTTGCCTCATTCTTGATGCTCCTCTCCCTATTTCTGAGGGCAGTTATCTGTGGTATATCCCATCTCTGCACGCTGAAACTGAGTCACATAAATGACAGGGTAAGGTGTTGAGGCTATTTTTTTGCCTCTGTTGTTCAGTTGTTTTCTCCCCAGGACACCAGAGCCACGACCATCCTGTGTCAGGCCGTCTCTGACCCATTGCAATTCCTCCCCGCAGCTTTCGGGAACGCCAAGACGATCCGCAACGACAACTCCAGCCGGTTCGGGAAGTACATCGACATCCACTTCAACAAGCGGGGAGCCATCGAGGGGGCAAAGATCGAGCAGTACCTGCTGGAGAAGTCCCGTGTCTGCCGGCAGGTGAGGTGACAGATCTGCCCAGCACGGCCCTCGCCCTTCGTGGTGACATTAGGGTCACCGAGCTAACGATGGTGGCTCTTCTCCCCCAGGCCCAGGACGAGAGGAACTACCACGTGTTTTACTGCATGCTGAGAGGAATGACGGTGGAGCAGAAGAAGAAGCTGGGTCTTGGGAAAGCCACGGATTACAACTACCTGGCGATGGTGAGAGCGCAGCGGAGCAGCAGTTTGGGAGCTTATTAGCAAGGGAGGGAGAAATGCGAGGTCTTCCTCATGGAAGTTAGGACCTCTTCCTGATTAGGACCTTCCTGAGCCTTAGTCACAGGTAGGGGGATGTCTTTGTCCTACCACTTCAAACCTCAAAGGCAGACAGCAAACCCTTAGCCTGCGTAAAACAAGTTCTTTCCACTGCTCCTGTGAAATGGGATGCAGGCATGGATGGTTTGGGTGGGTTTTGCCCAAGCCACTTGCTTAGAAATAGCCTGGGTGTTAGATACAGCTCAGTGCTCTTACAGAAAAGACAAAAGGGGCTGAGCGTGTGTTTGGATGATGTGTTCTCATCACCATCATCCAGCCCCACTCCCTCCATACCCATGTCACCAGCCAGCAGGACTGGTAGCATCAGCTGTCATTAAGTCTGGCCCATCGTCAGCAAGAAATCACTGAAAACCTCCAGCACGTTTCCTTTTGGCTTTTTATCCTCACATCAAGGAGTTTTTTCTCTGATTGATTCTCTCCAGTTCTTAAAGGGGATCTATAAGAAAGAGGGAGAGAGGGTCTTTATCAGGGAGTGGAGTGATAGGACAAGGAGTAATGGTTTTAAACTATGAGAGGGCAGGTTTAGATTGGAGATAAGGAAGAAATTCTGCCCTCTGAGGGTGCTTAGGACCTGGCCCAGGCTGCCCAGAGGAGCTGGGGGTGCCCCAGCCCTGGCAGTGCCCAAGGCCAGGCTGGATGGGGCTGGGAGCAGGCTGAGCTGGGGACAGGGGGCCCTCACCATGGCAGGGCTTGGAGCTGGATAACCCTTAATTCCAACTCAAACCATGCTGTGGTTGTAGGCAGACACAAATTGGCTCAGGACAGCAGGACAGTGCAGGTCACAAGGCTGAACACCAAAGGGCAGAGCCAGACCCACAAGTTCATCATCATCTTTTGCTAATTTATTCCTTACCCAATACACCTGCGGAATTAGGGGGGAATTCAGCAAAGCCCTAAGAGCTTAGGGTCACCCCGCCAGTGCCAGACACACTTGGCTTCACCCCACACACCCTGTGGCCTCCTTGCCTCCCCAGGGTAACTGCACGACCTGCGACGGCAGGGATGACAGCAAGGAGTACGCCAACATCCGCTCTGCCATGAAGGTCCTCATGTTCACCGACACGGAGAACTGGGAGATCTCCAAGCTGCTGGCTGCCATCCTGCACATGGGGAACCTGCAGTACGAAGGTGAGAGGACAGAACTCAAAGATACGTTCAAAGATATTGCGTTTTCTCCTTATTTTCCAAGGGGAGAAGGAGCCAAGCTTAGGGGCTGTATCCATCCCACCTGCCGTGATGCTGGGCTAAAGGAGGTTGAATAGGGTCAGGGGATGTTCAGTAGAGCCAGGAGAGACTAATGGGGCATTTGAGAAGGGTCTGGGTGATCAGATAGCCCTTTGTAAAGGTACCAGACCTCTCTGTCATCAGAAGTGACGTGGTGATATAAAGGCCTCTCTGGAAAACAGAAGCCTAAAGCACTTACATGCTAGAAACATTTCACCCCATAAGTCATTTAGGGTGGCCCGCAGAGCAGAATGCAGCCACACAAACTTCTCCTTTCTGATGGCCAGATTTTGCCTGGCCACCAGGAGGAAGCAACGAAGGCAGGAGGCTGAGGAACCCTTTCTCTCAGCCCACCAACCTCCCACAGAGCTGCCTCCCTTGCTGACTGCTTTCCCCATCCCTCTCTCCCCCCAGCCCGGACCTACGACAACCTGGATGCCTGCGAGGTCGTCCAGTCGGCGTCGCTGATCACCGCGGCATCGTTGCTGGAGGTCAGTGGCTCTGTGGTGTTGGTGTCCCCTTTTTGGCTTATCCCCACACTCCCAGGGTTGGGGCAAGGCTTGGAAAGCCTCACCTGAGGCAGGCACTCTGCCCTGCCAGCTGCAGGAGTCTTAAAAGCCCTGGCTAAGCCATACTTGGCCCTGCACTGGTAGCATGAAGGTGGTCGTCTCCCTCTGAGCTTCCCTTCACACCAGTGGAGAAGAACTGTTGCTTTGATGGCACATCATCCTAAAAAGGATGTCCAAAATAGTTTAGTCCCTAAAACAGCCTGTCTCTCTTGCTGATGTAAAGGAAGCTCATTACAGCAGCTGAGACAGAGGCGTCCAGCTCTCTGTGTGCATCAGGTGAGGTGAGATGTCCCTCACCCAAACCACCATGGAGTGGCTGGAGCAGTCCTCAGTGTCCTCCCCAGCATGGGACAGGGCTCCCCAGGGACACCAGCTTGCCACCATGGGCTCTGTTGATCCCAGAGTCTTACCCTGGCCATCTGCAGGCTGTTTTCTCTTCTGCAGACTTTATGAGCTGGGTGTTTCCGTGGCCTGACCTTAAAAGCACAAAAAGGGGTCACCAGGATGCAAAGCTACATGGTGCTGGTGGGCTTTGCAGGCTTTGCTTTTTCATCTCTGCTCCCCATGCCTCATTAACTTCTCTCACTAAGCCAGAAGAACACTTCCCATAGTAAAACACTGCACAAACATATATTAATTAGTCTCTCTGAAAGTGCCTGTGACATCACTTATTTTCCCTGTACAGCTAAGTAAAGCCACTTAACCTCCAGCCCTAGGGGTCTGTGCAGTTTTTTCCAGCCACTCATGCCAAGACTACTAGCCCAGGCTGTTGTGAGGGTCTCATGTTATAATATCAGCAGGTTTTTTTGGTGGTGCCTTTGCCAGGTTGACCCTCAGGATGTGATGAACTGCCTCACCAGCCGGACAATAATCACCAGGGGCGAGACCGTGTCTACCCCTCTAAGCATGGAACAAGCCCTGGATGTGAGGGACGCTTTTGTAAAGGTAAACCTTAGGGCATTGCCTTCTGTCCCTGTTGATGTGATGAAGAGATCTGCCAGTTTTGAGACCAGAGCATCCACTGCATGGGAAAACTGTCTCACATGGGGTCTGTGTGAGCTAGAATCACCAGGTGACCTTAAATCTGTGTTGGCTCTGGGATGTGCAAAGAGCTGAGATGGAAGGAATCGAGATAGCCTGGTCCTCAGAGGATTTGCAGTCAAGACTTGAGCCTGTCCATATTCAAAGGTGACCTGTCAAAGGAGCCAGCATCATAAAATGACCTTGCCCCAGCTTCTGGAAGATGTTCCAGCTTGAGCTCCATAATCAGGTCCTCATCAATCAGAGTAGGTCTTCCAACACTGCAACACCCACACCTGAATTTCAGGATTTGGGTGTTTTTACAGAAGTGGAATTATACCAATAAATAAAGCGTGGTAATAAGGTTTAGAGGAAGCACATAGGGAAGAATCTCATTTCGGGATTTTGCTTTGGGTTGTCTTTAATCTAGGCTTTCAGGTCCATTGTCCTTCATCTACACAGTGCCTCAAGCAGCTTCAAACCAAACCAAGAGTATGGCATAGCTGTCCTTTTGGTCAGCGTTTGTCCCTGGGGGCAGTCCAGTGCTTTAGGGGGGTCTGTGCCACTATGGGTGAAGCGGTGCTGCACACTAGCAGGACAAAGTGCTAACCTGTCTCAATGAGCTCCATCTCTGGGACATTGCAGGGAATTTATGGGCGGCTTTTCGTGTGGATCGTGGAGAAGATCAACGCCGCGATTTACAGACCTCCTTCCCAGGAACTCAAAAGTGTCAGGAGATCCATCGGCCTCCTCGATATCTTTGGCTTTGAGAACTTCACTGTGAACAGGTATGGAGTCTGTGAAGCAGGACTATGTCTTAACCCTCCTTTACTACCCCAAGCTCACCCCTATACACGTCTAATTTCCGTGACATTGTTTTGGGGAAGAAAAACAGATTAGATGGACCACTACAGTAATTTTTAGCCTATAGCCACATTACTGAACAGATGACAAAGTCTGAGGACATTGCTTCAAGTGTTGGAGAAAGATAGATTTTGGTGGATCTAAACCAACCTTTCCTTGTCCTTCCTTCCACAGTTTTGAGCAGCTTTGCATCAACTTTGCGAATGAGAACCTGCAGCAGTTTTTTGTGCGTCACGTCTTCAAACTTGAGCAGGAAGAGTACAACCTGGAAAACATCAACTGGCAGCACATCGAGTTCACTGATAACCAGGATGCCTTGGACATGATTGCCATCAAGCCCATGAACATCATCTCCCTCATTGATGAGGAGAGCAAGTTCCCCAAGGTGTGTTTTGGGAGCTGCCCTCTTTCCAGTGACTCCCCTATTTTTACCCTCTTTACATTTGCAGGTTGCACCCCTATGAGAGGTCTGGTCAGCCCCAAATCAGCAGCCAAGGAAGATGTAACACACATTTGATATAACACACATTCATCTGTTGGTTACCCATTCGTAGCTCCTATTACCCCATCAGTACCACAGTCAAGCTTAAAAGAAATCAGAATTTCTGATGGAATAATACACCTGTAAGGGGCTCTAGAACAGACTCTGACTGAAAATTTAAGAAAAAATAAAAGTTAAATATACTCCCTCTGGACTATTTTGAATACAGCACAACACACCACAGAAATCTGTTTTTCTATACTTGAGTTATCCCCTCCGACATATCTCTTGTCAAAATACATACACATTGCCCCCTGAGGAAAAAAGAGAAATGCACTATTGATTGGAAAATGAGTGTCATGGGACAAACCCTGATTAAACGTCAGATGTTTTCCTGTGTGCACAGGGGACAGACGGCACGATGTTACACAAGCTGAACTCCCAGCACAAGCTGAACACCAACTATATACCTCCAAAGAACAACTACGAAACCCAGTTTGGTATTAACCACTTTGCTGGAATTGTTTACTACGAGACAAAAGGTACGGGATGGCTCCTGGGCACTGCAGGTCTCAGGGGATGCTCAGGGGAAGGTGAGCTGCTGCTGTGATGGAGCAGAGCAGAGTGGCAGCCTGTAGTAGTGTCAGTGTGCTCCATTTCTGGCTGTAATCCCTTGGCCTTTCAGCAGTGCCCATGAGCTGCAGAATATTATGCTCTGTTGCTTGTGTGTCCCCTGGACAGAATTGCTGTGCTTTGCACCACGTGCATTTTTTTACCCAGTCTCTGTCTTCCTTCTCTTGGTCTGTCTTTCTCTTCCCACTCCACCGTTTCTGTTCAGCTTTTCCTGATGAAATTTACCCAGGTCCTGGATAAATTTCCTGGGTCCCTGCAATCCTGATGGCATGGGACCCTCATTATCTCCCCAAGGGGAGCCAGTAGCCCTGTGACCCAGAGGCTGCATGCTGGTCACATGCTGGCCGTGTCGCCCTGTGTCATGGACCTATGTGTTGTCCCATTATTCCTCCAGGTTTCTTGGAGAAAAACAGGGACACACTGCATGGAGACATCATTCAGCTGGTGCATTCCTCAAAAAACAAGTTCATCAAGCAGATCTTCCAAGCAGACGTGGCGATGGTAATGCAAGCAGAGGGCGGGAGAAGGTCTTTGTTCACAGGGAGGAGTTTCCTTGGAAGGGGGGAGAAACTGCAGAGTCAGATTGCTCTGATGCTCTTTGGGGTGTTTCAAACCTGTTACCATGAGCCAATAACCCAAAACTGTGAATGTGGTGGGTGTCACAGGTACGACCACCCTTCACACTGTGCAGTTTGTGAAATGTTGTTTCTTGCTGTGCTTGCTCTTCTACCAGTTGTATAGGAACAAGAACAAAAAGCTTTGTGATTGTAGAGATCTGAGAGAGAAAGAGCCAGCCCTTCCTGATGAATACTCCAGATCTGCATGTAGTAGAGGGAGAAATGAAAACCAAACAGATGTTCTGAATGAGCTGTAGATACAACACCAAAAGGATGCTAGGATAAGATTTTCCAAAGCAACCAAGTTTTTTAGTGGTTGGAGCCCTGTTTCCAAGCCAATGCCACTGATGGTCCAAGGGACTTGGGGACTTTCAGGAGTGCCAAACAGATTGAAGTACTGAGCTCCTTTGACTGTTAAGGCAAAGAAATATTTAAATTCCCAAGAAATTTCTTAAAATAGGCTACAGGCAGTTTTGCAAGCGCTATTCAAAACCCTTAGGCACTCAGCCTTGCTCCCTTTGAAACGAATTATCAATATCCTTCTGACTTCATTAGGGTTGAGATGAGGTCTATCAGCTCCCATCAAGCAACCAATTCCTATGACAATCCCAGTGGGTTCGGAGCTGTCCCCAGATGTGGTGATCCCGTTGAACCAGACACTAACTCCTTTAGCATCAGTGATGCCATTCCCTTTGCTTTTTATTGCTTATTCCTCGCCGCTTTTTATTTTCAACGCAAGCTTTGCAGTTCGCCTTGGAAATAATTTCTTGCTTGTTTGGGCAGAGCAGAGATGCGCTCTGGGGAGCTGAGGACAGGGAGCTCTCAGGATTGCCTAATTTTGCAGAACTCGTCATGGAGACTCCTACCAAGCTGTCCTTTGGCAGTTTGTCACAGCAAAATTGAGATGTCCACCTGTATAGGACCTCAGAACTGAGACCTTTTAAAACATCAGAGCACTTTTGGGGGATAACCCTTTTCTCTTATACTTTCAGTCACCGTGCTGTCATTAAGCACCTTCAGAATCTGTCCTGAATGGTGCTCCCTGTGCCTTGATGCTTTAATGATCTCTGCTTTTCTTACTTGAAGGAGGGATTTGTAACGTGTCTGATATGGAGCCAGAAGAGAAGTAAAGGTTCTGTCCCAGCTCCCCTAATCATGCACCGTGTTAGCTGAACATGTTAGGAGAGAGCATAAATCCCTTTTCCCTAAACACCATGAAAACAAAACCATTTAGACAACTAGGAGCTGACATAGGGCAAAGGTGATTTTACCACTGTTTTCCACCAACATTGCTTTGAACAATGTTGGGTAAAACAATAGATTCAGTGGGAATTATTCATGGTTTCCCTGAGGAACCGGCCAGCAGGGTCTGACAGCACTGATTGCCCCAGAAACAGGTAGAAGGAGCAGGGGAGATGGAAATTGAAGATGAGAGATTGGTCAAGGGAAAATCAGAGATCAAGTTGGGTGCTTTCCCTTCAGTGAAAGTTTAATTTCTGCAGAAGCTGTCTGACTAAAATTAGGGGAGAAAGGGAGCGATTTCTTTAGGATTTTTGTGATAATTTGTTCGTTTTTCTGGTATACTCCAATCTGGTCAGAGAGCAAGAATGTGCAAGTGAGAGGAGTGGGGTTGGCTGACCCTGGGTGGATAGCTAGTGAGGTTAAAAGATAGAAAGGAGATGTTTCAAAGAAGTAAGAGCTGGATAGTGGTGGTTCCCTCAGCTTCAGGGATATGAATCTGGAGAGAGATGGGAAAAACCAGGAGGGGGATAGCCAAAAATCTAAGAATTAGCACATTTTATTCATGGGATGTTTTAACAGCTGCACCTCCAAGACTAACAATGTCAGGCTCCCATTTCGGTTATTCCTTCTTTTCACTATTTGCTCTTCTCTGTCTCTGTTCGTTTTGTTGTTTTTGTTTTTGTTTTGTATGTTTTTTTGTTTTACCTGTGCTTCACGTAGTTTCTCTGTGGCTATGCATCCAGCACTTTTGGCCAGTCGCCCACACCCACACCAAAGGTAAACTGAATACATGAGTTTCTCTGTTGTATATTCACCTCTCCTTGGTGAGGACTGTGCTTTTCTCATGTTGGTTTATTGCTCGCCCTGTGTTATTTGTAGAGGATCCGTTTCAAGTGATTGGCGTGATGGAGAGCATTTTTAGGGCTTGTTGAGTAGCTACGGAAGTATGTGCCATGTATTTGTGAGATTCAACTCAAGAGTTTTGTAATGATGGGAGTTTGGTTTGGATAAAATCAGAACCAGCCCGAGACAAACTTTTGTTTTTGTTATTCTGATATTTTAATTAACTTCAGATTGATATCTACAGGAAATGGGTGTAATTTATCGTGCTGCCACCATTGGCTGCAGTGGGACATTAATCCTCAAAGCAGCTGCAAATCCAGCCCTGTTTTGCACTTTTGGGGACAGAAATCTGATGGCTCTGGTGCAAAGAGTGACTCTTGAATTGCATTTCTGTGTTGCTTGGAAATGCTGTCAGTCTCTGGGGTATTTCATGACTTGTAAGAACTCAGATCCAAGCCTTCAAAGGCACAATTAATATCAAACTTTGGCACGCTCATCCCAGCAGGCTCTTGGCACATCTTTTCGGTCTTCTCTGTTGCACCTCATCTCATGACTGGTTCTGATGGCTTTCCAAACCTTTCTTGCTAGATGTTTGGCCATAAGGTAGAGAATTGTGTGCTAAAGGGTTTGTGACATTAGCTTTGTGACTCTGACCACATTGCCATGACGATCCCCTGGTAGCCGAGGGATTCTGCTAGAGATGGACCTGACTTTCTAAATTCAGATCTTTGCATGGGCTGAATTTCAACCCTTCTTACCTCTGCATTGTCTCAGGGTGCTTGGATTTGGAATTCCAATGAGGGCGACCTGACCCAAAACAACCCCAAGCCATTTGTTCCAGAGCTGAACTCCTTCCCCTCCATATCACAGCCTCAAGGTGTTTGGATAGCAGCATCTCACTGGGCCTTGCTCTAGGATTGTAGCAATGCCCCACACCAAAAAAGAAAATCCTTCCTGAATTAAGACACGGTGAAATGAAGCACAGGGGAGAATTGTGCAAAATCTGTCAGAAATTCTCATGCCAGTCTTTTACACTGATGACAACAGGAGGCAGAGGGAAATTGGACAAGTAACACTGATTATTTCTAAAAGTTCTTGTCATGACTGTTCTCGTAATATAGCCTCAAGTTTTGTAAGTTTTCTAGTGAATAATAATTGGTCATATTTGTTAGGCACTGAGACAAGGGTAGAACTGCTAGGCCAAAGGAGACGTTCCATCAGTGAGTTGTATAAAATAGGGATTTAGCCCCAAATAGTGACACTTGGCACCGTTATACATCCAGTGCCAGATTTTTATCTCAGGACACTTTCCAGGCTGCACATCCTTGGGGACAGAGACCATCTCTTCACCAAATGCCACCACAGAACCTACTGTGAAAGGGCCTCAACTTTCAGTGCTCACCTGGAGGCCACCCCAGTGACATTTCCCTCAGCAAACAGTGAGCATTGGAGTCCTCAGACTTCAGAAAAAAAGGTTGACAAGTACTGTGTCCTGTTGGCATGGCTCAGGACTGCAATCCACCATTTACAATCCTAAAGAGGTGAGGAGAGGTTCCATTGCCCAGAGCCCACCTTCATCCACTGACTATACAGGGTGCAGCTGGGCTGAACTGGTTTTTGCTTTCCCAGCCCTAAATCAGTACCTAAGTATGTCCAAGACATCCAAGGGAGGAGTCAGAATAGGTCCTTAGATTTTTACGGCCTCACAGAGATGTTGGGAAGCATCCTGGTGGGATCCCCCTGGGGATCTCAAGCACCCTGTTCCAGGGGAATGTCCCCTTGTGTCCTGCTGCTGATGTCCTGCCTTGACTTTTTGTATTTTGTATTTTTGTATTTATGCTACTGCAAGCAGCCACATGTCTCTGCACCTCTAAAGCCAGGATGAGGTGCCAAAAAGAAGCAGCACTGAAGCATGTCTGAATTTCATGCTGGGCTGCACGCCTTTCTGAACTTCTCTTCTGAGACGATGCTTCCCTGTGAATCTTATAATTCTATTTTTTGCCTTATTTTTCTCTTTTTTTAATTTTTATTTTTGTCCTTTGATGCTGAGTGATAACTCAGTGCCCCAGTCCAGGTTACAGCACCTGTGGATGCTGCTCCTCCTTCCCCGTGACACACAGGTCTCATCCTCCTTGGGCTCTGTATGGACGCTGATGAAGAGAGTGTCTCTGTCCCCAAAATATTGCAGTCTCTGTAAACTTCTATTTCCAGTGCCTTTTCCATGGCCTTGTTAGGCCATGTTGGTGGGCTGTTCTGCTCCTTTTTCTGGCTGTTTTGTTGAAATAAGAGGTGAGATTCTCAGGTGAGGCGGGAGGAACGCTGGCTTCAGCGCTGGCATCCTGTCCAAGCAGGAGGAGGCTGGTGTGAAACACCTGAGGTTTCATGGCACAGCTGAGAGCCTGGTTGGTGCCCATGGGGAAGGATTTGTGTGCAAGTGTCAGGCCTAGGGATGGAGGGGACAAGCCCTCCATTCACCTCCCAGGTCCATGAGAATGGATGGGGTGGTGCAGGAGCTGAGACCTCTCTGCTGATTTGGATAGGAGACAAATTGTGGCCAGATTCTGGCCAGGAAGACACTTCTGGCCAGTGTCCCTTCCCTCCTGCCCTTCCCATCAAAAGGTTCTCAGGGTAAGGATGGAGATGACACCATTTTACCAGAGCTGGGTGCATGCAAGGACCCAGGAAGGCAGGATCTGCTGTCTGGGAGCCAGCAGCTCTCACTTTCCCATGTAGGAGCCCCTGGTACAAAGTTTTGCATCCTTTCTACCACTACAGCTGAAAAATGACCTCTCCCAGCCAAGCACAAACCTGCAAACCTGACAAACAGGCAGCTGCTTCCACCTTCCAGCCCCGCTCCTGTGTCTGTCACTGCTTCTTGTGACTGTCCTTCCTCATGCTTTAGGGGTGACCCCCTGCACAGAATTAGCTAAGTGGTAAGAAAGCATTAATCAACGCTATCCAAACTAAGTTTCTTGCTGAAACAGCCCATTCCCCATCAAATCCGTGACAAAACGTGAACACCAGGCTCTACAGCGCATTGCAGGCAGCAGCTGCATCCATTAATTACCTTAGATTCGTTAACAGTTTGTCCTTTAAGGGAGGATTTTGCTGGGGGAGATCACCGATAGCCCCGCGAGCTCTCTTGGCCAAGAGGGCCGGGTTTTTCTGGTGTGCATGAGCTGGATTTTCTCTGCTCACGTTGCCTTGTTGGAATTCCATGACGACTTTGTGTTTGTGCTGACTGGGTTTGTCCTTTCACCGCGTCCAACCTGGGCTATGGAAATGCCTCCTTTATGGGGTGTGGGGACGATGTCCGACTGCTGTAGGATGAAGCACACAGAAAGTTTTTAGCCAAAGAGGTCAAAATAAAAACTCGCCGCCTTGCGAAACAGAGCAGCGAGGTCAGTGCAAATGGGGACTTCGTGGCTCCACACGTGGCTCGACCACCTGCAAAGAAGAGGATGTTCGGAGGAAATGTGCATGAAAATCCTGCTGGGATCCTCCCTTTGGGAAATCTCTGGCCATCAGGTCATGTCACAGTGTGTCCTATTTTCGAGTTGGAGAGAGTTGCAACTCTCTACGCAAATCATCCCAAAGTTTCACCCTAAATCCTTTGGTCTAGTTAATTTGCTTTTCCAGACAAAACTCAGATCTTCCCTGTAGCACAGGCTGGGGAAAATAAACCTCACCAGCAGTTTCTGGAGCAGTTGCAGAGTCTCCTGCAGCAAACATGCCCTTGGCTTGTTTTTTCTGCCTCCAGGAGCCTCTGGAGGCTGGTCCAGGGTGCAGAAGATGGGTCAGACATGAAGAACAAGGACAGCGGGGTCAGCATCACTGCAGTGTGATGCACAGGGAGGGGGAAGCCCAAGCATCTCCTGTGGAGCACCCCTGGGCAAATGCCTTGCCCCAGGCTGCAATATAGAAATTCCTGAAGTCCTACAAGGGGCCCTTTGCTCTCACAAGCTGATCTGACAAAGCCAGGTGGCCCCAAACCTTCTCCTCTCCCCATCTCTGCCACCTCGGGCATCCTCCACCGCAGCCCTGAAGCCTGGGCTCCCCGCCTCCAGCCGGAGGCTGCCAGGGACAGGGCCGGAGGGGAAAGGCTCTGTTATCCTTCCATTTCCTGAGCCCGCTCTGCCGCCGTTTTGCAGGGAGCAGAGACGAGGAAGCGCTCGCCGACGCTCAGCAGCCAGTTCAAGCGGTCCCTGGAGCTGTTGATGAGGACTCTCAGCGTCTGCCAGCCCTTTTTCGTCCGCTGCATCAAGCCCAATGAGTACAAGAAGCCCATGGTGAGTCCTGATTTTCTCTCCTGGTTGCTTTTTTTTAGGGTTTTGTACGGGATTATCCACAGGAGCTAACGGGAAAAGTCCTCCAAGCATCAGTGGAGCCAGGATTGACCCTGGGTGCTTAGAAAACAAACCCACAGCCCTTGCTGCAAGCAGAGGGGTCAACAAAGCTTGTGGAGGAAAAGCTGGCAAAGTTGGGCACTTTCTTTGCAACCCAAAACTTTTTTAGAGGGGAGATGCTTCCCCTGCCTTTCTTCCCAAGAACGACCTTGAGGAATTCACCCCGCAGCCCTTTCCTCTATAGGAAATGCATCTGATTTCTATAGGGTGTGGGAGCCTCCCTACCAGCTGTAGGGCCCTATTGCAGGGTTTGACAGTCCCTTAAAAACGATCCCATTTCCTGAAACCAATTCCTGAAACCTTTGTTTCTGAGGGACCTTGCTTGGTTTTACCCATTAGATTTGTTTCAACTGTTTATTTTGATGTTTCGTACTTTGATTTTTTTGTGTGTTTGTTTTTGTAGCAATTGTGAATAAATAGTTAAAAATCGTTAAAAAAAAAAAAAGGAAAAGGGAAATAACACAGAGGAAATGTAAGAGGAATTACTTAACTGTGATTCCCAGGGGAGGGAGGTTAGACTATGCCAGAGAGGATTATTACAACATTTTATCCGGATGAACAACCTACAGGCAATTCCACACAATGTTCAGAGTACTCTTAAATGCAGCTACAGCAAGCCTGAAGGGAAAAAAAATATATGTACATATTGCTCAGAAACTTAAAAATAAGTGGCAGCCAGCTAAAAACACCGCTTTTATTGTGTTTGCTGCAAAAGCAATGAAAGCTTTCGGGACAAATTTTTATGAGCGAATGAAAGGAAGGAGGTGGCTGCAGAACCACTGCCCTCTCGTGCAGTGACTTGGTGGAAGGGAGATGATGCTGAAAACCCCAGCCTCAGGATTGTACCCCTGAAGGATTGGACCCTGGAGCTATCAGCAATCTTGTGCTAGCCTCTCACTGCTCTTGATAGTGATAATTTTGGGGAGGAATGGCTTGATTTAATAATCTTTTCAGCTGCTTGTTTCTGTGAGTCATTTTGGCTATGCCTTTGTACTTCAGGAGTAATCTAGCCAGAGGTGGAGTTTTATCTACAGTTAGATAGCAAAGCTCAAAAGAGTGGAAAAATAGAAGCAGAAAATATCAAATTTCAGAGCTGTTGCATACAAGCAGTGTTCACTTGAAACTTATTTTTGCCATTCGGTGAACCTAATACAGCATGGGGTGAAAAGTTTGGTGGCTCTCCAGGCAGTTTACTGTCTTCTTATTCTGGTTTTGGTGAAAATTAAAAGGTTGTTAATGGCAAATTAAATGAAGACTTTGGATTAATATGAAACAATATGTCTGAGCTGAGATTATCATCTGAGCTGAGATCAAACCAAAGCTATGCTTTAGCACATGGGTGATGTTGAAAAATAGCTGCACGTCCTGAGCCGACATTAACAAATTATTCCTGATGCCCCAGCTCCGAGCTGCTTTTACACCTGGATGTCTGGGATTCAGTCAGGCATTCTTCATCCTTCATAGTAAATCTGGAATTTACCAGCTCTTACAAGCTCTAAACTAGAATATTCTGTTCACCCCATTTATTTACAAGACATTTAGTGGGATAAAAAACAGCTAGAAGCGGGAAAGAATCAGACAAAGAGAAATTAATCTCCCCGTTAAAGCAATGAGGGGATGAGTGAACACTGCATAAGGGGCTGTAGTGCTACAAGATACAAAATGTGGTTTTTTGCTAAATTTCTTTTGGCTTGGTTTCGTAAAACAAAGGAAAAATGGGACACAGAGCTCTGCAGGGTGATTGCAAAAGAGAACTTTTTCTGGGAGTTCATTTTCTGTCCCAGGCTATGAAGGAAAGCGTACTGATAGTGATAGGAAATGGTATAGTGGGAAGTGAAAGGTCAGTGGAAAGTCCTGACTGTTTGTTACTCTCTGTTATTCTAAAACTTTTGCTTCCTTCTAAAAAGTACTTTGGGAAAAAAAAATAAAATTGTTTGTATTGGGAGCTTGTTTGCAAGCCCACAAACATGGTACAGGGAGAGAGGAATGCACAGCACCTTCCTCTGCACCTCTCCAGCCCCCAGCACCCACATTAGACAAGGACAGCTTGAGTCCAAATCCAGATGATGATACCTTCTGCCTTTTTCTCCCTCATCTGTTGCCTTCTGGGATCAGGATCTGTGTCACTTCACTCCAGCCCTCTCAAAGAGGCTGCTATGACCTCCTCCAAAAACTGCCTTCAGGACCGGGAACTCAGATGATGTATTTTAGATGTTCATATCTGCATCTGCTCATACTTTAGACAGCTGAAGGGAAGGCCTTTATTTTACACTTGGGTTGAACTCTGCTCTGATGCTTCCAGCAGGCAACATCAGGCTGTGAAAGGGTGTCTCAGGGGCTCCAGGATCCTCCCCAGTGCACTGAGGCACCAAGACACTAGCAGGGATTTTTCTGAGCCTCCCTTTGCATCAGCAGCATCCCTAATTCTCCTCCCTGACGTGACCCAAGCAAAGGAGAGCAGCCAGGTTCATTAGCAAACATCTGCAAGGACTGCATTGCTTTGCAACTGCCCACTGCTTTTCAGGAGCAGCCATGGGCACTGCTCTGAGATTTGTCCCTTCCCTAAAGACCTCTGCTGGTCCCTGGTCTGATCTATTCATTTTTACCTTCTTGGATGTCTTCCTAGGTAAGGAGTGGTTTAAAGATACCCGGCTGAGCTCAGGGTTCAGGCATCCACAAGGCTGCACTCTTCATCCGTCTGACTTTGGAGAGCCACGTATCCCAATTCAAAGGGTGTAGACACCTTAAAACCTTTCAGTGTCTGAGCCTTTACTGATCTGGTCCTTGGCTTCCTCAGCCTTCAAAACGACACTGCCCTGCCTGCTGTGATCACACCGGTAAAACTCGGAGCTGCCAGCAGAAGTCAGTGACCACGAGTGGTCACGATGAGGGTGACTATGGGGTGGTCTCACTTCCCCAAGGTGATGTTCTCTCTGTCCCTTTTGTAGCGTGTAGGACACATCAAGTTCTGCAAAAGAGAATTAAAGAAAAGGGGAAAAAATTCTAGGATCAGGTCCATAACAGTCAAGGCTCCTCTAGTCCTGGGTTTGGGTGGGTGCGTGACTTCAATGCACTACACAGCTCCTATGGCCAATCCAGGCCAAGACGTGCAATCACAGAAAGCACCACTAATAAGTCCTGTAACTTCCCCAGCTGTTTGACCGAGAACTGTGCGTCCGGCAGCTGAGGTACTCGGGGATGATGGAGACCATCCGGATCCGCCGGGCTGGCTACCCCATCCGCTACACGTTTGTGGAGTTCGTGGACCGGTACCGAGTGCTCATGCCCGGCGTGAAGCCAGCATACAAGCAGGTGAGTACCTTTTTCCATTACAAACACTCTCTGCTGGTCTATCTGGAGGTATTTATGGGGAATTCATCTTTTCCAAAAGTAAGATCAGATCTCCAGATGTTGTGGTGGTGCTCTGGGCTTTCCAAGTGGAGGAAAAATGGTAAGGACAGGGAGCTGAGTAGTAAGGGATATTCAGCCCATCCCTCTCACTTACTTTAAATGTGGTGAGAAGCTTATTAGCAGAAAACTGCTGGAAATGAGACCAGAAAGGGCCACCACTGAGCAGCAGGGGTGAGGCTGGTCCTGATGAACACCATCCTGCTTCCCACCAGGGCGACCTGCGCGGGACGTGCCAGCGCATTGCTGAAGCGGTGCTCGGGAAGGACGACGACTGGCAGATCGGCAAGACAAAGATATTCCTGAAGGTATGGGCTCTCCGCATCCCCCCTGCCATCTGGGATTCTTACCCATGAAGGGGTCTCCTACCATTCTCTTTCCATCACAAGATGTGTCCCTTACCCGTGGTCTCTGTCCTGGCCTGGCAGTCAGCAGAAACTGAGCCAAGGCAGGATATTTGGGGCCAGTGTAGGAAGCAGTGGGCAGGAGGAAGTCCTGACACTCTGCCAGCGCTGATGCACGCGTGGAGGCAGAAATAGTCACGTTCAACACATAGCCTTTTCCCTCCTGGGCTGTGACGCACTGTCTCATCTCCTGCCTTCACCCAAAAGGCACAGCAGAGGGAGAAATGCCCACACAGAGCCCTGGAGAGAGAGGGACTGGGAGCACAACAGACTCACTTCAGTTTTGCAATGTCCTTGCACGATACAAGACGTGCCTACAGCTTCCCTCTCTGCATCAGTTTGGCTATCATGGAGCAGCCCAGCATTTCAGGTCTCCGTGAGATGAGAGCAGCCACTTCCCATTCACACTCCTTGCTCCTTACAAACCCTTTCCTGCGATGCTCCTGGGAGAGAAGGCTGAGCTGGCCAGGAACCAGGATGGAAACAAAACTTTCAATCAAAAATCTCAGCAGAAAACCATGGTGGCTTATATCTAAATAACCCCCCCAACCCATCTCCAGCACGAACACCCTCATCCCTTCCCTGGAAGCTGTTCCTACTAGTCGCTCTTTCCAGTGCTTGTTATCAAGATCTCACAGCTGTTAGGGCAGGAAATGGAGAAATTGGGAGGCCCTGAAGGGCAGCGTGAGGTCGAGCAAAGCAGGAAACGTGCAGAGTTGCCTCCACTGCACCCAGCATGGCAGGGCTCAGCATGCCGCAGCCGGGAACGAAAGTGGAGTTTGGTGTGGGAGGAATCAAAAGAAAGCCGAGGCTGGTGCATCTGAAAGTTTCAGGGCAAGGAAAGTCCATGTAATAAAGCCTTTTTGTCCTTGAGTGTGGAGGCATCGCAGCTTTTGCTGGAGGGAGCAAAAGGGTTCGTTTCCAAACCTCTCCTGTGCTCCTGGGAGTTGGTCCCATGGCTGAAAAGGCATTAGCAGGAAGCTTTGCATGGAAGACCAATGTAATTGGGATGTTTTGAAACTATAAAGCATTATATATGTCTTCTTCCTGTTCTGGTTCACTTGGGAATGAAGACAGTGGATCTCTAGGATCTATATTAGGATTTCCCCAGAAAGTAGGTGGGGTATGTTTGGGAAGGAAAATGTCCCAAGAGTTTAGTTTGGACACCTTCTCTGGGGAAGGGCCTCATAGCACCCTGCCAGCCACATCTAAATCAGACATTCATAGAATCACTGAGTGGTTTGGGTTGGAAGGAACCCTGGCCAGGGCCTCAGCGCCTTCAGAGGGCAGAATTTTCTTCCCAAGGCCTCCCTGAAGCCTCCCCCCTGCCAGGCTCCAGCCGCTGCCCCTTGCCCTGTCCCCCCAGCCCTGGCCAAGAGTCCCTCCCCAGCTTTCCTCTAGGCCCCATTTAGGTACTGGAATGCCTCTGTAAGGTCTCCCCGGGGCCTTCTCTTCCCCAGGCCCACCACCCAGAGCTCCCTCTCCTCGGGGCTGCTCTCCAGCCATCCTCTGTCCAGCCTGGGTTTGAGCTTGGGATTGCCCCAGCCATGCTGCAAGACCTTGCACTTGCACCACCTCAAGCAGATGGAGATCTTCTGATGTGGTTGTTGGTTCCTCCCTCAGGACCACCACGACATGCTGCTGGAGATCGAGAGGGACAAAGCCATCACAGACAAAGTCATCCTCATCCAGAAGGTTGTGCGTGGGTTCAAAGACAGGTAGGTGTGAGCCCTGCTGGCACCTGGAGGTGGGCTAACAAGCAGCTCTTGAGGGAAATGTTGCTCCCTCCATGCCTGTCCAATCTGCCCTGCCTTCAGCTGGCAAGAGGGACTTGGCACTCAGCTGCAGCAAGTATTGGAGGAAATTAGTAAAAGAAACCAGAGGAAAACATTATTAGTTGCCTCAAATATGGACAGAATAGGACCTTCTCTCCCTATCCAGTGTTGACTTCAGGGGAACTGATGCTTGCAACATCAACACAATAGTGCGACTCTGCTGAAGGCAATGCTAAGCCTCCAGTCTTATGGGAACCCCACAAGGCTGTAATGGGGTTATCAGGTCCTCCGTAGTGACTAACAGCGTTCTCCACAAAGCCAAAAGAGTTTTTTACAAGCTCTCTTTGTAAACTGTTTGCCAGAGACCTGGGGGGAGGGCAAGTAGATGGACCATTAGAAGCTCATGGCACAGCTGTGGAGGGCAAGGGGGAGCCACAGCCACGTCCAAGCTTCATGCACAGACAAGAGACAGGAACACCTCTTGGGGCTTTGTGCTCTTTGTCTGAGCCATGGCTGTAATTCAGGCTGGGCCTTAGGCTTTGAGGAAAAGTCACGTGCCAAATAACTCTGAGAAGCTTTGTCACCTTATAGAATCATAGATTCACTGAATGGTTTGGGTTGGAAGGGACCTTAAAGCCCACCTAATTCCAACCCCTGCCATGGTCAGGGCCCCCAGCCCCATCCAGCCTGGGCACTGCCAGGGACTGGGGCACTCCCAGCTCCTCTGGGCAGCCTGGGCCAGGGCCTCAGCACCGTCAGAGGGCAAAATTTCTTCCTTATCTCCAATCAAAACCTGCCCTCTTTCTGTTTAAAACCACTCCCTCACTATACTCCCTGATAAAGAGTCTCTCCCCATCTTTCTTTTAGGCCCCCTTTAGGTACCAGAAGGCTGCTGTAAGACCTTCCCATGGTAATCCTACAGAGACCTCCAAGACCTCCTGATGCTTTTGTCCCCAGGGTGTCTAAGCACAGGACCAGACCAGTCCAAGCAGCACGCATGGAGCAGATGAGGGTAGCAGGGTGGTGTTGCTGGAGTTTGCTCTTGATAGTTTAGATCATTTAGATCATTTATATTCATTTGCAGGTGGCTGGGATTGAAGCAAGGAGAGCAGGCAGTGAGGAAATTTCAGAGGAAAGAGGAGGTTGCAAGGGATGGAAGACAGGGACTGTTTCCAACATGTTCCCATGTATGAGCCTGTGGAGATCTATCAGAGAGAGCCTCCACAGACCTTCCTGTAAAGGCAAAGAATGTCGGGGAGGAGATATTTTCAGGCCAAAAATGCAGAGTTTACTCTACCTAGTTGCTCAATTTCAAGTCAACAGAATGAGGCCCTGGAGATGATAACTTGGAGATGGTAGCTGTCCAAACCACAGACACAAGTGATGAAAATGCCTTTTCAGGTCCAATTTCCTGAAAGTGAGAAATTCAGCCCTGATGATTCAGAGATACTGGCGTGGACATAACTGCAGGAAGAACTATGGTGCTGTAAGTATACGGGTGCTTCCTCACACCTGTATCTTCTTTCAGGTGGGACCTAAATTAGAGTTTTCTGGCTCAATCTGCCCCACTGGGTTGAGGGGATGTTTAGGTTGGCAAAATGAAAGGAATTGTGCTTTTGATGCTTTGCCTTCTTATTGAAGAGAGCACCTAACCACCTTCTCACTGCCATTTCTCCCCATAAGTTAGATGTCCATTGTACCAAATGGGCACTTGGGGCTTTAAAATCTTCCCCCAGTTTCCAAGTGACTGAAAACTCAAAAGCAGTTTCCTCTAAAAATCAGACTCCATCTCTAGGTGTGACCACATCTGCAGTCAGGGCTTTCTCCTGGCTTCTCCTCAACCCAATCCATTGTCCTCTTCTCTTGCTGTCCTAGCTGTCTCTGACCTGACAGTGGGTCTCTGGGGAAGCGTGCTGGGGTCCAAAGTGTTCAATATCATCCTCAGAGACACCAACATGAAAGGAATAACCATTTCCAGACTGCTCAGGGTGCTGCCTCCTTCCACAGAAGAGATCCTTGGCAGGAGGTCTACAGGAGCAGTGACTACCAGGGGAGCCCACAGGAGGTGCTGGAACTCCATGAGAACAGCCTCCTGGCTTGTAGCTACCTTAGTATGAGGAACCAGACCTCCTGAAGCTTCTTAAAGGGAGAAACATTATCACTCAGTGGGGAAGAAACTCCCTTCATCCTGCCTTGGCTTTGAAGCCATGTGGCAGCTAAAGGGCTTCATTTCTCCACCTTCTTGGAGAACCTCCCTCCTGAAAGCTTGTCCCGGAGGGAGCTGATTTCCACATCCACACATCCACACAAGAAGGAGATTAGCAAGGGAAACCTGCTCAGGGTGGACAAGCCCATGGGTGGTTTCAACCTTCAAGCAGGGTGGTTTCAACCTTCTCCCTTTTGCAGATGCGGATCGGCTTCCTGAGACTGCAGGCCCTCTACCGATCCCGCAAGCTCCACAAGCAGTACCACATGGCCCGCCGGCGCATCATCGAGTTTCAGGCCCGCTGCAGGGGCTACCTGGTCCGCAGGGCTTTCCGACACCGCCTCTGGGCTGTCCTCACCGTCCAGGCTTACGCCCGTGGCATGATCGCCCGAAGGCTCTACAAGCGCCTCCGAGGAGAGGTGAGTATTGAGGAGGAGAGGATGGCCATGAAATGGAAGTGGGGACAGGGGAGACAGCTCCTGCATCACGTTCTTGTGAGGTTGGTGTTTAAAAAGCACCAAAAAAAAATTCCAAAAATCAGGAAATATTTAGAAGGGTTCCTGTGTTTATTCACCAGTATCATCGGCGCCTGGAAGCAGAGAAACTTCGGCTGGCGGAAGAGGAACGACTCCGAAAGGAGATGAGTGCCAAGAAAGCCAAGGAGGAAGCAGAAAAGAAACACCAAGTACGCCAGGACTGCTCTCTCTCTGAGGCTCTGTGTCACCATTTTCCAGGGCTTGGGTTTGTTCTGTCGAGGAGGAATGCCAAAAATATCTGAGACATTTCTGGCCTGCTTGACCTATTTGTGTTTAATTCTCTAAAGACCTTTGTGTTCTAACTAGACTGAAGCTGCTCCAGAATTTCTGATCTGCTGCACAGGAATGTCAGAGATTATGGTTATTATTTGCTTCCTTTTGGTCTTGTATGAAGGCTGAAGGGGGAGCTGGCACACTGTGTAGATAATGTGTGTGTGTGTACGCATAGGTAGATGTATAAAAGGAAAAATAAAGGTGAGTGGAGTCTCTGTGCATGGACCAGAGACTCTAAACAGGCATTAAGGAAGGAGAAAACCCTACTGCTTTGTCCCGCAGTTAGGAAGCTGAGGCATAGACATGCTACTGGCTTGCTCCAAGCCACATTCCTAGCATAGTGCCCCAAGCACCGGGCTCTCTGCCTTGCAAATCCAGGCCCTGCAGAATTCAGAGCCGGCTCTTTGGAGGCAGTTCAGTCATTGCATGTGTCCCCCTCCAGGTACGCCTGGCCCAGCTGGCCCGTGAAGATGCGGAGAGAGAAGTAAAAGAAAAGGAGGAAGCACGTCGGAAGAAAGAGCTGTTAGAAAAAATGGAGAAAGCTCGCAACGAGCCAGTGAATGACTCGGATATGGTGGACAAAATGTTTGGATTCCTAGGGACGACCTCCTCCCTGCCTGGCCAGGAGGGGCAGGCACCCAACGGCTTCGAGGTACTGCAGACATACACAAGCCTGGCTATAACATGAAAGGCTTTAGGAATACATGAATTGTATTCAGGAGTTGGACTTGATGATCTTTATGGGTCCCTTCCACCTCGGGATATTCTATTCTATGATTCTATGAATTTATCAGGGTAGAATGAGGCAATCCAAAAGGGGATTTCTGAAGGCTTCCTTCAAGAATTCCTTCCTTTTTCATGTCTCCAGAAGTTTGCCATGCTGTGGTTGGGGCAGACATGCAGTCTGCAGGCTTTCTCCAGGGCTGCCGCGTGGAAGGGAGCAGTATTGCTGTAAGATCATTGAGGAGCTGTGGCCTCTGAGATATTCTGCCTTGTGGTTCATCACATTTAGCTCTTGGACACCCTTTACTCATGGTGGGAGTTGGGGCCACACTTAATGCTTCTCCTACAGATCTGGACACATTGTAGGGCAAAGGCATGTTCCACAGGATTCAGGCTTTCTTTGGGCTTCATAGTAACATTTCTTGGTTTTCCCCCCAGCTGGCTTTTCCTTTTGGGGTGGAAATCAGATAGGCAGACAAGTCAGGAGGAAGGGGAAAGAGTAGCTCAGCATCCAAAGCCATGCTGAGCACCTGACATGTCCTTTCCCACCAGGATCTTGAGCGAGCCCAGAAGGAACTGGAAAAAGAAGACCTTGATGCAGCATTGCCTCTCCCCGAGGAAGAGGAGGAAGATCTTTCAGAGTACAAATTTGCCAAGTTTGCCGCCACATATTTCCAGGGCACGACGACACACACCTACATTCGCCGGCCTCTCAAGCAGCCTCTCCTGTACCACGAGGATGAAGGAGACCAGTTGGTGAGGCAGGGGATGAAAATCCTTGAGCAGGGTGGGTTGGAGGAAGCCTGGGGAGCTCTTCACCCAAAGGGCACCAGTTTGCCTTTGGGATATGTTGATGTGGTTCAGTGGAGAACACTGCCCCCATCATGTGTCATTAAACACTGTCCCACCAGCATGCTTTGAAACAACACAGCAAGCATTAGAGGGATGTAGTGGTGAGTCCTTCTCTGTACCTTGATATTTGAGTTAAAACAATGAATAAAGTGCTTTGGGCTTAGGGCATGGATGATGCAAATTGTTACGCTAGTGCAGCTGTTATTTGGCAGCTGCAAAAGTTGTTTCTTACCTCACCAGGTGCACCAGTGCAGAGCTAGCAGAGAATAAAGGATTGTCCTATAACCAGAAGTACAAGGGCAGAAGTGCACTGAGCCCACACGGCTGTAATGAACATTACACTGGCCGTGAATTTGCCTTCTCTATGGTTCTCCTTTTCTTCAGTGGGTCAGGAGTTTTCAGTCACTGCTTCTCTGTAAGGGTGACATCTCCTAGCCAAGAAACAAGCCCCTTGTAGGTTCCACAAACACACTCTTGATGGCATGAACACATAAGCCTGAACTTGTGATCCTGGCCACCAGCCTTCCCAGCTTTTGCTCGCTCAGATGAGGAATGTGTTGCAGGCAGAATTGTGTGGGGTACAGGAAAGTGTTTTGTCTCTGTACAGGGAAACCACAGTGGTGATCCTGATGGATTCAGCATGGCTTGACCACCCCCTCCACTGCTCTGCTGTGAGCTGGTGGGGTTACAATTTATTTTCCAACAGGCAGCACTTGCTGTGTGGATCACTATCCTCCGTTTCATGGGAGACCTCCCTGAGCCGAAATATCATACAGCCATGAGTGATGGTGGTGAGAAGATACCAGTGATGACAAAAATCTATGAGACTCTTGGGAAGAAGACCTATAAGAAAGAACTGCAGGCTCTGCAGGGAGAAGGAGAGGTAAATGACATGTCTGTTAGAGATTATATTTGCATATTGGAAAGAGTTGGAAAGAAACGACTTGCAGCTGTGCTGCAGCTGATCTGGTTTTTAATTTCCTCTGCAATTATGCTACAAAGGGAGAATTGTCTGTGTGTCGGGTGTTGATCCTATACCTTCTTCACACAGGTAACTGAATGTCCCCCAACAATACAGCTGGGGAGGTGCCTTGCTGTCTTTCATGGGGCTTTGATCTCCCTTCTCCTCCCCAATGGGCAGAGAAGTACATGGGGGGAGTGCAGTGTCCTGTATCAGTCCCTCTTTTGGGGTTTTTGTGTTGATCTGCTCTGGGAGAAAACATTTAAAATGTGCCCTTAATCTTGGAGAAGGAAGTTAAGAGTTGCCAGGGGATTAAGCTGTGGAAATCCCAAAATAAAAATAAAAATAAAAATAAAAATCCCTGTTGCATCCTCAGTGCATTCTTGGGTGTCTTTGGAGGACTTCATCTTAGGACTTTACTCAGCAGGGCTTTGCATCTCACCGCATTGTACTCCATGCCTCTTGCTTTGCAGAGTACTCACATTGATGGGCACAAGAAGAACAGTGTGCGGCACAAACTGGTCTCCCTAACCCTCAAGAAGAAATCCAAACTGACGGAGGAGGTGAGAGGAGACGCTTGGCCGCCTGGCAGCACAAGTGCCGTTGGATTGTCTGCAGCCCTCTCTGACTCTCTTCTGCTTTTCCCTAGACAACATAGAACCAGCCCTCCTCTGGGTTTGGCGCTACCTGTCTCTCTGCCTGAAAGATTTAAGGAGTGTTTAAGGGGAAAGGTTGGCTTCCCATGTCTCCTTGAGTCTGCACCTCGCACCGGCCTCCCCTCGGCTCCCGTTCTCCATCCATCCAGCACCTCCCCTCCCCTCTCTCACAGCCCTCCATCCAGCTGCCGATACCTCTCACCACTTGTGATGGTCTGAATGTCACCCCTGCTTTTAGTTTCCTGCCCTCCTCTGGGGTGTAGGTAGCAGAGGTGGGGTATCCAAAAGAGCTCACCCGCACCCTGCCTCTGCCTTCTTCAGTGCAAATTTCCCTATGGGAGCAGTTAGTCCAAGCTGAGAGCTTTAGAAAATACCACCCCAAAAGACTGAGGAGCAAAAAATCCTTTGGACAGGGGTAAAAGCAAGGCAAAGATGTGAATTCAGCCTTCTTTTAGACACTGCCACGTGTCCACTTCCAGAGCAGGCACCATCTCACCTGGCTGTAGCTGCTTGACAGCATGAAGATCTCTCTGAGGTAGTCACCCTCCTTCCCTTTAGAGTCAGAGGAGAGAAACAGAAGCCAATCCATCTTATCCTAATGTGGCTCTGAATGCACTCCAGAATTTCTCATCTCTCCCCAGTGACTCTAAATGAAGAATGGGTTGACTAGCTGAGACAGAGAGCTGGTAGGTGGATGAATGCCAACCCTGTCTGCACAAAAAGCACCATGCTTATGTGCTCTTGGCTGCATCATTAGCACGGGGAGGGGGTCCATTTTGTTAGTGTTTTAAGATTTTTTTTAATAAGATGGAGTTGAAAGGACAGGCCATCCTTGGCAATAAGCTGGGGTTGTTCCAATGACCCTTGGTGGCCCTCTCCCAACTGTGGGTCCAGGCCAGTGCTGAATTACAAGGGTACCACTGCAGAAAACCTGGGCAGAGATCAAGCAGGGGGGAGTGTGACTAGGCAGAACCATTTGCAGCTTCACCAGAATGCAATTAAAGCCAACAAAGCCACAACCTCCCATCACTGGTAATGTGCTAGACTGAAGAACTTCTGTGATTCCTCCACCTGGCAGGTGGAGGAGTCCTCCTTGGGGGAGCACACCACACCTGGGGTGGGGTGGGGGGCCGTAGCAGCTGGCTGTACTAAATGAGAGCAATGTGTCTGGTTGGCAGGTGACAAAGAGACTTCATGACGGGGAGTCCACGCTCCAAGGTAATAGCATGCTCGAAGACCGGCCCACTTCCAACCTGGAGAAGCTCCATTTCATTATTGGTAATGGCATCCTCAGGCCAGCATTAAGGTTAGAAATCAGGACAAAGGCATAAACATGCCGTTCGTTTTGTTCCTTCTTCATTGAGCTATTCTCGTCCAATTGATGTTAATGGTGTGTGCAGCTCTGCAAAGCTCTCATTTTCCTGGTTGTGTTTTATGACGTGGGCTGGGCTGGGTCACGTTCCTTAGTGTTCATCTCAGGCCTGATTAAAAGACCACACAGAGGGATTCAAAGGCTTCTGAAAGTGCTAGTAGCTACTGGATTGGTTTATTAAGGCTCACTCTTGCTGTTCACCACCCTTTGTTTTCAGTTTCACCACTTAGACCTCTTTTGTTCCTATGAATATTTTAATGGCACAGAAGTGAAAAACTCAAATTTATTCCAGTTGTTAAATTGAGCATTTGAAAATTAACAAGTACCAAATTAAGGATGACTGCATATCTTTAGTTTAGCCTATTTATGTGTGTGTGTTTTAATGCAATCCATTTCATTTTATCTTCCCACTTCACCAGGAAGCCTTACATTTCTACGTAAAGTCTGCTCTGCGGGCAGTCCTAGTAGCTTACTTGTGGGCTTTTCCATGGGGTTTGTCAACATAACAGGCTGGCTGACTAGTTTTTGCTGCCTCATATATAGATGAGGAAGTACTGTTATCTCTCATTTTGCATGTGGATAATAAAGTTTAAAGTCAAAAGTGGATGATTCCCAAATTGAGATACCCATCAATGTATCAGAGAACGTCTGTTTATACATAAGAGCTGGACAAACCTTGACCTCTGCTGGAGTTTTTATTTCCCAACACTTCCACAAAGCAAGTTCAGGTGTCTTAAGAGTAACAGCCAGCAAATGAGGACTCCAGGCTGGTGGCCCTCTATGAAAGTCAGTTTAGGAGACTCACTTGATATCACTGGGAAACCTTCCATCTTTGTAAGATAGACTCCATTTTCCAGAGGTGACATTCAGAGACTTGAACCTTGCCCCTGCCTTTTATTCCTCTTTTCTCTAAGAAGTGTTAGTCAGCTGTGGAAAATCTTATCTGAAGCACAGGGAAAATTCAGTTGACATTACAGAACTGGTGAAGGATGGCATTTTAGAGACAGTGCAATGACCAGAGTGACCATTAGAATGACCAGATAGTTAAATTGATATCCTTGCAATTCCAAAAGGAACCTGTAAGTATCACATGCAGAGAGGGTCTGGCTCTGTCTGCTCATATGGGAAAACACCACCTTGTCAACTCTAATGTTTTATCTTTATTCTTATTGCAGGGATGAAATCTACTGTCAAATATGCAAACAGCTGACCCAGAACCCATCCAAAAGTAGCCATGCCAGGGGTTGGATCCTGATGTCTCTCTGTGTGGGATGTTTTGCTCCTTCTGAGAAGTTTGTAAAGGTAAAATGTAGATGATATTTATCTCAGGTACTACCTGCTGATACATTTTCTTTTCCATCCTTGCAACCAGCTTTTCTCTTGGGTTTGACAGTGAAAAGCATCCTGGTCTTCAGCTCTGTCAGGAATGACGATGATATAAAGTCCCTAATCAGGAAGAAAAATGTGTATGATCCCAAGATCAATGTCTAAAGTTAGTCAGATGAATTACTCCTAAGAAATTACTCTTTCTTTCCAGTGACTCTACAGGGAGAGTAGACAACAAATTCAGATGATGCCTCCTGCATTCTAGATGAACAAAATTGATTAGGTGACTTCTCCTCAGAAACTGGATTATCAGAGGTCACAAGTGGAATTTGTACACCTAGAACACCTACATTTCTCCCATTTCTCACATCCAAAGGTCTATGCATTCAGTCAAGCTTCTTTTGACTGTGCCAGTATAACCTTAGGCATGTCCTTTAATTTGTCAAGGAACAGTACTATGTGGCAAATCAGAAATACAACTTAACATAAAAAATTGCACATAGAAAAGGGGTGGTTTAACTTACCTCAAGGTATGTTTGCATAGCTTTCTGTATACTACAACTTGCCCCACAATGTGTCATACTGAAATCATCTAATTCTTTAAACAGACACACAGGAGATGAAATAGATGCTAAGGGGAGACCTCATTGCTCTATACAGCTACCTGAAAGAAGGTTGTAGTGAGGTAGGCATTGGTCTCTTTTCTCAGGTGACAAGAGATCAGACACAAGGAAACAGCCTCAAGTTGCACCAGGGCAGGTTTAGGTCAGATATCAGGAAGAATTTCTTAATGGAAAGAATAGTTAGGCATTGGAACTGGCTGCCCAGGATAGTGGTGGAGTCACCATCCCTGGAGGTATTTAAGAGATGTGTGGATGTGGTGCTTAGGGACATGGTTTAGAGGTGGACTTGGTAGTGTTGAGTGCTGGTTGGAACTGATGATCTTCAGGGTCTTTTCCTCCTGACTGATTCTATGATTCTCTCATTCTATGCAATGTATCTTCAGAAGCAGTGTGGATCATCTGGACTGAAGTCAGTGGGAGATAAGTGGCTTAGCACCATTGAAAATATTTTTTTTTCTTAAGGATTTTCTTTTTTTTCTTGGGCAAAGTCCATGTTTTGTTCCTAGATTTGAACAGCCTGCCTTCCAAATGATTTATACACCTCAAGTCTGATGAACACCCACAGGGCCGCTCAAGTTAATCCCATGACTAAGAGTTTGGCTGGTTCAGGGCAAAGGGCTCAGCTCTTTGTCTTCGCTTTGCCATGACATGACAAGACTTCCTTTGTCCCCCTCAGATCTTTGAATGTTGGAGCCTGGACCAGCTCCCGGGCCTGCTGGAGATAAAGGTGTTCCATTAGTTTCCATAGATATCAGATCAGCTCCTCAGGACTGAAAAAGCCAAAGCCAAGAATAGAAATCCCTTCTTCATCCCCAGGCCCTGCCAGTATGAAATCTAATAACAGAGATAAATCACTGGCAAAGTGGCAGAAAATGAAATTATGTCTGGAAATGAGATCTGAGAAAGTATGTCACAGGAGATTGTGTGAATTTAAATCTTTAATAATGGAAAATTATTTTAGGTGAGTGAAGCACTTCTCTGAAATAATTTATGAGCAGCTTTGAAGCCTCAGGCATGTACCTCTGCCCAAAGTCCTCGTCCGTGCTGAAATACATGGCAATATTCCCAAAAGCTTTGGGGAAGGTTTTGCTAATTGTACTCTTATTCATCTTGGGTAGAAGATCAGCCCTTTTTTGCACTTTGGGCTGCTGGGGACAAAAGGGAGTATTCATACCATCTAATTTCAGACACTTGCCTCCTTTTTATACTATGTGGAGAGAGAGGGCTTTTTTACAGGACAATTCTGAGACCATAAACCAGGGTCTCACTCTGAATCTCCTACCAAGAGAGTTTCTGTTCTCATGGGCAGCCTGTGGTGACCGAGGCTCCTTGAGTATGCATGTGAACACCCCCTGCAGCCACACACGCTGTGGTTTGCCTTTCCAGGCTCCAGTTCTGCAAACAGCAACACATAGGCAGTGACCTGGGCCATGTCTTGGAGCTCCTCTGAAGCCTCTGCATCAATCCAGAGGGACACCAGTGATACCTTCCACCTTAAGATGTTATGTTTCAAAATAAAACTTTCTCCCAATGAAATGTTGGTTCTGCCTCCCAACAGCATACTTTTTTTGTTTTGTAAAAAGCAGAGGAATAGTCAAAAAAATTCTGATGTTCAGTAAATGCTTCATTTCAAAGCTACATTAGCCCAGGCCACCTAGTTCAGCTTGTTATGGACTGGGAGACAAACACCATGTCAACATTAGACCTTACTATCATGCTTTTAATCTATCAGTACCCTTTTAAAGGAGTTAGTAGTTGGCCAAATTCTGATTTACCACAAGTTTACTGACTGCTGCTTTAACCTTGCTAAGCTACAGCTGAATGATGACAGCCAGGCATTATCAGCCAGTTAAGAAAAGATGTTTTGTTAACCTCACCTATTTTCTAATTAATGCCTGAATCTTTTAGTAGCAGTTGTCCACTGTTTTAATAGAAGAAAAAGCATATAAAGGTAAATATCTGTTAGCATTTATTTCTATAGTCTGCCATGCAATGGAAATGTACTGTGGATGTTGTACCAGATTCCTGGTTACATTTTTCCCAATCCTTTTATTTTGGGTTTAACTTTAATAACAGCTGTAGTTTAATGAGGCAGGTTTACATATGCTTTTCTGTTCCTAAATATGAAGGTCATGCTTTGGATCCTATTAGAAACCTTCACCATCTGCTAAGCATGGGTCAATACACATTCTCTCTCATATACTCTTGTTCTTTGTACCTTTTTTTTAATTAATAATGGACTTTGGTGGGAAGGTTCCACCCCCAAAAATATATATACAAAAATATATAAAAATACAAGCATTATTAGCAGAATAATTAAAACTACACTTTTACACAGCATTGACTGCTTGCAATCATTTGCAACAGCTCCTACCCATATAGCCTGCTTCTTTTACCTAGCTATTTAAGAGTATCTCTGTAAGTTATGATTGATGGAGATGTCTGTTTCTCTACTGATATTATTTATAGAGTGTCAGTGTTATAAAGGAGAGTCTGTGCTACCCAAGGAACAGCTGTGTTATCATTCAGAGAGCTATAAAGTTTCTCTAAAAGATATGATTTACAGAACTCTTAGTCTTAGCTACATGTTTGGCCAATGTATTTACGTAATATTTTTGAGTGTCTCTCTCGTATTGTAGAAGTCACTGGATTTAACTTTCTGTACAACAATGTGATTGTATTTTTAACATATGGTGAAGTGCTTCAAATTCTTGTTTAGAGTCTTTTAAAATACAGTTAAAAATCTGACTAAGGAAACATCTGTTTAATGTAATTGTGAAGTATCTTTTCAATTGGCAGATTAGTGTTCTGACTGACATTGGCTTACAGTTTTCCTGATCATTATTTATAGCATGTTTGTTTTTTGTTTTGTTTTGTTTTGTTTTTCCATTCACTCCTATCATTCTGGCCTATATTCAATAGCATTTTATGATACATCTTCAAAATACTTTCTGGAGATTGAAATCAATGGCAGCAATAGGAGAACATAAAATCTGCTGCACTGGCTTTGATCAAAGAGTTGTCTAGGCCAGTATTTTATGTCCATCGAGGCCAGAAATGCATAGTGTAAGAACAAGGCAAGGGAGCAGAGTGTCTTCCCTTCTCTCAGCTTCCAGCAATGTGGTTTAGGAAAGCCCTGAGCTTGAGTGGTATCCCTGCATTTAGCAGTCCCAGCGGGCTTTTCTCCAATAAATATTTGCTTTATAACCTTTGCAAATGTTTGGCTCCTCGAGCTGATGGTCTAACCAAAGTGTTCCCTGCTGTAAACAGTATTTAAGGAACTTCATCAACGGAGGCCCCCCTGGTTATGCTCCCTATTGTGAAGAGAGGCTGCGGAGGACGTTTGCCAACGGGACAAGGACACAGCCACCCAGCTGGCTGGAACTGCAGGTATGAGCCCCTCCATCCCCTCCCCAGGCAGCTGGGGCTCAGGGTTGGAGCCTTTTGCTATCACAAGAACCACATCTCTGGCAGGACAGAAAGCAGCGTGATAAAAAAAAAAAAAAAAAAAAGCCTATTTCTCTCCAGAATTGTCAGGTATTTCCAAAATACTGCATTCCCCTCACATGCCCCAGTGCATATTGAAGATCATGCCCTTTGCCAACATCAATACTTGTAAATTAAACGTATGTAAGAATGTTCTCGGGCACTGAGGCCAGCTGGCATTGAGCAAGCCCCCATGTATGCTAGGAATTCTTCCAGATGAAGGATGCAGGCAAAACATCTTCTAAGAATGGGCCCTGGGCATCACAGCTGCCCAAGCATGCTCAGGGACAGCTATAGTTGGAACAAGCCCAGTTTATGCAATATATACTCATTTTCTGTGCTGCTTTACTAGCATAGACAATTGTGCTTCAGTGCCCAGGAGCATTCCTGAGCATGCTTGGATTTACTAAATTAGACACTTCAATGAATGAATATATCATATACAAAAAAAGGAGATTTCCACGTGCTTCCAGTGGCTGACTATACATTATCCTGTTGAGAAGTACATTATAGAAGCATTGAAATGTAGTCAGTCAATGGGACCAGGAATTAGAAAACAGTTACCACTTGCTGGGGGGAAGACTACATAGGTAAATAGTCTAGATGGGGTTGAAATTTGCATACTTTCATAAAGTCTGGCTTTAACCCCGTTAGGCAACCAAGTCCAAGAAACCGATCATGCTGCCTGTCACGTTTATGGATGGGACAACAAAAACACTGCTGACGGACTCTGCAACGACTGCGAAAGAGCTCTGCAATTCTTTGGCCGACAAAATCAGCTTGAAGGACCGATTTGGCTTTTCGCTTTACATCGCACTTTTTGACAAGGTATGTTTTATTTTTTTGATCCTGACTAGCTCTATATAAGAAAAGGGAGGTTCCTCTTGCTGTTACACACCTTCCAGAGGGCAGAAAGAAGGACACTGCACTCTGAGCAGATGGCCAGCCAAAAGGTCAGGAAGAAACACATCTACTGTGCAGAGGCCAGCAGGATTTTCACAGTAACAGTCATACACTACAGCAGTGTTGCAGAGAGACTGTGAAATCTCCCTCCTCGGAGATATTCAGAAATTATTAACAGGAGAAGGCATGGAGCAACCTGAATCAAAGACGAGCCTGCTCTGAGCAGGAGGTTGGGCCAGAGGCTTCCAGAAGTGCCTTGGACATAGATATCTCTACGTAGAGATATCAGCCTTTAGATGAATTCCACCTTTTTCCTGTGCCCTGACTAGGTCTCTTCTCTGGGGAGCGGCAATGACCATGTGATGGATGCTGTGTCTCAGTGTGAGCAGTATGCCAAAGAGCAAGGAGCACAGGAGCGCAACGCGCCGTGGCGGCTCTTCTTCAGGAAGGAGATCTTCACCCCCTGGCACAATCCGAGTGAGGACAACGTGGCCACCAATCTCATTTACCAACAGATCGTCCGAGGGGTGAAGTTTGGGGAGTATCGGTGTGACAAGGTGAGTGTCCTCAATAGCTTCCAGTCTTGTCCAACTTATATCCTTGGCATGGCAAAGTATGCTCCACCAAAGGGGATGAGAAATCTTCCTCCATGATCACCTGCTAAGACTAGGTATTATGGTGTACACTTAGGAAACAGGAGCTGCAGGAATCAGATCCTCTTGGCTGGGAATATACCAGACTCTCCCATGTGCTACGTGAGCACCCTCTCCTGTTGACTTTTGGTGGGAGACTGAACGGCCACCTCATCCATCAGCCTCAGTTTGGAGGGTTACAGAAACCCTTTAACCCAATCAGGAATACATGGCAGGATCTTGTTTGGTGAATCCTGCTAAGCTTTAGACCTAAGACAGGCTTTTCAGAATACTCAGACCTGTGCTATGCAATATAAACACACCAATACTCCCAATATCCAATATTGAGGGACATTGGCAGCAGAACCTATGCCAAAAAAGTCTCTGTGAGCTTACAGAATTATTCCAGTGTCACTGAAATAAGCATCTCAAGAAACATCAAAATCTCTGACAGTGTCCATAACATATTTTTTTTTGCTTGTGTTCAAAATCATCCAGGTGTCAAATTGAAGATACCCCTTTTCCTCATAACCCACTTGTTCTCCTGTGGACCAGTAGATTCCAGGCACCCTGGGAACTAAAGCATCTTTTCCCATCTATATTGCATGAACTTGTTCTCTTGTTCTCTTGCTCTTCATCTCCCTGTGCTATTATTATCTCAGTGGCTCTATTATTTCATCCCAAAGTGCTTGGAATGCAGCTGAACCAAAGGAACATTTTACAGTTTTGCATTATGCACAGGTGCTTCGTTTGCTGGGCTTCTCAAGTTTCAAATTCATGGATGCACACAGTTTGCAACCACTAAACTCTATTTACCATAGCAAAATCACACACTGCTGCAGGCAACTGATGTTGCAGACATCAGAAGCAGACAGAATTTCAAGGAAAGACGGGGTAAATCATGTTCACATGCCTTGTGTGATGCTGATCACTGAACGTGTTATGGCTCAGTCATAGCTTATACTGATCAATTTCCTGAATTTTGGATATGCAATGCACCGGTGAAATGCTACTGAAAGGAAATTCTTCCCCTACAGAAGGCTCCTTGAGCTGTGGAGGATGGATGTTGTGGTGAGTGGCCTGGTAGCAGCATTGAGTTGGCTTGTTTGACTCCCACAGGAAGAAGATCTGGCAGAACTGGCTTCTCAGCAGTACTACGTGGACTACGGGTCAGAAATGGTACTGGAAAGACTTCTAAACCTAATTCCATCCTACATCCCAGACAGAGAGATCACAGCTTCGAAAACGGTGGAGAAATGGGCTCAGCTCATTATAGCTGCACATAAAAAGGTGGGACAATACATCACCTGGCAAGGGCCAAGTAGCTTCAGTAGCATCATGTGCCTTTAATCACATATCAGATGCTGTAGCTCAGCTCTTGGACTTGCCTGAAGCTAAAGCAAAGGGAAAAGGGAAGATTTTGCACTAGTCATATTCAGCATTATGTCTACTTTCAATGCAAGGTCTGACAGGAGAAGACAACCTGCAGAGATTCACTGTGAGAAGGAAAATGACGTCTCTGGGGTTTCATTCCTGATAGACAGGACTGTGGTGTTACTCTTTGCAGTACAGTGGTGTCTTGTGTCCCAGTACTGATACTTTATTGTGCCAGATGTTGTGTAAAACATCTCTGATGTCTACCTGTGACACCCTCCTACAGATTAATTAAACACCCACTTCCCATACCTCATTACCACCATGAGGGTTGGTCATGCAGGTATGAGGACTGGCACTCACTAAAAGGCAGGGGCCAGCTTCAGATTAAGACCCCTAAATGCAAGCATCTCCATGTTTGCTTGGGTCTTGCCTCCCAGTTTTGCCAGTGGAAACCCAGGGTCACAATTCAATTGACTAAACATAGGTGCTTGGGCTGTTCCTGGTCCAGAAAGGCCTGGATCTTGCAGGTCATCCACCAGCCACCTGTCAGACAGTTAGAGAAGTCTCAGGTTTCTGAAAACATCCTAAATGAAGCTAGCTGCCTGTGCTTAAGGGCTGTTGAGTATCTATTTCCAGCTAAAGGACTGCCGGCCTGAAAGTCAGGCACCCATATTAGGGAAACCCAAAGTTAGTTGAGATTAATCCCACCCAGACTTGTCACTCTAGATTCTTGCCCAGATTTGTCAAAGGCAAATTATTTCCTCAAGTGGGAACCAAATTTTTTTCTAGGACTTTGTCCAACCTATCACTTGTTCCTGTAGGATTTTGCTTGGCCCTTAACATCATCAAGATATAAATTAATATTGATTCCAAGATCTTCAGATGGCATGGATTGGATGAGTTTCAAAGTAGTTTTGCTCTCTTCCTAGATATAACTGGGTTTGTGCTTCATGTTGGTTGTGGTTTGCTTTGTTGGTAGGGAATTTATACTCAGAAGAGGACAGACCCCAAAAAAGTCAAAGAAGAGGTGGTGGATTTTGCACGTTTCAAGTGGCCTTTGCTGTTTTCTCGGTTTTATGAAGCCTTCAAATTCTCAGGTGAGTCAGTAGAGCACATCCCTGGTGCAAGGGATAGTCAAAGGCAAAAGAAGGAGTTAGGAACTTCACAGACAATAAGACCTAATGGGCCATCTATGTGGTCTGTTTTAGATACATTATTTTTTGGTGCATCCTGATTAGCAATGGCTCAGTCTATGATTCTGCCACTATTTTTCTTACTGAAAATAAATGTTTTTTTTTAACATTGCATTTTCCTTTGAAATACACACAATATTTTATATCATAAGACCCCTCCTGAACTGATTGTTTGTCTTGACTTCAATCCAGGGCCAAGCCTCCCTAAAAATGATGTGATTGTAGCTGTCAACTGGACAGGGGTGTACTTTGTGGATGAACAGGAGCAGGTTCTCTTAGAACTCTCTTTCCCAGAGATCACAGCTGTGTCAAGCAGCAGGTAAGGAAGAATAACTTTAGCTGGTGATCTTACCCTAAAGCAGTCTTTTCCCAGGCTTTGCCTCTTGAGCCCATTATGTTTCCTGTTTATATCTTCTCTAAAAACATATCCCAGAGGGGGAAAGCTGCAAGGACAGAGTTTCACCTTGGCCACCATTAAAGGAGATGAATACACTTTCACCTCCAACAATGCAGAGGATATCCGGGACCTCGTGGTGACCTTCCTTGAAGGACTAAGGAAAAGATCCAAGTATGTGGTCACTCTCCAAGACAACCCAAACCCTGGTAAGTCAGTAGTCCGATCCAGTGGCAAACATGTAGGCATATTAGTTATTCCAAAGGGATTTGGGAAAAAAATAAAAAAATAAAAATACTAATGGTTGTTTTTATTGCAGTGGGAGAAGAATCTGGGTTCCTCAGCTTCCTGAAAGGAGACCTCATAGTTCTTGACCAGGACACAGGAGAACACGTGATGAACTCGGGGTGGGCTAACGGGTTCAATGAACGGACCAAGCAGAGAGGGGATTTCCCAACAGATTCTGTCTATGTCTTGCCAACAGTCACCATGCCTCCCCTGGAGATCGTGGTGAGTTGTCTTACACACAGCAGAGCTTGATACAAAGCCCGAGGAGGTCAAAGCCTTCCTGAAGAGCTTAGATCTAGCCAGAGGCTTCCTGACAATAATGTGGAAACCAGTGTGGCAGAGAGAGGTGGCAAGTTGTCCAAGTCAGAAGTGATCTGTTCTAGTAGTGTCTCAGCCTTTCCTCTGATCTTTTCACTTTGAAGACTTATGGCTTGAAATATCCATGAACCTTGCAACACCCTCCAGCTGGCCTGATTAATTTCCACTGTATTTGGGATTAGAGGAAGCCGCTACATTCACATATGGAGCTGTAGGATCCAAAACACACTCTCCTCATTAGGAAATGATCCACATGATGGAAATGTTATTCTTTGTATTAGTGACTGAGAATGGCACAAAGAAATGACATCTGCACGGTACTTACTGCCTATTAACTGGAATTAGTGGGTTACTCTTACTCACAGATGGTCTTTTCATTTTTTATCTGCTTCCCTTCTCTGGATGCTTCAAATATGTATCAATTCAAATATATATTAATATATATATGACACATATTAGGTGACAGAGAACTTTTCATCCCACAGGCACTCGTCACGATGACCCCTGACCAACGACAAGACGTTATCAGAACCTCTCAGATGGCAATTTCAGACAGTGAAGAGAGGGTGAAGCCATACACCTTGGAGGAATTTTCCTATGATTATTTTAGGTGATTTTTTTCATCTATTTAAAAAAAAAAAAATACAGGAGTAGGAATCATCTCCAAGTAGTTTGGGAATCAGGATTTTTTCGGCTGCTGGAAAAGACTCTAAATATCTCTTTGTTTGATTCTATACAACTGCAGCTTCCAGTTTGGAACATGGTATATGGGTTATAAATTTTCCACAGACAAGGTTTTATGAGGGATTTCTTAATTGTCTCAGCAGAGGTTTAAAGGTGTGAAATTTGATGTTATGTGGGAGGCTGTGCTTAGTGGTCTAGTACTCCTTCCCAATGATGTCATACACAGGCTGATACCATGTAGGCAGCAGGTGAATTAGACAGGGACATTTTCATCTCAGCTCCAAAGCATGCACCACTGCTGAATGCAGCTTACCAGACTGATCAAAAAACTCTCGCTCCTGTTCAGAGGAGTTGGCAGTCCATGGAGACAGACCAAGTCCTGTGAGATGTCTTCACCCTGGTGGGTTCGTTCTATTGGGCAATGTTCTTTCATTGTTGCTGCCCATCTCTCTCACCACCCATTGCCATCACCCCTCCTCTTGTGGTTAGAAGTTGTGTGGTTTTTTTTTCAGTAGAAAAGGTTGTTTGGGTGCCACTGCTTGGGTAGGGTCCAAACAGGACTTTTATGAGCCCTAGGAAAGGAAAAATGACCATCTTTGGGCAGAACTAGAGATGGATACCCTCATAGTTATGGCTTCCCTCTTGGTATGAGTTCATTTGTCAGGTGTTGTGAGCAACCAGGTGAGGCACTTGTTACACAACATCCCTTTTATCCCTGTAACCTCTCCACCTTTTCTTATGCTTTGCCTTTGCCATCAGGCCACCACCCAAGCACACCCTGAGCAGGGTCATGATCACCAAGAGCCGTGGGAAGGACAAGCTGTGGTGTTACACCCGTGAGCCCATCAAACAGCCGTTGCTGAAGAAGATCCTGGGGAGCGAGGAGCTGTCCCAAGAAGCCTGCATGGCCTTCATTGATATCCTTCCACTGCCTGGGGCAGCCCTTGGGCAACAGGGGCAACAAGCAAAGGGCTGAGCAGGCTCTTCCCAAGTAAAGCCCATAGAAAGGATTCTGGTCCCTCATAAGGGCTTTGGGACCATGTCATGGACTTGGAGGTGGGTATGATCCCAAAATCTGTATTTGAACATCCTTGAGATCTGAGGGGTGTCTGTACTTCTCAATAAGCAAGGTCTTGGGAGCAAGTTACTCAGTCTTGCAGGTGCACATTGCTTAGTGGTTAACTCAACAGTTCTGCTTTGGCTTGTTTCAGCTCCCCAGGATGCATCTGCTGTAGAAGGGCACAGACCTTTATGACCATTATGTTTGCAAACTCGTCCTCATGACCTCAGGGACAGGGTTTGATGGCTGAGTATCACTTTCCTGGCAGAATAAAGACAGCATGGGAGAAAGAAGCTGAGTACAAATATAAACCCAACCTATGAGAGTCGCCTTTGTATTTTGGTGGGGTTTTGCTCTAGGATCCAGACTTTAGTTTGAACAGTTCTGTTGGTACAAACCTGGTACTGATGCTACCACTGTTACTGCTGCTACAGTTTTCCTCCTAGCAGCAAATAACAGCAGTAGTAGGAACTAAAAGGACTGGTAAAAATTAAGAACACCTGTAATTTTATCATTCTCCTTTCCATGTCAAACACATTTATTCAGAATACTGTGACCGGTTGTCCTGCAGAATAGGTACTATATGGTGAAGTGGTGAAGGTCATCGTTTGGTTTATGTTACCACAGCTCCAGTGCTGTCTGCAGAGCTCTGGCTCATGACACCAGCTGAAAATTTGGTCTTTTACAGTGGCACCACTGTATGTGATCAGGGAACACAGTAGTCACAGAGCTTTCCTGGGCCTACATCCCAACGCCAAAGTGGTTCTTTCCAAACTGAGATGATGCATGAAAAAGGGAGAGAGCTCACTGGACATCTCCTAAAGAAATTTAAAGCCTTACCACAGTGCCCCCTCCACCAAATTACAGACACGTTTGTAGTCAAATGTGGGATGTCTTTTATCACATCATCAACAGAAAGGCTTTTCCAAACCTCCCACTTAGCTGATCCTTGACTCCTGCCTCCCACCAGTGCTGAAATACATGGGTGACTACCCATCCAAAAGGACCCGCTCAGTCAATGAGCTGACAGACCAAATATTTGAAGGTGCCTTGAAAGCTGAGCCTCTGAAGGATGAAATCTACTGCCAGACCCTGAAGCAGCTTACAGACAACCACATCAAGTAAGAGTCATTGGTTTTGCTCGGCCCTAAGGCACTAGCTTCTGTTGGGCAAAGGAGGTCTGGAGTCTAAGCGTGTCTCCTCCCTTCTAGCTGAGAATCACCCACCCATGCCAGAGAACAGAGCCATGTCCATGCTGTAAGTAACTTTTTCTCTCCTGGATGTCTCCTCGTTTAGGTACAGTGAAGAGAAAGGCTGGGAGCTGCTGTGGTTGTGTACAGGCCTTTTCCCTCCAAGTAACATCCTCCTGCCCCATGTCCAGAGGTTTCTGCAGTCCCGAAAACATCACCCATTGGCAGCAGACTGCATCCAGAGACTCCAGAAAGCCCTAAGGTACAGCACCAAAAGACCTCATCATCCTGACCATGTCACAGCATCCAAATATGCATTAGAAATTACAAGTAGGAGATATTTTGGTAGTAGTTTCTGGGACAGTGAAAGCTCACAGCCTTTCTGTGCATTCAGCCAAGATGAACTAAAAGGACTTTGGGTGGAGGATGAAGCTGTGGCACTTGCCTCTCCCTGTTTTGCAGGAATGGATCCAGAAAGTACCCTCCCCATCTCGTAGAAGTGGAAGCCATTCAACACAAAACCACCCAGATTTTCCACAAGGTTTACTTTCCTGATGACACTGATGAGGTAAATGGAATAGAAGGAAACTTCATTTTTGTCAGTATGGCTGTTGATTTCCTTATTAAAATCCCAGAAAAGGCTACTGTTGTTTCTGATTCAGAAAAATTCAGCCTTCCTAGAAGAGTCTGAAACAGAGCAGTGTCAGAAAGATCCATCCTTATCTACCCTGATGAGGCAGGATAGAAGACTGGAGCTCAGGGGTCTGATTTCCTGCCATTCACTTTCTCCAGATATGGGTGCTGAGTCAGCCTTCACTGCAAATTTTGACCCCAGGAAGAGGGAAACAGGATGTTCTCAGCTCCATCCATGCCCTCAGTGGTTCACAGGCCTTGGCCATCAGTTATTTGCAGCCTCGACTGACAGATATATTCCACCAAACCATACCTAGGGACTGGGCAGGGAGCTGGCAAGCAGGAAACTAAAATTATTCCCCGTTTTGACCTGAGATGACGCAGAAATCATAATATCTGTGCTCAGGAACCTTTCATTAATCATCTTAGACATTAATAAGGCAGGTAGATAAATTGAGGCTGGGGCAGATAGGCATGTCCTTGCAGGTACTGCTCTCTCATGCTACTGATTAATCTTCCAGTGAGGCTTGCCTGCTCCTCTTTTCTGTCATGCCCTTGGGCACAACTAAATTCTTGTATTTCTAAGGGAGTTTATATGAAAAGCAGTGCACACCCACGAAGGGAAGAGGGTATTCTTCTCCAGTAGCTGTGTGTGTGCCCGTGTTTTTCTGTAACGGGGTTTTACAGATCTCCTGGGACTTCTTATAACTCTGAATATTTTTTCTATGTGACCAGTAATCCTTCTTTCTAGGCATTTGAGGTGGAGTCCAGCACAAAAGCCAAGGATTTCTGCCAGAACATCTCCAACAGGCTGCTCCTAAAGTCCTCCGAAGGCTTCAGCCTCTTCGTCAAAATCTCTGACAAGGTGAGTGGTCCACACAGATGGTGCCAAAGCACTCAGTTCTTCACAGCAATCATCCCAAAAGGCTTAAAACACAAACAGGCAAAGGTCTCCTGTGTTGAGAGCAGGTGGCTTTAGTGCCTGATGATAGCACTGTGGCAGCCTGTTGTGTCCTGCTGACTTAGGGATCCAGACAGAGCCATCCTATGTGCAGGATCTCACACTAATTGCAGCCCAGTGCATTCCTGGGTGATCCAGAGTAGTGCAAGAATCACTCTTTTTTTGCCTTTGTTGTCATTTTTGTCATTTTTTGCCCAAAGAGGTCACTGCATTGTGAATTAGGTGGAGCCAGCCTGGTCTCCTCCAGGTAGCTGCTCCTGTGATGCTGCATTGATTTGGGGCAAAGGAGATAGGATCCATCAGGAGAAAGAGGTAGAAAACCCATGTGGCTGAGATGGTGTCCTGGTTTTGGCTGGTTTATAAGGATTAAGAAAAATGTGCAAGCTTACAGCTGCCTGGGGCAACTGGAAGAAATCTACAGAGATAGTCATCAGGAAGGGAAATGAATTGCTCCAGGGAAACAGGAAGGTGCAATAAGGATTAATGGGTGGAATTAGAGCGAGGTGTTGGCAACGGCTTTCTGGCATCAGCAGTTTGTAGCACAGAAGTCTAATTGAGGCAAAGCAGTGAGCAACAACCATAGGAGATGGGACAAGAGCCAACCCTGCTTGTGGCCTCTCGCTGCTTCCTCAGCTTTTGTAACCATGTGCTGTGCCCCCAGGTCATCAGTGTGCCCGAGGGCGATTTCTTCTTTGACTTTGTGAGACACCTGACGGACTGGATAAAGAAAGCAAGACCAGCAAAAGATGGTAACAGTGACTTTTCTCCCTTTTGGGTCATGCACAGCCCTCCTTGAGCCCTTAGCTCTTAGCTCTGCTCCCTGCTTCCTTCCACAGGTATAGTGCCTTCCCTCACCTACCAAGTGTTCTTCATGAAAAAGCTGTGGACCAACACAACACCTGGAAAGGATTCGATGGCAGATTCGATCTTCCACTATTACCAGGTGCTCTGGGAACCTGAGGTAGCAGCAGAGACTTTGGGAGGAATTAGGGTGGAAAGACTGCATATGTGCAGATGCACATGAAGTTTTACCTTAAAGAGAACAAAGTCCTGCCTTGAACAGAGAGCTACGAAGAGCAGTTGGGTTGTATGGCAAGGACCAGGCTTCATGCGTGGTAGGGCAACCAGCTCAGATGGGATTTTGGACAGATATTCTTAGGCAAGTAGGAAGAAGTGGGACTCAGTAGCACTCAGCGTTAGCAGTGGGGACAAATTCACAAGGTTTTCAGCTCCTCTGTTCCTGGACATGAGCCGTGATGGTCCCAGCAGCAAGTCAAGAAGCTGCAGCTCTTCTGCACTTGTTTCTTCTGACAAAAGACACCTGCATGTCCCAAAGCTTTCTCATACATGCATGCAAATACACAGATATTCCTTATTTTCTTGCCCGGATAAAAAGCAATTGTCCCAATATGACCATATCCTCTGATGCTTTGATAGTTACATGACACATTTTCAAGCATCTTTCCATAATGGGGGAATAGACTGAAAAAAAATGAGAAGGAAAAATAAAGGGAGAAAAATCAAAAACAAAAACATATTAAATTCCAATTGTCCATTACTAGGGTTGGATTTTCGGCAACGAGGGAGGGTGAGCAAGACTGTAGGTTGACACATCTGATACCTAGCACAGGGACCACCATGTAACACGAGAATGTTTCAGGACAGAAAGGATCTTTAGACATCAAGTGTGGTCTCAGCTGAGCAGCTGCCTATCCACCACACTCGGTACAACTACTACGAGTGTTCCTAAGGCAGAGCCTCATATCCAGGAGCTGGAGACGTCCAAAAATGTGATTTAGCAGCAGAGGGTGAAGGTCTGAGGCCACCCCCTCTATTTCTGAATGTTTTTTTTCCACATACAGGAGTTACCAAAGTACCTGCGTGGCTACCACAAGTGTACACGGGAAGAGGTCCTGCAGCTGGCAGCTCTCATCTACCGGGTGAAGTTTGAGGACGACAAATCCTATTTCCCCAGCATCCCCAAGCTTCTGAAGGAGCTGGTGCCTCAGGACCTCGTCCGGCAGCTCTCTCCAGATGACTGGAAACGGGTAAAACGGCAGCTTTAGTCATAGGTCAGGCTTGGTGGGGGGAATCCCAGCATCTTGTGTGATTTGTCTGATGTTCAGTGCTGAAGTCAGGTTGCCAGAAGGAGTGACCCATGGTCCCTCTTGAGCTTTAGCAGAGCCACAACTTCTCCAACAGAACCAAGAGAAGGCATTGTACATGTGTTTAGACACACGCACACATTGCTGTGGGCTGTGTGCTGCACATTGCTGTGACTGTAGTGGTGGATGCAGTGCTGTATGGACACCTGCTAGGGGATGGTCTCATGTAAAGCTTTGTTGCTGAAGGCAGACTTCTGAGCATAAAGGCAATCCTCCCTGCTTTATACAAGGAGACCTGTGGCACAGGTACAGACAAGACTAGGCCATAATGGAATGTAGATGTCTCACTGCCAAGAAACAATCTTCTAAGTCCTTTCCATTTGCTGAGACTTAAACTTGTATCTTAAACTTGGGACTTTCTTGGCCCAACTAATACTTACTTGTTCCAAAAAAACTTGCCCTCTGAGAAGAGCTAATAGGCAGGAAGAACTGATCACAGGTTCACCATATGCTGTAGTTTGTTAATGAATCTCAGTGAAAACCCATGAAGCAATTATGGTTTCTGGTAGTATAGTCCATCTTTGTAGCATGATGCTCCTTTCCTGCAAAAACCCTTGGTTTAAGGCAAAGCAAACCTTCCAGCTCTGCTGTCCTCTCTGTTGCAGTCCATCGTGGCATACTACAACAAGCACGCAGGCAAAACGAGAGAAGAAGCCAAGCTTGCCTTCCTAAAGATTATCTTCAAGTGGCCTACATTTGGATCAGCATTCTTTGAAGTGAAGGTAAGTGAAGGCACAAGGCACACCTGCCCTGCCTGGGGGTTCCCTCGCAGCTTTGAGCCAATATCAGAAGTCCCATATCACGGAGGGGTTTCAGGTATGAGGGGTTGTCCCAGTGCCTGGACTGGAACAACGCTGATAAGACAGGGAAAGGATGTAATCTCTCCATCCGTAAGGGGCTGAGATATTCATTTATGGCTGCACTATCTTTTTACAATATTGGGGCGCATTGCAGAGCATCCACATATCTCAGTCCTCTTTGAGTCTAACCTCACAGCTTTACTGTTGAGGAGGCGAGAGCCATTCCCCGTTTTGTGAAGGCAAAGGGGAATGTAATTTTCACACACCTGCACACACCGTGAACCCAATCCAGACCATCCACCATGGCACCAAGTTCCTATCACAGGCAGGAGAGGCCAGTAGTGATGAAGTCCAAGAATTCTGGACACCTTATTGCAACATCCCATACTCAGAGACCATACAGTAAGCATGGCCTGGAAGCATGATGCTGAAATTGTTCGTGATATCCTTGAACTTAGGCACCTTAATTTCTGTCACGTTCATTAGATGGCATAGAGGATCTGAATAATATCCTGTGATTTTTCCACCCAGAGTGATTTGGCTGCCAAATGTAAATGCAAATGCTGGCAGAAGATACTGGGTGAGGAAATAGGAAAGGGGCTGGTTTAGCACGACGCTTCCCCTAACCAATTCATCTCATTTCCAACAGCAAACTACAGAGCCAAATTATCCAGAAATCCTTCTAATTGCCATCAATAAGCATGGAGTGAGCCTCATCGATCCCAAAACCAAGGTAAGCGAGACTGAGGTCTTCACCAGGTGCTCCTAAGCCAACTCCCAACCCCTTACAGAGGTCATCCCAAAGGCTGTGTTGTTCCACCAGCCACATGGACCTTCCAGTAGAGCACTCCTCCACAAGAATGGGGGACCTACAGTCTTGCACCTCACTGCTGTTCCTGTGAGGCTGTGGCATATTCTCATTTCAGCAGACATCCTTTGGTCTGCTTGAAGTGAAAGGTCCCCACAGCTCTTTATAAAAGCTGAGGCTCTCATGTGTTGAGTTTGAGTCTTGTGTTCCCACCAGGATATTCTCATCACTCACCCCTTCACCAAGATCTCCAACTGGAGCAGTGGCAACACCTACTTCCATATAACTATCGGCAACCTGGTGAGGGGAAGCAAGCTGCTCTGCGAGACATCCCTGGTAAGGAGTGTTAAAGATTTAAAGGGCACAGTTAGAACAACTCCTGGCTTTGGCAGGCCAAAACTAAAAGTCCTGCTGTGTTGTTATTAATTTGGGGCGTTCACATTATTTTTGGCCACTTGAAAATCCACTCCCCTTCCAAAGCTCCGCACATCCTTAGCCTCAGCAGCCTCCTGGGAGAGACCTTCCCTGTAAATTGTGTTTGATCCTTTGTGTCAGGGCCATATCACCCAAGAAGAATTGTGGAAAAGGGAAAAAAAAGAATAAAAATAGACCTGGAAACATATGTGTAAGTTAACGACTTGTAGCAAGTGTGTTCAACAGGCATGAGCCAGAGACCAAGCTGTGCTATAAAGGCAGGTTAACATCTTCTCTCTCCTCACCAGGGCTACAAGATGGATGATCTTCTGACCTCGTACATCAGCCAGATGCTAACAGCCATGAGCAAACAGAGGAGCGCAAAGGGTAGCAAGTGAACTGCAAGAAGCCACTGGCAGGTGGCCATGGGGCTAATTCGCCAGCTGAGGTCTGTGGGGTACCCGTGCAGCTGGGGGAGATCCTTTGCCTCCCAGATGTGGAAGATGAGCCGAACGCCGTCAGGGAGTTCGCTGGACTCTGACCTCGAAGGCTCCAAAACCACCTCCCCTTCGAGCGAGGATGACTATCTCTGACCTCCCGTCCTCCTTCCCCACCCTGCGCCCCGAATCCACCTCAAACCTCAAAGATTTCCAGGGGACACCACCGCTCTCAGGCAGTGACTGAGCAAAGAAACTCCGGCAGGACGTTTGCCTGAACCCAACGGCTGGCATGGCAAAGGCTCCAGGAAGAGGATTTGTGTGTGTGTGCGTGTGTGTGTGGCTTGTTTTGGTTTGGTTTGTGTTTTTATTTTAAGTAAGGAGAGAGCTACCGAGATGCTAACGGCTTTTGCTGAGCTTATGGGCATTTCAGGCTTGAAGAGGAGTAGCAGAGCCCCAGTCCGTGCTGGAAAGGTGTCCGATGAACACTGCAGGGCTTGTTTTTTTTTTGACATTACAAGAGAATACTCCGTGTTCTTAAGGACAGGAAGAAAAAGCAGGCTGGGAGGAGCACCTTTTAACCAGGAATCAGAACAAACAAACCACTAATCGAACAGGCTAGAGTACTGAAGTGCTGTCCGTGCAATGCTGGAAATATTTAAAGAACAAATTTTAAAGTTCTGTTTCTTCTTCTTCTATTTATTTTTTAAGATATTAAAAAGAAAAAAAAAAATAATAATCCTGCAAATTGTGCCGGTATCTGGACAATGACTCAGGGCTGAGGGCGACCTGCAGGACAATTCCTCGCCCAAGGATCCCCCCGGCACTGTGACAGCCAGAGACTGGGGCACATCTTCCCCAACCTAAGGGCTCAGCTGGGAGTGAAGCTCAGAAGATTTCATCTCCTTTTGCCCCCCTGTGTCCAGACAATTTAACCCTGGGAGGATCTTCACTGCAAGCTTCAACGTGGACGTAGGGATTTTGAAGTTCCTGCTCATGGAAGATTGTGGCCAAGCCCACATGCAGAAAGGGCTCTGGTCTAAACGGGGACTTGGCCATCGCTGCTGGAAACAACTTAATGATTTTGTTGTGCTTTTGTGTGTGTTGCTGTATAAAAGGGCTCTCTCCCCGTCCTGGTTGGAGCCTGACGCACTCTCAGAGAGGGCAGGCTCGTGGTTTCGGTGGGTTTTTCTCCATCTTTGTTTGGCCCTGCTGATCTGCCGGAGCATCGGGTGCCTTTACAAAATCCAGGCTTCAGAGGAGCACGTGCCTGGGCAGGTGGCATCAAGAGGGGTGAGAATTGTCCACTGAGATCTGATGTTGGTGTCACTAACCAGTTAAGCTCCAGTAACCCTTGCTGGGCTCAGTCCCCCAACAGCACTGCCTGCCAGGCTGCCAGGAGCACAGCACCTGACGGGGATGCAGCAGTGGCTTTGGACCTCGGTTTTTCCACCAAAGCAAACAAAATGCTGCTTGTAGACATCTGCCAGCCAGCCAGGGCTGCTAGGAGATCCCCCTTACCACCACCACGAGCCTCCAGCCACCCCTGCCTCCCAGAACATGCTCAGTAGACGATGCAGCCTAGAAATGTTCTCCAGTGCTGGTCTGGGCCAGCTTTCCCCCACTGCCACCCTCATCCCTTCGTTCACAGCCCTGTTGGCCTCCCGTGCACCCCACCACGTAGAGGGTGCTGGGACTCTGTGTGTGTGTGTGCCTGTGTGTCATATGTATTAGCATCTGCTGGCCTCTTTGTATTCACACCGAGCAATGTAACATGAAAAAAAAACGTATGTCCAAGTGAAATATTCTCATTAAAAGGCATAAAATGGCTCGCGGGAGGCTGTCCTGCACTGTGCGGTCGTGGTGGTGGCTCCATGGGTGGGATCAGGGCCCCCAGGTCCTCAGCAGGGAGAGGACTCCTGGTGTGGAATGGGGCTCCTGGTGAGAATATGCAGCAATGGGGAGCTTGACACAAAAATTAAGAAAATTAAGGAGGTGGGTAGGGAGCTAACACCATCATTAGAAGCTTTCTGCATGCTTCATAGATCTAGAGCTGCTCTGCACCGATCCTTTTGCCCTTTTCCAAAGGAAGCTATTGCTTTTTTGCACATCTAGCCTCCAAAATACTCCAAAATTGCAAGCTTGGAAAGGTTTGAGGGCTCATCAACACAGCTTTGAAACCTTGTACTTCCCTTTCACCTTTCATTTATAATGTGTTCATTCAGCAGAAACACCCCTCTGAATGATGATGATCTGAATGCCACATTCTTCCCCTTTCCCAATCCCCTGGAATAAGAACAAAAGAGGATTGGAGAGCCAAACTGTATTTAAAACATCACTTACAATTTACAAAAGAAAAAAAAAAAAGTGTTTTATTACCTGTTCAAGTAGAAATGTATGGCTTAAACCTGGAGATGCTCACACCTCCCTTGCATGGGCATGGAATTCCTCCCCCATATGTGCCAGCAGCCACCAGGAGAAACGAAAATCAGAATAAATGCCAGGATGCAGACCAGGTAACAAAGACCTTCCCAAGGGAAAAGCAAACTGGACACCTCATGGAGCCAGCTCACACCCAGCTCCACGAAGAAACGTGTTGTGCTCCTGGTTATTGTCCCAGTGGTTACATGGCCAAGGCACCAAGAAATCCTTTAACACCTGTGGAAAATACTCCCTCACCTACAGCCAGGATGAAGCCTGTCCCGTTTGGGTTTATGGCAGGGCTTGAGGAGGGGAAAGGAAAATCTGAGCTGTCCCTGCCTGTGTTATGGAGAGGCACAGACCCTGGTGGGCCACCCAGCAGCACTTGACCATCATGGTGGGGCTGGCGAGCTCCTGGGGCTGGAGAAGACCTGAGAGGAGGAAGGGAGATGGTGGACAGGAGGCTGGAGAAATGTGGGCAGCCAAGGGCAAGGAGGACCAGAGGGTGTTTGCAGCGAGGATAAAACAAAGCTGCACAAACAGAGGGCTTATGCGCTGCAGGAGGGCCTACAGGATGAGACAGCAGTGGGCTCAGGGTGAAGTGGTGGTTCCTACATGAATGCTGCTGGGGAATTTTAATCCTTTCACCATAGTGCACAGCTTCGTCATGGACACAGCCCCATCCGTGCTCCCCTACACCCCGGGAACCCCTGCCAGGCATGGGAAATGGCTCCTCCTTGCCAGGCAGACCCTCTGGGCAGGCTTCACTCTCCGATCCTCTGCGAGACAGCAGGTCTGCGCCTCCTCCTTGCCCCTGTCAGGCCACGACAGCAGGCATGTTGCTGAGCTCTGCAACAGAAGACGAGCAGTGAGCTACTGACACACCTGCAGCTGTTCTGCCAGCTGTCACGAGCAAACAGCTTGGCCAAAATTAAAAAATAAAAAAATCCTGCAGTTGGGTCATTTTGTCTGCTCCTTTAGTCCAGAAACCTGGAGCATCGGGGTATCCCCAAGAGATCTGAGAGTGCTCAGTGCCTTTGTGTTCCCTTTTCACAGCATCCCACAGCAATGCAGGTCAGAGGGGACCTCTGGAGCTCTCTGGTCCGACCTCTGCTTGAAGCAGAGCTCAGGTTGCTCAGGGCTTTGATGAAAAGCGATGTTCATCACCGGGGAGGAACCACAGCACTTCCCCCGTGCTGAGATAACCCATCACTATTTCCCCACGACGTGGGCACCCATCACCAACCCACCCGGCAGGCCCCCGGTGCCCCCACAGAGGTGACCCCGAGCAGGATCCATCTCCTGCCCCTCCTCGCCCCGCTCACCCGTCCTGAACTTGTTGTAGGTGCCGCTCTCCAGCATCGAGCCACCATCGTGGGCACAGCAGGAGAAACTCCTCTCTCGCCACCTGCCAGGGGCAAAGTGCTTGGATCAGGCCACTGCTTGCTGCGGTTCCCCCCGCAGCTCCCTGGAGCCCTGATCACCCTTTTTCTACTTTGTCAGGCCTGGTATTTGGGGTTTGCTCAGCTCTTTAGTGAGAAGGGATCCTGGTGCCCAGCTGGGATGTCTAAGTGTCCACGTTTCACGTGTAAAACAGCATTTTGAAGGCACTAAGCCCTCTCCATCCTTCCCAAGCAAAAGCAGAGCTGTCATCCACGTAGAGCTGTTAACCACGGCAGAGCTGAGCATCCAGCAGCCTGACCCCAGTTTCTCCATAATTGAACCTAGATAATGTCTTGGACAGCACAGGAGGAAAGAAAATACAGTGTCTGTGACACTTGGATATGTTCATCTGTGAGGATGGATTCCTCAGTGGCCCTGACATATGCAAAGAGACATGAGGTGCACAAATATTAAGGGAGCGCTCTCCTCCTAGATTACATCCAAAGTCCAAATAATCTAAATAGGAAAAATAGAAAAATCGGTTTGTTTTCCAGCTTTGACAACTGGATTCTGCTGCTACTCTCAACCCACCAAGTCTGCACTGAATCCTTTGGGTAGGCAATGTCTGAGTTCCCAAAAGGAAAGGGAAATATATAGCAAGCAGGAGCAGTGCAGAGGTTTTTGGAAACTTCAAGGCCTTTTTTTTTAATTATTCCTAATCCTTGAAGAGGAAGATGTCCTCTAAAGAAGTTTTAAACCTTCAGGTCACTGAAAGCATCCCTTCATTCCTCCGAGGGGGACAAGAGATCAGGCTAGCACAGCCGCTATCAGCTCAGTACTTACCAGTGCAGAGCGAAGATGAGTGAGATGAGGAGCACAGAGGCCAGGTCCGTCAGGATCCACATGATGTTGTACTGCTGCGGCGTCTGGAAGAGAACAACAGAGGACGTGTCCAACACCAAGGACCCTAAAACAAGCAAGAAAGCTGCTCTATCCCCTCCTCGCTTCTTGATCATGGCAATTCAGCTCCCTGGTGTGCATGTGAAGGTTTTGAGATATTTGGTGGCATTTGAAAGAGGTCGCCTGCCAGAGGGTGTTGGTGCTAAATCATTAGTCAGTAAAAACAAGACTGCTGCGTGGCCACGGAGACTGGACCACATCGCAGTGAATACAATAGGGACTTGTTTGGACAGGCAGGCCCTGTGGTTTTCTTTGCTTGCCTATGACATTAATATTAACAGATGGCCTCTGGTTGCTCCTGGAAAAACTGTCCTTTAGTGAAAACCACAGAGGGGCTGTGTTGGTTCCTGCTTCAAGTCCAAGAGAATCTGAAGGTTTGTCCTCACATCAGACCTTCCCTGCCCTCAGAATGGACTGAAATGATGCAGTTTGCTGGATGGGAGCACTGTAAAATCTACTTCAAGAGTGTGAAACCAGTCAGTCAGAGAGGTAAGCTGAACGCAGGGACTCTGGTGAGACCAGTGCCCCAGGTGCTCCGCAGACCAAGTTTCTGAAGGAATGCAGGAGTTCCTGGGATTTAGGAACTTCTGACAGCAATAAGGTTCTTTAGAAGCTTAGAAATTGAAATCCTCGTGCAGTATCCGCATGTGCCCTCAAAGGCTCCTTCCTTTAACCCTAGACAAGTCTCAGTATGACTTATTTCTCCCTCATGTCAGGCCTGAGTCTCCAAGTCCAGCCAACTAGGGTGCTTCTCCATGGGCCAAGAAGAACCAGGAAAGGGGGATGATGATACCTGGAGTGGCTCACAGGAATGAGGTGAAACAGGCTCACGTTAAATCCGTCTGCATGCAGAGGGACTTAATCCATTTATGAATCGAACCATGGTCTCTAAAGGTACCCATGAATATCTGACTCCTATTTTGTACCCCAAGAACAAGGGAGGATCACTGCTTACCATGAGGAAGAGGGGCTGGCTGAGATTCTTCAGCATGTGGACGGCATTAGTGGTCACAGAGTGTGCCCCCGAGCACCACGCCAGGGAGAAGAGCCACGGCTCATTGATCACATAGAGGTTGGTGGTGATGTTTGCCTCCGCGTATTTCCTTTAAAAGACCAAGAGGCAATTGCCTTCATTAAGAAAAGCAAGGAGGTTAGTACTTCCTTGGGGCTGAATCAAGGAGAGCTGGCAATTCTGTATGGCAATTCTGTCCTAATTTGCTATGGGACGTAGATCAGGAACAGAAAGGAAGCCCAACAAGCCAGTAATTGGTTGATAATATCTAATTCCAACCCCTGCCATGGGCAGGGGCACCTCCCGCTAGGTCAGGTTGCCCAGAGCCTCTTCCAGCTGGCCTTGGGCACTGCCAGGGCTGGGGCACCCCCAGCTCCTCTGGGCAGCCTGGGCCAGGGCCTCAGCGCCCTCAGAGGGCAGAATTTCTTCCCAATTTCTTCCCGAAGCCTCCCCCCTGCCAGGCTCCAGCCGCTGCCCCTCGTCCTGTCCCCAGAGCAGAGCTGCTCCAGCCCCTGAGCATCCTCGCGGCCTCCTCCAGGCCCGCTCCAGCAGCTCCGTGTCCTTGTGCTGGGCCCAGAGCTGAACGCAGCGCTGCAGGGGGGGCCTCCCGAGAGCAGGGCCTAGGGGGACAATCCCAATCCAGCTGGGGGCTGCCAACTCATATTCAGTATTTCACCTAAAAACGCATTTGTCATTTCCCAATAGTGTGTTTAAAATAATCTTAAAGGTCGTTGTTCACATTTCATATGTGTGCAGCAACAGCTGGCTATTTGTGAAGTCCTTATAAGTTACTGAAATTTAATATGAAGTGATACCATTTCTCTGTATAACACTAAGGGAATGTATCATCAGTATGAGCACATGTAAATTTATCTACAGTCTGCCCAGGATTTACCCAGATGGATCTACCTAGCATTGTAAATGTTGGGAAAATTATCATTAAGAAAACATGAACATGATTATTATCCAAAGGGCTAACCATTTTCTTATAATTGTTTTTAATTACTTTTCAATGCTTTTGAGCATGGGAAAAGAAAAAGAAATCCTATATACAGAAGGAGAGCTGGATAGGTAAGACATTTCATGTGGGTTTTTAAAAATATCACTGTTTATGTAAGAAAGACAATCATTTTGGAGAATCCTTCAATAAATGTGGAGCCTTCCACTGGAGAGAGTACTTTGTTAGTGTGTCCCAAGCAACAGAGACAATAATGAAGTCTCCACAACACTCTTGCAGATGGTATTTTGTTCTCTCACCACACCATTATGCACTCGCACTGACATTTGTGGAGGCCATTGGAGGTTAAATAGTTGTGGGTTTTTTTTTGTTCTCCATGGTTCGTTATTAGCAATATTGAGGATGGCATGTGTAGAAACCAGGAGACACCTGAGTTCTGGTTAGAAAATCCTCAGATCCCGGTCAAGTAAATATGGACTTGGACAAGGCAGGGTGCAATTACATATGCTACCTCCTGGCCATACACAGAGTAAAGAGTTGGAGTGAAATAAAGTCCTTCAACTCCAAAATCACAGAATCACAGAATCACAGAATTTTCTAGGTTGGAAGAGACCTCAAGGTCATCGAGTCCAACCTCCAACCTAACGCTAACAGCCCTCCACTAAACCATATCCCTAAGCTCTACATCTAAGCGTCTTTTGAAGACTTCCAGGGATGGTGACTCTACCACTTCCCTGGGCAGCCTGTTCCAATGCCTCACAACCCTTTCTGTAAAGAAGTTCTTCCTAACATCTAGCCTAAAACTCCCCTGGCTCAACTTAAGCCCATTCCCCCTCGTCCTGTCACCAGGCACGTGGGAGAACAGGCCAACCCCCACCTCTCTACAGCCTCCTTTAAGGTATCTGTAAAGAGCAATAAGGTCACCCCTGAGCCTCCTCTTCTCCAGGCTGAACAAGCCCAGCTCCCTCAGCCGCTCCTCGTAGGACTTGTTCTCCAGGCCCCTCACCAGCTTCGTCGCCCTTCTCTGCACCCGCTCAAGCACCTCGATGTCCTTCTTGTAGCGAGGGGCCCAAAACTGAACACAGTACTCGAGGTGCGGCCTCACCAGAGCTGAGTACAGGGGGACGATCACCTCCCTAGCCCTGCTGGTCACGCTGTTCCTAATACAAGCCAGGATGCCGTTGGCCTTCTTGGCCACCTGAGCACACTGCTGGCTCATATTCAGCCGACTATCCACCATCACTCCCAGGTCCTTCTCTGCCTGGCAGCTCTCCAACCATTCCTCTCCCAGCCTGTAGCTCTGCTTGGGGTTATTGCGCCCCAGGTGCAGGACCCGGCACTTGGCCTTGTTAAACTTCATGCAGTTGACCTCAGCCCATCGGTGCAGCCTATCCAGATCCTCCTGCAGAGCTTTCCTACCCTCAAGCAGATCGACACACGCACCTAACTTGGTGTCATCTGCGAACTTACTGAGGGTGCACTCGATGCCCTCGTCCAGATCATCGATGAAGATATTAAAGAGGACCGGCCCCAGCACCGAGCCCTGGGGGACGCCACTAGTGACTGGCCTCCAACTGGACTTGGCTCCATTCACCACGACTCTTTGGGCCCGGCTATCCAGCCAGTTTCTAACCCAACGAAGCGTGCGCCAGTCCAAGCCAAGAGCAGCCAGTTTCTTGAGGAGAATGCTGTGGGAGACGGTGTCAAAAGCCTTGCTGAAGTCAAGGTAGACCACATCCACAGCCTTTCCCTCATCCACCCAGCGCGTCACTCTGTCATAGAAGGAGATCAGGTTCGTCAGGCATGACCTGCCTTTCATAAAGCCATGCTGACTGGGCCTGATCGCCTGCTTCCCCTTCAAGTGCTGCATGATGACTCTCAGGAGGATCTGCTCCATGAGCTTTCCTGGCACTGAGGTCAAACTGACAGGCCTGTAGTTTCCTGGGTCTGCCCTCCGGCCCTTCTTGTAGATGGGCGTCACGTTTGCTAGCCGCCAGTCGATTGGGACCTCCCCCGATAGCCAGGACTGTTGATAAATGATGGACAGCGGCTTGGCCAGCTCCTCTGCCAGTTCCCTCAGTACCCTTGGGTGGATCCCATCTGGCCCCATCGACTTGTGCACATCTAAGTGCCGTAGTAGGTCACCAACCAGTTCTTCATGGATAATGAGGGCCACATCCTGCTCCCCATCCCCTTCCACCAGCTCAGGGTACTGGGTATCCAGAGAACATCCGGTATTGCCGCTAAAGACTGAGGCAAAGAAGGCATTGAGCACCTCCGCCTTTTCCTCATCTCTTGTAACTAAGTTTCCCCCCGCATCCAGTAAAGGATGGAGATTCTCCTTAGTCCTCCTTTTTGTGTTGATGTATTTATAGAAACGTTTTTTGTTATCTTTAACGGCAGTAGCCAGATTGAGCTCCAGATGAGCTTTGGCCTTCCTAATTTTGTCCCTGCACAGCCTCGCTACTTCTTTAAAGTCCTCCTTAGTGGCCTGCCCACTTTTCCAAAGCTTATAAACCCTCTTTTTCCTCCTAAGATCAAGCCACAATTCTCTGTTGAGCCAGGCCGGTCTTCTTCCCCGCCAGCTCGTCTTTGGGCACGTGGGAACAGACCGTTCCTGCGCCATTAAGACTTCCCTCTTGAAGAGCGCCCAGCCTTCCTGGACCCCTCTGCCCTTCAGAACCGCCTCCCAAGGGACTCCACCAACCAATGTCCTGAGCAGCTCAAAGTCAGCCCTCCGAAAGTCCAATACAGCGGTTTTACTGGTCCCCTTCCTGGCCTCGCCAAGAATAGTGAACTCCACCATTGCGTGGTCACTCTGCCCTAGACAGCTCCCGACGATCACGTCCTCCACCAGTCCTTCTCTGTTTGCGAAGAGAAGGTCTAGCGGGGCACCTCCCCTGGTAGGCTCACTAACCAGCTGCGTCAGGAAGCTATCTTCCACGCTCTCCAGAAACCTCCTAGACTGCTTTCTCAGGGCTGTGTTGTGCTTCCAGGATATGTCAGGGAAGTTGAAGTCCCCCACGAGTACAAGAGCTGATGATTTTGCAACCTCTGTCAGCTGCCTGTAGAATTCCTCATCCGTCTCCTCATCCTGGTTCGGCGGTCTATAGCAGACCCCGACCAGGACACTAGCCTTGTTGTCCCTGCCGATCCTAACCCAAAGGGACTCGACCTTGTCATTCCCAAATGTAACAGGGTCGGCCACTTAAGCTAAAAGAGCTCTTGCCAAAAATGCTGTAGATCCTGGAGCTGGTCACTGGAGGGAGGCATTGCCACACACATGAAGCAAATGTCCTCGACAACAGTGCTTGGGGCTGAAACTGCAACCTACCGGATATCTTCACTGGACATTTCAGTGTAGGCCAGATTGAGTTTGACAATATTGTCCATCAATAGGTCTTCAACTGGGGCTTTAGTGCCCATTGTCTGCTGAAACCCGGGAGCAACAGAGTGAACAAAGGACCTCATATCATTCTCCAGCCATAGGACCTGCAGGCAACAAGAGGACTCGGTGAATTCACAGTGAGCTCACTAATATGCTATGCCCTTCAAACAAATCCAGTAAAGATAAGATCTTGAGGGACTTAACCCAGCCTGTCAAATGATATAGTTCTTGCAGTGATCAAAGCACATGTAGATTCACGGTTTAAATTTGCAAGTCACTTTCATCAAGAAATCAGTATTCACTGTTCCTTCTTATCAACTTGAAATCAGTAAGAACATTTCACACAGCCCAACAAAAGATGTGGTGTTTGAAATGAATGAAAAGGCTACTTTGGTGAAGTAAAAAAAAAAATGGGAAAGGCAACAGAAAATACTCTGTTCTCCCATCCTCCTAGCATGGGAGCAGATATGGATCAGCCTAACTTTGGAAATCAATGGATGTATAACCTGCTCCACATGGATTTAGCATCCATCCTAAGCAAGGAGTTCACAGTGAGGGAGGAAGGCAATAAAGCCTCCCAGCTACTTTAATTTAAACCAGGAAGTTTCTATGCAATATATAAAATAAGCAGGGGTGGCTTATTAGGGTGTAAGCTGACAGTTATCACAGTGGTGAAAAGACACAGTTAGGGGTCTAAGGCATCACTGGTCTATCTACACTTTCTGATTTGCTGTGTTGCTGTAGCATTATGCCACTTTGTACCTGCTGAGGTACTGATAGTAGGACTATATTCCAAATGATGCCTCTGAAAACAGTTGGGATGCAAGGGGAAAGACTGAATGCTGGTGAAGTCCTGCCAAGCATGACCCCAATTCAGAGAACAAGAAAAAGGGATACAAAGAAGAGCGGCCAGCCTACCAGATGGGGTCTAATCCCCGACTCGTTGAGGATGACTTCCAGGGTTCTGTTGATCCACGAGTACCTGTAAGGATGTTTCTCTGGAGGGCGGTAGAGATCAAAGATGACAAGTTTATTCTGACTGTCTGCGAGGCGCAAGAAATTACTTAGCTTGTAAATTGACTGATTCATTGCCTGGTTTTGATCTGCCCTTGACAGTGAGCCCATGCATGAAAAGGGTTTGTCCTAGAAAGAAATAGATACAAAAATGAAATCAGTCAGTCAGTCACATCTAGTAGAAAGCTGCATGCAAACGTTTCATATCTCTGTGAAGGAAAATGTTTGACATCCACCCTCCATAGGTGAGGATATTCTGTTCTGCTTAGCTCTTCTACCTGAGAAACAGGGATAATTAACCCAGATGACACTGCTTCTGGGACATAAATTGTGTAGCTAGCTCTGCTGTGATTCTCTGTCCCACCACTTTAGCTGTATTACACACAGCACCTTGCACAAGCAGCTGTTTTCTTCTTTCTTCAGCCCATCTGTTCTGCTGCTGCCACGATAAGGAGATACAAGAACACCCACCAGCCAAATAAAATAGGTCTCCTGGGCCTAAAGGCCAAAGGGACAAAGCAAGGAGACCCCAGCTGATGGAGTTCTACTGACTTTAAGTCTGGGCTCAACAAAAAGTTTCTCTTCTTTCATACTAATAAGCTGTAGCCAGCTGGTGTCTCTTCTACAACATCACAGTCATTTATGGTGCTTACCTTAAGGAACCATGCTCCAGCATTCAATTCCTTCAGGGCATCCCAGGAGAACAAGGCTGCATTTTGAGCAGTGTCATTGGGATAGACCTCCTTGACGTTGGTTGTCCTCCTCAAGCTGCTGTCATGCATGAGGAAAGGAACGCCATCGTAGCTGTTGGAGAGCAAGAATTCAGGTCACCTGGAGTGGAGATCATTCATGGCACAAGCAGAGTCAAACCAGGTGAGAACAACGTCTGGGCCACCAAGACACCAAGCTATTCCAAGCTTAAATATTGCTGGGTGACCTTGGTGAAGCTGCACCTCACTGTGACTCGTTTCCTTCAGGGGCAAAGTGGAGATGGTGGCATTGATGCCTGTCAGCCCCTAAAAGAAAATGGGTAGTAACTTGTGGCCAAAGGCTCTTTTTGCTGACACCAGAGCGCCTCTACAGGTTTCAGAGGACTGAAGTTTAAATGGATAGGAAGGCAAAATTCTCTTTTATAGAAAGGTCTTTATTAATAGAACACCTAAGTATTAGTATTTTAGTTACTCAGTGCCTAGAAACTGCTAATCCTGCCCAGTAGGTCAGAAGGTCATGGCAAAGAGTCCCATACACTAAGGTAATTAAAGGTCTAATAATTACGACAATGACAGCATAGGTCTAACCACAATTTTCTGGTGGTTTCTAGGCCTGATAAAACCTTCACTGAGGCCTGGAAGTCAGACCACAGTAGGGACTTGTCTTTATATGTTGCAGAAGTGCTTAAAATATCCTGTAGAAGTAATGATTGTTAGATAAAAGCTTATTAAGAAGAGCCATGTCCCACAGCCCTTAGCATCATGCATCAGCTGAGGAACCCTCTTCCAGCCGTTGGCAGAACCAAATTGCCCAACGTTACATGGCTCCAAAGGCAACAAAAGAAATATCTGCTTTGGGAGGTGTGATGTTTTCCCCTTACCTAATGGTGACATCTGTTTCAAGACCATCCCCACCATGTTCAATTGTCTTCTGAAATGACATCTCAGTGTTTTCTGGTGCCAGCTGGGGAAAAAAAAAAAAAAAAAAGGCCATAAGCAGACTGGCTTTAGACATACTCTGGATGACTCTGTAAATACTTTCTGTCTCCTTGTAACACATTTTGTATTAAGGGACCACCATTATCTCATTAAAGTCACCTGTTTGCTTTCTTCCACCTTAGCCACCAAACCCACCATGTTCCCTGTTAGCAAACCCACACAGTGATCATTTGGCTGGCAGCTCCAAACTGAAATGTCTCCCCTTCCACCCTCCACTGATTTCTTAGGAAAAATAAAAAATAAAAATGATGATGATGAAGGCAACAACTCCCAGGATGAAGAAATTATATAAAATAGCTTCTGCAAACCTACCATGGGTGCTCCGCGGTGTCCAATGAGGGCTGGCTTTGGTCCAAGTGTCCCCACCTCTCTGATGCAAGGCGAGTACATCCCCAGAGGTATCAAGAAAAGAAAGAGAAGGATAGCCAGGTATGGACCAACAATTACCACCTGAACAACTGCAAAAATTTGAAGGAGGAATGCTAGAGTTAATCCATTTGGTAGCACAGTGTTTGCCTTGCGGTGTGACTTTTAACACAGCCCTCCAGCTAAATAACTGTTGGGCTTTGTCCCATCCCATTTTCCATCCCTTCTTCCCCTAATTTTCACCGTCTGTCCAAACAATACAGTCCAGGACAAAGAAGGATTTGGGCTGTTTAGGCTAGGATTGCAAGTTTTGTGCTGCAATTGCATCTCCCTATGCCTTCCAGCAAGACACAGCCTTCACTTCTTTTTCTTTAGAGATGGTGCAACGCAATTTCCCCCACCTGTAGAGGGATGATCCTCAAAAGAAGGATGCTTTTTATTTTTTTCTTACTCAGATAAGAGCAGGCAACATTTTAAAGTTTCATTCCCCATTAAAAAAAAATAAAAAAAAAAAAAAGAGGAGGAACCTTTCTCCTCCAGTTGTGCTCCATCCCCTCCAGGAGAATGCTTCCCTGGTTCCTTCAGACTGCTGTTAGTGGCTTTCTGTACGTGACATCCTACTGACTGCATGGGTACTGCATCTCAGAAACCTGCCAAGTCATTACCTATGGTCTTTGGAGTCTGTTGACATGTTACTCAAGAGTCCCAGTGGACAACCTTCACCTCAGAGAATGAAACAGTTCCTCTGAGAAGCACCTATGCACCAAAATTGATTTTTTAGGTGGGTACCACCACCCCTCTGCACACTGTATCACTGGCTCTGAAAGAACTTGGGGTTACACCAAGCCAACGTATGAAGTTGAGTGACCAATAGGCACAGTGGGATGTAAAGTCTTGGGTCCCAAAATGTTCCTCCCTACCCCCAGCTGCAATTAAATGTAGAGAAATTCCTAGGCGGAAAAAGAAATGCTCCCACCAGCCTATTCTGTCTGAGGCCAATGGTTTCTGGTACAAAGCCACATCCACAGATGGGTGTCATGTAGACAACATTGAAAATATGGAGAAATTAGGTCAGAGAAAAAGAGCTGGTGCCAGAGCCAGGCTCTTGAGCAGTTGTTCTTGACTCCTTTCCTTACCCTTCTTGGAGCTCTCAACACCAAGAAAGGAAAACAAAATCCTTTAACAACCAATTTGAAAGCTCTTCTCCCCAACTCATCTGGCTTTTCCTAGGATTCTCTATTCTGGACTGACTTTCTGAGACAGTGAAGCTGAGCATAGCAATTTCAGCCACTGGCTGCTCACTTCTTCAGAGGGCTGACAAAATTTCCATCCATGATCTAGAACTTGGGGACTTTAGCTAATCTCCTTATCTTTAGGGCTTGTCACTACCTTGGTATACGCCAAAACTCTGCAAGGTATCATGCAGATCACTATCAGATATAGGCAGACCCAAGACAATGCCTGGCATAAGCCCCAGGCCTGCTAATTTCTCTGGAATAATCAAAAATTAAAGTTCACCTCCAGCTGGAGTGTGGATATGGGAGGAAAGGGCTCCTGCACTCCTGATTTTCCACACTGACAAGTGTCTTTTGTCATACAGGGAGCTGGAAGCAGAGCTACTGTACCTTTCTTATCTGCTCTGATGGCATACAGAGCCATGGGCCAGGAGAGGAGGACCATGATGGTTATTGCCCCTATGTGGAGATAGGGGGCTGTGATCTGGCAAGGAGAAAAAAGGATTTTATTCAAAGGATGAAGTGTGGATATAGACAGAAACAAGCCCCAACACAGCTGCAGCCTCCCACATAGATGGGCTCCTGCTGTGGACACCAGCAGTTCATTATCTCCCACACCCAGGTTGGAGTGCTCCTCACTTCAGTATAAAGCTCTCCTTTCCTCTCAACCAGCCAAAAGGGACAAGTCAGTCCTTGTCCAGGATGGTTTGGCAAACAATCACCTTTACTGCTACACAAAAACCTGTGAACATCTTCCAGGGAGCAGCATTTTTAATCCAGTCTAATCCAATCCAACCTCATCCAGGCAACAGTCATCTCCACGGCAACTAAATCATCAATCTAATGTCAACAAACTGGAGTTTCCTCAGCCTTTCCTATCACTTGGTCCATGCCCAGTTTTCTAAAATTTAAGGTTTGGAGAAAGCAGAAGTCATTGAGAGGTGTCATCGTGTGTGATACTGTCTGCCCTGGACACCTGATGCCAACTTCTTTTGACCAGAAGCAGGATGCAGTTGCATCAACAAAGGTGCCACCTGAGATAGCCAGGATATCTGAGATAATTATGCAGGGCTAGTGGACAGGACACAGGATCTGCAAAAGACTCGTGTCCTTCGGGAATAGCAGCAGGAGGCCAGGTGAAGCATCTCAAAGGGCACGAACACACAAAATAAACCACACCTGTGGGAAACCCAAAAGATTTTGTGTCTCCTCTCCATCCTCCTCCCCTAGAGACTGAAAAGGGGAGGAGAAGCTGAAACTTCCTCTTTACCTTTGCCAGAGCATTAGCCCTGATTTCTATCCTCAAGGGATGAAGCTCTTCTGGGTCACAGGAGATTGAAATTGGGCTAATGCTAAAAGCTGCTGAACTGGCATGAGCTGAGTAGGGAGTGAGTTCTTGCTCCAGTAACCCCACCAGCCAAAGGGTCTGATTTACCTGCCCTCAGTACCTGCTAATTAACAGTGCACTTACAACAGGTTTGCCAAAAAAGTTAAAAAACAGGACGTGACTTCCAAAAATGAGATATAATACATCAAACAGATAGCTTGATACCAAACTTCAGGTCTTGGCTCCTTCCTTCCTATGGGAAATGTTAAGTCTTAATAAAAGTTTATGCAAAACTGCACAGATTGCCAAGAAAACCCATGTGAAAAACATTTACCATATGGAATAATTTCCACTGATTGCCACACAATACTTCAAGAAAGCAGTGTTTTAGTGTTTTTTTCAAATAACCTCCTTTCAAACAAACCTCTTACCTGGAACGAGAGGCGGACTGTTTTCCACTGATCACCCCAGAGTACAGATAATATGAAGAGGGCTGTGATAGAGAAGCCAAGGACAAGAAAAGTCCCAATCTGTGGAGATGAAAAGGACATAAATAAACTTTGGCATTTCTGCATAGAGTGTGCAAACTGTTTGCCTAACAGGCTTCTTTAAGCAGCTTGGACTCAATAAATTTGGGATGCACAAGCTTGGCTGTGCCAGTTCGTAGACAAAGAGATCTAATGGGACTAAAACCAGACCCACGGTGCTATAAATTGGATTTTCTGTATGGCAAAACTGATTTTACAAGTTAAGTACCTAGCCTGAGTCAGCCCTCAAGGCTCCCTCTATAGTCATGGGAAAAAGAGAGGAATTTACAGACGTGATCCATTTCCACTTGCTGTATGATAAGAGATGCCTCTCTCTGTCTGTTGATATAGATGGAGCCTAGATGAACAACTATCATTAAATCCTGTAGTTGGTTGAATTCAGAAGCACCAAATTAAACCCAAAAGAGACATCAGCACAGCTCCCTTATGCTGAGTTGCGTTGGAACTGGATTCAGCAACTGCAAACACTTCTGTGGTTCAGAAATAAGAATTTAATCTTTAACTAAAAAAAAAAAGTGAAGGGCCAGCTCATTCTGTGCTGGGGCTTCTTGCCCAGGTTGGTACCAAGAAGTTATTATGACAGCTTTTCCTGGAACATCGTCTGTCTGCTGAGAACTAAACACAAGAAGAAATTGGACCAAGGCCCTAACCAGTCTTCAGGGACATCCTACAGATCAGCATCCTAATAATCAGTCCCTAATCTCTTCCATATAGGCATGCAGCCTCAGTATTTCCCACAGATTGCTCTACAGCTTTCTGGTTCTTCTGGAGGCCCATTTTTGATAGTGAAAATGACTGTTTCCACTGTGTAAATGAAGAAAAAGAGGATCAAGTATTTTGACATTCAGCTATTCCCCTTCACTGCAGGATTTTCAATCTTATTACACTTTCCCCTAAACTGCTGGAGGCTTATTTTTGAAAAACCTCACCTGGCTTTCAAGAATTTCTGAAGAAAGGTGATTCTTATGCATCTTTTTGCAGCACTGTTTTTAAAGCTGCTGGATCCTGCTACAGGGACTTACGCTGTGCTTCTCATGGAAACTTTGCCTTTGTCTACATGTAACCACATGTAGGCTTGTCAAATACAGACATCCTCACCTCAGTGAGTCACCATGGGCTCCTTTTAGAGACAGTGGGGAGAAAAGGTACTTTAGGTGTGATTCATCTCATCTCAGTTTAGGTGTCTGTGACCAGCTGGATGATTTGCATCCTTGGAGGGTTCATTTCCTTCATCTGACTGCACAGGGAGCTTGGGGTGATAAGCTCACTTGGAGATATCATTAGTATGGATATTAAAACCTCCTAAGATTAATCTCTTCCCTCTCTCCTATGACCTAAGCTGTTTTGCATGCAGGGAAACAGCACAGGCTGATTGTTCAAAGCATGGTTAGGGTTACCAGAAAACCCTCTCCCCACCTTGTGACTCCAGTGCAGGTACAGCTGCTGACCTTCTGCAAGCAAACACATCGCTAGGACCTGGGAAACCAAGAAGAGATAGTTTGTATCTTGGTACAAAATGACAAAATGAGGCATTTCTGGAATTATTTTTATATAGGGAAGTCACTTTAGGCCTTTCTGCAAAACAGCAAGGCAGGGCAGGTGAATGGAGAGAAGTGGTTACTGCTACAGTAAATACGCTCCTGAAATGGCCAAGCACACACCAAAACTGCCTTGTAGGATCAAAACCTTCTCATGAGTGACAGATATTTGAGCATTTTGATTCTATATGATTTAATGATTCTATATCCGCGGGAACGGGGTTAAGCTGAGGCAGGGGAAATTTAGGCTGGACGTCAGGAGGGGGTTCTTCACAGAGAGGGTGGTTGCACACTGGAACAGGCTCCCCAGGGAAGTGGTCACTGCACCGAGCCTGTCTGAATTTAAGAAGAGATTGGACTGTGAACTTAGGCACATGGTCTGAACTTTTGGGTAGACCTGTTGTAGTGGGTTTACGTGGCAAGGTTTTGGTAGCAGGGAGCCATAGGGGTGGTTTCTGTGAGAAAGATCTAGAAGCTGCCCCATGTTTGGGAAGGGCCCCATTGTTTTCCAGATCCGAGCCAATAAGCGATGTTGTTTTGCGCCTCTGTGAAAGCATATTTAAGACAGGGAAGAAACGCTGCGCCACACAGCAGCCGGGAGAGTCAAGGGAGTGGGAGAACAGCCTTGCACCAAGGTCAGTGTAGAAGGAGGGGGAGAGGTGCTCCAGGCGCCGGAGCAGAAGTCCCCTGCGGCCTGTGGTGAGGACCATGGTGAAGCAGGATGTCCCCCTGCAGCCCATGGAGTACCACGGTGGAGCAGGGTTCCACGCTGCAGCCCGTGGAGGAGACCACGGTGGAGCAGGTGGCCCTGCACTGACGGAGGCTGCCGCCTGTGGAAGACCCCTGCCGGAGCAGATTCCGGGCCGGACCTGTAGCCCGTGGAGAGGAGCCCACGCAGGAGCAGGTGATCTGGCAGGAGCTGCTGCCCGTAGGGGAGCCAGATTGGAGCAGTTTTCTCCTGAGGGATGGACCCCGTGGTACGGACCCATATCTGGAGCAGTTCTGGAAGAGCTGCTGCCTGTGGGAAGCCCACGCCGGATCAGTTCATCAAGGACTGCATCCCGTGGGTGGGACCCCACAGCACAGGGGACGAGAGTGACCGAGAAGGAGCGGCAGAGAAGAAGTGCTGTAGACTGACCATAACCCCCATTCCCCGTTCCCCTGCGCCGCTCGGGGGGAGGAGGTGGAAGAGGGTGGATGGGGGGGGAAGGTGCTTTTGGTTTTTTTTTTCCTTTGTTTTCTCACTTCTCTCGCTTGTTAGTTGTAGGCAATAAATCTTACTATCTCCTTATGCCGAGTCTGTTTTGCCCGTTACAATAATTATTGCGTGATTCTCTCGTCCTTATCTCAATCCTTGAGCCCTTTTCACATATTTTCTCCCCATTCCTCTTTGAGGAGGGGGAGTGAGAGAGCGGCTGTGGTGGAGCTCGGCTGCCCACTCGAGCGGAACCACGACAGTCTTTTTTGGCGCCCAACGTGGGGCTCAAGGAATTTGAGATAAGGATGATAGTTAGTAGAAGTAACGGGCAAAAATATGTGCAGGATGATTGTTAGGAATGTACAAGTTGTGAAGAATTTAAGAAAGCAGTAACTGTGAGATGTTAGTGTGGTGAAGGGACGAGGGGTGGTGTGTGTGTAAAATGTCCACCTTGTCGGTGCTGTGATGATGTTATGTTTATTTTGGTGTGGTGAATTCTTTTTCTTTTTGATGTAAGTGAAGTTTGTGAAGGTTGTTGTGATAATTGTAAAGTGATGGTATGTTGTGAGTAGTCTTGAATATGCTTTTAACAGAGGCGAGGGGTGGAATGTAGTGGGTTTACGTGGCAAGGTTTTGGTAGCAGGGAGCCATAGGGGTGGTTTCTGTGAGAAAGATCTAGAAGCTGCCCCATGTTTGGGAAGGGCCCCATTGTTTTCCAGATCCGAGCCAATAAGCGATGTTGTTTTGCGCCTCTGTGAAAGCATATTTAAGACAGGGAAGAAACGCTGCGCCACACAGCAGCCGGGAGAGTCAAGGGAGTGGGAGAACAGCCTTGCACCAAGGTCAGTGTAGAAGGAGGGGGAGAGGTGCTCCAGGCGCCGGAGCAGAAGTCCCCTGCGGCCTGTGGTGAGGACCATGGTGAAGCAGGATGTCCCCCTGCAGCCCATGGAGTACCACGGTGGAGCAGGGTTCCACGCTGCAGCCCGTGGAGGAGACCACGGTGGAGCAGGTGGCCCTGCACTGACGGAGGCTGCCGCCTGTGGAAGACCCCTGCCGGAGCAGATTCCGGGCCGGACCTGTAGCCCGTGGAGAGGAGCCCACGCAGGAGCAGGTGATCTGGCAGGAGCTGCTGCCCGTAGGGGAGCCAGATTGGAGCAGTTTTCTCCTGAGGGATGGACCCCGTGGTACGGACCCATATCTGGAGCAGTTCTGGAAGAGCTGCTGCCTGTGGGAAGCCCACGCCGGATCAGTTCATCAAGGACTGCATCCCGTGGGTGGGACCCCACAGCACAGGGGACGAGAGTGACCGAGAAGGAGCGGCAGAGAAGAAGTGCTGTAGACTGACCATAACCCCCATTCCCCGTTCCCCTGCGCCGCTCGGGGGGAGGAGGTGGAAGAGGGTGGATGGGGGGGGAAGGTGCTTTTGGTTTTTTTTTTCCTTTGTTTTCTCACTTCTCTCGCTTGTTAGTTGTAGGCAATAAATCTTACTATCTCCTTATGCCGAGTCTGTTTTGCCCGTTACAATAATTATTGCGTGATTTTCTCGTCCTTATCTCAATCCTTGAGCCCTTTTCACATATTTTCTCCCCATTCCTCTTTGAGGAGGGGGAGTGAGAGAGCGGCTGTGGTGGAGCTCGGCTGCCCACTCGAGCGGAACCACGACACCTGTGCGGTGTCAAGAGTTGGACTTGATGATCCTTAAGGGTCCCTTCCAACTCAGGATATTCTATGATTCTATGATTCTATGATTCTATGATTTTGGGGTACACACTTTGTGAATACAAACTCTGACAGAATATGGCCTGGGCCAGCATCCATGACATGAAAAATACAGCAGCAACCTTAATTGTTTTCTATATATTTGTTGTCATTAGAGGCATATCATCCACGGGAGACAGCTCAGGGAGTAAAAGTCTCAAAAAAAAAAAAAAAAAAATACAGAGCAGAGAGCAAAGGAAACCACACGTTGACAGTAATTGCAAGAAATGCAAGAAATGCACATCTCAGAACATGGAAAACTGCCTTGGAGATTCAAAACCTCTGGTTTGTATTAGGTTAATTTTTAATCCCCAGCTGTGGCCCTATGGCTGGTGTGTTCCTTTCCCTGCTGGCAAGCTGGAGCCCTTGGGGATCAGGGTGCCATGAGGCACAGCATGAATCCCAGCCAGGGCAGGGAACAACCTGAGAGGCCCTGAACACCAAGTAAAGGATGAGGAAAACCAGTCCATGGCTCTGCAGGTGACTATCTTCAGGTTGTCACAGCAAACTGAAGAACCTGGTGATGAGTTTCGCCAGCCCAGATACCTTTTGATAAGTTTCACCAGCTCAGATGCCTTGCTGCTGTGCAAACACGTGGGTCTATGCTCAGGTGCATGGAGAAAGCTTCCCAACAACTGTAAGGGATGGTTGGGAACCAGTATCACCAGGTATGAGGGTTTAGAGAACAAAACATCTCTTAGCAGACATCAGTACTCCACGGAGACAATAATTTATGATCCAGGTCCCTTCAGAAAAAGACACTTCCAAAGTTTTCCCCTTTTCTGCAAGCAATCTTACAAAGACTTGGTCCTTCCAAGGTGCATCCAAATGCCTATTTCAGAGGCTGTGCTCAACTCCACTCTCCCCTGCTACTATGGTGTAACTTTCCTACAAAAGATGCAGCACATCTGGGGATGCCATTGGAGGAAAAGCTCATTTTTAGGGATAGAAGCAACAGCTCATTACCAGCTTACAAGAAGAACAATCACCAAGTTTCATCCTCGGCTGGTGAAGGAGGAGCTCTTACAGTTACTCCACTGGTCACTGGAGGAGAATATGTCTTGATGGACCAAGTGAGATGATGTGATGTCAACAAGATCTGTCCTCTCTGTGCTCTGGCTCCTCAAAAGCTGCCTCAGGACCTGTCCGATCTGCTCTTCCACAGAGAGCAGCCGTGTTTAGCGGTGTCTCGCACGGTTCCACCTACAGCAAGACTTCTTCAGGCCAAAGGACAACCACCACCAGCAGATCTGGCTCCTCCAAACTGCTCTCACACATACCCTGGGATCCACTGCAATGGGGACGTGACAGCACAAGCCAGGTTTCTACATTCACTTTCTGCCCCAAAAAACAAATGGAGGCTTTCAGGGCTTCCATGATACCCCGATCTCTCAGGGATGAAGGCTTGAGGTCACTCTTTGGACTTCAGTGCTAACATACAATTTTGAGTCCTCTTAGTGTATGAATGCAGAGGCCCCAGCATATCTGAACCCCTTTACATTATAAAGTCATGAGTTACCTCCCCAAAAAATGCTTGGAATGAATGTGTTTAAGTGAAGAGAGGCAAATATCATCTGCTGTGTTTGACAGACTGAACAAGGAAATATTTTTCTTCTCCGCTGAGCCCGAACTGTCCTGCAACAAGACCCCGCAGCTTAACCTTTTAGCTCTAATGGGGATGAGAAGATTGCCTTGGGAGTGATAACAATTAAATTAATTGAAACTGATTGTCTGAAGAAAATTACACTGATGCATGCAGGCGGAGGGAGCCTTTGCACAGACAGCAAGTGCTTTGTTGGGCAGCACTTTGCCCAGCCACTGGTGGCTGCTGGGCAGAAGAGTGTTTGCTTCAGTGGTTCACAATAAGGATGTGGAAGGAGGCCTCGAGGCTCCAGTTGGGTAGAGGAAGAGATTTATGGTGCTCACAAACAAAACCACCCCAAGCACGCCTTGCTGTAAAATCTCTCCCTCAGCAAGGGCATCACTGTGCTCAGCTTTCTGACATGCTGGGCTGCTGATGTGAAATATCCCAAGGAAACATTGCCTGGGTGAAGATCTCCAATCCTTCCTGCAACACATGGAATCCTCCCTCCTCCACAACACCACTCGATGTCCCTGCAGGTCAGGATGTCTGTCCCAGGTGATTGAAATTGGCTGATTCAGCCAAAAAACTGTTGAGAAGTAACAGGCAGGCAGCACAGCCAGCCTCTTAGGAATCATAGAATCATAGGAGTCTTGCCAAATTAGACATGATGGACATAGCAATGCAAGCAAGCAGGCCAAGTGCCCTTGGAAATACCCAGTGACTTTGGGTGGATTAATTAACAGCTTCATGAAGATGAAGAGCAATGATGAGGCATCTTTAGCAAAGCTCAGAGTTGCCCAAAGTAGCACTGCAACCACCAAAGCACCCACACAGATCCACTGACACCAGGAAAGCCAGGTAGACCTAGCTAAATAACAGACATTAAGCTCTACAGCCACCAGCAGGCCTCAAAATCCTTGTAATTAAACATTGTTATTTGTCCTACTTAGAGATAAGTTAGTCCACAGCTTTTATAACGTTACTGATTGCTTGTAGCATGGCCAAGCAGCTGTCCTATTTCTCACTTCGTTATTTTATTGCTAGCACTGAAATAAAATCACTATTTATTTGTACTTCAGCAGGGACAAAGGACCTCAGAAACCTGTTGTGTTGGGCACTGCGTGAGCATGGCTAAAAGAGGTTCCCTGCCATGGGCAATTTACGGGCTGGCTGTATGATGAGACGTCAATGAAGGGGTAAGAGCAGCAGGAACTGATGATAAAAGCCAGTTGCCTTGGTCACAGAGGTGAGTCAAAGCCACAAGCTCAGCCCCAGCACCTGGCATCTCAGAACGCAAGCTGGAGCAGGAATGAGACTGAAAGTGGGGAAAATTTAATGGGATTTGGAAAAGTGAAGGCCTCTCTTTGGGCATAAAGTTCAGGAATGTTTGGTGACCACATCTGCAGTCTCCACCTGGAGGCAAACCCTATATATAACCCTATAATGTTTCCCTTCTTCTCATGAGCTTTACATTCAGGATTTGAGGAATAACTGCTTTGACAACACATGACCACTACAAGACTCAGATCTTCATACTTCCCTGCTGCCAAATAACAAAATTCAGCTTCCACATAACCAAAACTGGCACAGCTTTGCTTGTTTTGAAGGAGAAATGGGACAAATTCACCAAAGGGAAATCACAGAGAGAAATCACAGAACCTACATCTAGCTCAGAGACCCCTGTGCTGAAAATGCTCATCTACAGGTGGAAGGAATTATCACAAATCCTCGTTATGTTCCCAATCCTCCCCAGGTAGCTACTGTCAAGTGTCAGGGCTAGGCTGAACTTTGGTCTGACACATTAAAACACCCCTATATTTATTTTCTAGGCCCATAACTCACTCCTTAACAGGAGCCTTACTTACCAACAACAGCGCGATGTACATGAACAGGATCGCAGCCACTACCAGGAGAACAAGAGACCAGAGGAACCAGAAGCCCAGGTTCCCATAGTTATACCTAAAAAGCAATAAAACCTTATAATAGCATTTGTGGTACATCTTATAATAGATTTTTTGGTGCTTCAGCACAGGGCTGGAGGGAAAATATATTTGAAGGAGAAAATGCCAGGAAGCTGGAGGAGCTACAGAGGTGTAACCCAAGGAGAGAGAAGGAAGCTTTCCTTTTTACCTAAAGGCTCAATAATATTATTACACCTCCCGTCCCCATGGTATTTGAGCTATCTGGATGGCATCTAATTTTAAGGACCAGAAGGAAAGGATTTACCTAAACCCACACTGCTTATTTCTCTGTCTCCAGACTGGGAGCATGCAATTCCCTTTGCTCTGAGATAGCTCTGCTGCCAGCCACTACGCTTCTTCAGAGGGAACAGGAAAAAGAAAAGAAGATGAAGGGAAGGAAAGAGCCATTTAGTCCCTTTCATTCACTATTTTTGCAACAATGGTGATCTTTCTCACAAATCCACACTTAACACTTGTACAAGCAAAGGGCAGAGCCTCAGCACCTCTGGAGACCCTGGGAGTTCATTTTGGGTGCTGGAACCAAGACGTGAAGGGACCAAAGGCTCGTGACTGAAGTGCCCTGCCTGCCTGGGGTGTCTCGTTAAAACCTGAGTGGGAAAGGAGGAAAACGAGGCACTTACCAGTCAAAGTTGTTGTAGTCATTTTTCGCTTCACCCCACATGTACAGGAAGACCAGAGAAAAGCAGAAAGCTCCAACGAGCAATGGGAAAAACACGCATTCCCGCTAGAGAGGGGGAAGAAGGACAATCGGTCAGAGCCTCATTTACTCCAAAACAAGCAGGGCAGGCTCCTCCATGGGGATCTCCAGCAGCCGCCTGGACGTGGGGCTGGGCCCCCTGCTCGGGGTGGCCCTGCTGGAGCAGGGCTGGCACCACAGGGACCTGCAGCTGCCCGACACCACCAGCCACTCGGGGACACTCTCTGCATGGTGGCACAGACAAATTGAGCCCACCAGAGAGGCACAGCAACCCCTCCAGCCCCTGGAGCTGCCATCTAGGACACCAAGGGACCACGGTGGTCTTTAAGGGAGGTCGGCCCTTTGACCCACAGCATCAACAGCTTCTCAGCTGGGACTGACTTCTCCCAGTGCAGAAATGAATGTTTTTGCTGATTCTGAGCTGATTTACCGTCTTGCAGCAGCATTTCCCAGGCTCGGTCCTTCTGCGTTGGTACCGCTTCCAGCGGCAGCTGTAGAAACCCGCCAGGCAGGAGATGAAGGGCTGGTGCTCGTACCTCTGCAGCAAGTGCCGGCGTACCACCTTCAGCTTCCCAAACTTGATCCTCTTGAGGCTGGTGGAAGTGGCCTCCATCTGAGGAGCTTTATCTCATCTTCCTCCTGCAATGAGATCACAAGAGTGGTGTGAGTCTCCTTGCCTTCAGGTTAAACTTGTCAGAAAGAGAGGAATTGTTCCCAAGAGGACACTGAGACCAGCAGGAAAGGTGTCTAAGGACACCCCACCAAACTTTATACCCCCAAGAGAGATGTCTAGAAGAAAATTACGGTCATTGTGAGTCCCCTCGGTGGTCTGTGGTTATAACTTTGGTGCTCTGCATCACCTCTGAGGGAACCTCTGCCTCTCTTTCACTATACAGGGAAAGGAAATCATTAACTTCAGCCCTCCGTGCAGATTCCCAAATAATGTCAGATGAACCTGCGATGAACTTAGCCATGGGAATTAGCTCAATATCGCTGTGACCTGTCTGCAACCCCTTACCACTTTAAGCAGTTCAGGTAGGAAAGGGACCAAAACTCTCCCAGGGCTCTTCCTCTTATCCCAGAAAAACTGCAGCACTGCAGAGACCGATCCCTGATGGAAAAAAACATTTCCTAACTCGAAGAGCTCTACTGGCAGCGTGTTGCAAGGCCAGAAAGAATAGCTGTAAGGATGCACGCATGGGAGATCTGTTCAAAATCAGGATTTTAAACAAACACTCCGGTAGTAAATTGCAGCCGATGTTAGCAGTGAAGCAAACAGCACAAGGGTTGTGCCAGCAAAGAGTAATTAGCCCAGCAAGGCTCTATGGAGACCACGAGGAAACATGAAGGAAAAACAATCCTGTGTTGGCAAACAAGCACCACGATCCATCGCTTCTTTGGAGCACAGAGATATCCTGAGATGCTCTCCGAGTGCCATAGTGCCCCTCAGTCCATACAAGTCATGTTCAGGTGCAGGCATTTCTGCTGCAAAGTCCCAGCTCAGGAGTCCAATCCCCTTAATTTATCGGATGTAATAACAGTGATTTAAGAGCAAAAACGAACAGATTGCTGCAGTACCCACGTGGATAAAATGTACATGCAAGTAGTTTGCAAACAACTCCAAGTCCTGCGTGTCTTTGCAGAAGTGAATGGATAACAGCTTGCAAATTGACACTACATAAAAACAACCCCAAAAAAAAATAAAATCCAGACTTATGATCATTTTGCAGAAGGCACAAATGAAACAAGATGCAAGTTAAAACTGAAATGATGCTCTCCTGCTATATTTCCTGCTTTTTATTTGCAGCCTAGCAGCAGCTGGGCTGCAAAGGAGAGGGGATGGAAACGAAACACAAGAGTTGTCAGTTTGGGCTGCACCTGACCAAGAAGTGCCAATGTGTGCCATGCCCTGAAAACCTTCCTGAGACAGAGATGTTTGCCCATCCAGGACATTTGGTTCACCAGCATCAGATCTGGAGGCAGAAGGAGGTCACCCCCTGGTAAAAAATTGATGCTGCTCTCACGTGGCGACATGGTGAGCCTGCTCTTGAGTAACACCAGGCACAGGGTGGGTTGTGGGCTCTGTGCCACCAGTGAGTGGAGCAGATGACATCCGATCCTGCTGTCCTAGTCAGCTGGCCTAAAATATGCCTGGCATAAACCCAGTGATTGCCAAATTGCCCCAGCTGTGTCTTCTGAATGCATTTGAACCTTCAGAGCTCTTACCAGAAGGTTTACACATGCCATGCGGGTTCAGTATTTGTTACCTTCTAGTAGGATTCCTAGACCACGATTTTCCCCATCAGTGAAGCACAGCATCATTTTTTCCCCAGCCCTTGATTTAACGCTTCATCCTTTCCCTCCAGCAATAGGAATGAAGACACGGGATCAAAACCAGCAGCTCTGCTGTCAGAGGACCATGAAATTTGCTATTGCATTCCTAGTGGGGACACGAGGCTCACACGTCGATATTTATCTATCAGCATATAGGATTTGACAGGAAAACAGATGGCAGAGACCTCAGCACATCGTCCTCTCCATCTGGCTGGCGGGATGTTAAATCTGGATGTTAGTCTAGATGCAGGACCAGCTCTCTCATAAAAAGGGCAGGTGATGGAGATACCACCAGCCCCCAAGACAGGCTAATCCTCTCTGAACCAGCTTTACCATTAAAAGCTTTTTCTCCATGCCTAGCCTCCTGTGTAACAGTTTAAGCCCACCACATCACGACCTGATGGTGATGGATCTAGAGAGCAGAGCAAATGTTTCCTCCGTGATGTATTTCACAACTGTTTGGCTGACTGCCGTCTCGCTGGAGCTTTTGGAAGGGGTAAGCACAACATCTCACATAATGGGAAACATTCATGTAGTGGCCTTTAAGAGAGCTTCGGCCTTAACCACAGCCAAACAAACCAAGGGATCCTCTTGAGCATCCGCTTCCTGGCAGCGTGAGGTGGGTTTGGGATGGCCACGTGCAGACCTCAGAGCCCTCGGTGCTCAGAGGGTTCCTCTTGTCTCACGGCTGAGCCCTGGGACCCCGGATGATGTCCTCAGGGGGCAGTGGCACCCACCGCTTGTCATCCTTTTGGGAAATGACACGTAGGAAGCTGAAGTTTCGGAATCTCAGTTTGCAAAGCCCCCCATGGCTGCTCCTGGTCCCACTGGGCATACGGGGCTCACGCTGGAAAAGCAAATGGGAGATTCAGAGCCCCCACGGCTGTAGGGCACTGCTGGGTCCACTGGGGAACAAAGCACGGGAGATGCTTGAGATATTGAGTGAAGAAAGCATTTGTGTGTAAATTCAAAGGAAAGGGTCGATAGGGGGCAAAGAACGTCGCAGTATAGGGTGGGTGCAGAGTCCAAAAGACAGGAGGGCCACACCAGGATCTGGAGCAGTTCAGCCATTGCCAGGACACAGCAAGAGACCTCACAGCATCTAGATTTGAAGCAGAGTGCTGCTAAAACTTGGAGGCTGCCTGCAACCCCTCCCCAGCTCCACCAGACAAAGGTAAATGGCTGGAAAAAGCAGACAGCAAACCCCAAATCCGCTCACTGAGAAAGCCACGGGAGCAAAGAGCAAGCAGGAAAACATGCATCAGCAGGAGAGCAAAGTTTAGGGCTTCAGCAAGCGAGCCATGACAGCAGGAACACATGTTTTCCAGCTCCGTAAGCCCAAGAGACCTCAGGTCTTTCCCTTGCAAACAGAGACTGTTTGCTCACAGATAAGAGTACCCGTAATTGCAGGCAGTTTTGCGGGACTGCTCATTTCTCGCTGCTCGACGGAGAGTGAGGAAAAGCATGAGAACTAGCCCGGGGGGTGGTGGAGAAAGGAGCTGGAGAAAAAAATTGGGAAATATATTCAGCTGCAAAGCCTGGATGCAGAAGGTAGTGCAAGCAGAGCTGGCTGGAGAGGCAAATGCACAAGCAAGGAGAGGGTCCTTGCCTAATTATTGTTATTATTATTATTATTTGATGCTTATGGCTGGGGAATTCATCTTCTGAGTGGTAAACAGGTACAGAAGCCAAACCAGCCTTGGTTCTGCTTGGATCGCAGCCTTGGTTCCCTCTTGTCCCACTGCCTTTGCTTTCTTTTCCGAGAACAGAAGAAGTTTCACACAGGGAAGGAAGAAGGCTGGTATGAAACATGACCAGTCAACACCTCCCCGTGATACGGGATATGCATCCTTTCCTTTCCTTTCCCTGGCAGGTGATAATTATGATTTATCAGCAAGACATTCAACAGCTCCTTTATTAGCCCTAATTATGCCTTGCTTCTGCGTGGGATCCCAGGGAGGATGTGCAGCTCCACTCCAGTATGTGCAAAGTAGCCCCGAGGACTGATTAGCTGTGGGTTTGAGGCAGATGACAGCCCTCAGCGCACAGAAATGCTGGGGCTTACCCCAAAATAATGAATGAACGTAGAAAGTGAAGGGGTTAACGAGGAATAAGTGCTCCTGAGGCTGCAGGAACAATACTCGATTCATTTTGTGTGCTGCTGCACACCTCCAGCACGCAGTGGCTGTGGTTTTCAAAGCTCTGGGGAGGTTTCCAGCAAGGTTAATGTCCCGTGTTTTGCAATATGCCTCCGTAGTTTGAACGGTCATAAATAATCACGCCTGCTTCAGACAAATGAACCTGCAAATGCAGATGAAGCCCTGCATCTCCTCGGGTTGCAGAGGGACTTAGAGAGGAGTCTTGGTGCTGGGGCCCACAGGTCGTGAGCTGTGCTGGGGAGGGGTGCTGTACCCTGCCCAACATCCAATCTTCTGCTCAGATCCTCCCATGGAGAAGCAAACATCACTCCAAGGATGAGGAGCTCATCACCTCAAAGTAAAGCCACGCATCGTCCATGAGCGTTTGGAGCAGAAAAGGTACCTTAATCCCTGCCTTTATTCCCGAGGGCTCATCATAGGAACGAACACTTCAAAGTTGAACCACATTTTTGCCCCAATTATTTTTTTTAACTCCTCCTTTCCCCAAAAATCATTTGGTCTCACTTCAAGATACCTCTCCCAGTACTCTCTCATGTTTTGACCAAGTTTGTCCCCAGCCCCCGGGGTTGACTCATGATCCTCAACCACTTGCAGAGCCCTCCTTTAACCCTAATCATCGTCATCACAAATCCCAGCTGGTTTTCTTCATCTTCAAAGCACTTTGCAGGCTGCCTTAACGAATGCGTGCCTAGGAAATCATTGGCCAAGCCTCAGAGCATGTGCGATGGATTTTGTGCAAATGCTTTCAGTTTTGTGTCGAAACAGGCAAGGGGAAATCGTCGTGTTTGTCAAAGGGTCTCACGGAGCTACAATAGATTTTTTTCCCTCTTGCCTGCTAGGAGCAAAATGAGTGTTTTGAATAAAGGCAATGAATTGTAGCTTAGTGGCATGACATGAAAATAAAAATAAAAGGAAAGAAGAAAAAGGAGGGGTGGAGAAAGACATCCCAAGTGCCACAGCACTGGCTGGATTTTGGCTGGACCCATCCTTCGTTGCACGGAGACTTCCCAAAAGGGCTGGGTGGTTTCGGGTCTGCTGCCCCAGTCCCTCCATCTACGAGGGGCAGAGGTGTGGGGCTGGTACGTATGGGGATGCTTTCATCTGCAGAAATTCTCCTTTGAGGGGGAACGGGAGGTAAATCCCAGTATAGATGACCTGTAGGGTCAGGGTTTGAATTATTTTTGCCTGCCAGCTGCTTGTAGAGATGTCCCACCCCACCTACCTTTCAGAAAGGCCCACCCAGCTCACCCCGCTGTCCTTCTGGGAAGTCCTGCCCACCCCAACCCTCCTCGTAGAAGGTTCCATCAGCCCTAACTGTCCTTCCAGAAATTTCCACCGTACCACTTGAGTCAAGGCAGCCACCTACAGCCTTCAGCCCACACCACCCTTGGGTCCCCAGGACTGAGGATAACAAAGTCCTAAACTCTGACATGAAGTGCTGGCCCAAACGTAGCAGGTTTTTATGCTGTAGCATCTTTTTTTCCGCAATTTCTCATGAGCTAAAGCATGGAGAGGGTCCACTTCAGCCACGGAAGGGCCTGAAAAACATCAGAAATCTCAAAATAAAATAAAATAAAATAAAATAAAGGGTCAATATTCACTTATAGGACATGGCTCTTTCTTCCTCCTAGAAGATGAATCAAGGTCTGGAAAAAAGGTGGGGATACCTAGGGGCAGAACTGGGGGCAGTGCCCCAGGAGAGCCAAGGTCTGCACACCAGGGTTGCCAGGTATTGGGGTGTTAAAGGGCTCTGCTTGCGCCGAGCCCCAGCATCGCATCGCTTCCCAAACTTCCCTTTCGGGCTCGTTTCATTCACGCCCACGAGAGAGCTGAAGGGTTGAGAAATCCCCCGCTGAGCAGCCAGCGTCTTGCATGCGATGCTGGAGCAGCAGCAGCAGAGCCGGGCCGTCCTGGCTGGGACAGGAGGTATTTGTTTGCTTAAAGTGAAGAGGGAAAAGGAAAAAAAAAAAAAAAATAAAAAAAAAAAAGCAGAAGCAAGGCTTCTTTTTGTCCTGTAGTGCCACTTCGGTGCCTCTTCAGACCACTAGCCACCATGGTGGCCAGCCCCCCAAAACAGCCACGTGTGGGGTGGCTCTGGCCCCATTGCTCAACAGTTCCTTTCTTCTTATTTTTTACCCTGAGAGCCTTCATGTAGCTGAGGGATTGATCCTACACAAAGCTGATCCTTCGTAGAGCTGATTTTTAACCCACGAGCTTGGGTTACAGCCCCACATTGCTCAGCATTTGGATGCCTGTTATATGGATGGCCATATATTTTGAGATGTATTTCCTCCTCTGGGCAACTACAGGTGGGCAAAGGCAGAAATTAGCCCCAAAAAGGGTCATTTTGGTCACCCCAAGAGTGAATGGGGAGCGCTGGGGGGATCCTACCTACAGGTCAAGCCTGAAATGGAGTCTCAAAGCGGACTGCTTGGAGAGGAAGCTGCTCCCCACACTTCAGCGTGGTCAACAGGAGGGTTTTGTCCTCACCTTGCTCGTGGCAGCTTTGTAGGTGGTGCAGGGCATGGGGCTGTGCCCCTGGGTGGCCCTTGGCTCTCCAAAAAGTCTCTCTGCCACCCTTGAAAAGCAGCAAAAAGAGCTGGGGAAGGAGGAGGAATAAATCCCTTGGAAGCCAAAAAAAAAAAAAAAATTAAATTAAATAAGGAGCTCAGAAAAGAAGGGAAAACATTTCTTTGAAGATAAATCCCACTTTGTGCAGTTCAGCACGTCCTGGCTCAGCTCCCTCTCCACTCCTGGGAATTCCCAAGCGTCTCTTTGTGCCCTGCTTTTCGGGGGAGATGATGGGATGGGGACGCAGCGTGGGGGAACCCCATGGGCCCCCCCAGCCCTGCTGAGGGCAGAGCAACGCCGCCAGCTCCATCTCCACAGGAAGACTTTGTCCGTCGGCCAAAAGGGGGAGAAGAAAAGAGGTCTGCAGATCACATACCTCCGCCGGCGGCTCTGCAGAGCCCTATTCAGCCAGGACAAAGGACGGGGGCCCTGGATGGTCACCGCCCCGAAGCCCCCAGCACCGGCCCTCCCGCGGGCTGCCCGTGTTAAAGTTCAGGGTTTGGAGCAAAACAGCCCTGCAAGGAGGGGAGGCAGGGATGCTTTCCATGCCATCGGCCAGAGGTTTCTCTATTCAGCTACCCGCAGCATCCATATGCATCAGGGCTGGCCCTTTTTACCCCGTAACAATGCCGCCCCGCTGTTCCCAGCCTCCCAGTGCGGTGGAGCCATCGCTCAGAGCCTCCTTTCCCCCCCCATGAGCATCTCCATCAGCGCTCATTCCCTGTAATTTATTTAGCCGTAGAGTTTGTGGTGGGTGTTTTAATTATTCTGGTTTAATTCCTCTGGGACCCATCTCCTCCGCGTTTGAGTGGTTGCAAGGAGTGAAGAGGAATGGGCACAACTCAACCCATCCAAGAGCAGACGTCTTGGACAGGTTGGATGAACACAGCCAGAGTGCCAGGGCATGGATCTGGCCCCAGACATAAGGACATTCATCAATCCAACCCAAATAAACCCCAAGGACCATTTCTTGGGCTTCCCAAGTTGCCTTGATACAAGTATGGCCCTTGGGCACCAAAGCCCATTGCTGCCTGGAAACCCTGCCCTAGTTTGGGGTCTGTCCCCGCTGCAGTAGGAAGAAATGTAGGATTTCTCCATGCGTGGCTAAAGGAAGCAGACACAGGGACCCCAGAAAGTCAACAGGCGGATTAAAGGTGGCAGTTCCCAATGCTGTAGTGCCTCGTTCTTGTGGAATGGCCCCAAAAACGTCCCCAAACCAACAGCCACCATCACCCAGGCACAGCCTGGCAGCAGGCGAGGGAAGGAAGAGGTAAAGCACGGGCTGCATAATTTGGGGGAAGGAGAAGGAAAATGGATCGGAGCCGAGCACCTGCGTTTCACGCCCAAATTGGGGTTTGCCCAAGCAAGAACCTTTAAGAAGTTTTCAGGGAAACGGGGCACTTTGGAGAGAGCTGACCCCGCAGAACCTCTCAGACCGCTTTAAGGCATGAATCAATTAAAGCAATCACGGAGCAAAGGTTAATCAGTAGCGAGTACATCTTAAGAAGTAAGTAGCCTTTTAAAAAGCAATTGCTCCTGCCAATTCCTTCCTCCCCCCCCTCTCCCCTGCTTTTCTAAAGGGGCTTTTAGTTCTCCGGCTCTGGAGACCTTCCAAAATAAGTCCTGTGATTAAGGGCGGCTGCGAAATCACGTGGTGGCAGAGGATGGACCCGAGGTGGCCACAGCAGCTCGGTACCACGGGGGGCTGAACACCTTCCAGGGGCCTCCAGCCTAATTAGAGCAGATGGAGGCGGGAGGGACGAGGGATTGCTTTTTGAAGTTGTGTTTGAGAAGGGAGGGTAAGGAAGGGACTGGCTCCAAAACACGTCTCCCATGGGATCCTGAGCCCGAGGGATCTTCCCAACTTCTTATCCCATCCACTCTTTGTGAAATAGGAGAGGGACAAGCCACCACGAGGTCTCTTGGGCAGGATTTGCTCCATGTGGGGAGGAGGCAGGATGCCATGTGCCGGGTTAGGGCACCTCAGCTGAGGGGTGATGCCTTCAGAAGCCAATTGCACGCAATTACAAATATGTTTCTGAAGCTTCTGGACTCTTGCACAGCAAGAAAATTGCCCCCCAAAATCTACAAATGTAGAGAAATAAAGCTTCTTGTATGTCTTGGCTGGAATTTATCACACTAAACACCACCTTACATCAACTTTTTGCATGGAGGAACTTCCTAAGACACACGCAGTCCCGCAGCAAGTGATCACCAAGATTACAGAGCTGCTTTTTCGTCACCCCCAAAGACACCTCAAGCCCAAAAGACACCTCCTCGGCCCAACGCCATGCCATATTCTGTGATCCTGTGATTAGAAAGCCACAGGACCAGCTGTGACACCCAGTTTTCTATTTCTCTGCAAAGTTTGGAAACCCTGGTAACCCTGCCCACCTTTTAAACATTTCAATAGCAGAGCTGCAAAGAGACAGCTTTGGCTCCCTCCGCACGCGGAGCATTTTTCCAGTTACAATCCAGCTGGTCCCACGGCACGTCCCGCGTTTTCTTTTGTTAAAGGCAGCTAAACTCTTCGAGCAGCTGTAGGAAATTATTTCCCTTCTCCTTTCCCCTTCCACCTGGTGTCGTGTGCTGGAGGATAAGTCCGGAGAGAGACTCCCCTGGGAGACCAGGAGTCCCAAAGTAAGAGTAGGAGGGAAGAGAGGGTGATGCACACCCTCTGGACCTCCAGCAAGCCAAAATCTGCATTATTCAACCCAAACTGGTCCTCAGATTGACACCAGCTAACCGAGCTGCTCCTGATTTACACCAGCACCCAGCCACACAGCGGGGCACCCAGCCTGGGGAAGGGAAGGGGTCGCCCATGGAGCTGGCTGGCAGCGGGTGGCAAACCCGAGAGCCTTTGCCCCTTTCCAGCCACCCCGATGATTCGCAGCTGTTCCCAGCAAAAAAAAAAAAAAAAAAAAAAAGAGGCTCCTTTCTGCCGTTTCCTATGGAAACAGCCCTTTATCTGAGGCATTACCAATGCTCAGCCCCCAGCTCCAGCAGCCCCACCGCCCACCCACCGCTCACGTCTGGCCCCAGCTCCCTTTCCTCCCCTCAACAGGTGGCAGCAAACTTATCTGGCAGGGGTGCCAACGCCAAGCCGGACTCCTAAACTCCTTTTTCTCTCAAAAAGATAAAAATAAATCACCGGGAACCCCCCCGATCTGCAAATAATCCCCTTTTGTTCCCACTTCTCCCCATCCTCCTGCTTTTCGGGCTTTGTTTCTCGCCGCCACCCAGGCAGCAGCCGCGACAATCGCCCCGCTGTCAGACACCAACCAACGCCCTCAAAACTCCAAAGAATAAAAGAAAAGTCCTAAAAAATCCATCCCCCTCCTCACAGGGCTAACTTTTAGGGCAGGCAGGAACGAGCCAGGAGGGATGCATTTTGCACAGAGGGAGCATCCTTAGCGCGAGGACGTTGGAGGTAACTCACCTCGCCGGGACGCACATGGAGGGGTTGTTTGGGGCTTTCTGCTGCTCTCGGCTCGCCGTGTCCTCTGCTCGTGACACTCAGGACCCGAATGGTGGCACCGCTGTGTGACACCCAGCATTAGAGAGGCTGCCGGAGCCGTCCCTCCCACCGTAGGAGGGGCCACGTGAGGCTTCATAAATTCAGCCCCCGAGGCTGGGAAGATTAAAATCCCATCGTGGGATGGGGGCATGGCTCCTGGAGGAGCTGGGGAGTCGTGGGGGAAGCCAGCTTGGATCCGTCCCACGCCCTGCCCGCCCGGAATGTGAGAGGCTGATGTTCAAACACTGCCCTGGCAGAGTTATGTGCCCACAGGATGGGGTTCGGGGAGATATCCCAAAGGAGATTTGGGCAAGGCATTGCTGATCTTCAGAATTAAACTAACGAGCATCCTCACGGAAAGCATCTCCTGCACCCGTGAGACCCAGGCAGGAATCTGCTGCACACCATTTCTGAGCAGCCCCAGTGCTTATTTTATTTTATTTTTTTTTTTTTTTGCAAAGTTTTTTGGCTTTAAGATCTTAATCCTATTAGAGACATAACTCCCTTTGGAGGGGGTGAGGGGCAGATCCGTGCGACAAAAGCAGTTTGTGTGGTTGAATTTTGTGACTTCCAATGCAGGGTGGCCTTTTGGAGGGATATCCACGAAGTTTCTCAGGCTATAGGGCTTACCTTACGCAGCTCCAACTTGTATTTAGCTCTCAGCTGCACAAGAGGCCAAAAAAAAGAAAAAATAAAAATCCCCACTAGCCCCAGGGGGATGCCTGAAATGCCACCACTGCAGGATTATCACCCCCATCGCTTTTTACACTGGGATTTTTCCTGTTGGAGGAAAAGAAGGTCCCCAAAAAGAAAATACAGGAAAGTGTTCTCTAAATGGAGAGGGGAAGAAGAAGGCAGAAACCAGTGTTTTTTAGGGAATTGACATTACAAATATAAACTTTTGATTTGAAGATGAGGCACAGAGGTGAGAGCCTGATTCACCCTGAAACCTAATGATGAGCAAAGGGCATGTAACAGTTCCATTCTAAAAGCAGTACTGGGAATCCTTGGATAGCACAAGATCCTCCAGAACCATCATTTTCCTTTGGAGTTAGAATATTAAATCAGGAGGGAACCGCAAAAGGTTGCTGAGGGCAGAAGCAGCTCTTTCTATTGCTGTTTGTTTCTGTTCCTGATCACCTTCAAGCTAACACTCAGCTGTCTGGGGCAGAGGCACAGCGTGGGGCTGTGTGCAAGCCTGTAGATAAATGACTTGGTTTATGGCCTGATTTCTGGAAAGCTGATAGCGAGGGCAGGGAAGGGTGATACTGAGAAGCCTGATGGCACTGATACGATGTGGGGAGCAGCAAGAGCAGCTTCCCCAGGTAGCTGGCAGGTGGGTGTCCAGCAGTTTTGGTCTCTGGGGTTGATGTGATGGATTATTCTCCTGAGTGGTGTGCTTGTGGCTGTGCTGAGCCCAGTTTCACTGTGGTCCTTGCCCCAGCTGCCTTTCCTCCAGCTGCTGCATCCTCACTGTGTGGATGGGCTCTGTTGGGTACGTGGGGAAAAGGGGACAGGGCTGAGCAACATCATCAGCACGAAACTCCTCCCTGCAACAAAGGGCAAACCCTGAAAAAGGAAAGGACGATCCAAAGCCCTACCCCAAACTACCAAATATCTCCCTGTTTCCCCCTCCCCAAAATACCATTGTGCTTTTGCATCCTGCCCTTTCCTCCGGGCACAGAGATGCAAAGCCCTCGGTTTGCTCTGCGATCACCTGGCGGATGACACAGGGGCTGGGCAGGGGCTGCTCTGCCTGAGGTATCTTTGGCTCAGAGTTCAGCAGCTTATCTCAGCCAGAAAATCCTTGCCCGGTGTCCCAGCCCTGCCAGCAGCTGACATTGAAGGAGAGTGAGCAGGCGGGGTTGTTATCACACTCCACGGGATGGACCTCATCCAGCCCAGCTCCGCACCGGGACCTGCTGGAGCCCTGCCCTGGGGTTTATGAGCCCATAACGAGGGCATCTGCGGGGGCTGGAGCTGTAACAGCCCGGCTCGAGGATATCAGCCTTGAACTCTGCTGGGTTTTGCTTCTATTTGTGTCAGAAGATAAAACTGCGGGGGAATGGCACAAACAGGGAGCGCCGGGAGCAGGGACATCTCGGTGCCCAGGTGCCTGCTGAGATACAGAGTCTAGGGCTGTATTTTGGTGAGAAATAACCACATTTTAGTCCTGCCACTGTCCCTCAGTGGTTTGGGGACATTTGTATCGAAGGGGATGGTCTCCCATGGGCTGAGCTTGTGTCCCTGCTCTGTAGGGTTGCACAAGGAGCTGCTGTGGAGCCTGGAGAGGAGGTGACTCACACAGGGAGCGAGGTCCCTGTAAGATTAACCACAGAAACTGCAGTGTTTATGGGCAGGAATGATACAGGAGGAGGGCAGAGGGAGAACTTCAGCCTGGGGAAGAGCAGGGCCAGGAGGTGGAGGGAGGTGATCCTTCCTTCCCCTCTGCTCAGTGCTGCTAAGGCCGCCCCTGGGGTGCTGGGCCCCGTGCAGGGCCCCCGAGGTGCCGAAGGGCCTGGAGCACCTCTGCCATGAGGAGAAGCTACGAGAGCTGGGCCTGGAGCAGAGGAGGCTCCAGGGGCTGCCAGCCATGGCCACCAGCACTGCCGGGAGGTGCCGAGAGGCGCCGAGAGGCCGGAGCCAGGCTCTGCTCAGCGGTGCCCAGGGCCAGGCCCAGAGGCCCCGAAGCAGAGGCACCTCCAGACCCTCAACACGGGGCATGGCCGAGTGTAAAGACCGTGAGGGCAGCTTCACGCTGAGCAAAGGAGGAGCAAAGCCCGTGTAGACGTGCCCTGCTACAGGGAGCACAAACGCAGGCTGTGGTACGGCCAGGGGAGCCAAATATTTCTCCAAATATTTCTGCACTGAGCAGAGTGAGCTGGAGAATGGTGAGGGAACCCTGCTGGATGTCAGGAAGAGAGCACAGCGAGGTTTTACTTTGCTTTCTGCCTGCTCTGCTGCTCTGTGCTGCCTCCTCCTGCCTCATGCTCCTCCAGATTCAGTGGGTGAATCTGGACCAAGGCATTTGTCCCTCCCCAGGTGGCCCCTGGATTATAGGGACACCCTGCTACACCCAGCGGGTCTTCTCTTCTCTTCTCTTCTCTTCTCTTCTCTTCTCTTCTCTTCTCTTCTCTTCTCTTCTCTTCTCTTCTCTTCTCTTCTCTTCTCTTCTCTTCTCTTCTCTTCTCTTCTCTTCTCTTCTCTTCTCTTCTCTTCTCTTCTCTTCTCTTCTCTTCTCTTCTCTTCTCTTCTCTTCTCTTCTCTTCTCTTCTCTTCTCTTCTCTTCTTCTCTGCTCTCTACATGAGTAGAGTAGAGTAGAGTAGGGTAGAGTAGAGTAGTTCAGTTGGAAGGGACCTAAAAGATCACCAAGTTCTGACCACTTCAGGGCTAACCAGCCGTTAAAGCACATCACTGAGGTCATTTTCCAAATGCCCCTTGAACTCTGGCAGGCCTGGGGCACCAACCACCTTCTGAGGAAGCCTGTGCCGGTGTCTGAGCACCCTCATGGTAAAGAAACCCTTCCTCATGTCCAGGCTGAACCTACCCAGGCACAGCTCTGTGACATTCCCGTAAATCCTGATGTTGGTGCCCAGGGAGCAGAGGCTGGTGCCTCTCTCTGTGCCTCCCCTCCTCGGGGCTTCCCCACAGCCTCCTCTTCTCCACCCAGGTGCCCTCAGCCTCTCATCCCAGCTCTTACCTCCCAGCCCTTTCCCCACCTTCATTGCCATTCTCCGTAGGCTCCGGCACTCCTCAGCACCCAATATTCGAGGCGAGATGCAGGACGGTGCCTCCAGATCATGGCACAAACGTCGAGCAGATGGAGGTGGAGGACGTGGGATGATGGCCAGGAACCGTGCTGGAGCACCACAACCACCTCCTGATGCCTGCTGGGGTGTGCTGGCTGCCTTCAGCCTCCAAACTTAGCCTTGCAGTGGCAGCAGGGAAACACGAGGAGGAATTATCCCCAGTGCAGCCGCCGGGAGAGGGCATCACAGCCCCAGGAATTGGAAGGGAGCAGCCAGGAAAGCCCGGCAAGCTCACGGAGTTCAAGCTCTAAATTCTCCCAAAAGATGAGCCACGGGACTAAATCTTGGGACTGTTCTGGACACTAAAAATTAGGGATGCAGGAGAAACATCACTTAGATAAAGTGCAGCAGTTTTCCCTAAATCATGCAATAATGAACATCTCTTCCTCTCTTGTACCTACCAGTGTATTGCCTCTCCTTCTGCTCATTCCCCCCTTTTCCCTCCTAAATAATAAGACCCTGCAGAACTGTTCCCACCAGTGAAAATGCTACATTTAGATATGAAAAACTACAAGTTTAAAGATCCAGGGCAGGTTTCGTGTCTCCCGGTGAATATTTAGCCTTGGGAGACCCCTCTGAGATAATCACAGGTAATTTCCCTCCAATGCAGGTGGAAAAAAAGGCAGCAGTGGGATGAGAGGCCTGGGATGGGGAAGCATTTTGAAGCCACGAAGTTTGAAGCAGGAACTCTGCAGAAGCTCCTCTCTTTTGTGTGGGGCTGCCAAGAGGGGCAGGAGAGGTGGTGGGAGCGATGCCAGCAGCCCTGGGGCTGGCTGCCATGGGGAGAGGCAGAGAGGGATGAGGATGGAGAGTCCCAGGAAAAAAATAAAGTAAAATAAAATAAAATACAGTAAATAAAATAGAAGAATGTAAAATAAAATAAAATAAAATAAAATAAAATAAAATAAAATAAAATAAAATAAAATAAAATAAAATAAAATAAAATAAAATAAAATAAATAAACACTTAAGTTATGGTGTTGAGGGAATTACTGGCAGAGCCACCAGCCCCGTTACCACTTTTTCAGGCACTTTTGAGGTACGTCACCAAGCTCTCCGGTCTGCCTGGTGCCTGGATTTTAGAAGTTTCACGAGGGGAGGAGGAGGATGCAGGACAACACAGTTTGATTGCCTGGCTCTCATGGTACGAGGACATGGACATGGGATGCAGCAGTGCCACCACCATCCACTTGGCCAACTCCCCCTTCCAGACATTGGGGCTCAGCACCCAAATGGCTTCTGAGAGCTCGCCAGGAGGCTGAGCTGGGCAAGTCCTCTTCATGTTAGGCTTGGTTTCTTGGGCTTCCAGCACCCAGCTCTGCCCTACAGCCACAAGCGGATAAAAACCTACAGCAGGGGGCTTGCGGGGACATTTGTGTCCTCCCCGACCTGGGATGTTCCTTAATCCAAGCTGCAATGAGGCATTTGCACAATTATATAGGTGATAAATTCCTACTCTTGTTAGCAGCCTCACCCCACTGACCCCACATGTAAAAGTGATGCTGGGGAGGGCAGCTTTAGGGGCCGATCCCAAATCCTCCCCCGTTTCCTCCGACACTGAGCTCTACCTGGGGAGACATCAAGCAGCCAGGAGGGACAATTTCATCATCTGCCTCCTCCTCAAGCTGGGGTCTACATCCTGCTTCCAGACAGGTGTTTCTCAGGCCATTAATGACTTCCAAACTGGTTAAAATAAGCGGTAGAAATCACACGTTCTGCAACAGCTTTCAGTGTAAAGTCACTTTGCTCCATCAAGTAAAATCTAATTAAAACAGATCAGAGAAACAACTCCTCCTTCAAGCACCCCCATTCATTTCTGCAAGCGCCATTGAAACAAAGGGAAGGAGAAGCGGGTCATTCATTCAGGTTTCATTTAAGGTTTCAGTTTTGCTTTCTAAATGGCTGAGCTGACCCTAACAAACCGGGCACTACCAGAGAGTTACGCCAAGGCAGCACAAAGAAAGAGACGCACATTTTCGAGCTGATTTTAAAACGGCAAAAGCCCTTGTTATTTCCCAGCAGGACAAGACACGCAGACATCTGGCAGCAGGTCGGATTAGCTCTGGCTCACTTAGCATGGGCTGTAGCTCAAAGACATAAGACTCAGTCCGCTCTCCGAGCACCCCTTCATTGCACAGGAGCCCCCCGCTCCGTCCTGGTCCCAAACAGGATGCCTCAATCCACCGCAGGCTGCTCTGGCACCCTCCAAATTTCCTCAGCAGTTGGGAACTGAGCTTTTACCTTTTGCTTCCTCCTACCCCAGCACCCATCTTCTTCCTCGGACCAATACCATCCTCTGTCGCCCTCCCACCCCTTTCCTTGGAGCATCCATTTCGGCTGCGAGTTTCCATCCAGCCCCCACGGGCATCGCTGCTTTGCCACCACCAGCGGCTCCCTGCTTCTCTACGACCCCAGCCTTGATGCTGTGAGCTGGCATTAGCAGCAAACAATGAGACCAGCCCTAGGACTGTAATTATCCACGTGCTCAGTCCAGTGTGTTTACAACCCCAAAATACATCCACAGGTTCTCTATTACTAATCAAAACAAGCCACCGAAAAGTTTCCGTATTTTACGCTAGGGAAACAAAAGACTCAGCCTTCACCTCTTTAAATATAGGAAGCTTGAAATGCACTGGGTGCTTCTTAAATATGATAATCTTCAGTGCTTTGGAAAAAAGAAGAGATGAGTTTTACCTTTTGCCTCCGCCAGGAGCTTTGGGAGCCGTAGCACGTTGTGCCATTTCGGCACCTAACCGGATAGGGTTGCTGAGGATCCCATAAAAAGGAAGCAGGTTTTCAGGGTGGATAGTCGAACAACTGAATATTTCATGTTCTAATATAGAAGAGGGAATCTAATAATCAAATAAATAATTAAAGGCTGTGACTAAAAATGGTTCAGACTCAGTAGAATTAGTTCATACAGTAGGTATATTAAGAATATATTTTAAAATGCCACCAAAGCAGTTCTCTAGTTGCAAGTTGCTTTCAAATCCCAGCAATAAAGATGTTCTCAAAAAAAATAAAAATTAAAAAAAATTAAAAATAAGCCACAGAGGCTAATTTTCAAGTCAGACACTTGTGCTAGCAGCTCTCTGTAGTGACCAGACAGGGCTGTAAAAGGCTATGCAGAAGCTGCCACCAGTGCTGGAGCTGGGCGATGCCCAGATGAACGTAAGAGTAGAGAAAAGGATCCATCTCAGGAGAAAAAATATACCTCGTTCTCATAAACTAACTACATTTTTTATTTATTTATCTATTTATTTAAGATTTCTGCGACCATGAAAACATGATGTGTCTGTTAACTTGGAACTGGGGCTAGGCACACAGTAGCAAGTCAACTTCTTTCACATCACAGGTGGGGAAAATAAAAACAGGAGAAGATGACAGGTCTACAGTCACTGTCTTACAGCTTCCCATTGCGTAGCTCTCAGTCCGTACCAAACCAGTAAGGACCAATTCACAGTTGAAGTCAATGAGACAGAAGCACATCATGAGCTTAAGAACGGGGAGAAAAAGCCATTCATGCAGAGTCCTTTCCATTGGACAACAAAGAATCCAAGAAATTAACTTAAATACAAGTAACCCTTTTTACCATTTTTCCTCCCGCAGAAAAATAAGCCCGTGGATGTGCTCACGGGTAGGGCACGTCTGCATTACCACTCTCATCTCAAAGGGGTGCCAAGGATGAAGTGAGAAGGCGAAGGGAAGTCGGCAACATTCAATACATTCATGGATCAGATTTAACCCTGTGCTGTCAAAAAAAGGCAATTGGTGGGTCAATAAGACCAGAGCCACCTTAGATTTTAAATCAAGTGAGATCTAGCCCATCATTCCTTCCCATCCACCCCAAACATGGCATTTTGAGACTTCCGTAGAAAATAAAACCAAACTCCTCACCAAAGAGAATTATTCAAGGGCATTATTCAAGGTCAGTGGCCTTCCAAAAAAAAAAAAAAGCAAGGGACCTTAAAGGCTTTATCTATGCCTGTAAAACCAGTGTAAGGGCTGTCATGTATCGCAGAGTGAGTGAGAGGAAAAAAAAAGAAAATATATATATGTATATGTATATATATATTTGCATCACAAGCCCAGGGCAGGGAGGAAAGGACTGGTCCAGCAAGAAGCAGGAATGAGTTTCTGTGCAACGCAAGTGCTTTGGGGAGAGAGGAGAGATTACTCCAGATCTGGATTAAACTCACCCTGGAAATGACCAAAGTGATATGCAAAGAGAAAGCAAGATCTTTTATCCATTCCCTTTGTGTGTAGTTACTCCTCTTCAGAGCCTTTCACCATCCCACAGGACTACAGGAGCTTGTATCACTTAATCCATCACTTGTAACCACCCAGTGACAATAGCATGAAAACCAATCCCATCCGACAGAATTGTCTGGTGACAGGGAATTCTCCACCCCTCCCTCAGCCCCGAGTTAAGAAATGCAGCAGTCGTTTTATTAAAAATCAGGATACAGTAACGTAACGCCAGTGTTTACAACCGATCTCTCTAGTAGTTCCAGGATTGCTGTTGTTTTACATATCATTAGCAACCACAGGAGTCAGTAGCATCAAGATATCAGTTCACTCGCTCATTTCAACAAAAAATGAATGCCCCTATGCTTCCAAAAAAGCACTGTCCATCATCAGTTTGTTTTCTGTTGGCCTTGGTCTAAGAAGCAAGAGTTTTCAACATCATCCTGCAGGCAAATCTTATCTTTATAATAGTAATTGTTCTGTTTGCTTTATCTTACAGGGCAGGTCTCCACGAAGCCTGATAGCACTAATAAAATAACCCGAAAAGAAATCCCAGTTGATTTTTCCTGTGATTTTTCTAGAATACCAGAACTATTTGAAAGCTGTTTAATTACTTGAGTTGAAACTAAAGTGTGCGGGGAAGGACCTCAATTCACACGATTTGGCAAAAAGATCACGAGTTGTCCAACAGCTGCAAGAAGCACACACAGGCTTTCTCCTTGCTCCCTCGAAGCATCCAGCGGTGCTGCAGGAGGGCTGCATGGTGCTGCCCTCGTTCCCCTTCCACTTGTTTTAGCTGTTCCAATTGCTGTTGCCTGCTTCCTTCCCTCCTTGAGTCATCCAAAGCAGAGAGCAGCCTCCATGCTGTAAGAGCAGCTTGGCAGAAGCAGGAAGAGTCCAGCAGGCAAAAGATTTAATTTATTAAGATAAACATGGTCCACATTATCTTTAAAAATAAACACGGTAAGAAATACGAGAACAAACTGGCTTTGCTACGTGTAGGTCAGGTTCAGATGTTCTCAGAAGATCTTCCCAGCCATAAAATACACCCTTCCCCTACCGTGCCCATCAAAGAGGATGGAAAGACAGTTCACTCTTTACGATCAGCAACTTTCCTGTTGCGTGCCCTCCCACGTTCAGCAAATAATACATCTGCTACCCTTCCAGGCAGATCAAAGTTTAAGAACACCCCTGTGAAGGAGGAGCAGGAGGGGACGGGGACAGGTAATTCGGTTTCTGAAAGGAACGTCTAGAAGGCTTGACACGACGGCCGTGCTGACTCCCCCGCTTTAATGGTTGTTCTTTGCTGCCTCTTTAGCAGCAATAATCAGAGGAGTGAGACTAGAAAGAGGCTTTGCAATCTTCAGGAACTGGTGCTAGGAAGAGGAAAAAAAGAAAAAAAAGGTTACATTTTTCAGAACATGTCCCAAAAGCCTGGTGTCCACACAAAATATCAGGACCTAAACCTGTATGAAGTCCAAGAACCTACTCTGATCTCCAAACAGGTGAAACAAAAAAGACACGATGAATAAAATGTTCACCGTGACTTTTGGGTCTTACCTGAACTGATAAAGAGCTTTGCACCCAACATATCCTAATTTCTCCAATATTTATACACTCTCAAGACCAAGCAAGTTATCCCAGGAAATAAATTTATGTAAAATCTGCAGTGAAATTCTTTGTGGAAGGAAGGTGTAACTAAAAGCAACCTGTGCAGTTCCAACACATTGCCCAGGGCTTCCTGTGCAATGTTCCTGTGCAAAGTTTTCCCTGTGTTCAGGGTTAAATGGAAAGCTTGCAATAGTCCAACCTCGCAGAGGAAGCCTAGGTTGAGGACAGAGACTGACACAAAACAGCTAATCAGACGAGTGAAGGCATGAAGTCCACAAGCTGTTCTGGAAACCAAAAATAATTAAGTCCCCCAGGACTTCTGAGCACCAGAAGGGATCAATCACCCAATCTGAACACACTTCAGAGGTGGAAAAATCCAAGGCCAAAAGGTAAAGGCAGGCAGAAATGCTGCAGTCACAATGTTCTCCTGCCCCAAGGAACAAAACACTGCTGCTGTCTGATACTCTGGAGCTGGCAAGTCCAGGAGAAAAAGTGAGCTTTCATCTACTGCCATTCTTTCTGCCACTGATTAATGCTTCATTAGTCTCAGAAGGCAGCAGCACCCCCAAAGCTGAACCCAGTAGACAAAGTAATGGAAAGAAAGGAAAAACCAAAAAAAAAGGAACTGTCTCACAGTCAAGGTCCGAGGGCTCCATGATCACAGATTTATTTTACAAGCCTGGCAGCCTGGTCCTTCAGCTTCACTGGGAGTCCAAGACCAAGACACCAGGTTTTCAGTGAAATAACTGAGGGTTTTTCACAAGCTTTGTTCCATCACCTCTGCATTAAGAGCTGTATCTGGCAAAATGTGCTGATGCCAAACTGCTCCAGTTAATGCAAGACGTGCCCGTTCCAAAAAGCTTTGGGAACTCTCCCCCAGAAGAGAGACAATTAGAGCATTCGATAGCTGGAAACCCTTCTATTATCCAAATAAGAACAAGCATGGCCAGACCGCAACACCACAGCCAGATGTTAGGGTGAGCTGCGTGAAGAAGCCACGGGAATTAAGGGGCTCAGCATTCAGCAGGCCCATGGCACAGCAATTATTTGAGGTTGGTTACAGAACACGCTGCACAGCTGCTGCCGGTAGCAAGTACAGCACAAAAAGGAAAGTGCTCTGTTAATGCTTCGTTATGGATTTAGTGTTTTTTGGTTGGTTGGTTTTGTGCTTTTTTGTTTGTTTGTTTTCTCAGTTATCTCAGCTGTGCTTGTGACTTCAGATGACGCAGTATTTAAGGCCCCGAATGACATTTCTCCACCTGCCTATTCTCACTCTAGAATGCTTAATTGGGTCCTGTTCCCCAGCACTCACCTGTAGCAGCTCTTTTGCAGAACCTCTTTTTTCCACATCCATTTCAAGACAGCGATTTAAGAAGTCTCGGAATATGGGTGAAAGCTTTTCTGGGTTCTGCAGTTCAGGAGTCCCGTTCGTAGCAATGAGATACAGGGCCTAAAGCAAAAACAAGCACCAAAGAAACAGGAGGTTATGAAGGTCAGACTCCATCTCTGCATTACAGAGACACCCATTTTTCCTCTCCCTCCCCACAGCTCAATGGGGAAAAACAAAACAAAAAAAAAAAACCTTATCAGGGTGACTAATAAACGCCTAAGTTTCAGCAAAGAGAATAGCTGCCGGCCCTATTTTTGTGTGGATGGGATCCAATCCTTTATTGTTTTACCCTCATAATCTGGGTTTGGATCCTGCAGCCCTCTCAAGGGATTAAGAGGACAAAACCAGCAGTCCAGACTGTGTTTACATAGGGAAGTCGACTGGCACAGCTCCGCCAGTGCTCGACTCCTGCAATAACTATATCCTCATGGGAAGGTACCCCTGAATAAACAGGAGGCTTTGTTCTGTCCGTACTTTGCCCAAATGCATGAGGCCTAACAAGCCGATACCCTAAAGATGCAGTTGATCCCTTACAAAAGATGGCCAGCAGGCTCTCAAGCAGCACTTAACACCCTACAGAAACCAAGGGAGTCGTTTTGCTGCTGCTTGGGAACAAAGAATTCTCTAAGAATCAGGAAACTCAGGATCCATCCACTGCAAAATTTTATTATTAAAAGAAAATCGCTAAAAATTGTTTTAAAATCGTTTTAAAATGAAACAGGACTTCTGTCAGGGGCCTTTTGAGCACACTTCTCATCACATCTCATGGTAGCAGTCCAATACCCTGGGAACTGGAACAAGTTGAGTAAATGAGAGCAAAGCACCATGTTGCTTAGCCATCCTCATTTAACTCCACATAATCTTTCCTTTTGCTCTTCTTCACTGCTGCGCTTCTCTCCCAAAATCACCTCCAGTGCAAGAGATGGAAACAAGTTAAACAGAACTGTTCTAGATCCCTTCATCCCGTTCAGCTGAGGAAAAAAAAGCCATAAAACTGGCTTACACCAAGAACAGCTGCATTCCTACAAACTGACAGAATTTCCCCTTTCTTTAAAGAATAAGAAAGGAAAAGCACCAGCGGGGGTAAAGCCTGACTAAAGGCTTGTTAAACCTGGAGCTTTAGTTGGAGCAGGCAAAGAGGAACAGTGCACCAGCAAGAAAAAATCCTGTTTATAAAAGAGTGATGTGGTATATTTTGAACACAAGGACAGCTCTCTTCCCCACTCACAAGGATTTAAGAAGCCAGGCAGTTTGGGGATAGAAAGTGCCCCTATCAGCCTCTCCAGAAAGGGGGGAATTATGAATGCACATGATTAACTCAGACCCTACCAGAGGGTCTGCAACAGGAAGAGCCTGTGCCTCTGCCACCCAAAACCAGCGATGGCTTCTAACTTAAATGACCACAACCTTCTCACCACAGTATCTAAGGAGGCGTGCAGCTGCATGTGATGAAACCACAGCGGAGGGTCACCTGCCTCCTCCAGTGCCTAGGTTAACCAGCAGGCTCAGAGAAGACCTGAGGGCAAAGAAAGGCACTCGCTTACTCTCAGGGGGTTCTCGTTGAGGTAGGGGGGTTCTCCTTCGATCATCTCGATGGCCATTATCCCCAGCGACCAGATATCCACTTTGGGCCCGTAGGCTTTCCGTGTCACCACTTCAGGCGCCATCCAGTACGGGGTCCCCACCATGGTGCTGCGCTTGCTCTGCTCGGGAGTGATCTGGGCACAGAAGCCAAAGTCAGCTGCAAAAGCAAAGAAGGGGGGAAGAAATAGTTAGAAATCAGCAGGTTTCTCCAAAAACACGTACCGATGCCAGAGCTGTGGTACAAGCTAGCCTGTTGCACTGCCCGCTACACTGCTGCTGCAAAGGAGGGGTGGTGTTGTGGTTAACAAGGTGATCAGGAGTAAGCTTCTAAATCTGACTCACTGAGACCACAAACATCACAGAGCTGCTGACTTGTCTATGTGAAGGACAGTGGTCACTAAAGAGCTGTACATGGATGCTGTGAAACTTGGCAGCGAGGCATTTTGCAGCTGTAACACACCATGTAACACACGGTCTCAAGCCAGTTCCTGGGTATGTGAAAACAGAAACCAATGTCCAATCTGTCCTCCCACCACCCATACCCACCAGCATTATCTGGTCGTATTTTCAGTCCCAGAGATATTGTTTCCCCAGAAGATGTACCACCTCTCAAGTACTGTGTTCAGAATAAATTTAAGTACCTAATTTGGTGCTTATTATTTTCTTTGAGAAGACAGAAAGGTGGAGAGCCTTCCTGTGAAAATTGCTTGGCCCTGCCTTATTTGCATTTGACTTTCCAAGAATCATGGAAAGATTAAGGTTGGAAAAGCCCTTCAGGATCATCTAGTCCAACCATCCCCCTACGATCAATGTCACCACTAAGCCCTGTCCCCAAGCACCACGTCCAACCTCTCCTTGAACACCCCCAGGGACGGGGACTCCCCCACCTCCCTGGGCAACCCGTCCCAAGGCCTGACCGCTCTTGCTGAGCAGAAATGTCTCCTAATTGTTTTAATTGTTGAAGAGTAGTGCTTTTTGTGGCTTTTTTTTTTTTTCTGGCCTCTCTCAGTGGTCCTAGGTCCAATTTCTTGTCCTCGCACTGAGGAGGACTGCTGCTCGCCTCTCGCCTTGCTCTTATCTCTGGTCTTCTTCCAGTCGCTGGCTCTCAGAAGACCAAATCGCTGAGCAAGTGGTGGGCCGGTGGCAGGGGGACCATTTTATAGGGGCAAAGGCAGGGCCGGTGGTGGCCACTGCGACCTTGGTGAGGCCCTGTGATGCCCTCACGTGGACAAGGAGGAGGGTTGTAGGGCTAGAGGCCCCCTTTTCTGGGGCTGGCTCGCCCCCCCAGGCCATTTGGCTTGCCAGAGAGAAAGGCTGCCCCACGCAATCCTGCCTCAACCCGTTTTTCTCCAGACCTCCAAGGGTCAGAATCTCTCGTTAACAAGAGAAAACCCCACCAACGAAACCAAACCAGACCAATTCAAAAGGCTAAAGCAGTCAAAACCGAAGTACCAACGTGTCCTTTACACACACACATGCACTGTGTATTGTAGAGTACAACGTGAGTGCACGTCTAGTGATTTCCCTACCTGCACTCCCAGTTGGATTACTGCTGTCTTATCTCCGTGCCCTGCAGCACAGCCTTTTATAAACCATGTGCTTGATTCCCTGAGGGGGTTAGGAGCTTCAGCTGAGAGCAGTGTCCTCTGGTGGGAGTCGTTAGATGTTCCTCAACCTCTCGGTAACACAACAGCATTGAAATGAGTCAGAGGAAGGAGATCAAAGCACTAAAAGGCTGAAACTTTTGCTTAAAGAGGCTTTGGCAAAGCCAGGAACAGCAGTCAGGGTGTCTGATCAGCAGCCTTGTGCTCTCAGCAGGAGAGATCAAGCAAGCAAGGTTGGTCTTGTGTCCTAGCCTGCCAGGGCAACAAGAGCCACCGTGAAACACCCAACTGGATTTTATTTTAAATGGAAGCAAAAGGGGCAGGACAATGACAAACTGAAAACTTCTCTCCCTCCAACTGGACATCAGAGTGGGACTGAACTCGTCCTGGAGAGCACCCCCACCTTGATCAGCCAAAAAAGAAGCCACCAGCACCCTTCTGGGGGTCTCCCCAGCCCTGAGGACCAGGAGCCAGACTTTTTCACTGTGGTTTTCTATAAAGAGCTCATCCGCCTGTCCTGCCACAGCTTCTAGGCAGCAGCAAACACTTTCCCAAGCTGATACCAGCTCTGTCACCAGTGGGTGCAGAAGAATGAAGGCATCCATTGACCAGGGCTTCTGGGCAAAGATGTTGGCCCATCTCCTTCGTAACACGCTTCACCAAACTGGCTGTGTTCTTGTGTGCCCAGCAGAATCAACGCAGCAAGATGTCCTGCCCATCCTGACCCCCTGTGGCATCACAGGTTTAATTTTAGGCGGAGTGATGAAAATGAAACTGGTCCCCAACTGAGTTTTTATCAAGGGTAACAAGCAGGAAAGGTACATATGGTCCACAAACAGAGCACATTTCCAGCAGAGCCAGTAAGAAGCTCAGGTCCAGAAGGTTACTGCATCATATCCACAGGGACTTTCCTAACTTGAAGCTCCAGCCAAGTGTTTGCATACTGTGCTGAAAGACTTTGTTCCGTAAGAACAGAGCACCTCGGCCCTGATAAGCTATTCACTGCTAACACTCCCGAGATCTGGCTGTATTAAAGTGCAGCTTCAGTCTAAAAAATAATTATGTGCAAAACCGAAAAAAAAAAAAAAAAAAAAAAAAAGCACCTTCTTACTCAGCATATCTGCACTGTGTGAATTTTGAGTCATATCTGCTGTCACTGCTGGCAAAAATAGATTTATTTATGCCTGTTGGGCGCTAGCCAACAGAACTGGGAGGGAGAGGGAGGAAGCACAGTTCTGTTAAAGCCATAGGTGGGAGATAATCATTCACTGGTCTCCAGACTTATCTCTGCAAGGGCAATGGCAAGCACAACAGCTACTTTAGCACCAAGGGTCTCAAGGTCTTCATTACTGGTGATAACGCACGGAGGAAACAACATTAAGAGCTCGGATTGGGCTGGGTTTGTAAGATTAAATGCTTTCTAGCTGAACAGATTTCAACTTCCCCTCCACCCACCTCCATCACCCAAGTACCTGCAGCATTTTCAAGACTGGGGAGATCACAAACAGATAAAGACTCGTGACCCTACACCTATAAACTCAGCTTTCTAGACTGGAGGTGCATTAAAATACTGTTATTTCAGACAACAAAAACAGATGGCCCAAGGCTAAATGAACCCCAAACCTCATGGCACGTCTGTTATCAGTTCACAGGGATTTATGCTTGCCAAACTCCGTTGAAACAGATACCACAAAAATACCTCCAGGAGCATTTCTACAGACTCTTCATCACCACAGCATCAAGCATCTCAAGCACCCAGCTCCCCACCAGGCCTGCCCCTTGCAGCTAAGAAGCCTGGGTTGATAACTAAAGGCACCACCAGTGCTGTTCCCCTCATACTTAGTTTGACAGAGCCGTCCATTCCCAGCAGGATGTTGTCACTCTTGATGTCTCTGTGAATAACTTGGTTCGAGTGGAGGAATTCCAGAGCCTGGAGACACTGAAAAAAAAAGAAGGAAAGATGTTCTGACTGTGCATCAAGTGCAATTAGCCAGCTATGGACTCTAACAATGTGCATTTTGAGTAGCACAGGCTTAGATTTTTAAAGCCTTTTCTATATCCAGTATGTGCAGAGCAACAGAGACATCCCACTGGGACCAGAAGGTAACAGGTTAGAAAAAAAAAAAACACAAAGAAAATAGGCATAACCACAAGTATTCCAGCCCCATTTTACAGTTCTCACTCTAGGGTGAAACCTAACAGGAGCATGTCACGACCTCCCCAGTGAAATCCATCCTCTGAGAAGATTCCTGCAGCATTAGAGAAGCTGTAGACAGCTATCCCAGCAGAATAAATCAAAGAAAGCCCCATCCCCTTCCTCCTCACAGCTCGCCCAGGGTGTGGGTGCAGCTTTACCTCTCGGCACACAGCTGCGATTTGTCCTTCGTCCATGCAGGTCTCTGTCACAACATCTGTTAGGGAGCCTCCTGCCAAGTACTCCATGACGACCCAGAGCTCTTCTCCTACAAGGTAGCTGAAGTGCCAGAAACAGTTTTTAGAACAAGGAAATATGAGCACATTACCGTTTACTGAGTCAGAACGCACTGGGTTTTAAAGCTATCTTAGAAGTGCAGGGAAACCACGAGGCTTGAAAAGAAAATGTAACTGCACTGGGGCAAATTCTCAGGGCAAATTCTGTGTGTTGGAGGATCTGACCACAACCTGAAAGAGCAGAGAAAGGGTGAGTGCAGAAAGCTGAGGAGAAAACAGGGCTGAGGTGATGGAAGAACAGGTTAAAAGTTTCCTGGCCAAAGGAAAACTCAGCAAAGCTGAGTTTTTCTGCCATGGAAAGGGCCCAGGCTATGAAGGAGACGAGCTCAAAGTACCTTCAAACACGAGGAGAGAGAGGAAAGAGCTACTAAGCAAGGATGGGGTGCAAGCATGCATCCATCCCTAAACAGCTGGTGCACAGCATGATTTTCAAGGGCTCTTACACTGACAAAGGTGGCTGTGGGCTGATCTGACACCACTGGCAACCTCCTACCCTAAGCAACTGCCTGCCCTTGCCCAGGCACAGGGACAGTCCTGGCTGGTTGCCCATGTACAACTTTTCAGTTCTTTTTCAAGAACACCATTTTTTAAGCATCGCACATTTGAAAAATCTCATCTGTAGGAAGCCTGTAGGAAGATAAATAAGAAAAAGCTGAGATGAGGGTGAGTTTTCACATCCATTTGGGATATTGTTCTCTGCTGGGAGCACGTGTGCTCATGTCTAGGAGCAGAAGACCTGGGATGAAGACACCAGCATTAACTCATGTAAAACCAAAAAAATCATCACCAACCACTTCTGCCCTTTTGTGCCCATCTGGAAAAACACCAACACAACCTTTCACGACAGATACATCAGGATGACGCATTCCTGAAGGAAGGAAGCATCAGCTGGAAAGCCACAAACCCCACCTTCGCAGCTTCTCTGCCCGGGTTTGAAAGGAGCAGACAGATGAGTCGAGAGAGACATCAGAGAATCAAATTGCAAGCTTCTGCCTGCTGGCAGGAGGACTCATCAAATCATTTGTTTTGCTCAGAAACACTGGTCCTGCTGAAAAGTGAACAGGGAATTTGCTACGAGACAAAGGCAAAAAGCAGGGTAGGGTCTAGGGGACAAATAAATAGAAAGCAATAGTGAAGGAGAAAGAGGTTTCTGACTTGGCACAGAAAATTGACAGGGATGAGTGCAACATCACCAGAGTGAGCAATAGGTGTGCCCCTAAAGGAGATGCTGCCAACATCTGAGCTGATGAAAAAACTCCCCAAAAATAAAGAACTGTGCTCTAGGCTATACCTGGACGATAGAAATATTAAAATCTCTGCTTAACTGTAATATTAGAGACAAAGATGTGATCTCAGTTTGGTGATGCTTCACTCAGCACTCAGGAAACAAACAGGCACGTTAGGCCAGGCAGGAGGGATGCAACTCCCCAGCAGCTCTTCCAAAGCCTCACAATAGGCACAAGAACCCCCAGCGTTCACCCTCCTTGCTGTTCTGTCCGTTTGCTGCACTTGAACAAAAGCTGATCCCTCTGAAAAAACTTAGTGAGAGAAAGTCGGGGACAAAAGAAGTGGCTCCTGTTGCTGGAAGTTTTAATAAGACAGCAGGACGTGCAGCTACCCTATAGCTGGGATGTATTGGCTCAACAAGGCATGTGCATGTACACGGGGATGTTCTCTCTAAAGGAAGAACATGCATCTCAAACAGTTTTCCCAAAACAAAGCCTCTGATCAGCTGGGAGAAATACACACTTTCAGCCCGCGTGCAATACTTAAAAGTTCTTTTCTGCTTTTCTCGTTTTCCACAGGTAATTTCTGCTCTTTCCAAGAAGAGGGTGCCTGCCCAGCACCACTTTCTCTGCACAAACGCCCCTTCCTCAAAATGTCACAAGCACGCTTTATCCTTTTGATAAGGCAGCTCTTTACAACCGTGCTTATAACACAGAACACAGCACCATATAAATTCAGCATCACAATGGATGCTGCAGCATTAAAAGTGTGGTTTTTTTTTGGCAAAGACAAACAAGGAAGATGTTAAGGAAACAGTTGATAGGTTTTGCTATACATGCAGAGCAAGCGAGTGTCCAAATATTCTCTCTCCAGTTCCCAGAAGAGATTCTGGGTCACATCCCTCCTTTCCGTCTTCAGAAAATGAGCTGCCAAGAGTAAAGCCTGAAGCTCACCCACCTAGACACTGTTTTCCCTACAAAAAGCCAAACCTGTAGTTAATCAAGATGAGTTTCTGACGAGTGCAGCAGGCTGGAAACCCTGCTGCAGCTCCATTGGAACTAGCTTTAGCATAAGGTGAATGATTCAGGCTTGACACAACGCATCAGTGTTAAACTGATGCTGAATTCAGTTCACCGTGCAACACTTCTGCCCTGTTATCTTCCAACACATCGCAGATTTCCACGCTGACAGCCTGGGACTGATTCCTGGAAGTCAAACAGGGGAGATGCAAGCATTTCTTCTGCTTTCAAAGGCAGCTCCCTACCCCCACAGACACACAGTCACCACTTGTTCCTTCTGAAGCAGACAACCTCCACAGAGCCGACAACAGCAGCACTGCTGCCATCACCCCTATGCAGAGCCTCAACATCCCACAGGGAAGAACTCGCAGTCACATTTGTTTGCAGACTTGCTTTTTACTGCCCTGAGCTATACAGTGAGCACAGCTTTCGTGGCTGCACGCATTTATGTCAGGAACAGCTTAGGCAGTGCAGCAGCCGCAGTGCTGATTGTTCCTGCTCTGGTCCTGTCCTAATAATCCAAGGGATCCCAGAGCAGGTCCCTGTATAGGTAAGCCATTAGGTGCAGTGCTTGCAGAAAGGAGAAGCAGGGATTCAAAAAGTCATCCCACATGAATCTAACACATATAATGCCAAGCAGGAGTAACGCAGCACGTGTCCAAGTCCATAAAACCCAGCTCCAAGCAGGGAATAAGCCTGTTTCCTCTACCTCCCAAAGGGTTATTCCTCTCTGTGCCAGCTCTCCTTTTTTCCCTTACACACACCCACAAGAAAGCAGCCTCGCTTAGTTATGTGTCACACATCCTTCAGCCTTACCACTGCTATGCTACAACACAGAAAAACTCAGTGGACAGCCACAGGGACACGAATACCATCTGAACATTGAAGGGTTACTCTGCAAGCAGAGCATTAGTATTGCTCAGGGAGAAGGAAAGAAGAGGAAGAGGAAAACAAATAACACAGTTCAAGGTATTCCCATTTCTCCTGTAGCATCAGGAAGGAAACGGCTTGTCCAGTCAAATTTGGCAGAGCACCTTGGAAAATGGGGCCCTGACAGCATGCTGCTAATGCCATTGCTGTCAGCACCTCTAAAGAGATCCTAAATACTCCGATAATGCCAGTTCAGACACTTGTTTCTCCTAGGATATAGATGGAGACCACTAAGCAACCCACACCCCAACCTTGCCACATCCATTAAGCAATGAAAGATCGTCCTGTATCTGCATTAAGCTGAGATGGATCACTTAAGAAAGTCACAAAGAAGAGTTTTCCAGAGCCCCTTTGTGAACCCTTCAAATCACGACATACCTGTCCAAGTAGTTGACGATGTTGGGGTTTTTGTTTTCCCTCATTACCAGGATTTCATTGATAATCAGTTCTTTTTTGGGCTGCTGCTGCAAATTCATCTGTTTGATTGCAACCTGCCGGGAAGGAAATGAAAGAAGTAGGGCATTATTACAAGAGTCCCCTAGAAACCTGCCAGTAGCAGTGTCAATCATTTTAATCCCCCATTCAAATAAAGGAGAAAGCCACTTATTCATCATCGGTTACTCAGCAATTTAGCAATTCCTGCAGCCAGTCCATTTCTACTCTGGCTGGATATTTGATGCCAGAAAAGGAAAAGGGGAATTACTGTTTTCATACTTGATCACTGTTGAACAGCCAACTCTACATTTTTTTTGGCAAGAGAGCAGTGATACCTTCATTCTAGTATGGACTGATACATCAAAGACTCCTTATTCCTTAAATGATTCTTATTAATTTTATTTTGAATCAGATGCTTCTTTAGGTTTGGATGCTTTTTTTCTTTGTTTTGTTTTGTTTTTTTACTCTTGTGCTTCTAGAAATCTACAGCAGGGCAGGTGTGCAGGGAGAAGGAGGTAAACAACACAGCCTAAGTGAAGTGGTAATTCTACTTCTTCCCATCACAACAAGACCTAGGAGGAAAGAAGCACTGATATTTAAATAAACGGATGAAAATATATGAATTGGATCGCAGTCATACCAAAGAGAAATAGGGGCAGATTTATTAGTTGTGGCCCTGTGGCTTAATAGCTTTCTACCCACCTCATTATACCTACTCCACGTGTACAAGCACAGAAAGCAGTTGGGTACAACACACTTTTAACTCTTCCATTAAACTTATATTTAACTCTTCCCAGTATTTAACTCCCAGTATTTTGTGAGAACACCTGGCCTTTAAAGACAAAACTTCAAACCGGTAAGACTGCTCAGCCCAGCAGGATGCAGAAACATTTTGGTAGATGTAACAGCCCAACTGGCCTTAGCACAATATTTGGGCAAAGGGAATGAAGAGCAATTACGTCTTTACAAAACTGCTGCTTGCAGAGAAAGTGGTATAGACTGGTGGAGGGGAGCCAGGAACTCTAGCCCACAAAAGCCAGGACTGAAAGAAACGAGCCACAGAGTGCCAACAGGGATGGATACAATTAGCATTTTGATAGTATAGCAGGAGAGGCTATAGAGAAAGCCCCACACATGGGAAGGCAAGAACAGACAGACACCATGCTGTTCTTCCACGGTATTCACGAGGCTGCCACACAGTACTTAAATAAGGAAGAAACAACAACCCCATGCTGCTCTTTGCACAGGATCAGAAAGGAGAATGAAAGGTGAAGAAGAGAGGGAAGGCATTTGCCGCAGATAAAGAAATTCCAGACCAAGGATACCGAGGGAGCCCCTGTACTTCGGCGCTCCTGTTCAAAAGTAGACCCAAGTGCACACTTGCTCCAAGGGGCACTTTCCTTTTTTAATACTGCCATGTGCATTAGAATACAAACTAAACAGCTGTAGTTATACTAAATAGGCGTCATCAGTGAAAATCATGAGTATTCTTAATCTCAGGAGCTGCCCAAGGCTCCTGTATGTTGCACAATAAAGAAATTTCCTTCTAGTGCTTCTAAAATGTGCCGCCTTTCAGTGAGCTCTGGGTTGGTACCAGCAGCATTTCATGGGAAGGAGCAGGTTAAGAGGATGCCAAGGCTACAGCAATCCCAAATGCGATTTTAAAAATCCAACTAGTATAAAGGGAATCATTTTAAAAGCCGGTTGTACTCCAAGGGTTCCAATATTCACATGGGAGTCTCTGAAGGGGTCCAGAAGGAAAGCAGAAAACCACCGAAGGGATTTCCTCCTGCTATAATATTTCTCCTTGCTTCAAAATGAACATGATGCCCCTTCCTCAGAGGCTGCAATTAAACTGTCTTATTTCTTCAGGAATTGTGAAGGGGGGTGAGGCAGTTTTCATCCAAGAGTACAGTCACAAAATTTAGTCACGAAATTTACCGGTGGGTAACCCTGATGTTGTACAAATGCAAAGTGGAAACACAGTGCTGCAGACTTCCATAAACATATCTGGAATAATGGACACACTTCACTCTTTAACAATCCTCCATCTAGCAATAATCATTTTCACTGAAGCTGCATATCCATCCCTCCTAGTTTATTACGTAGGCATGCAATATGCACAGCACTGTTCAATATTCAGGGGGAAAAACAAAAGACACACTCCTCATCTCTCAGCTCAAGGGCAAAAAGTAGGTGGGCAAAGGAACTATTTCTATGCAAATCAACTCGTGTAAGTGTAGGAAACAAAGGAGTAGAAGACAAAAGAATGTAAATGGGGACAAGAAGAAATATCAGGGATGAAGAGAAAAACTTCTGCTGAGGAGCTATCCAGTCTCAACATTTGTCTCCAGCCTCTGTGGACTCAGGAAGATTCTCTACAAATACAAAATGATTCAGGAATTAAAACCTGGGGAATCATTTTTTCCAGTTTTCTGCTCAGACCACTCAACCATGCCTTATTAGTAAGGAAATAAATGCCTCTTTAAGAACAAACCCAGAAAAGAATGCCTTTATTTTGCAGCATCAATGCTAAATTTTAGGAGACGATCCAAAATCCATGGAAGTGGTATTCTGGCAGCACTTACCTCCTGTCCTGTAGCTACATCCATTGCTGTGTAAACTGTACCTGAGGCTCTAAACAAAAGGGAGGAAAAAAAATGGAAAAAAAAAAGCCTATTAGCATCTCATAGCAAGACAGAGCTTAATACATTCCTCTTCCCCCTCGTCTCTGTCAGGTGCTCTCATTCCCGTTCTTGTCATGCAATAATTCCAGTGGTAAATGTAGTCTGAAATATTTCTTAGCCAACTTCACTGTTGGAGCAGAAGCCAGAGAATTTATGGGGAACAAAGCTCCCAGTACAGGACAGTATGGGCAGCCAAAGCCTGTAGCACAGGCTGCAGGACTGGGAGCTGATCCCAGCTAAACGGGCATGACGGCACTGCCCTGGCTTGCAGAGTGCCCAGCGCGATTACAGAGCAGGCAGGATCAGCTGAAGTAACCAAATGTGGCATTTGTAGTGAAGGAAACAGGAGGTTGAGCCTCAGCACAAGTGTCTCTCAATGATTTGCCTCCCGCAACTCTTCCTTACCCCCCACCCTGCTGAGAGAACCCCAAACCTGCATCGAGGAGAGTTAACTCCGCAGGCAAATCTGTGATTTGAAGATTGTCTTGCATGCTGAAAATAAGCAGTTCCTTCCCTGCCTGCAGTTATATTTAGCAACCCGATCATCTAATGGCATATTTTCTTATATTAAAGCACAATTGCACAAAATAGCCCGGTCGCTGTGACTCAAAACTTTGGTGGGAAGGGGAGAAGAGCTGGGGTGGGGGTGGGGGAACAAAAAAAAAAAAAATCCTCATCAGCTTTTCCAGCAAACTAACTTAGCCCAGTTTCAATGATCCCTTCCATAAGGAAAGGTACAGGACAGAAATGAAGCATATACCAACCCTTGCCCGATCTTCTCAAAGCGTGTGTACTTCTTTTTTGGATCACCCACGCTCACGATACTTCCTACAATAAAAAAGAAAACAAAAAGATCTTAGAAATACTTTTTCATACAACGACACCGAGACAATTTCTGGCAGGAAAAAAATATTTACTGTTTTTTCATACCAGCACAAATCTTGCCATTAGTTACCTAATGACTAGGTTGGCCTGGGCAGTGTTCAGCTCCTCAATTAGAAGCCCCAAAACCAGGGAAGGGGCAGCAGCTTTCAGTTGCCATGCGACTGCAGCCCTGGTTTTAGAGAGCACCCTGAGGCAATCTCAGCTCATTTTCCCCGACGTGTCTGTTCAGCTGAAACAAAGTCTGTTCCTGCATCCCTCTGAGGGCAAAGCACTTCGCTCAGAGCCCTGCGAGGTGGTGAGGGGCTGCTCAGGCTCGAGGTGGGTTTGGTGGCCATGAAGAACACAACCCAAAGTTTTCTGGATGAGAGGAGGGAGCTCCGCACAGGAAAATCATGAAAAAACCCCAGCTGGGTGCAAGTCTGCCCTATAATGGCACCGGGGTGGCTAATAGGATCGGGAGATGCAGATCTGCCTCCGAGGCAGTGTTTGGAAGTTGCTCCAGCAGCCAACAGACGGTGCTGCTTTCGCCGGGGTCTAGGCCTGAGCCTGAACAGATGCATACTGGCAAGGAAACTGCTCGTGGTCATTTTGCCAAGAAATCCAGTAGCAAGCAGAGTAAGAGCAGGCTATTTTCAGCCCCCGGTGGCCAGGAGCCAAGCCCACAAGGCTCAGGGCAGACAGAGGTAAGAAAGGGGAACACGGTTCGTGTCTGGGGAGGAGGGTGGGGAGAAAAATCCGACTCTATACACCCCACTGCACAATTACTGAAGCAATGCTGTCTGCCCTAAGGACAAACATTTCTGGACAAACATTCGTAAACTTTCCCTGGAAGCCTAATGCAGGCTGCAAGGTTCTGAATGCATGAGGTAAATGTTTGCACAAGGCAGTCACAAGAGGCAGCTGTCAGTCGTGTCCCATTTAATCCTCTCCATTTGTAAAAGGGGGGAACGTTTCCTACCTCCCAAAAAGCCAGGCGAAGATTCATTAATGTCTGCACTGATGCAGCATTGTTACCAAAAGGTAGGGATTACAGAAATGAATGTATTTGCATTAAAAATAGTACCTTTTTCCTGCCATTGACCTTCCTTACCCTACCTGCTCACAAAATGGCTCAGAAATCCTTAATGGTGCAGAGGTCCTGCTAATTCAGCAAGAGAGGGAAGTTGCTGCTTTGAAACAACAAGTCTTGAAAATGCAGGTTTTCAGATAGCAAGAATTTTTAATTCACATGCCATCTATTCAATTTAGCATTTTATTCAGAGAAATGAGGCACCCACGTGCCATTTTATTAAGTTGTACCCTCAGAATTCCCCTTGACCCAGGTATTTGTCTTTGCTTCATAAAATAATGACATTTAGGAGGGAAACTCTCACCAGAGGAGAGTAATCTGACCTTAGGGGTGCGATCACGATTTACATAAACTGATGAGCAAGACGTATATTTAATTAACACTGGATTAACAGATCAAAGAATGAGAAATGCTCTACTCTAACAAAAGCTGGCCCATGCTGAGGAGAGCAATCAATTGCACAGAAGAACTTGTTCAGCTGTCAAATACTGCCACAGCATATCCCAATAATGCCAGGCAGTTGAGGAACACTTTAAATAAAATCCATGAACTGAAGGTCAGGACTGTTAAAGAAACTAGGACACAACAGACAAGGTAAGCCTTGAATTTTTCTCAGAAACACCCACTAATTTGAGTTGTTTACTAGGTATCCACACAATGTCAGGGCCCTTAAAAATAACCAAGTCATTTAATGTCATGATATCATGGAAAATGAACTTGGGGTTGCATTAATTTTCTCTCCATCTTGTAGCCATGGTAAGAAGCTCTGCTCATCACCTTAGGTCTAACATTTCAATAAAATCATCCATGCTCCAGAGCTATGGAATATCAAGAGGTAGAACAGTCTCAGACTTCATGGTTAAGGAAATGTTACATATTCAGGGCTCGTTTTAGAGTCTGAGGATCTGTAACTCCCAGGGTACTTCAGCTGACAGCAGAGGTGCTCAGCTTACATTTATTCTCCCCCCCATACATCTGCCCCCAATTTTGGGGCACAGTCACAGGGCAAAGTCTTCAGTAAGGGATCTCAAAGTAGCAGCATTAAAACATCTCAACTTACTAAAGTTTTAAGATATCACTACAGCAAGACCTTGGATTTCAGGAAAAAAGAAAAAAAAGGACATACTTAATTTTTCCAGAATCTCTTCATCTGACATTTTTGGCTTTTTCTTCTGCTTCTCTGTGTTCCTGACCAGCAAGTCAGGTGCCGTTGTGTTGTTTTCCAAGGGAGAAGGAATAGGAGAAGTGGCCACATCTCTGGTAGGAGGAGGAAGAGGGTCTATCACAGAGCGGGTGTATATCTAATTTTGTTGAATAAAAACATTCATATTAATAAAAAGCAGATGACAACTTAAAAACACTTCCATTCATCCTCTTTTTTTCCTGTTAGTGATGTATTTCCACACCTACAGTGCTAACAGATAGCTCCAAGACCTGACCGTGACTGCAGCAGGGGTGCTGAAGGAGATATTACTACTCACAGATTTTGTGTGTTCAGGTCGTGGAGCTATCACAGGGGGTGGAGCTGCATCATCTTCATCATCTTCGTCTTCAGACACCGAGGGCACTGCAGGGGTCTCAGACACGGCTTTCACATTCTGCATGTGGTTACACAAAGAGCAAAAATAAAAACCCAAATTCTTGGTATGAACAAGTCAGAAATGTTGGATTAAGCTCCTAATAGAGAGTGCCTTGAAGCAAGCACAAAAAAATAATAATCAGAACAGGTTAGAAAGTTACAGTATCTTAAAAATCCAAGCCCCAAAGGTCCTGAGCCTATGCAGGAAATATTTAGATGTCCAGTTCAGCTGTCATCTGCTTGTCTGATCCCCATCCTCTTCCCTGGGATTTACGACTCCCCTGGGCTCTCACATTGCCTTCCTGACACCCACACGACAGACCCAGCAACTCTGGACTGCTGTGAGGATAACATCTGAGTTTGGATGTAGCTGTCTCTATTTATATTGCCTCTATTTCTTCCCTCGCTGCTTGCTCCAAATCCTTATCATGCAGATCAGAGATTTCAGTCTTCAAGTGATTTAATTTACATCAGAATTTAAATGTTTTCTCTAAAAGTTGGGAGGTCAAGTTGACATCAGCTTTGGTATTAAAACTCAAAACTAAGTAATGAGGTATTCTGGAAGCAGAATATGGTAAAACCTTTCAAAATCCCTTTGAAAACCACACCCTAAAGGAAAATATTATATAAGGTAGGAATGATGAATTTTTATAAAAAGTTTTATAAGTGATTAAAAAAGAATTATTTGGATTTTATTTTTTGTAACACTGTGATTGGAACTCAAAACTACTCATAACCTTTAAAATTTGACTCTGGATTCGAAGTTCATGGCATCCTTTACACTATAAACATTTCAAAATAAACTTGGCAAGCCCCTCGACCCACTAGACCAGTTCTGCTTGTACTCCTGCTTCCAGTTTGTTTACCATCAGTTCCCTGAGAGTGGCAGCAGAAAAAGACTTCTTAAAGTACTGCAATAAAGTTCTCCCTGAAATAAGGGGGGGAAGAGGTAAAGTTTCACTGGACCTAAGATTTTTGAAGTCATCAGCATCCTAACGTTAAATTGTTAAAGCTTTATCTATTAAAAACAACTACAAAATAAAGTCTACATACTGGCAATTTCCCAAATCTCCCTAAAATTAAAGATTACCCACCCAGCATCTTCCAAAAAACACCAGTCTACTGAGGCAGCTTGATGACTACTGCTTTTTCCGGGATTTATTTTAATATCCAACTGCCTCAGATATTCTAAGCTCCTGAAGACTGATGCACAATGAAATGTGATAATAAATGACAAAACTATTTTCATTTTCTTTTCGCAGGTTCTCAAATGGTCACAGGAATACGCTGCCTCCAGAAGCGAGCAATACGTGCCAGCTCCTGATAGCGTCACAGCAGTAAGAAAGTAAGAGATGAGGGAATTGGGAGGGGTTTATGAATCCCCTAAAATAGAAAGTTTTGTTTATTCTCTCTCTCTCGCAGACATACACAAACATTACAGAGCTTTTCAGCCCTGTCTCCTAGGAAAGTCAACAGGAGCGGTGCCTGTCCTGGTGAGGACAGAGTAAAGGTCAAACAGAGAGGAGAACATTTTATTTCCCTTTCTGCTGAGATTAGGTTGGTTAATCAACAGTGCTTCAATCAAACCTCACAGGTTAGTAATTAAACTGTGCTAGATCACAGATGTTTATAGAGCCATACGAAACCTGAAAGCAAAGTGGTTATGATTTTCTAGATTACCACACCCCAAAGAAACAGATCAAGAAACAGATCAATTTCTATAAAAAACAGAATTATTTCCAGTCATTAATTCACTAATTTCTATTGACTATTTCACTAATAAAGCCTCTTATTTCTACTTGACTCTCCCACTGTTAATGAAAAAATGTGCAAGCAGCATGCCCTTTGAGGATAATTTACCTGTTTTTAGAAATGTACTCTCCACATAGATACGTATAGTTCAGACTTTAAGATGATTTTAAAACACTAAGCAAAATAAAAGTTTACATGTAGCTAAGAATATTCTATGCAAGTTTTAAAATCTCATGCAAGAGATGATATGAAGGCTTACCAGTGTATTTGATGAATTGTAATCCTCCGCCAATTTATCTGAAAGAGAGACATATTAATGCAGTTATAAATGAACTGTAAATGCAGTAGCACTGGGGAGAGGAAAAACAGACAAGCTCCTTTTGGAAGGGGCAGGAAAAACGGCTCCTCCCAAGTCCAGGAATCATCTTGCATAACTTGAGGCACTTTGGAAAGGGCAACTGGCAGAGAATTTTATTTTTTTTATTTTTTTACAGAGAACAGAAAAAGAAGTAGTGCACACTTACACATTCCTCTTGGGGAATATCTTTCTCCATGATCTACACAGGCACTAGACGCAACTAGACTCCTAACCCCAGGTGAAAAAGAAAAAAAAAAAAAAACACAACCAAGTTTGACAGAACAAACTTAACAAGCAAGTCTGACACTCAAGTGAGACACAGACAACAGACAAGGAAATTTTTCATTTGGGCAGAAATCTGATCTTCTCCTTTCCAGGCAGAGACTAAACTCCATGGCCAGTAGTTTTTATTAGTTTTTATATGTTTTTAAACCTAAAATTCCACAAGCATCTGTTGTGCCTCTGCCCAGTGTTAAGAAGATGCCGGGACCCTGAGAAAAATAATCAGGCCCAAAACCAGGCAACATTTTCTATCAAAAGAAGAGGGCATAAGGTGTGGCGACCCTTTGGGATCGATGCTGTATCCCAAGCAGACACAGGATTCTCCTGCAAGGTTACAACAGCAGTGGAGGAAAGTCTGTGTCCAAGCTGACAAGAAACAAGGGCCTCTTAGGAAGCTCCTTCTGTTAGGACTTGTTATTAAATGCCTCCAGATTCCTCCTGCACTCCCAGCATGTTTGAAAAAGGCTGTCTCAAGTCTCTCATGACCACCCTATCCCTCATTCCTTATCTTGGGATATAGCAACGAGAATCTTGGCTTGTAGCATCTCTCAGGAAGACGAGCCCAGAAACAAGATTAACGTTTCAAATCTAATTAAGCTTAAGAGACCAGGCAGCTATTTTCCAAGTTTTCCACCATTTTAGGGTTGTTCTCCTATAGAGATCTTTAAGCCTGGGGACCCTGATCTCATTCAGGGTCCCCCAGGCACTTTTGTGGAGGAAGTAAAGTGCAAAAATCTGCTGTGCTAAATCACCTGCTGAGGCACTAGCCCAAGACCTGCACGATGTTCAGACCCAGCCACCAAACCATCCTGCAATAGCAAGCAAGGACCCCAAGAATCCACTGGTGGGCTTCTTGTTTGGATATCCCCACACATATGTGGAAGAATTGTGCTTTTATCCCTGCCTGGATTCTTCCTAAGTACTATTTGTTCTGGTGACATGGCACTATCCCCTTTAAAGAACCAAAGCAGGGCTTAAGGCTTAGAAAGGGAAGGAGTTAGAATTAATTGAAAGGAAAAAGAGTGATGGCTGCAGGAATTCTCCAGTAGGCAGGTAATCCATAGAAAGGAGGCACAAAACCTTGGCAGCTGTGATTTATAGAGGAATCCAGCCAGCAGTTATCAAGCACCTAGCAGCTGAGCAGTATTCCTCAATCACAGCACACAGGAGAGGAGACACTCATGAAGCAATATCCCAGCCAAAAACTGGAGTTCCTACAGGGCTTAACTGCCTGTTTTCTCCAGGGATTTTCATACAAGGAATCCAATGTCAACAATCCAGGTTCTGCCTTCCAGATGCAGGCTGTAAACTTTAGAAAATCTGTGTTTTGGGATTCATCCTGTTCACCCGCTTTTACAGCTATGCTGGGCATCGGGATTAACAGAACAGCATTTTAAAGGGAGAGTTCTTGAGCAGCCAGAGAATCTCATTCACATTTTCCACGAAAAGACAGATCCATTTGTTGATTAAAGAAAAGAAATCCCTGCATACATGGACTAACAGAAAGCTGGACAAAGCAGCCATGTATGATGATCATAATGTACCTGTGAAACTCATGTACTTCTGGCTGCTAGAGGTCTTCTTGGAGTTGTAAAACTCCAGCACGTCCAGCACTGCCTGGGGGTTCTTCTTCTGCTCCAGCTTGGTGATGTTGGAAGTCTGCAGTAAGCGGGCCCATTGCTCCGGCATTCCCTGCGGGGACAGGCACCTCGTTAGCCCACGGCCAGCCTAAAATGCTTCACAGCACACGTACCTGCTGCAGCACCCCTGTCTCACTCTTCCTGGGGTTAGTCAATACTAAAAAGGAAATGGGGAGAAAAGAAGAGAGAAGAGGAAGAGAAATAGCAGGTTTCAAAAAGACAGAAAGGAGCAGACCCAATGGTGCAGCTCAGGTGGAGTAAGAGAAAAAATTCCTCAAGCAAGACAATCTTTATGTGCAAACATATACATATTTACGCATATCCAAGAAAGACTACAGAAGCAATGTATGGTGTAGAGCATCTGACACAATGGACAAGCAACATTCATTTGGATTTTCATGTAGGGCTAGCATTCTTTGCTAATAGAGGTTTGGTGTTTATTGTAACCAAGCTGGGACAGCAGAGATGTTAACCTGGCATACAGAGCTCATAATTTCATTAGAGACACGTCATTTCAACCAGAAAATAAATATATTTGGAGTACAACCTGGCTTGGGACTCTCAGCAGCAGGAAGAACAAGTGTTCGTGTCGATGCAGTGGTAAATGATGGGGTCCTCTACCAAAAAAATTACCCTCACTGTTCTGAAGCGTTGCTGGCTACACCACCCCGAAGTGATACCTCACTGGCACATCCAGGTTAACATCCAAGTCTAAATGTGCAAAACACAACTGGACACACAGTTCAGTCTAGGAAAGCAAAATGCCTTAAAAATATACATATATATTACACACAGCCAAAACCAGCTCGCCTGTGAACAACTGCTTCTGCTATTAAATCCTATCTTGCAATCAAATTAAGAGGAGTGTGATGAAATACAGCTCTGTCTTCCTCCCGTTTTGCATGACAATAAAAAAAGCATAAAAGTTTCTGCCATTTAGCCTTAGGACAACACATGCACGTCTGGCACAAACAGGTATGCACGGCTGTGTGCGTCCTAAAGGGGAGCCCTCTGAGCTCCGTTTGGAGGACACAGGCTATGCTGTAGACCTAATCCAGCTCCAGAAGAGGAAGGGAGGGGAAGGGAGGAGAGATATACCACATTTTGCTGTCCACATCAGCCAAAAAAACAGGAAAGGCAAAGTCTGCTGGCAAGCTGGGCTCCTGGGATGTGCCAAGCTTGACAAGCCGTCAGTCTCTCAGCAGGAATTAGTGGGCTGCCTCTACAGATGTAGATCAAACTAGATGATGGTAATAGCCTTTCCAGCATTACCGTATAAAAGATTAATAGGTCCTGGCTCCTCCCAGCAATAAGCCAAACCGCACGGCTCTCTGTTCCTCCAAATCACTTACTGTGAATTCTCCTGTGACTGCATCAAACCCCACGTGGATTGTGTGTTCAAAGTCGGAAGGGAGGGAGATCTCTGGCCGCTCTTTCTCTTTCTTTTTATTGGCTGGAAGAGACAACAACAAAAACAATCCATCAATCCATCAAGAATTATGATCTCCCCGACAGCTTCTCGTTTACCTACACAACCACCCCCAGCTTTTGCTAGTCAGAGGATTTCGATCTGAGGCAGAACAGCAAGTTACAGGACTTTGTTAACTCAATACAGAGCAGATACCTTCAGGGACAACAACAATCAGAGTCCTACAACACAGGACAAGTGTATAATGTATCCAAAATATCAGTTTTTGTTGAGTATCAGCCAGCAGTGCTAGACTCAATAGCACTCACGAGCTATTTACCTAAAATATCCAGGCAAACTTAGGTATGTCAGAGTCAAAAGCACAAAGGTGTTAACTGGAAGCCATGCAGTTCTAGACTTTTATAATTATTATTCTTTGTTTTTAAGCAAAATATTAAAAGATTATTAATAAAAAGTGCTGGCTAAACTTACTCATCTTTAATATTAGGGACAAAATATTGCTTCTCTCTTCCTACAGCCTCAAAACAAGACTCCACGAAGAAAACCAAATATAACATGTGCTTCTACTACACAACCTCATACAAGCAAAACCATTTCTATTTTCCTGCTCACAAACCGAACTAAATGTGGTTTCAATAACGGGGTTTGAACACACAGCAGGAAGAGGGCAGAATCTGGCAGGTGAGGAGCAGAGCTCATAAAGAGGCAGGAAAGGAAATCAAGCAGATGCACCCCACGAATACTAAAGTCAGATCTTCAAACAAGATTATTATGTCTCGAATTAAGTTTATCCATATTCATGACATACTAAAGACGCCACCTTCCTTTTAATATTTACTGTACTCGAGAAATGGAGACCAGTTTAAGGAAGAACCCCAGATTTGCCGCTGTTTGCAGTATAAAATAAGTAGAGCCAGGAGGAGGTGACTGAAGCACTTGTGTTTCCCAGCTGTTATCTGTTGGATCTGAAGCCAGACTGAATTTGTTTTGTGGCTGACGTTCCCCAATGCACTTTTGGCAGTCTGAATGCCAAACTTCAGGCATTTCAGGAGCCTGGGAGGCTGATGCTCAATACTGCAGTTATTTAAGGCGCAGTAAGTATTTAAGGAGATGGTCAGCACTTCCCTCAAAGGACCAAATCCTGTTTTCCCCAGCACTCTGGCACCATTACAGAGCATCGTTACAGAGTTAGTATAGCACAGAGCAATTCTGGAGAAAGAAAAGGATCAAATGCTCAGCTGGGGATACGCAGAAGGAACAGATTGTTTTCGATCCCCCTCTCAAACAAAGGGGATAGGGGAAGCTGAATCACAAAAGAGCAACAGACTTGCCAAGGGGAAGGAGGAGAGCAAGCTGAATTGCTGGAGGAGCCATCAGAGATGGAAGCCAGGAGCCAGAAGCAGCTGCTGGCTAGCAGATGGCACGTACCTGCAGCACCGAGGCCTGCCAAGGAAGGACCAAGCAGCTGCATCCAGCAGGTATATGGAAAACGCTGCATGCGAGAGGAAAAGGGATGCAGAGAGAGATGCAGAGAGAACCAGCAGAAGCACCGTATTGCATCGTCCCGTCTACAGGATCAGCCCCTTGCTCCAAGCCAAAGGGCACGGTGTCAGCTCCAGCCCAGAATCATTAAACTCAGGTTAAGGGGAATAGGGCAGTTGTACGAGCACCACGCTGCCCGGGACAACTGCCATGTCTCCCCATAGACTGGAGCATAATCCCTTGAAAAATATAAAATAGGTAAAGGGCATGACTTGCTATCCAGAAATCAACACATTTAGTGTCTTGATTTCTTCATTTGGACCTCCTGAGCACCCCAACATTCCTCCAAATCCCAACAAAACCCATTCAGCCAGCAAACTGAGATGAGTGCCAACCCCAAACTTACTCAGAACAGGAGACTGCAGCCCAAACTCCTGCTAAAATCACCTTGCCTCAGCTATAACATTTATATAACAACTGTAACAGTGGGTGAAACCATAATTCCTCTGTGTACTTTTTGGGATATGCCTGGGTGCCACAGTCAAGGTTTTACAGTGCCCTGACTGAACTAGAGCATCATGTGAACATGAATTCGTGTGAATCCCCTAGGATTCCCAGGAGACAATAAACTTCAGAAGCTTTTGATCCCAAATCTAATAGATCTAGAAGCCTAAATGTATTCAGACACTAACAATATAATTGCTTTTTGGAGCAGATATTTATGTCATGGAGGCATGAGCTAAAAAGAACTAAAGAGACGGGCACTCCCCATCTTGCTAAACGCTTAATCCCCTCGACAGTGATTATATTATCCCTGCAGTGAGTCAAAAAGCCCTGAAGATCCTTAACTAAAGTAAAATAAAGGAGAACTTGTATCTGCTTAAGGCCTACCTACCACCGAGTGCTTTATCCCCTGCCACATCTTACCACCTTCTCAGTCCAAACCTCAAATATCTGATGCTGTTACAAGAGCCGCCCGTAGCGTTTCACCACGATGCTCTGGCAACTTGAGCTGCACCCAGAAAGCACGAAACGCCAGAGCAAAGCCTGAAAGCTCATCCTGGAGCATGCAGAGATGAGGAAGATATTCTTCAGCAGTGGGGAAGCTCTCCCCTGTCTGAGAGGCAGGATACCACACATCCGCGGCAGCGTAATCACCACAGAAGGGGCTCCCAGGCACTGCACCGCGTTGCCTCGTGGTTAACATCCTGCCTCTGCGTGAATCAGCAGCTGAGCTCAGCAAACCTCAGAAGAACAGCATGTGCCATATGCGAGCCAAAGCCCAGTTTCTCCCCCCACATAGGTCACGGATGAGTCCTGAACCCAAGAAGGCTCGCAGGCTCACAGCTCCTGCTGAAAGCAAGAAATCACGGGAGCTCTGCATGCAGGTGGAGAGGACCCCCTGATGTTACAGCCAACTTGCTTTTTACATACCAGTTTCGGGGGGTTAGGCTGGGACAGAGGAAATCAGAACTAGAAACAGCACCCTACCTTCTGCAGGCTGAACATGATGCTTCAAAGCAGCCTAGCAAGGTGACATAACTCAAGAGAAGTTCATGAGGGCCAGCGTTGAAGCCCCACGGGTACTTTACACCACAGCCTCAGGTGTAGTGCGATGTAAAAGATCATTTCCAAACCTCCTCCGGTTACAGCTGCCCTTCTTCATTCAGCAACCTGTAGCAGATGCCCTCAAAACGCCTCCCCTCGTTGGCCTCCCCTTTGATCCAGGTGCACAAGCTCTCACCGGGTCTGTCTGCTCCACTCCACACATTTGAGCTGTGCCTTTGCATAAAGCACAACCCCTTCCCCACCTTCCCTGGCCACAAAGTATCACAGTTTAAAGCCCCCTGCATGAGCCTGCTGGCAGAGATGTTCTTGCCTTGCTTTGCCAGGTTGGTGCCATCTCTCCCCAACCACTGAAGAGGGTCCTGCAGGCACAGACACCAAAGCCCTGCTGGCAGCACCACTTCAACGCTGTCAAGGTCCTACACAGGGCTAAAAACTCTGGGGGGGGTTCTTTGCAACCCCACCAGAGGTCATGAAACCCCCAGAATTACAGTAGTCTGAATAGGAACTAACTCTCCTTTTGGTCCAGCCAAGCCAACAAAGAGCACTTGATTCAGACACAAGGCCAAAGGCAGTGTCTGAACACCTGGGAATTTTACTAGCAGTTAAGCAGCAGGAGGCCTTGGGAATTTACTTGTCGTCATGAGATTAGAAAAACATTCCTGAGATGAAAACCAACCAATCCAAAGTGAAGGTGATGATGTTAAGGTTAGTTTTTGCTCGACAGGAATTAGAGGACAGAAGCAGCCACTCCAGTCTGGGCAGGTGTATTGCAACAGAAGGCTCTGCTGGGCTTGGCTGAACAAAAATCTCTCGTGTCTCGAAGCATCTGCCACATTGGCCAATCTTCAGGCTTAAACCTTAATATCAGTGTCTGTTGCTTTACCTGAGCTGTTCACTTTTGCAGCTCTCCTTTAAAATCCAGCATTTCATGCAGTATTTCTTTTAATCTTGCACATTTCAATCTATTTCTTTGCTTTCTGCAACTGTCCAGCCTAGAAGTATTTTTTAAAACACTCTTTTAAGTAAGCCAACACAAAAATCCTGCAGCTCTTTAGGATTACTACACATAATGGCGAGTTCTAACTGATACCCTGCAAACTTTTAATATTGAATTCATGGGCTGCAGAATCTAAAAATCCTTGTCTGAAAAACAATCCAAGCTCTCCCAGCCCCTACATCTCTGTTATTTTATTAGTGGAAGCATCACTCCAATCAGCCTTTTTGCTAAAACAAAAGTTAAAAAGGCAGCTTCCCTCCTGAAGGCCAGGAATTTTCAGGTACTTAAACTTTAGTTATCCAGTGTCTGGATACTGCTGCAACACGGACAGTACAAAAAACTGATTTAGAAAGAGGAACTCCACAAAATGGGTCAGATATAAAAAGAAACCAGCAGATATTAGAAGAGAGATTTTTTTTTTCTTACATTACTTCAAGATTTATGAGAGTTTTTAATTTATCCTGATCACTAAAAATTAGAATTTCATATATAGTTCACAGCTCCTATCTCAATTTCCATCTGCTACAGTCCCTATAATGGCAGAAAATTCCTTCCTTTCACAAGAAACGTGCAAGAATTTGCAGTGACAAATTATTCATAACAGCAAATAGACAATGCTTGACCCAAACTCTAGAATAAATGAGAGATTACACCTTTGACTGTAGGCTTTTCACAGCAGACCGTGCAGTAACATATGACAGGCCTGGCAGGAGACAGTCAGTTAGTCATGCTTGACTCAAATTATTTGCTGTTTAAAATAACAAACAAGCAAAAAACTTCCCCTTCCCCACCAAAGGAACTGCCAGTTCCAGCTTTGACTGACCAACCTGTACCTGGTACCAGTGTTTCTATGGTTTTCAAGACCATTAAGGACATGTCAGGGTGGGAGAAGGCAGAACTAGTGCCACCCTTCAGGATGCTATTCTCATAATTTAAGAAAAAAAAACACAAAAACAGATTAAGAAAAATGGATTAATTGTGACAAGATTAATCATTAAGAAAACAGATCTACAACCAGCATTTTTTGTACCCAAAAACGACCAAGCTGGCAGTGCAAGAAACAAGAATAAATTATCTTCTAAACCACTGTTAAGCACTGGGTTTTTACTAAGGTCAGAACAAAATGGAGACAGAAGGTTTATAAGAAAAGTCAAAATACTGTACTTTTATCTCCCGGTAAAATAGATCGGTAAAATCGGTCCCTCTTTTTCTTTTCTTCTGGGTTGGGAGGCAGAGGTTTTGAGCCATGGTTCAAAGTCCCTGCGTCTTTGCTTCCCGATCCAATCATGGTGCTGGTGTTTCTCATCGGAGGAGCAGGCGGTTTGTCTTCTGTTTCAACTCCATTGTTGGACATCTTCAGATGTAGAGGCTGTTACTAGGAGAAGGAGAAAGACAAGACATAAGAAGTGGGCTTTTTGTTTGCAAACTAGAATCGCATTTTATCAAAAAAAAAAAAAAAGAAAAGCATTTTCAACCAAAGCTGAAACCTTAAAACAACGCAAACCAAATGTCAGCACAACAAATTCTACTCAAGCTCCGAATTATTTCTGTTACCAAGACTATATTCAAGTCTACCAATTATTACCATAAAAACCTTGTTTCAGGACACAGCCAACCCCATGGAACAGAAATATGGGGTGAGTAAATAAGTAAATAAAAGTAGCAGAGAGCAGCGATACTTGAGAGAAGCCAACCAGCTAAGACCTCTCTGATCCATACTAATTCCACCAAAATCTACGTCAACGGGTTTGCATCAGCCCCCAGCACAGGCAGTAACATGATGAAGAGAGATTGACGTCTGCAGTCAAAGAGCTTTGATGCGGCCGCTCGGGCTCCATCACTCAAAATCAGCTCAACTGCTGCAGAGGGAGATGGTCAGGAAGGAGCAGAGCTGCATCCTCATATTCTCCAACACAGCACTGGTCCCAGGCTGGTCCTGGATTTTCTGCCACTTCAAGCGCAATTCAAGCAGCCAGAAAGTTGACTGCATTTTGTTCCGTTGCAAGGGTCAAACAAAACTGGATCCTCGACATGCACATTAATCCTTAAGTAAATAATCCCTGCTGTGCGGATTTAAAGACGGAAGCTTTCGAACTGGGTAATAGATTATTCGGCAACAACTAGCTTGTTCCACCCAAATGAGCTCAGCATTACTTCAGACGCAGCCCGGCTGCAGTGGGATCCTTCTGGAAGCTGAAATTCGCTCGCATTGAGCTCTCAAAAGAAAGTTGGGAGTTAACCAAAGGACAGAAACCAAAAGAGAAAGAATTTTGTTTGGGTGGAAAAGCAGCTCACCAGCTTTCTGCAAAAAGGGAAGACGTTCGCTCAGGGAGAATTATGTGGTAGCAGAAAGTCAGAAGTGGTTTGTTCTCTGCAAGAGAGAAGTTGGGTTACAAGGCCAAAACCGCTGCTGGCTTCCAGGGAGCTGCTTTTCCACAGGATGGACTCGAAGGAACCGCACCGAAGTGGATTTTAATACCCTGGGTCACACTTCAAACAGATCCCAAACCCACACCGAGGTCCTAAGCCCAGTGAGTCTTCAGTCTTCTTTGGCCAAGCTACTGATGTTCAGCCTAACTAGCACGATTTGGCCCCAGGGCATGCTTTTCTCCAATTTCCTTTGCTGCATGGAGTCAAGAAAAGCAAATACTGAGTAACAGAAGTCACTCACGAGCAACAGGTTAGACCTTGCAGAAAGCAAGGTTGGTCTGCAAGATCCCCCTTCTTCACATATTTGGTTTCTTTGCACATGCTCTTAAACAGAAGGGCTGGCAGTGGTGCACAGACCACTTTGGACAAGCCTCCAGACACAGAAGGCTTTTAAAATTTGATCCCATCCCTGCCAATTCCTATCCCAACCAAATCGGGCAATGGAATTTTAAATTACAGACTGGCATTTGGGGTATTCGTTTTCATAGTGGGGCAGTTCTGGCATTTGGGAGGGCTGGGGTCAGGGAAATTTGCTGTGCATTCATCTGGGCGTGCTCTGACACGTGCCCTGTGCATCTCCGATCGCTCTTGCTTCAGCCTCGTGCCGTTCTCCGGCGTAAAACTAAGCAGAAATAAGTGGCAGGTGGACTGACAGCATGCAGCGGGCAAGGGACTGTTCTCCCCATCTAAGCAGGGGAAAAAAAAGTCTGAACTAAAACCCAACTGGCAAATTTGGCAGCCGCAGAAGGATGGTAGACAGAACAGAACATAAGAGCAAGTGGCTCTAGGCTGGAGAAAAAGAAGTGAGAGGAAGAGGGAAAATCCCCAGATGACAGGCAGAAGTTGCTGCAGCACTGGGGGAAGGAAAAAGAGAACATAAGAAAAAAAAAAATAAAGACCACGAAAACCTAAGAAAAACCTCAGGTTGTCAAGCATCCTTCTTCCCAGCTCCACCAGTCTACAAAACCCCAGGGACATCTGCTTTCAGTTTCTTTAGTGCAAGTTTTTCAAAACCCCTCAGTCAGAAAGGATAGAGCACAAGTGATTTACTGTTTCACCGCAGGGCTGGAAACACTGGCAGTACAAGCTCTTGTTTACATTGCGTTATTCCCGGAATGAGAAACTAACTACCGAGAAGTTACATATTTTAACGGACAATACTTGTTTATACCTATTTGATAAGTGCAGCTTTCACGTGGGCAAAGTCTACAGTACAGCCCCTCCTTCCTTCTCCATGGCTCGAGTCCCCAGAAGTCTCGTCATCAAAGCCTTACGTTGTGTGTTATAAGAGGTATTTAAGCTGTTTGGAGATAGTGGGTGGGAGAAATCCTTCAAGCCACAAAATTAAGAGCCTGGCTCTACAGCAGTCATTCCTTGCAATAAGCTGTACTATCCTAAAGAGTTCCCAAAAACTTTTTTTCCACAATATATTTAAATGAAGGGGGGGGAGGGAAATACAAGAACCTGCTTACATGAGTCCTCTCACTGTGATATGGAGATACAGTTTACCCCCAAATTAAGCTAGCCATCTTTGTTATACTTTAAAATTTGGTCAACTTCAAAGTTTTTGGATGAACTCCTGCCCTGACAGGATCCCACGCAGCTCTGCAGGGCCTTGCAGCACTGACGGCGCCTACTAAGATGGCAGCCATTTCCCTCACCGTAGCCTAGTTGACTGTGCAAATTCTTTTCTCCCTAAAATAACCTCCTACCAGCTCACACATAAGCAGAAGCTAAACAGCTCCCCTCGTGTAAAAGCCCTGCTAAAATTCAGCAGGCGGCCTAGCTTTAGAGCAGCGGTGCTGACGTGAGTCACCCTGCGCCTCACAATCCATCATGACAGGAATGCAAAGCGTCACCGGATCGAGCTTCCTTCCTTCTCCACACCAGCGTGACCGTGCTATAATCCTCCAGAAATTCATGCTACGTTTTGGTGGCATGGCTATAAAGGAACAACGGGAACGGTTAAACAGCACGTGAACTTTTCAACGGCAGGCAGATGAGGGAGTGCTCTGTAACGCAGACACGATTATAGTCTACTACATATTAAAACACCTGTAGTCAAACCAAACCACACAGACAGCACTAGGATTTCTGCAGCTATTCAGAATTACTCAAAGTCAGAAGCCCCATTTGTTTCAGCACACAGTACTCAAGGAAATAGAAGTTATTACGTTTTGCAATCTAGGAGTACCATGAGCCAAGTTATCACAGCCTTGCGATCTCTCCATCAGCTTCTGAAGCCCATTTGCTTACCCCAGCCTCGACAGAGCCAAACAGCAGAGCTGACAAACTCCCTTTTCACATCTATGAAACACTTCTGCAGGCAGGCAGAAGTGACAGACAACCACACACAAGGAGGCAAGAGACTCAGGAAACCGCTCAGCGCTTCAAGACGGGGCAAGAGGCGTTCCTGGAACAGGAGGCAACACCCAAGGTGCCAGCAGCGGCGTTCAGAAGTTCAGAGTACACGCATGTGTGCAGATCTGATCAAGTCTGCTCATCAGCATGAAGTAGATAAGCCTTCGATTCATGTACTGTCTGCCTCTAGCTTGCCTGTAACCATAGGCCCAGGCTCCTCAGCTGTTCATCCAGCAGAGCAGGACCCTGATATTATGTGGAGCCTCGTGGCACTACTGCATGTGACGTACACAAAAGAAACAAAAAATGAGAACAAAGATCCTTTATTTATGCCATTTTTCCCTCTGGTAAACCAGCTCACTTCAAACCTGATGCTCCACGGTGAACTGCAAGTTTCTATCTAGCCAGTTGTGTTTTCTTTGCATTCCTTTAGCAAGACAGGCGAGTGACTGATTGCTAAAACAGAAAGTAATTAAAAAGTCACAGGAGCTGAAACCTACGCTACAGTAGATGCCATAAAGATAACTATGTCCAACGCATACTAATTGCTGGAGTCAACACAAAAACTCATAAAAGAGCCATCTATAATTCATGCAGTCTGGCAAGGCAGTAGCTGTAAGTTACTCACTGCAACTTCCAGACGAATAAACTATATTAAACAAGAGAGGGGGAAGGGAGATGCTCAGCAACTTTTTTCCCCCCAACTCTGCCTCCTGCCAGAAAGAAATCTCATATTTTTCTGAAATGATGTTTTTCTGGTTTTGTGAGTGAAGAAAAAAAGTCTTGACCATTAAAAAAAGGTAAAAGGCTACCTTTAAGTGAGTTGATCCTAATCACAGCAAGCACTTTACCTCTGCACCAGCGTCCCTGTATCCTTTCACTCCCTGGCTGGACCCTGCTCGTGCACACAGACAGTTAAAATCTCCTTCCTCCTTGCACTGTCACAGTCGAAAGGCTGGCCCCTGCTTTGTTCAAACACATTGCAAGCAGCCGAGATTCCCTCCGCGTGTGTCACGCTTTCACACAAAACCCAGCAGAAAATTAACGGCACCGTTTACCAGCTGGGTTTCAACACAGGATGAAAAGACATTCATTCATTTTTTCTTTTCATTTTCACTTCACGTGGGATTAAGCTGCAGTCCCAAGCACAGTCTCGCATTGAAAGAAAGGCACCCCAAGCGTGTTCCACCTGGAAAGGAGGCAGGACACGTGTCCACATCCTCCAGCAGACAGCGGATGGGATCTGGGACACACACTGCCACAGAAATGGGCAGCAGCCAGCCAGATGTCCCAGGGGAAGGCAGACTGATGGTCACAGTTAGAAATGATTGGGAAAAAAAAAAAAAGAACAAAACAAAACAGTAACTGGAGCATCTAGCTGACCCCCCACCACTTACTGCATATCTGAGTGCTGTGCAAGCGTACCAATTAAACAAAAAGTCAAGGGCCATCAGTGCATCAGCCCAGACTCAACATTTACATGTGAATAATTCCTAAATAAGGAGAAAACCGGGTTTTAGCAAAGTTGTAATTAATAAAGAATTAGAAAGCAACAGTGCTTACTCGTCCGTCTCTAGGATTCACCTGTTAGAGCCCTGCTGCTGCTGCAGGCACCTAAAGACGCTGATAAAAACACTAAATCAAATGAAGCAATAATTAAATCACTTTTAAAAAATTACACATTTAGAAGGGAATGTATCCACTCCTGCAACCCGAGTGGGTGGGGATGAGAAGGGGGCAGAAGGAGACACTCTCATGGCCCAGGGCCAACTCCTGGTTGCAGACTTGCTCCCCTGCCAGCCCCATTTCCATAGCACTAGACATAAAGGATAATGGATCAGTTACAACTCAACAGGAATGCCGGAGGAGTCCCCAGCTTGGAATTTTAAAAGCCAAAAGGTAGGAGGGTCCTTTTAAACACCGCTCTTTAATGCAACTCCATTCGTTTGGGCTAACTGCAAGAGCTGCTGGTGAGATCCCGCAGGCTGTGTTTTGCAGAAGAACAGCATCGGGACCACAGCGGGCACCGCTTTGGGGCAGGAGATCTGCAAAACCTCCTCCTGGGCAGCGATACGTGCCAGCCCACCGCACCACACAGATAGATAGGCTTCGAAGGAAGAGCAGCCTAATTATAACCGCTCGATTCCTAGCAACAGAGCAGAGTTCTCCTTTCATTCAAGCAAAGGAAGACAATTTTTGATCTGCTTTAAATAATCAAAGTGCAGCCCTCACCGGCCTCCACGGCACGGACCCACGCGTGGTAACTGTTACAGTGACCCAGACACAGGGAAGGTTTCAGTAGCATCCAGGCAGGTCAAGCCCTTTCCGCTGGATTAGGCTCAAATCCAGCACTGCAGAGAGGCAATGCCAGCTCAAATTGCCCTGCTTCAACTTCGCTTTGGTTGTTTCGTGAATAACTGGCAGCGGCAGACAAGAAGTGTTGCACAACCCATGCCCAAATACCTGCAGTGCACAATGAGCTCACCTTACCTGTGCCCGAGCAGCTCCAGGAGGCTGCAGAGCCTGGCTACAGCTCTTCCCATCCCTCTGTAGCAGCCTGTAACAGCGTTAACACCCCACGAGAAAAAAACTGCATCCATATTAAAAAAAAAAAAAAATCTAAAAATCCAATCTGAGACAGAAGGAACCAAGAGGAGCATATTTTAGAAGTTCTCAGCCCACAAATCATCCCCTTTCTTTCCTCCTCTCCAGAAATGCCATCTCCCAGCCCCCTGCTACATGCCTGAACGAGCAAGCCTGCTGCTGCAGATGCCGGTGCAGGCTCCTTTTCCCGGCGTGGTATGGAGCAGCCTTGGCTCCCATTTCCCTCGAGCTCCCACGGCACAGCACAGCTTCGAGTGCAGAAGTCAAAGGAGCGAGCAGAGTCAGAGCTTGCTAAACAGGGTGGTGAAAATAAAGGCCTTTTATATTAAACCATACCCAGAACCTGAATAAGCAGGTTTCCTGGAGGAAATCTGTGTTCCGGAGGAAATGACTAGATGCATCATAAAGAAAATATATTAAAACACAAGTTAAACACACCACCGCTGCTCTCCACGTAAGCTATTTGGCTCCGAGTCCAACTGCATACTAGCAGCAAAAGCACTGAAAGCTACCGAATTACGAATCATTTCTCCATTGCAACATTTCCAACCCAGAAGATGAACCCAGAGCTCAGAATTAAGCCCCATTATCCCCTAATGTGGAATAATTACTAGTACAAGGAGTAACCTCCCACTTCTACGGTGTAGCTCAAATGGAAATCTCCTTTTCTACACCTCTGGTCAAAATGGAAAGGCTGCTTGTAAGCCGTGGAGGATGACAAACTCTTCTACAGGATTAACACCCCTTGTAATGGACAATACTGATAACGTGAGCTGAGCAAGGTTTGCTAAATGGGATTTGTCTGGCATGAGACAGATATTTTGTGTAAATCTAAAAATATACAGCTTCGTTCAACTATAAAAATTTCTAATAAGCACCTGCCTGAAGGAGTTGAGAGCAGATTTCGAAGGTAAATAGCTGTATTGATCCTGAACGTCTTACTCCGGTTTTAAATACACATCTGTATCTGCAAGATCACAGCATGTGTGCCTACCTCTTGATAAACACAGAGATTTGGCATTTGCTATTTAGCAACAGGGGCAAGGATGAGAAAAATATCAGAAAACTAAAAAGTGGCCAGGTCAAGGCAGAAACATCCCACATCCACAGAGGACACTGTAGGGCAATGGTTAGCAATGAGCCACAGTATGTAAATTGCAGAAAATTTGTAATAACCTGAAAAAGGTGAATTTTTCTGAGAAGAGGCACCCAGATCTCTGCAATGAGGAATCCTATGTTTTAAGGGTCAAATCCTTTCCAACTCCATCCAACTCCCTTTCCAATGGGAAACTGCAGAGCAAGAAAACACCAGCATCGTTAGTGGGTGAAGCTGCCCAAAAGCCTCAATTAGACCGAGGGGGAAATGCCACAACAGTTCAGCGCTAATTGGAAATGCAAACATTTATCATCGGAGTAGGGCTCCACTCTCTGTAGCCCCATTGTCTTCGCTGCAGCTAATGACAGGAGGAAGCCCTGCGCTCAGTAGCATTTATGTAACAGACTGGTGAAGCTGTCACATTCCCTTAATTGCTAGGCAGGATTTTCATGCTGGCAGTGGTTTTCACTTACATGAACTCACGGAAATTGCTTCAGCTGCACATTGCTCCCCTGAAGTTCTGGTTTGTCTTCAAGGCTGGGGAAAGTGGAAGAACGAAGACTTTCCCAAGACAAAATGAGCTCTGCATCAAGCACGAGGGTTCAGCTGACGAACTGAATGAAGAGTTGAGAAAAGCAAGTTCGAAGACCCGTAACCAAAAGGCTTAATTTAGCATCAGTGGACAATTCAGGAACTGCATATAAATATCCTTCAAGCCCACAACAATTACTCCTTCAATTATCACACAGATAATGCTGGAAAAGCAGCTCATTTAAAAGGCAGGATGAGGAAGCCTGAGGTAGGTTAGGACTTCTTGCTTTTACCAAAAGGACTGCAGAACGTTTCCAAGTCCATTAAAAATCATCATCCTTTAATTTCATGAGCAGCATTTTGTTTTTAGGAGGTACCTTCAGACCTTTTATCACATCCTTTACTCGGATCCCAGTGGTCCTCACTGTACATAAGTAGAGAACAGAAAGCTCTGTATGTCTGGTGCAAAGGATCTGCACACAACTCAGCCTTAGTCCTCAGTTAAATAAAGCCCATGAGTGAACGGAATGATTTTTACTGCACTGAACAAAAGAAAACATAAGAACATCACTTACTAAAACAGCTGACACATTTTAAGGCACCCGATAAGGAGTAGGAGTTAAGGAGACCAGAAATAGTAAGACAGGTTTTCCTTAATTTCTTCATGCAAGTCTTTCTGAGGCACGGCTCTTCTTATCCTGTCTTCGTACTGCAATTACCTAAAATTACCTAAGCAGCTGTAGGTAGGACACATGCATCTTCACTACTACGTATTTAAACTTCGTTCTCTCTCATGAACAGGCAACATCAGCTGCAGCCACAAAACCAAATCCTACCAAGACCTATCAAGCTCCTATACACAGCCCTGTAACCGTGCGCAGCAAGCAAATGCCTTCTTTCAACCCAATTCCCATGGGATGGATATCTACGTCATAGAATTAGCAACAAAACTAATGCAACCTGCAAATTCAGCAGAATTCAGGCTTCACTGATGGATGGACTACCAATATTTATGCTTTATGTATCTCAAGACTGCTTTGTCAGGTTGCTTCTATCTCCGCTCCGTCCTTAAAATGCTGCCAAGACAGCTCTGTACACAGCATTGTATTTTAGTGTTAGCCTAAATTCATCAGATTTCCAAAACCAAGACAACCAAAAACTGATGTTTTAGGAAGCTGTATGAGTCGAGGTGTTTTGTTTAGTGTAGTATTCTCTCCCATCACTGTAAATCACCTTGCTTAAGTCTCATTGCTGCTTCCTGCTAAAGTAATCAGCACGTGAATTAGCATCCCTACAAGAGCACAGCATGCAGCAAATCAAAATGCAGAGTTTTTTTCATCCTTCCTTAATTCCAGTAATGAAGAGTCAAGGACACTCTATCAGCACATACTCATGGAGGTTCCTCCTACCTTCCTATAATCCTAAAGCTTCCTCAGCATCCAGGCATTCAAAACAATTCTCATTTCAGCCTCAACCCCAGGCTACCTGAAGAAATCTCAGAGTTCGTCCCTAGGCAAACCCAAGAGGAATGAATAGGGCTGCGCTTCCCAAATGGATTTTGTCCCGTCCACCTTGTAGCATTTAATTCCTGCCTTGTGTGCCCCCTGCCTCCCTCTTTATTGAGGTTCACATTTGTACACGCAGCACAACCCACACAAGCTCCCCTCTGCTTAGAGGGATGCTGCTAAGCGAAATATGCTGGCTATGGGAAAGGAAATCCTATGGATCAATCCAGACCAGAACATGACCCAACAGCGTAAATAAATCCTCTCCTTTACAAGTACGAGGCTGCTGCTTCCACTCTTTCTCTCCAGTCATTTCCTTCCCACTGAGTTTTTCCCCATTCCAGGTTATTTTTGTACCGCTGGTATTTGTAGGTGCTGACCACAGCCTCTCAAGACATGCACGTTTGGCTGCTTATTTATAACAAAAGCCACTTCGGGCTGTTGTTTCTCTTTGAACACTCTTCAATGTACATCCAGTTTTATCTGAGGAGCTTAAATATTCTCCTTTAACCACAGTCTCAAAGTCTTACCAGTCTCTGTTGCTCTATTAAAACATTACAAAACAGACATCTAAATTTGTGGCCTGCTGTTCGACGACATCCCTTTTAGCTTTAAAAAATAAAAGCTGGATTTAAGCCTGATGTAAATGCTTTAAATTTTTTGACAGGGTTTGAATCTACATCCCAATACGTGAAACTTTGCCTGAGGGTTTTGATCCTCAGCACAATTCAAGTCCACAAAACCATAACACTGTGGTTCTGATAAAGCTGAACCAAGGTGTCTTGAACAGAAGTGGTCAAATTCCAAATCGTGCTTCTTTGAAAAAGGTGCTTAAAAAGAAGTCCTGAGCAAATCAGCCCCCAAGTCTGTCTTTTTAATATCCTACTTTATCAGCAGACAGCTTATGCCTTAGATCCAAGATGATGTACGGTCTCCAGCCCCTGCTCAGCTGGCTCCTAACCATTTCTCCCCCCCACAACATCTGTATTCTGGATATTTCCTTGGAGATTCATTAACTGCTCCTTCCTCAAGGGCTGAGATTATTGGTGTTTTTCTCAGTCTACATTTCTAAGCGTTTAAAAGACCTGTCAGGGCAGAGAAATAAATAAATACAGAAAAAAAAAAGATCAATTTATCATTCTCTGCCAAGATATCCTACGTAAAGATAAGACTTGAATTCTGGCTAATGTTTTTTAAAGACCATTTTCTATCTTGCACACAGCCTGTATATCATTTACATACTATTTCACTCTCTTGTTTAATGCCAGTGTCCTCAGAGGCAGAGGGTGAATTAGAATATTGGAGTCTCTAATTTACGAGGTAATTAGACCAATAACAACATACCAGAGCTGAACGTATGCTAAGGATAATCTAGTTAGAATTCTACTTTAATTAAAAACCAGTCATATAATCCTATTGTTCTGAAGATTAATTTAGGTGTGGTTCTAAATACAGCACTTTTTTTTTTTTGAATCTTTTAGATCCGCACACAAAAAAAAATAAATTAATTAAAACCACCACAAACCACCAGACAAGTCCTTTCTGTACTTCTCTCCCAACTGAAGAGCTCAGAAAATTAGAGAAATAAATGTTCCAATGTCAATCAGTCACTCGTTAAGCCACTTTAAAAATATAATAAAACAATGTGAGTTGTAAGGAAATACCACTCAGGCCAGCAAATACAATTTTTCTATTTTTTACCCCACTAAGAATTTCTATTTTTAGAAATGTTTACCCTTTTTTTTACACTTTACCCTTGAAAAAGAAATCTTTGCCAAGGGCTTTCTTTTGTCACATTTCCAACTTTTTGACAAAGGAGGACTAAAAGAAAATACGCCTCTTCTACAGCTGCGTGGTTTACATGAATTTATCTGAGAGAGAGAGAAGAGATACTTCAAAACCCATCCTTCATTTCCCAGATTTGCTCTCACATGCTCTGTGGGGCCCTGCTGCATCACAAACATTTCATCCATCGGAGCCAGCACAGAGACAGTTACCTGAAAGTGGCACTAAATTGGGGTCCAGGAGAAGAGGAAAGAAGAAGCAGGACTCCAAGGAGTAGGTTATACAGCACCGAGTGTGTATAGATACCCATAAATACACACAGAATCACAGAATCATTAAGGTTGGAAAAGACCTCCAAGACCATCTGGTCCAACCATCCCTCTACCACCAACGTCACCCTCTAAAGATGGTTAAACACACGACTGTAATGGCACAGTTAAGGCATGCAGGCATGGGTAACACCAAATTTGGGACTAGGATTTCAACAGCTGCATCTACAAGATTGTTAAGTATTAGTAAACAAAAATATCGACAAAATATTTAGGATAATTATTCTATTGTGCATCTCAGTAAGTGGCTAAAACTTGGTGGCAAGGAAGATTAAAGTCATTTATCAGGAACTTTCTGATGAAAACAGAGGTAAAATAAAGGAATATGCTTGGAAATTTCTATATTTTAGTGATTTTGTTTGAACTCATCCAATAAATTCCACATTTTTATGTTACAATACAATACTTCCTCTAACCAAGTTGGATGGTTCATCAAACCAAGGAAGGAAAACATTTCTCAATACACGGAACGAAATAAATACATCAATATCACAATCTGTGTCAGACTCAAAAAAGACTGCTTTTATACAACCGATACATACGTCTACCTTTGGAAATGTTATATTAAAAATATATCTGCATACATGCAACTTGCACCACCCAAGTAACTCACCCTATTGTGTGTACTCCCAGAGTGTGACTACGCATCATATGACAATTTATATAGCAATTATCCTCAAGTCATATAAAGTACTAAAAGGTTGTAAAAAACTATAAAGCGTTACAGACAGCACTGAGTTCATATAATATGGTATTCATATAATATGGTATTACGCATTGTCTAGCTACTTCTGTGGGTATACTTACATCTGATCTCATTCCTACCAACTGGAATCCGTATTAATTAAAAAAAAATAAAAATAAACCAAGCCCTAGAGGCACATAAATAAGATCGTTGCCCAAATCCATGCTTACCTCACACATACGGGTCATTCAGCCACTAAAATTCACTGTATGGAAATGTACTTAAGGATTAAAAGAGACAAGAAAACCAGACTACACTTCTCGAGCATATTTCCTCTTTCTGGAGGCATCTGGGAGGGAGGGCCATGCCTTCCAGCAAAGGTTAACCTCACAATTTCCCTTCGTGTTTCAGAAACAAGACATTCAAGGTCTTCCAACTCGATAAACAGAAATACTCCTCTACAGAAGCTTTTTTTTCCACCAGGTCACCCCACAGACCACACAGTAGTGGGTCCCCAGTCATCTCCTTATCGCGCTGAGCCATGAAGGCTGCCAAACTGATCTCCAAACGCCTCTGGCCTATGGAGAAGATGCCAAGAGACAGGACTAACGAAGTTTCTGAACCACCTGGAATATCTTAGCAGTATTTATTTTTGGTGTTTGAGTGTAGAAGTCCAACCAAGTGGTGGGTAGATGAAGGTTTTGCTCATCTTGGTATTTAGCAGTACAAACGGGCTAAGGCCCTCCTGCTTCCTCCACAGCCTGCCTCCTTCACACACAGGGGGGAAATCGGGGAGGGTGGTTTCAGTGTGTCCCTAGTGCATGTGATTATCATGAATTGTGAACGTTTTCCTCATTACACAGCCTTAGACCCTGAAAAACCCTGCCTGGAGAAACAAAAGCTCAGTTCCTAGTGCCTGGACAGGGAGTAGACCCAGAGGAGAAGAGAGGGAAGTGCTTCTCCTCCCTCCCCATGCCCAGAAGAACCATTATCAGACATTTATACTCCAGGACAACACCATGACGAAGTAGCTCTTGCAAGCAGAGGCAGCAAGGCTTTCATTTAGCCTCATGAATCCACAGAATTAAGCACGAGCAGCCAACATGACCATGATACGGCCTTGCAGGACCACCACCATGCCGAAGCTTGGTCAGTAGGGCCAAACCCCGTCTCACATGAACAAATTCATGTCAAATTTTGTTGTGTAAAGCAACAGGACCTCTGGCAAGAGCACCTCTGAAGTCTGGCTCATGATGCGAGTATGAAGCTGAGGAGGAGGGAATACTTGGTTTGAACCCTCTCTGTAACATCAGTGTTTGCACATCACTAATTGTGATAATCACTACGATGGGAGAGTTGGAGAAAAAAGTGATACATCTATCAGCCACTTTCAGAGAACCAAACCTTTACAATTTCACAGTTTTGGGGCCAGAACGCCATCAATGCAGCAAGATCCACGTGCTTGCAGCTCTTCTAGGACTTCAGAGAGTAAGTACAGCTGATACAGACATTAAAAAACGCAGTGTTTGCTCGTTTCTCAGGGGGATTTAAACAGCAGGTGAGTGGGGCTGGTCTGTGGGACATGACCCTTTTTTATTTCAGCTATTTAGATGCAAATTGTTCTCCCTCCCTCCCCCCCTCTCAACACCATCTGTTAGCCCAGAGGTTGACACTATGCCTAGGGTGTCGGTTTGGGGGAGGGCGTAGAAATAAAGCATTGAGAAAATTGCAGTTGATGCCCCGATTTCCTCTGGGGCGCAGTTTAGGGGGGAGAAAAAAATCACTTTGCAATACTATTGAATTACAAAAGGATTTTTCTCTCATTCTTCTACTGCACTCTGACTACTGAGCCCATGGGTTTCCTTCCCTGGAAAGCATTTCCTGCCCAGATTTTGGCCAACGACCAACTTTATACAGTGACACAGAGTGGGCTGTAAGGTCAGCACAGGGCGCAAGCTGCTGTTTGAGCAAGTATCAGAGCTTCAAGGAATTAAAATGCCAAATAATAGCAGACAAAGATGATGAAGGGACTGGAGCATCTTTCATATAAAGGGAAGCTGAGAGAGCTGGGGCTGCTCAGCCTGCAGAAGGCAAGGCTCAGGATCTTATCACTACGAGTAAATACCTGATATGGGGCGTAAAGATGGAGCCAGGCTCTTCTTGGTGGTATGTAGCAACAGGACAAAAGGCAACGGGCACAAACTGCAATACAGGAAATTCTGTTTAAATGTACAAAGAACAAAAAAAAAAAAAAAAGAAAAAAAAATCAACTTTTTTTACTGCAGGGAGTCAGAACCTGGAAAAGGTTGCCCCAAGAGGCTGTAGAGTTGCTAACCTTGGAGGTGCTCAAAACACAACTGGACATGGTCCAGAGCAAACTGCTCCGGCTTGCCACAGCTTTGAGCAGGGAGGGTGGATGAGATGATCCCCAGAGGTCCCAACCTCACCAAGCCACTAAAAGTGGCAGGGAGCTTCTAACAGAGAGAAGCACCCACTTCAACTTATGTGAAGCAAGTGGATTTTCAGTCAGCAGTGTTCAAGGCCCCAGTCTAGTAATGAAGATAAATGAAAACTGATGATATGTAACAGCCTTGAGCAGAAAAATCAGTGAAGGACTTGGGATCAGCACTACAACACCCTCATTTTGAGGTTTAGCATCTAGACTACAGTGCTGGTAGTTGGGAGATGTAAGCTCTTGTCCCAGTTATTGCACTGGCCTAGTTTGTGGTTCTGGAGGCATGGAGGGGGAAGGACCAGCACAAGTCACTTGCTCTGCCTTCCTCCAACAAGTCAGCCAACTCTTTAGAAGAAGGACAATTCAGGTCGTTAAAGAACACATAGCATGAACAAATTCTTGCAGGTGCTTCTGCAACTGCAGTTACCAGAAGGCACACATTCTTGGTTTAAAACAAAACAAACAAAAAAAAAGCCCAGAGCAAACTGTATGCAATTGTGCTGGGAAACTCAGCAGCAGAGCGTAAAGGGCAGGGGGAAAACAGAGGGATGGAAAACCCCTTTTTCCCCTCTTGGGAGCCCAAATGATGTGACTCCCTACCTCAAAGTATGAATAAGCACAGACCATGTCCTAACGAGAAGCAGAGAGGGCAGAAAATACAGACAGCATGAGCTTGGGAGCCTCCAAAATCTTTAAAGCACTTGGGACATAGTTTTGTTTCTTTTTTGGGGGGTGTTGCCAACACAAACACAGCATTTTCCTCTTTCTTGGAGGGACAGAAGCAGCCAGAAGAGAGTATGATCTCAACTGTGTGATGCCAGTCAGGAACTCCCAGGTATCTAGGTTTAAGCTATTAACTTCTCAAACATATGAAATTCAGAATTTTATGCTGGAGAGAAATATTCTGACAAAATCTGGAGGCATTTCACAGAAACATTCTCCGGAAAATACATACAGAAATAAAAATCAAATGTCTAGCAAAAGTTATTTCAATAAAGTTGTGTTGGTATTTTGAGAGAATTTTAAAATTTCCCATTTTAAAATAAAAGTGGTTCTATTTTCTCCCTTTACGAAGGGGAGAGCTTTGAGAAGAGCAGAGTTTCCCTACAGAATGGAAGTCTTCTTTATGCACTGCTCTACAGCACCAGCTAATTTCTATTTTCAGATCACTGGCAGTTCACCAACATTATTGAGAATTTAAAGAATACTTACTGGAAATGATTTTATTTATTTAACCAACTTCTTGATCACAAATCCGACCACGTTTATGAACTTTAAGGGCCATAACCCTGCAGTTTGGTCTGTAATACAAGATACTGTCAGTCTCGTTAAGTTTAAAAAGACAGAAAAGGACATCTGGGACAGCTAAGGGGAACTTGGCCTTAATGCCAGCGAGCCGCCCACTGAAAACAGTGGGTGTTTGGCCCAAATTGGGATTTCAGGATTTATCCCGTCATGCCCTCTAACACTTCCCACACTGTGCTACCTGACAGCTTCTGAAAACTGGCAAAATGTGCAGGATAAGCTGACATCATCTGAGGTGAGGTTCCCAAAGGTGTACCTGTGTACACACACGTGTATATCCTGGCAATTCCACATTAGTGGTGTTTTTAGCACGCTGATTTTAAAAGCACACAGCCTACTAGTGACTCAGTGCCAAGCAAACCAGGCTTTTAAATGCAACAAAAATAAAAATAAAAAGCATTTGCATCCGTAACATCACCGAAATTGTGCAGTAATCCCCCACGTTCGCTTCCCTGCTGCTATCAGCTAAGTAACACCAACGACTGAAGTGCTTTTTTAGAGCCCCTTTCCAGCATATGCACCACCACCACCTCCCAGATCAGCGTCTTCTCCCACAGGTACCTTCAGAACAGCCCTAAAATAATTCCTGCTCCCCCTCAGCATGCCTTGGGAGAAGGTGGATGGGATTTGGTGCCAGGCAGCAGTGAGGTCGGACGGTGCCTTTGTGCCCAAACAGCAGGGATGCTCAGGAAACCAGCGTGCTGGTCTTTCCTTATCCCCGTTCCACGCTCTTATCTGGTCAATATTTGCTAACCATATGCCTGAGTTGAACGTTTCCCTCATGGGAAATGAGGTTATCAGCCCTGGTAGACCCAACCTGACCTTTATCTCGCAGCGAGCCAAGCAACAGGCGGTTTGTGCAAGCTGTGAGCCAAGGGCTTTGTGCGGTATCGCTGCTCCGGAGGGGCCTGGATCCTGCCCAAATCGAAGTCACGGATTTCACAATTCTTAAATAGATCCTTCATTTAGATCCCTGGAGGTGATGGATCCTTTATTCAGATCCCTGGAGGCACACCACAGGGGCTTGCACGTGACAGGATCCACACCTAAAAGCCAAAGTCGGATCGTTTCCCCTCAAATAACCAGTGCAGCAACTGGGACACCGCATTTAAGGACTCAGTCCAGACTCCAGTTGTCACAACAGCTCCCTGACACAACAACCAACACCGCCACTTCAAAAGACAGCCAAGGGAAAGTTTGTCAGCGGATCCTTCAGGGACTGAAATGTGACTCACTTTGGAACAAAAGAGTCAAAACGAAGCACAGGGCCTGCTGAAGAGACAGGGCAGGTTGTAAAAGCAGCACCGAGTTACCAAATGACAAAGACTTCCACAGATGACTTGTCACACTCATATTTTACCTTGAAACCAGTCGTTCCCTTAAGGCAACCTTACCATCCAAATGCAAGAGAAGCCTGACTCAAAGAAAAAAAAATCAACATAGTTTTCGTATTCCTGACTTGCATTTTCTAGCTAGGAAACCTCTGGAACAGGCAAAAGCCTGCCTGCCCTCTGCTTCACAAACCCTTGATACCATGATCCCATTTTTAAAACACTGCCTCTTTGAAATTCAAAGGCATAAGTAATTCTGCCATGCTATTGAAAACCACACAGCAACACGAAATTACAATTTATTGCATACAAACCCATTAAACTATTACTTACAGTATAACAAGCAGCAGCTGCACAGATACCACTGCCACCGCCAAGCAGAAAACCAATGAAATTCATCATCACTGGCCCCTGGAAATCGAGCTGGAGAAGCTGGACTGTTACTGCTTGGCAGCCAGAAAGACTTCAGTACCTCAGCTAACACAGCTCTTGTCCCCTAACTATCGTGCCCACTTTTATAGTCAATAAAACAGAGGACCCCTTAACTTCAAAAGTGATTTTTTTAAGACAAAAGCAGCAGAAAGCTTTGCAAACAATGTGAAAGGACAAAGAGAGGGGTTTGTGCGTTGGTCAGTAGGGCACTCATCGTCCCACAGAGCCACGGGAGAGCAGAGCTCATAAAAGCAGAAGTGGTTTTGCTTTCACAGAGGGATGCGATGCAACAAGGGAATGCAGTAGTGGAGCAGTCAGAGTCCAAATGAGAAGGCAGGCTGGCCAGCCAGAACAAAAAACCTGCAGTCTAGACGAATTCAGCTTCTCTGAAGCTTTTTATTTTCCCTTCCTCTTCCAGAGTTAAAATTAGGATGGTATCGGTTCCTCTTTCCTAAATGGAAAGCCCTCAGAGAGCAAACCGGGTTTCAAAGCTTTCTAACAACTTCGCAGACCACACCACCAGAACTTGCTGCTTAACACCGACGCGTTCAGGGCATCCCAGGCTAGTCCTGGAAGCAGACCAGGGCTACAGTGGGATGTTCTCCAGGGGTATTTTAAGAGAACAGAATCAAATTGCCACACAAACACTAATTGCCAAGTCTCAATCTAACAGCACGACAATTTGCTTGATGTGTTTTATTTCAGAGGATGGGCCGGTGGAGAAATATTTCCTTGTTACTAATGAATCCAAGGGCCCTGACACAATGTTCATATCTCTGGTAAGGGGATGGACTGCTTTTCCTTCAAGTTCTGCTTCTGACAACAAAGTATTACAAATTCTTTGCATAGCCTAGAAAAATAAGATTTTATACATATGTATATATACACATATATTTGGATAGGCTGAGTTTAAGTCACTCATTAGTAGGAAAGATGCAAAGCAGTACTCTTAAATGACATATTCCTTCCCAAAATCCGTAATTAGGAGCAGAGGATGTTTATTTTTTTTGTTTTCTTTCTCAGGAGTCCATTCAGAAAGCCAGCCTGCAAGACATTTGCTGAATATCTGGTCCCTACATTACCTGGCACTTTCAATTTTTACAACCCACTTGGCAGTGAATTAGCTGGGAAGCGGGATTTTGCTGACCCCAGCTCCACAGTATTTAAATGAGGTCAAATCCTGACCCGTTTTGTAAAGATTGCCCAGAAAACGTGTACAAGATTACCTCACTCCTGTGCTCCTGTCACCAAATTGCTGCCTGCCCAGCTCTTGCTCTCCCTTTCCAAGCCTTGCAGGCATCTTGCAGCATCACAGAGAACAAACTCCGACCAGCAGAATGCAGCAAGATGCATTCAGACCATCTGTTAAACCTACAAGGCACTGTCAGAAGATCTGTAAAGAGTGGGGAGTTGGTATTGAGCAGTGGGTACGATTTCCTTTTCACCAGTTTTTAAAGGTATTTTGGTCCCAGCTCACACAGAACTGTAATATCACTTGAAGAGGACTTTTTAAAGGACCCTTTTTTTTTTTTTTTGGACCCTTAAACCTACCATTCTGTAACACCGTCATTAAAAATTGAGCTCAACCTTCAGAAGCTGGTCACCTGGATTATTATTTTTATTTATTTTTTAATCAGGAAAGGGCTGTGTCCCAAGATCATGCTTCAATCCCAAGACCACTTCTTTCTGGAGATGACTGGGCATAGCAAAAAAAAACCCAAGCTGACTGTGAAAAGTGACTTCAGATCTGTTTGTATGATTTCAAGTACCAGTTAGATAACTAGACTGCACATCCACAGACATAGAAGGCACCAAACATAAGTCAGAGGGATGAGTCACGGTCTACAGTCCCATGGAGGCATCAAAAATCCATCTTTTTCCTCCAACTTGAGGAGGAAAATCACCCTCAAGGAGGAAGGTGGTGATCACCTTCCTACCTGAAATAAAGGTATAGTTTCTGCTCTATTCCACATCACATGGGATTCTCAAATTCCACTTTTCCCCTTACTTTTTAGCAGGAAGATAGATTTTAAAGACAGCTTGGGTTTGTAAGAAGGTTTTACACCTTCCTACCCCATAACAGAGACAAAGTCTTCCAAAGTCAGGCTCTATGCACCAACAGAAGATCTTACCAATTTCCAAAGAGCCCTGCAGGGTCTATGAGAGTCATTTAAAAATCAGATTACCCCACAGACCCCATCAGCTTCATGAGCTAGGAGTGATTCCTGAAGAACAGGCCATGCTTTTGGGGGTGACCTTGCACAAGCACATTGCTGGTTGGAGCTGTGCAAATGCAAAGACAACGGGGTGATGGGCAGAATCTGTCCTGCAGGATGAAATTTACTGCTTAGGGATGCCAAAAGGGCTCTGTTGCAGAAATTAGAAGACTTATTTTTTGCAGAAAGTCACTGGTACATGCAAAGGTGGCGAAGGAGGTGGAACAAACCTCACAAATAATGCTTTGCTAGCTCTTGGGCTTGTTTTAGAAAACCCCCAGCAGCAAAGACTTCAGGAGAAACACCAAATACCCTGGGCTTTGGACTTCATTGAGATGATCCGAAGTGACTACAGCTACAAGCCTTAAGTAACTTGCTGGGTCACGATCCAGCTGATTCGAAGAATCTGCGTGCACGCTATTTACCCAGGAATTAACCCACTGCCTTGGAATGTGTTGCTTAATTTAGAAGAGTGATTACTTGCAGCACCTGCTGCCAGCCTCCCGGTATTTGCTATGCCAGCTTCTCCAGAATCAAGGCGAGGGCTTCTGAAATTATTTACATAAGTAATTAAGGAAAGAGTTATAAAAATAAGGCTGCTAAATGTATAACGTAACAGTCAGCTCGGCTATCAGACGCGATTGAAACTTCAATTTCCAAAGCAAATAGCGTGAGTCAAGGCGGTCTGAAATGGCACAGTCAGCCTTCGTTAGGGGCTGCCATCCTCAAGCAGGCATCACACAGGGCTCAGGCTCCAAATCCCGTATGTGCATGACAACATCACCCCAGGAGAAGCCCTTCACAGCAGGAAAACCTTTGCATGCCTATGGACACAGCCAGCCAAACAGCAACCTGCTGGCTTTAAAGCCAGTTTCCTCGCAGGCTTTACATCCAAAACTGAATCCACAGCAGCCTTGTCATGCAAGTTTGGTGCCTGAGCGCTGATGCCAGCAGGCAAAGGGGGAACGAAGAGAAGGGATGAAAGGATTGCTGACAAACAGGCTGTTTTCAAGGCCTTCTCCTAAAATCTCTGGTTACACCTACATACCATGTCCTTCAGCTCCAGCAATGCTGATGGAGAAGGAAGCCAAATTTTGGCTGCTCTGACAAATCCAGTTTCAAGCATGAGGGGCTTTTTAGGTGTAAGGTTCTTTCTAGTGTAACTTCACCAACAATAAGAATGACCTTTCCCACTCTGCCTGCCCCCAAAAAATCAGCTAGAATCAACCAGGACAACCAGGTGGGGACTCAAAACACGTAAGAGTACTTAAAATGATTTCACGAGGCAGTGCAAATCTTCACCTTATTTGTAACTCCTGAATGCAATTTTATCCCGTTGGATAAACAAAGGCATTTCAGTAATAGTAACTGAGAGGTTGGATGTTTCCTCCCAGAGCTCAGGAAAGCTGAGAATTAACCAGGGAGCCCAGCACCAAACAGGTCCGTCCCATAGTCAGCCTCCTGCTTGCTTGGCTGCCCAGAAGTTGGAAGCGGTTCAAGTCTGGGGGATTTCTGTTCCTCATCAAGACCGAAGTTATTTCCCAAATTCAGCTGGGATCTTAAAACTTCCTCCACGCGTTCAGAAGGATTTTTCAAGCAGCTCGGAAACAGCTAGCAGCCTAAAGCCCGCTTCCTCCCCTGACCCATATATATCAAGCCATAAAAGCTGCAAGCAGCCTGCACGGAGAGGCTCGCCTTTTAGGAGCAGGAACAAAGAACACAGCATTCCTGTCTGAGTGCAACAAAAACAGTTTGAACAAGATTTCAAAAGGTCGCAGCCGCTGCGGGCTCCCCGAACTCGAGGCATCCAGTTGCAATTCACGCTGCACGGCTCATCTCTTCGGAGCCCGAAAGCTTGGCTAAGTTTGCAGGTCTTTCGGGGACATTAAGCAGAGCACCAGCCTGCCTCGGCTCCAGACACCAGCTGCCTCTGAAGCCAAAGAAAACAAAGCAAAAGTCGAAGTGCTGAGGATTAGGAGATCTGTGCAAGCAAAATCCCACTTCACCCATCACTTCTCAGCCATGCAGCAGGCCAGAAAGCATCAGACTTCATATTATTCCTCAGGACGTCCTTCTTTCTTCACTTAGGGCTTGCATATAAAAGCATCTTCTGTCCTGTGCTGCTTTCACAGAGAACTCTGCTATTTTCTGAATAAAGAAATACCATGAAATAGTTTTGTAACACAGAATTTGCAGAGGGATCTATAGAAAAGGATATTTCTCTTTTTTCTTTTTTTTTTTTCTTTTAAGCCTAGTCTTGCTGCCTAGAGAAAAGCACAGTGCAATTTCACAATCTTTTCCTAAATTTTAAGCAACAGACAGAAAATGATGCCTCCATAAAACACGACTCAACGACAAAATGTTACCACCGTGGGTGAAGGAACGACTTCTGCTGTGTTCTTCCAAGGGAAAAACACCTGCAGGGCAATGCAGAACACCTGAAAGCAAACAGCTCCACTACCCACGTATAAACCAAGAAAGCGAGTTGAGAAAATCCCCCCAAGTTTACAGCAGAGGAGGAACACAGTCCAAGTTTCCCGATTCCTGCCCTGCTCTGGTTCTGGGGTTCGCATTTCCACCCTCTGTGCCTCTGCTAATTTTGAAAGCGCCTGCAGAGCGAGGCGAGGAGCTGCGCGGCGGGGCAGGCTGCCAGGCAGAAGCTGCTCGCTCTGGTCCTGCACCCAGAATGGAAACAGCTCCGAGAGCGGAGAAGGAGCCAGCAGCTTCCTGCTGTCAGCACCCAGCTCCTGTGCAGTCCCCCTGATCAGGGAGAAAGGCAGCGCCTGCCACCTGTGCTCTGCCCCCAACACATCTGAGTCACGGCGCGCTGCATAGCATCACGCTAGCTTTCCCCTTTCCTCTTGAATGAAGCTCACAGGAATGTTCTCCTTCAAACTGTTAAATCCTTACCACGCTTGCTCCTATTCCCTATCTCATACAAGCAGAGATTTGGACCTGACACCAGGCTGCATCTCTGGTACCCTCCACGTGAAGCATATGGTGAGGCCTACCCTACCCCACAAAGCACGTCCAAGGTGTGATGCCACCATCGGATTCCTTTCTGTCCGCTCGTTCACATTTCTCTGCTATTCTAACTGGCTTGTCTTCGCCCCACCTGCTTGCTGATCTGCTCATAAAATCACAGAATCACAGAATCATTAGGGTTGGAAAAGCCCTCCAGGATCACCTGCTCCAACCACCCCCTACCACCAATGTCACCACCAAGCCCTGTCCCCAAGCACCACGTCCAACCTCTCCTTGAACACCCCCAGGGACGGGGACTCCCCCACCTCCCTGGGCAATCCGTCCCAAGGCCTGACCGCTCTTGCTGAGCAGAAATGTCTCCTCATTTCAATTTGCTCCTCCGAATTGTTTCCCCCTTTCATGGAAAGCTGATAGAAGACACCCATCAGTTGAGTGCAACTGCAAGGCCCCAGCATCTCCAGTTACTTTCCATTGGTTTTAAGCCCTAAACACTTCAACAAGCACTTCAGTAAAACTTCAGGCTAAACACCAAAACCCTCCACTGATCCACATAAGATGAGTATTTTGGACAAGAGGAGTCCAAATTTCTAGGCACTGTCTACAGATGCCTCCTTGGCAGAAAACAGAGGTATAATAAAAGCAACAGAAATTCTTCAGAGATCTCAGTGGCATCAGTATTTTAGTTTGGATTTTCACAGCAAAAATAAAAGTTATCTGCCCTTTATATCACTGGATGCAATGAAGAGACATGGCAAACCTCTCCAGGGTTTTTGCTTCCAGAAAAAATAATTGCCAGCCGCCACCAGGTTCAGCAGGACACCACAAGGTCACAACCTTGCTGTCCGTCAGTGGCTTAACTTCTTCAACATCCCACTGAAATGTTGATAACAACATTGGCAAGCTGCCCCCCAGTTTACCTTTCCAAAAGAGATGCTCGCTTCAGCCTCCACAAACAAAAGTCGATGTTAATGACATGCCAAGTTTGACTCATAAGACTCATTAGCATCTTTACAGAGCTTGCGGTTTGTTTTTTCATATTTCCCTTTGTGCAGAGTGAAAGAGATCCTCTTTAATTTACATGCCCTGCTTGCAGTACTGCAACAATCGAGTTTCGCCACTCTTATCACTTCTTTCTTCTTGAGAGAAAACAAATAAAAGACCAAGTGAACACCCTGGGTTTTCCCTCCTTAATGGCACAGAAACATTTTACTCATCTGCTCCCTGTCCCTTTCAGGCTTTACAACTGAAATCAAAATTTGGTTATAGCATTTTTGAAAAAGTATGAGGTACACATCCACTTCTAAAAGGTTCATTTGTGACTTCCAGTATGATTTATTTTCCATTTTCAGAGATTCAGAGAACCACCCTGACCCAATCCCACTAACTCCAAAGCAACCCAACTGGCTGATGCAGACGATGCTTTATCACAACAGGCACCTCTGCCTCGAGCCACAGTGACCAGCGCAGAGGGAAGCATCTGTCCCAAAGGCAGGACTGTGACCCGTGAACACACGTGGGTTTAGCTGCAGTGGCTGCTCTCACCCCAGGAGCTGTAGGAGATGGACAGCGTTGCAATATAATACACTGGGCATGGAGGCAGAAGTTCTTTGAGCTGGCATCACACCATGGCTGAGAGGACTTAAAGGTCGATTCATATCCCATTTGGCCATCCCCACTACCAGGACGACAACGTCCAGCAGAGCTACACCCCACCACACCCGAAGCTACCCAGAACCACAAATTAGTACCCCCAAAAATACAAATAAATAAATAAATCAAGCTGCAGTTCAACCTCGCTGGCTGTCAGCCAGCCCAGGGTGAGTCCCACAGCTAGAGAGGACCTGAGAGATGAGAATCAGGCCTCCCATCTGTGAGGCAACCGATTCTGCTGGCCTCTTCATCAGTCCCTCGGGGCTGTTTTCACTCTCTCATGAGAATCTGGGATAGAGTTATGTAAAGCAGATTCCTCGCCCTTAATTAAAATAGAGTTCACATGCACACCCTGCTGAAGGCAGCATTAAAAAAAAATAAAATACAAACACTTCTATGAGGGTTGAGTCGCTTATAATTAAAAAAAAAAAACTCAGCGCACACACAAGGGAGTGTCGAATGCTTGCCAGCCACCTGGATAATCGCTTCCTCCAAAAAGCTGCAGAAGAAAGCTCTGGGGAAAGGAAGGTCACACAGACTCTTGCAAAGGCAATGCAGGTGGGATTTGCCTTGCACAGGTAAGAGCTGCAAAGCCTGCCCCCAAATTCCACCTATTGCAAGGCCGTGTAGCACTAATTCCACTTCAAAAAACTAGTACGCTCTTCCATCTGTTTTAAAATCAACGCCCTCCTTGTTTTAGCCAAATTCCCCCTGGTTGTAACCGCATGGGATCTGATGGACAAGTTTCACACTCTGCTCGATGTGCTGACTTTACCCTTTAAACCTCACCCAGGTTCCTCCTCCTCCTCCTCACCGACAGCTGAATTCCAGCTTTTTTTTTTTTTTGCCTCTCCTTGGAAGGCAGCCCGTCTCTTTGACCCTTACAGCTGCCTTTCTGTTACTCCGTTGTACCCTTCTGCAGACATACAGACCAGAACTGCACACCAGACATGAGATGTGGGTGCACCGAGTGCTTACACCATAGCAAAATTACACCATTCATCCTGTCCCTGATGAACACAGTAGCTTTTTTGGTTGCTGCTGCATGGTGACGTTTCCCTTTCCACCCTGAAAAGCGATGTTATACCCAGTAGTTTACCTCCGATTATTCGTGTGGTTTTCAATCTCTAAGACAACCTTTCCTCAAACCTTGCAGCAGCTTCATATCTTGGCAAAAGTCTTCTGCAAATCCAAACATACTGCATCCACTTCAACCCCTTTCTTTCCACAGAACCTCATGGGGGTGGCACAGGAGGATTTCCGTTTTCGGAAGCCACACTGCCTCTTTCCCAGCAGCAAACATTCATCCCCGTGTTCCTTGTTTCTGACTTTTCCCTTCCTAAAAACTGGTAGTATGGCCCTTCAGTGTGTGGTTCCCAGGATCCCCTCCAGAGGCCTTTTTATAGATGGGAATTACGCTGGCAACCACCCCGGTCCTCTGGCACAGTGGCGGTCTGCAGTGATAAACGATACAGCTCGGGCAGCAGCCCTGCAGCTTCACATTCAAGTGCCTCAGGACAGCTGGTTGAGTGCCACTCGGCCTTGGTGACTTATCAACAACTCATTTATCTATTTGGTCCAATTTTTCTTTTATATTTCTGACCTACCAGCTAGAAACGGTATGGATTATACCCCAATGGATAATACAATCTCCACATCCTAATGGATATAAAGAGCAAGGGGTGCAGTTCCAAGCACTGCCAGTGCAAGTTTGGGACAGGAGAAATTGAGGACTAAGGCAGGGGTGGCTCCTGGCTGAGGTCCTCCTTGTCGTTGAGGCTGGCTGTCGTGGAAAGCAACTTTTGTGCAAGCTGCTGTGAGGACACTGACAGATGTCATGCAGTCAGGGGTGCCAACAACTGCAGCTTTACATGTTTTACCCTGCCTGAAGTACTAAAGCTGTTCCTTTTCTCACTAGCACATCCCTGAAACACCCCAAGCACGGACACAAGGTCAGTGAAGTCCTTTCAGATGAAGCCATGTGGAGCCACCTGCCTGCACAGAGCAGAGACCAAAAGAGTTTCCTTCTTCCTCACCCTCCAATTCCTTGCCACATGTACCTTTCAGAAGCCCATAAACAGTCCTGCCCTCCTCACTACATGTATGTAGGTTTTTATCTTCCTTTTGAGTCAATCTCACTAGCCCCACCGTCATTCTGTTGCTTTTCCTTAATTTCATCCTACTAAAAACTAACAAGGATCAAAGATGGCAATTGCTTCAGGGAAAAAAAAAAAAATCTCCTCACCCCTCTCACCGATTAACAACATCAGACCCAATTTTCAGAAAGATATTTAAGAGTTTTTAAAAATACTTTACCAGCTTATGTGCCAAATCCCAGCAGCGTCCAAGGGAATCGAGCACCCACGCACTTTCTGGATTCCCACTAGATGCCTACCCAAATCTTTTAGTACGTAATCACATGAAACACTCCACTTTTGTTCTCAAGGTTAGGCACTCAAAGTGCTGCTAAAACAGTCCCTGAATGTTCCCAATGAAACCCACAGGCTACTACCAGAGTTATGTCCCCAGGTTACTAAAAAAAAAATGACCAGATTTTTTTTTGTTGTTGTAGTTCCTTCATGTTCAGCAGATCTCACCAAATACCTGCTGCACAGTTCCTGATTCTTTTTCACCTTGCTTTCATCCTGGCCATGGCACAAATACTGCCAGTCTCTGTACGTATTTCAGGCTGTTCAGATTTGTGTTTTCCTGTTCACCCTTGGGCCTGCTGCTTTCTGTGTTGCCCTTTACACCTGCATGACAAAAGAAAGCACTTCACCTCTCCATCATAGTTGTTTTATTCTCTCTGGGAGCCTTTATGGACAGCTTTTAGGTGGAAGGCGACAGAGGATGTCAGCACCTTGATGAACAAGGCGGGATCATTTGTACAACAGATGACTCCTGCACTACACCACTTCAGTTATGAACCGAAGGACTGAAAGGTGAATGGAGCACAGGCCACCACCAGAATTATTTAATAACATCAGTTAAACTGGCAGCAGTATTAGCACCTTAATTCTGTCTTGGATGAAAATTAATGTTTCAGGAGGACACCAACAAGATGTTTGGTCCCAGATGAAAGTTTATAACCTGTTGTGGAAAGCATCCTTTCATTTCTGAATCATCTGATTACTAGAAAGCATATAATGCTCACAAGATACTATGCAGGCAAATGATGGGAAACCCCAAAAATGCTCTGCTACACCAAGATGTGCATTTGGAAAGCATTCCCTAGGCAAAGCCTGGAAGTCCTTGCTTCACTTTCACTTCACTTTCAGCAACCTGGTCTAGAGGAAGGTTTCCCAGCCCATGGCAGGGGATGGAAGTAGATGATCTTGACCCAAAGAGATGATCTTTGGGTCCCTTCCAACCCAAATGATAGGGATTACAAGCATTGTGCTTCCACGTTAGCATGCCTAAATGTGCTCAGCTATGAGCACCTTCACCCCCTGATCACAGCCCCCCAAAAAAGCTCAAGCATGCTCCCAGCAGGTGGAGAGGGAACTGTCCTGTCCTTTCATTATGCCCTCAGTCTCCAAGACAACGCAGATTCAGAGTTATGCTCCTAATATTCATTTTTAGCTGACCACATCAAAAAGAAAACAGCTGCCAACAGCCACATCCTCACTTTATAGTTTTGTGATGAGATGGGGCGGAGGGGAGGGTTGGTTTCTGGAAAAAAAAAAAAGGCAAACACAAGTTTCTAATCTGTTAATCAAGAAGAATGCAAAGTCAACCACAGATTCTTTCCTTCTGAATTTGTAGGGTTAGTTCATTAGAAAATTTAGGATCACAGCTCTTACAGAGAGGCCAAACAGTTTTTATGCTGAAGCTCGCACAAGTTAAGCTGGAGAAGCCTTCTACTGCTCACCCCATTGATATCCCAGTGAACAGAAAAACATTAATAAGAGCCCAACCAGTGAAGTGCATGAATTTACAGGAGAGGAGGATGACAGACCAGAGATCACACATGTCAAGGGATTTACCTGTGCCTACATGAGGTACAGGTGGAACGGATTTTATGATCTCAAGTCTTCAAAAGCAAACACAGCTACACCGCAGGTAGGATGAGATCACCTCGCTGAAGTCACTGCTCCTGGATACTGAGCCAAAATAACAGGGAGGGATTCAGAGGGCAACTGAACATCAGCAGATACTCAAGACATGCACTGTTATATTAAACGTGAAGCTTGATGACAGAAGTAAGTATGATGTTAAGAGCACAAAAAAATTGCCTCTTGGATAAAATTGTTTTAATCTCTGTCACCACTACCTCCCGAACCACATACTGATTTATGCCACATGTCAGCATCTGACCACATTTTTCTGGAGTGACAAAAAAAAAAAAAAAAAAAAACAACACCAAAAACCAGCTCTCACAAGCACTGTTGGTGGCTTTTGGACCAAGTCCCAGGATGAATAAGTATTGGATCAGATGGCAGGCAGGGCTCTTGCAGGATGTACCTCGTATGACAAAAGGACTGGGCATCTAAAATAGGCATCTAAAGGGGCATCTAAAATAAATCGGATGTTTTTATTTAAGGAAAAAAGAAACCATGATCCTGACAATGCCATAATCAGCTGCAGGAGATGAAGCAAACTCAAGCTGAGATCATTTCAACATGAGCGTTTTTTAAACAGACAATAACATTAAAAGTGGTTATAGCACACAAGGAAAGAAATTTTTGGTTGGATCAAGAAAATGAGTGAGCTCTTACAAATATGGCCAGCTCATCATTTCTGAATGTTTATCTTTTGCAACTCATGGACGCATTTCAGGGACACAAACACAGACTGAATGAAAAAGCTGGCACTTGAAAGTCAACAAAAAGAGCTAATGAGATGTCTGATCTTTAAACCTATACTTGCCTTTTTTTTTTTATTTCTGCTACCCTGACCCTCCAAAACCCGTCTTCATGATGAGTAAATCAGAAACAAGTTTTGGGAGGGGAGGCTGTTACCGCGAGCTGGCAGGATGCTGTTTCAGCAAGTACCACTTCCATGTGAAAGCCCGAAGTCCTACTATGACAGTGCAGTGAGTCACCGAAGAATGTAGACACTGCTTAATGCTAAAAATTGACACTGTTTTGCTTTGTCTAACTGGAGGAAGTGCCTTTATTGAACCTAGAATTCAAACGCTGCCTATGACCGTCTGCCTCCCTTTAAAGGCAGCCTACACAGAATATAACGCTTGTGTTCTTCTTGCTGGCTTCCAGAAAAGCCTTGGAGGAATCTTAGCCTTTTTTTTTTTGCTTTTTTCTTCTTGAAGAAAAAGCCATTCCCTCAGCCCTTCCAAATGAAATCCCCACATTTAGAGATTTCCAAGTGTCCCGGCAGCAAAATTGCTTTCGTGATAGAGGAACTCAATGAGCCTAAGGTTTCTTCCCCATGTCCAACCTTTATGCCCCTCCCAAGCCCTGCAGCAGCTGCTTCTTATTGGGGTGGAAGACAAAGCACACTACCTCCCTACTGCTCATCTGCGTGTGATCAGCATCTTCAGGACCGCAGATGTTTTAGGGCTCCATCTCTCATCAGTCTCGACGATGGCGAGGGAAAGCAAAGATCGACAGGAGACGAACAAGGTTACTGTAGGAAGGGAGAAGGGAAAAAAAAAAAAAAGACAGGCTTTAAGAGATACCGTAAAGGAATAGAAACAGAGGGATGGAAAAAAAAAAAAAAAAAAACAGAAGGAATGCAAAAGTTAGTTCCCACGTACACACTGAGTTACATTTAATAGGATTGCCAGTGCTCCCAGATACGAAAGGAGAGACAGCAGCCCAACACTGCCAGGCTACAGCTTCATCAAGATACAGCATCAATTTTGCTCATCTGAATGTCTTCAAAATCTTGTTTAGACAGCATGAACATGAGCAAGGGAGCTAGGGATTAAAGCCAGACAGGAAAAGTAGTTCTGTTCCCATCCTTTCATTCCTTTTGGCACTGGTTTAATAGTGGAGGAGACTTCTGCTGCTTCTTGTGAGTTTCGTTCAGCCTTTTTAATTATTATCTCTGCTATCGAGAGTCAAAAATTGCATAGGAGAAGAATTTGTAAGGTAGAAGACTGCAATTTTTACCTGTCACCTTATTACCAAGACACGTAGGCTGATGCAACGATGAGAAATTCGATGAGCCAGAAATTAGAAAAGATGTTTTTTTATGAGATCAATGTCACTGTGATACAACTGCTATCACTGGTGCTGCAGTTCAACCCCTCCTTCTTCCCTTCACAACTTCTCTGGCTTTCTGTAAGGCTACCCAGGGAAGATTTTGGTGATTGTGCAGGACTCATTTATACTAAGCTGGTGTTAAGATGCTCTAGACACCCTCACTTTCCCACCCAAAATTAGGAAATGGAGGCTCAGCCTTGCTTCAATCTCATTATTTAAGTCTTCAAGGCACATTTGGCTCGATTTCTGACATTTTTCTCTCCGGATAGGAGTGGGAGAAGTCTCCTTTGTGTGACACAGATTTTTGCATAGCTTTCTCATCCCCAGAAGCTTGGAGCTGAACAGGACGACCAAACACCTTACCACACCCCCACAACATGCATGCATTTTTACCAAAGAACCTCGGCAGTTTGATTATCAGAAAAGCAAATGGCTTAAATGAAGGGTTATGGAGCATGATAACCAGCCATTTCCAGGCTGCCCCCTTTTAGCTCAGCTCCCAAAGCCTTCCCGTTATCATCTGTTGCAATGCCACGGAAGCAAGGCTGAAATTGAACTCGCATCTTATTCCCAAGCGGGGCCGAAGTCAACACAACAGCAAGGCCAAACGGGGATGTGAGCTCTAAGTTGTGGTTAGCATTTTGTGGTTTCAACAGGAAAGTTAGCTCCCCCGGGCAGTCCAGCAAGACAATCGAATCAAACATTTGTGGGAAAAAAAAATTAGCAGTGACCACATCCATTAAAAGTGCCGTTTGGTACAGCCCTCAGAGAATCTGTACTAAATAATCACTCCAGGGTCTTCATTTCATGTCTTCATCCTCCTCCAGCCCACTCCTGCACGGAAACCCAGTGTTCCTACCGCAATTCCTCATTTCAGCAAAAAGTGCCAAGGGCCAAGTGCTTCAACCCATCTCCAGGAAATCCTTTATTAGAGAGATTATTTGAACAAAGCACGATACTGAGTAAAAACAAAACCAGAGATTAACATTGGAAATTAAGCCTAAAGTCATTTAAACTTCCATAAGAGCAACAAATCCGTAGCCTGAAAACTACATTTCTGCGTTATAACAGATATATATTTCTGAATAATAAAGAAAAATGTCACACTTCCTTTTTATGAACTAACATTCCCTTTCCCAAACTTGTTTCTTGAGTTCCTGAGCTTAAGTTTCCCTCAATAGGCTTTGTTTTTAAATAGATTTGTCTGATTTTCTAAAACTAAATTGAATATCTGCCTTTTGACCTTAACTATAGAGTCATCATTTCAGTGATACACTTTATTACTCACTCCCAATTAAAACAACTTTTAGCCAGTACATACTATGACTAAGTCTTCCAGTTTATTTAAAACAATGGTCTATTAAAAACAACATTTGACTAAATAAAACGCAGACAAACTTGGGCTACAATAAGAGTTAACACATTCTGTGGTTAGCAAAGGAAACGATGCTAAAATTTGCCTTGAGTGAGGTGTTCCTGAAAGGATAAGGACATGGAAATTGTTCTATTTCCAGAAGAACTGCAAAATGTAATGGATGTTTTATAATTGAGTGTCTTATTAATTTTAATGAACTAATAAATATTGCATTTCAAATTTGTATGTGCCCATTGGCTGCTCATTCCTTTTTGTGCTATGTACTCCCTGGTCTTTGCAGCTGTTCAATTCACCTTTTATTGCGAAGGAACGTCTGACTTCAGACTCAGGTGAGCAGTTTAATGAACTAGAATAAGCAAGGGATACATTATAAGCCTGGCTTCATTTTTTTTCCCTTCTAACTCAACAGAGAGAGTTACAGAGCTCAGCAATGGCCCCAAACGCATGCGACAAAGGAACAGGGCCTTGAGCTGAAACAAACCCAGTAGCTTCAGTAGGACAGACCGGATTTACTGGGACAAAAGGATCTACTCTTCCCTGCTTGCTGGTGGAGGAAACCAGTTTATCCTTCATCCCAAACAAATCTGAATTACGGGCACGCACGAAGTCTACACTCGGCTCTGACGTAGCTTCTCCAAAGGAAGACTGAAGTAAGACATTCTTGAAATACCTACTAAAGGCAAACGACAGATTCATCCTGGCACAAAGCCTTTAAATTAAACTTGCTGATGAAACTGCAGAACGTTCTCTTACAGATAGCTGGGAAAATAAATCCCATTTTTACAAAAAGAATCATTTTTCCAAGCAGCTTGAGTCAAGTGGCCAAGAGACTCATATCTTAAGATCAGCAGAGAATGTAATGTGCTAGTGCAGAAAAATATATTGGAAATTCTTTATGCTAAAGAAACAATAATGTATTTCATGTTATACAAAGCTTTCTGTGGGTAAACGAGGAGAAAGAACGTTTGCAGCAAGACACCAGTTCAAGGGAAAGATATTTCTTACTCCAGCTCCTGTTTCGTGAATAGGATGCACGCCCTAAGAAACGTGCTCGATCAAAAGAGCCACCATATAAAATACTTTTGTGAAACTTACAGTCATTACAAGAACTGACAGCTCAAGGCCCTACTCGCAGAAAGTAACTCCAAGGTGGTGCTGTTACTCCTTCAGAAGGAGTAAGGACTTTACATCACCTGGGAACTGTGGACAGTACATACATCAAGCTCACACGAGCAGGAGGCAACGCTTTAGGGTAAACCCAGGCAACTCTCCTTGCCCCCAAAACACACACAGTACGAATAGGAATTATTTTCCTCCCGCATTATCCATTTCGGTTACATGTATGAACTAATTTCATGGAAAAAGAAGAGAACAAAACACAAAACGCTTGTACACAACATGGATTTGCCACTTGACTTGCTCACAGTCCATAGCTAAAGGCCAAGATCAAGGAGATGTTTGCAGCTCTATGTCATATAATTCAAGGTAGGCACGATTTATCACATGCCATGCCTCTTACACTTTAATCGGGATCACAAAGGACTATTGTAGGAAGAATTATTTCCTTTTCAGAAAGTACATCTGTGTACTGCTTCGGCAATCTTCTGAATTGGTCTTTTTTTCCCCAAATAGGACTTCAATTCTATCCCACCAGCGATTTTTTTCTCTTTTTTTTTTCCATCACCTGAGATGCTAAAGGGACACGTCATTTGCAGCTTCGTGACTTCACTGATGCTAGCCTAGATGTAGGAAGAAGAGTGACTTTAAGGCAGTAATACCGGTGGTAAGGGTGAAATAAACTGGCTTTATAGCAGGTCCAAAGAGCACGGATGGCAAGATGGAACGAAAGCATGGAAGTACAGTTATCGTTTAACCTGTGTCTAAGACAAGATGAAAGAGATAGAGAATGGCCATCACTGGTTATATGACAGGAAGCCAGAACACAAGGACTGCCAGTTTAAACAGCTCTTCCACAGCCCAGCCACTTTACCAGAAGTATATTGGTACGTAAACCAGACCTCCCTACTTCCACTGTTTCATCAAATTCCCCTGGAAACGCACTTAATCGGATGGCTCTTTTTTGGTTTCCCCTTGCCCAGCCCAAGCAAACAATTGCTAAAAGGAAGGGGACTCAGGGAAGCTGTGAGAATCCACTGCTTTCGCCAGAGGGTTTGGTGCATCCCCAAATTGAGATGGGTAGGAGAAAATCCCCCGAGCTACCTGCCTCATACACCGCAGCAGGCAACGAGTACAACGAGCCATCAGCATTTTTTCGAGTGCAACTCTCTGACCTATTTTAAAACGCCTACTGGAGGATGAGACATAGCGTGTCCTAAAAGGGCCTTTTTCCTTTCTGCGGATGATACAGAGAGCTCGGAGCAGCGATACTGCCATCAAGGGACTCCCACGAAGGGTCCCCAAACAGTGACATTCAGCCGAAAAGGAGCCAGAGCACAGCACAGAATAGAAAATCACAGCATGGCAGGACCCAGGCTGCATCTACAGCTCCAAGGATGTGCCCAGGGAAGGAGAGGACAAAAATAAAGCATCCTTCCCTTGCACAAAGCCAGGAGCCCTTGTCGCCAGTGCTGCCCCTCGCAGCCCCAGTGTCCACATCTACGCGTGCCGCGCGCAGCTGCAGCCAAGCTCAGGAATACGAAAGGGCATACGAAAAGCAGCCCAAATGATTTTCTCCATACGAGCAAGCGCCAACACAAGCAGAACATTATCTACATTCTCCCCAATTCCTCCACAGGCCAAATATGTGAGCCCAGCTCCTTGCCCAGCACACAAGAAGGGCTGTCAGACAGTGCAAATCTGGCACACAACATTCTTTCGCCTTCCCACAGAGGTTAAAAAGCCAGCAAGAGATATCCCTGTACATGTCAAAGGGCTAAATACTGACTAAGGTTTAAAGAAATACGTGTTTTCTTTATAGATGCTCAGCCTCGGCCCGTTCCTTGCGCCTCCTCACGAGGAGGGGTTGTTTTGCAGGCCCTTTGCAAAGTGCACTTGCTTCTCTTATCAGCTGTGGTTGACAGGATGAGCTGCAAACCCCGATCACTTGAAGGGTGGAGCTCGGGATCCAGCATTTTGCTGCTGAGAACAGCCTGCTTCAACCCCAGGTGGTTCTGCACACCCTTAAAATATAAAGAAACTGGGCCGTAACAGCTGCGGTTCTGAAATTACGCTGAGTTCCCACACCTAGGAAGTGAGACAAGGTGCAGAAAAGAGAAAGAAGCCACACCAAAGATCACTCATATATAAAGCTAAAAAAATAATAATAATTTAGATAGCAAACTGGGTGAAATTCATGCTTTTGTAGTCAAAGCTGAGAAAGCTCTGCACAAACCTGGAAGAGGATCCACGAGAATCAGAAGAAATCAAAGAGTTTTTTTAACCTTTTAGGCAAAAAAAAAAAATAATAAAAAAAAAAAGTTAGCATTTTCAGCCTATGGCAAACAAGGCAGTCAAAACCACAATCAACAAGAAATGTATTTTCACTCGTGGAAGTTACACATGGGTTGTTCCACGTTTCTTCTAACACCCCCATGATGAAGAGCGTGAGCCGAAAGCCTCGCGTGTCCTCCCCTTTTTTTCTCAGCAACATCCAAATCACACAGTACTCAAAGATTTCTCATCGTCATGCTACAAAAGAGCATCTTCCTCTTCAATTTTACTCTTGGCTTTCCCTTCCCAGTCCACAAACAGTAGTTACATCACCTCCTTTGACACAGCCTCTCCCCACAGGGCTCGGGAAGGCTGAATACCTGCCTGGCTTAAGAGTTTCTCACCCTAAACTTATCTGCCCTGTGTAACATAGCTGGAGAACAAGAGACAGGGGCAATCCCCAGCTTAACAAATTCAGCATTCGGCCACATTTAAGTTCCCTCCGTGCTGCCTGTTCTCCCTGGAGAGACAAGCTCGCCCTCTCTGACTAATCCACAGAAAACGCAGAGGGAGAAATTCATTTCCAAGCGGACACCCGCTCGAATTGTTCCACCAGGAGGAGTTTTTGCCAGCTTTTATCCTAAAAACCCACGAGCGAGACCCCCCGTTAAAGGATGTCGGAGCAGTCCAGCACCAGGAAACTCCAGGAATGGGGACGGAGGAGGCAATTTGGCGAGAGGCGGCCGTGAGTCACTGTGCAAAGAGTGAAACTGCGAGCAAAGAGAACAAACACCCTTCCGCCTGTGCCCGGCACGGCCGTTTCACCCTGCTGCCATGCCTTGCTTTCGCTTTAAAAAGCTTGGCTGCACCTCTTTTCCACTTGTTCTTGATCTAATATGTAATAGGGACAGACACCCGGCGTGCCTAATAACCCCATAAAGTGCAGAGTTGCCACCTGGTAGCAAGCCCCCAGCACGGGGAGAGGTCCTGATGTCTTTTTATAAGTAAATCTTGCTCCTGCAGAAGAAGAACTGGAGGTGAGGGCTGAAGAAATGAGGCAGAAATGCTCAGCAGGGGCCAACGCACCACGGCACGCAGAGGGATGGAGGCAGCTCTCCCCGTTTTTTGGGATCGCTCAATCCCACCAAGAAAAGCAGAGAACGGGGGTTTTGCAGGCGGAGAGCTGGGGATTTGGGGCTTTTCTGTGCATGGGGAAGGGAGGAGAGTTGCAGCCCCAGGAGCTCGTCCTTGGGGCTCTCAGAGAGCACCCAGAGGTGGCACTCATCCCGCAGGGTCCCTCCTGTCCCACTCACGGACAGAAGCCCCAAGCAGGGTGCTGGAGACCTCATTAAGGTCCCGTCCAGTGGGAATTACGCCCCGATCCCAAGCCCAGCTTGGCTTTTAGGGACTTTCATGGCAAAAAGCCACGACCTCAGACACGCACGTGGAGTGGGGTGGGGGGATGAGGGCAGACACGCTCCCACCTCCCCATCCTTGTGCACCAGCCACCCCAAAAACACCCCAAAGGGGCTGCGTCCCCCCATGGCTTCAGCTCCTCGCCTCTTTGGGGTCACCCCCCAGCACCCCCCTCCAGCCCCATTCAGGACGGGGGTGCTGGGCAAACCCCAGGGCTGAACCCCGAGCTCCCTCTCCCCAATCCTCTGCCCCAAACACCCCCAAAAAAAAATAAAAAACCCTGCACAACCCGGGGCTGGAGCCAAATCCCTTTGTTAAACAACCGAGCCGGGGAGGCAGGAGGGAGCCGGGCTGTGGGGAAAGAAGGGGGGCGCCCCTTTCCTAATTAAAAAAAAAAAATAAGAAAAAAAGAAAAAACAAGGGAAGAAGAGGAAGAAACAAATAAAAAGCCCTTCTCTCCACCCTTCCCGGGTGGGAAAGGGAGGAGAGGACTCACCTCCTGCCCGCTGCAAGGTGCCGCCGCCCGGCCCCGCTCCGCTGCGCTCCCCACGCCGCCCTCCGGCCGCCCCAGCGCCGCCTCCCTTCGCCCTCCCCGCCTTTGTCCCTGCCTCTGGCTCCGGGAGGGGGTCCCCGCCCCATTAACACCCCCCTAAAATCTCCCTAACACCCTCCCCCTACAGCCAAGGTGGGCTGGAGGGGCTGGGGGAGAGGCGGGGTCCCCTTATTCACACACACCCCATTCATTCCTCCTCCCCATTCATTCCTCCTCCCCCCCCCTCTCCCCAGCAAGCCAGGATAAAAAGTTGCTTTTTGTATTATTTTTATATATTTACCACCCCCCTAACTCCAAGATTGGCTGCCGGGGCTGGGGGAGAGGCAAGGTCCCCCCATTTCCCCTCCCCATTCATCCCCTCACCCCCATTCCTTCCTCCCCCCATTCATTCTCCCCACCCCCAGCAAACCCAGGTGAAAAGTTTGTTTGTTTGTTTGTTTGTTTTTATATTATTTTTATATATTTACCACCCCCTTACCTCCAAGGTGGGCTGCTGGAGCTGGGGGAGAGGCAGGATCCCCCCATTCCCTCCCCATATTCACCCCGCCATTCTTTCCTTCCCCCCCCCAGCGGTGAAAAGTTGTGGGTTTTTTTGTGTGCTTCATTATTATTTATTTTCCTGTTTTATTTCTTATTATTTATTTATTTATTGGAGGGCTGGGGGGCACGTTCCCAGCATAGCTTCACCCCTGGAAGAAATCTTTGGGGCTGTAATCCAGCCTTGGTGCAAAGCTGGCTGCCCAGCAGCTTTATGGGGTGAAGGAGGGAGAGCGGGGTTGGCCTTAATTATTTATTATGGTCGGCCGTAATTATTTATTATGGTTGGCCATAATAAATCGTTCCTGGGCATCCCAGCAGCGTGGCAGCCCGGCAGGGAGCAGGTCACCAGGCAGGGCTGACTCAATTCCTGCAATTCCTATCGCACCGTACCATCGCCGAGCCGGCTCCGTCGTGCCAGGGAGTGTGTGTGTGCCTGGGGATCCAAAAAAAAAGGAGAGAAGGAAAAATGGGCTCTGCCCTGCTCCTGGGCTGCACGAGGTGAGATTTGTGTATCTTATAACTCAGGGATATCGGCTCGCTGGAAACATGTCACCCTACTTAACAGAAGAGTTTTCTGCTCAGGTCTCGTGACGAGGAAGAGGAGGGATTTGATGGCATGGATGTTCACGGGCTGCCTGCTCAGAACCCGCTGTCTAGACGTACAGGCATTAAATGTTTAGTGAAGCAGGTAAATATGGGCAAAAGGGAGGCAAATAACACAGGTCACCACGTCTGCCCTGCCTTTGCACCCATACGACAGCGCTGCCACGGTCTTGCCCTTCCCCCTCATACCAACAGTTATCAGTTCCCCTGATAAGTTTGTCCAGGAACTAAAGCAGCAGAAAATGAATCCCACAGAAAAAAAAAATAAATAAATAAACAAATAGAGGAAGCGAGAACGCAAGGCCAGGGCTGGCAGGGAAGGCTGGGCTGGGCTGGCAGGGAAGGTTGGGCTTGCAGCAGAGCTGATTTCAATGAGCTTAACCTGTTGTGGGACGGCACGCTCGGAATTACTTCCTCTGCTGGATAGATTTAAAAATTGATTCGAAACCATTCAGACTGCATGAGCTCACCCGAAGCAGGGTCTGCACGTAGGCTGTGAGCTGGGTGTGAGGCCAAGGTGTTTCATCAGCACAGGGCAGCGTATCGGTGCCCTCCTTCACAGGCAGCCACCATCAGCCTTATCAAGAAACCCTCGTCAGAGCTGGAGTTGGAACTGAAGACAATTACCTTTCTGTCCTGTGCCGAGACCTGACGAACAACTTCCTCCTGTACTGTACTTTAGATCACGAAGCCTCCTAAGGAGCGGGGATGCGCCCTGATAATTAAAAAATAATAATAGATTTTGAAGCCAGGCAAGAGATTGGCCCAAAGAGCTCATAAAATGCATTCTTTGCAAGATATTTTACCAAATGCTTTTAGTCAACTGCTTAACAATAAAACGGAGAATGGTGGCATAAGGTTAATTGCAGTGGTTGACTTAAGGGCTGGCCCACGTACTGCTGGTTTATATCTGTATAAACCCTGTTATGGTGGTTTCAATATCTGTATAAAGGTACTTACAGCAGCACAAAATAACCAGGAGGATGTTGTACTGTAATTATAGGTGTTTTAAAGCCACTTAGAGCTGAGGAAAGGCTTTATCTATACACAGGTTAACTCGACTCAGAAATCATTTCAATTAAATCTTTCCATATTCACTGCCAAGGGGTTTCAGCAAAACACTCAGGACTGTATTCTTACATTTTATTATCCTACTCTATAGTACTGAGGAATCCTAAAGAGTTATCCTGAAGGTGTATCCTGGGATATACCCTTCTGAATTTACCCAAATTTCAAAACTCCTTTGTCCGAAACTATTGCTGGATATTTCAGAGGAGATTCCCAAACATATGGAAGGAGAGGTGGTTGGGATTTCCATGCACAATATCAGAATGGGGTATGGAGCTACTGCTGCAAACCAGAAATTGGTACTTGAGACAGGAATAAGTGAAATTCAGATTCTTTTGTTTGTGTTCTGAGTACTCAGGGCAGAGAAAAGGCTCAGAAGGGGTTTGGGGAAGTGATTCATCTTGCCTTGTACTCAGGATAAATTCAGGCGGCCCATTTTCGATATGAGGGGGGATGGGGTTTTCTTACACCTCAAAAGGGTCTCTGGTGTTCTGTGGGAAGAACCTTGGCACCAGGCCCCAGCCGCAAAGACCAACTCTGTTAAGCAATCGATTTTACAGCGATCATATCAGAACTGCATTTCCCTCCCCTTTCAATGTACAGCAGAGCGAGCAGCCTGGCTTCTGGAGCTCATAGCCTGACGATTTATTCCTTGTCAGCAATACCAGCACTGATAGTTCTTACTCTGCCGTGCATCTCTGCTCCTAAGCTACTCCCTGCGTTGTGCCAGCACGGCTAATTGTGCACTTGGGAGGGCTCGGGGCACTTGGCCACCTCCAATTTTTACTGGGTGAATTTTAATCTGGATCAAATCCCCAAGTCTTGCCTGAAATGATGCACAGGGAAGATGTGAAATCACAGAAGCTGAAGGGTAGCTGGTGAACAGCAAGTTGTTAGGATGCACCAGTTTAGTCACCTGCCATCATCTGTCCACTCCTTTAACCTACTCGAGCAATTATGGACAAGTTGGCCTCTGCCTACAAGGAAGCAGCCAGAGTTCATGAAAGCCTTGAAGAATTATCAAAAATATCTAAAGAAAACTTCCAAGGCTTTGTAGTCAGACAAGGATCAGAAAAAGAAGAAAAAAAAGAAAAAAAGGAGTCCTATTATCACACATAAACAAAGTTCCTCAGCCAAACTGCCCACCACCAAGATGAAGAAGCAGCAAGTAATGGCAAACAAAACTGGAGGTGACAGTGGGTCGGGATACCACCTATCGCCTGGAGGTTTCTCACCCAGTAAATTAGAAGGAAATCCAGCAAAATAATGTTGTTATGGCAGTGTGAAGTGATGAAGAAGACAGACTATGATTCATCACTGCCCTACGTATCGTGTGTGCTTGTCCAGCTCTGCAAAACACTTCAAAATCAGAACCATTTCCTTTTCATTCCGCTTTGGCCAGATAACATGGTGAACTGAAGCAGTGGAAAATGTGTTTCTGGATGCAAACTTGCGATGCACAAACCAAGTGTTTTTTTCTGAATGAAAGCCTAAAAGCACATCAGCATGCACAGTAGCAGCAATCTTTCATTTCCTCCATGTTAGGGTGTGCCAATGCCAGAAAGACCAAGTAGCAAAGTAATAAAAGGGCTGAACCACTTGACTGGAAGAGAGCAGCAACACCTGGTTCCTCTCTTACCTGTCCTGATGGTAGATGGTGTGCTACAGCCATCACAAAGAAAGGCAGTGGCAGCTCTGAAATGGATGGAAGTAGCACGTTACATCTCGTGCTGATTTAACATGGACACGCATTTCTTACCATCCTGGAGAAACACTTAAACCTTGGTCAGCTTATGTCAAGAAATCCATCCCAAATTCAGTTTTTCCTTTCTTGGTTGAGTTGCCCTATAGCTGGCTGAAAACTCAGAGGCATCTTTATGCCATTCCAACTTTAAATCATCTCTTACCGCTTCATTGAAGGCCTGGAATCCAGCAAAACCTCTGGTGATGAATACTTTTACATTCCAGATCTCCTTTAGCCAGGAAATTGCACAGTGACAGCTAAGAGCACTCAGTGCTTCGGTGAGCAGTCGGCAAGTCAGGATGCATACTAGGGCAGCCACAAGTGACTCGTTGATTCTGGAAGCCTTATGTATCTCTGGAAGTCATAAAATACAGATGGGTAATGGCTTAACAATGAGGTCAGGCTTTGATTCATTAGCTAACAGTGGAATCTAAGTGCATTTATCCCAGTTTTGAGGCATGCTGCTAATTCAAGCTTAAAGAGATGGGGGGAGTTTTGCCCTGCATTACAAGTTTCTGTGGAGCTGTACATGTTCCTGACTTAGGCTTTGTGTGTTTTCCTGGTGATCTGAAGAGTTTTATTTCTTGAAAATTTACCTCTAGCCATTTGTAGCCTTACACAGAAAACATATTCAAATGCCTCAGCTTTCTCCCCAGCTCCCCTGTAAGTTTTGAACACATTGGGTCAGGAGTTGTGCTAATTCACACCAGGAGCTGACCATTTACATTTTGATCCCACAGCAGGCAAGGATCTGCAGAGACAAACGAATGCTAGGATAAGAAAAACTGCTTTCAGACATTAAAACCAGCACCAGCCTGTCATCCACCTCATGTTCAAAAGCCCTTTTCTTTCCTGCTCCCACCCAGCCAACCTAAGGTAGGCATATGCTAAGTCTGAACTCTCCCTTAGTGCTCAGTGGACTCCATCTGGACTAGAAATCACGAGAGCAACTCTGATTTGTGAAATCCATTCATTCCAGCAGCCCTTCAGACGAGGAACGAGGTACTCACGGAGAGCCAGGGGGGCTCCGCTGGGAGGCTGGCAGAAGTGAGAAGAGGGCAACAAGGGAAGCTCATACATCCTGCTCATTCACTTGGGTCTTTGGAGCATGAAGGAACTTGCTGACAGCGCAGGAAGCACAGAAAGTAGCATGGTAGAGGCAGGCAAACATCCCAAGCACATGAGAGCATGTCTCCAGATGGGTGAAATACCTGCAGAAATCACAGAGCATGCTATTGCCTTCCAGGATTCAGCTTACAGAGCTCTGATGTTATTGTAACACACTCAGAATCACTTTTCTATAATTTTCCATTCCTTTTATTCTATTTTCTTATAGCCCAATGATTCAATAAATACTTATCGAGAGAATCCGGAAAAAACAGAGGTTTACAGGTAACTTGAAATCAGCAACTCCTGTTGAACCAGTAAGAAATCCAGAATGACACTGCTAAAAGTGAACTTAATCCAAGTTATCCATATACATATTATTTTTTAAATGTCTTTTTACCTGTAAGTGGGGAGAAATAAAACAAGAAAGCTATAATATCAGAGCAATAAGGGAGACAACTCCAAAATAGCATGGTAAAAGACTGCAGTAAGCTTTTCTTTCAGTAGGGACTGTCCAAGTTTAATGGGCTATCCTATAAGGAAAATAATAATAAAAAATAATAATAATAAAAAAAATCAATTAGCTTTTCTTCTCTATTGATTTTTTTTTAAGTATGCCTCTGGAGAGGTTTCACTTCCAGTACGAGGTTTAAAAAAAAAACAAAAAAAAAAAAAACAACAACAACAAAACTGCTACGTAATGCAGGAGGCAGTCTGAAGGAGACACCAGACAGGGAGTACTAATCTAAGGCTACTTTATTACTCAAAACCTACCAAAATCAGCTTATTTTTCTACCCAGAAAGTCTTGGCTGCTTTGGAGGACACCCTAAGCAGAGGACAGCAAGCCCAAAAGAGTTTGTGACAATGTAGTGGTGCGACAGATTTCTATTCTTTTGCTGGTTTTGCTGAGCTTATTCAAACTGTGTGACTCTGAGGACCCGATCCTGCTCTGGCTGAAGCTAGAGAGGCATTTGCCACACATTTCAGAGAGAACAAAACCAGCCCTTCAGTCATAACACCTCTGCCAGAGTTTGTTTCACACCCTGCCAAAATGTCATAGCCCGAACCACTGCGGCTGCTTGAGCCATTTAAAAGTGGGCTGAACAAAACCCTGGAGAAAAAACTGCAGGGAGAAATCTTCCCCTGTTCTTTTCCTTACCTCTGAGATTCTGCCTCTCTGGGTTGCACGAACAGCAACCAAAAACTGCAAGGCACAGACAGACGTGGAGTCTCTGGGTGGTTTGTACTGATGCTTCGCAAGCAAACTGCGAAAATATGAAGCCAACATCCTTCGTTCCTACCTATTTTCTTCATGTCCAAGGTGAATTAAGTGAATCATGACACAAAGGAAAAAATACGCTGAATTTTGGTTTATTTCGTACCAGCTTTGAGCATCAGTGCAGTTCAGTTCTGTTAAAGAGCAAATAAAAGGTCTTCAGCAACATAATCTGTACTGACATGAGGCACATGCATTATCATCAACAGCAAAATAACTCAAATTGGTGTGCAGCATTATCTCACCTAAAATGTTGAGCCGGAGATCCCATTTTGCCCGGTAAAGAGCAGCTTCCACAGTCAATCCAGCAGAGGGAGCTAGAAAAGCTCAGGGGCATTTTGCTGGGTAGGGTGACACTGGTTAAATTGGTTTAACTGGTTTTAGTGTGACCAACCCGTGATGGAGGTACAGATCGCTTCCAGCCTGCCAAGAGAGCTGGCCCTGCAGAATTCTTCTGATATGATGCACATCTCAGCGCTCTCCAAATAACTGATGAGTTGCTCTGAAGGACACAAGAAACCTTAATAAATTTGATTATTTTTTGCGAAATGTCGTAAAATAGAACATACATGTATATGGAGCTAGGTACATTGTCTTAAATGAGGGAAGAACGTTTTTTTTTTCTGTCTTCATATATCATTTCCAATTCCTACCTACAGGAACTACAAAATAACATCACAATAGCCCATGAACCCTTTTCCTGGGCACCATTGTGTACAACATAGAGCTCCCAAAACCGCCAAGGTACAGCTGAGATTTCAGGAACATGCCGCCCTCTAACTTCACATTCCTGCCAAGCTGCCTCTGAAATCAGAGGAACATCAAGCTGTGCTAGCTCTGGAAGAATAACTTCATCTAGGATCCCCAGTTTAGATAAAAAGCACCACTGTAACTGCAGTAATTTCTGTGATGAGGTTTTTGTCCTGAGTCTCACCATCTCGTCTGGCTTTGTTAATTAAGAGGTTTAGGGCTGGCTATTTTGGTTTTCTTTTCGCCACATTTGCTGGGATATATTGAGATCCTTATCGAATTATTCAACTCTTACCAAATAATTAACTTCATCAGCATAAATTAATCACCAAAGCACCCTTTGAGCAGCATTACAGATGGGCAAAATGAGATAAGAGCTCAACCAGCAGCCTGAGGCCATGCAGCAAAACTACTGCAATTACGCTTCACGAAGTCGGGAGCTCCTGTCTCCCAGCCCTGTTCTCAGATGAGATCAGCCCTTAAAACTGCAGCTGAATGCTTACAGTCCTAGCAAAAATAAGCCTGGTAGAACAGATCTGACCCAGTACAGGCACACGGAGATCTGATCTTCAGCAGGCAGGTGAGCTACAGGGGAGGCAAAAGCAGAAACGTTTCATTTTGCTGTTTGCCCCATATTTGCAGCCTTTATGCCAAGGGTTTGTGTGAGTAGTCTTGCAGGAAGACACGATACTGAAACTTACCCCGTTGACAGTGGCTTTTATCCCACCCAGGAGGGACGAGGTAAATGGCTGTACAGAGAGAAAAGGCCCAGAGGCGTAAGGTAAATAGTTTTCAAAGCACAATGCAGAAAGGGAGCCAAGTGCTGATGTATGTGGACTGTGTTTGAAAGTGTGGGAAAGCTGCTTGCTCACGGGGAGCTGGGGTTGGGTACATTGAAGTTACACAGTGGACAACATTCTGTTGTGCAATCCCTCGATGGAGGACTTTTTGCGTTTTTTTGCACATATGCCTAGACTTCTGGAAAGCGCAGATTTAATAAAACCCTCCTCAAGAGGACCGTGCTAAAGCAATTGTTTTTCCCCTTTAATTTTTAAGTGGTTGCAAAACAATGAAGCCCTCAGTTCTTTACACTTCACAGGGAAGAATGTACAAAGAGCTGCTTAATCTCTTTCAGTTCAGCTCCTTCATTCTCATGGGTATCCAGTTGCAAGGTATCTGTATCAGCCTCTGAATTCTCAGCCGATCCCCACAGCAAAGTGCATCCAACTGCAAGCTCTTGTTTTAACATGCTGCTTCAGGACTGACCAGGTTTCAGCATGCGAGGCTCGCTCTGCCTAAATCTGCCTGACATTGGCAGAGGAGCAGCAGCACGAAAACCCAGCAGCACTCATTCTGGTGATGAAACGCCGAGTAAGCACTTGCAGAGTGCCAGGCTAATCTTACCACTGATGTCTGCGATCTCGAAGGAGGCAAGCCATCTGAAGGAGTCACGTCACCGAGGAAGATTTGAATGCTTCCTGATTGGTTTTCCAGACAATTATTTCATCTGCTTCGACAGAGACCGGCTTGCAATTCAAGTATTAGTCGGTTTTCTTCATCACTGCAAAGTGCAATTAAGGAATGGGATGGCAAGACATCAATCATATCCCAGGATCAGCTCAGAAAGAATGGTGAAACCAGACAGGGCTAGGGATTCAAATGAATTCTCTCCCACAATTGCCAGGCAGTCTCAAAGGCAAAAAGGAAAAAAAAAATATATATATATATATATTTATAGTTAAGGTAATAAATTAACACCTGCACACCAAATTAATTTGTTAAATTTGCCAAATGAAAATGCTAAATTTAGCTCAGTCACTTAGCAACAGCTGCATCAGCTTGAGATGGTATCATTCTGCAGCTGTTAGCTGTCACCTAGGGCTGGAGCTCCCAGCCCTCGAGCAAAGTCAGCAGAAGGCAATGTGTCCCTGCATTTTGGCTGCTCCTCTTCAAAATCCGGTGCCTTGACTCAGATGCATCTTTATCAGCCAGCTGGGAGCTCGGCTTTGTTGTCAGGTAGGAGCCCCTCCGTACATTTATTCTGACAGCTCTTCTGTGAGGCAGCAACCCACGTCAGAGAGGCAGCACAAGCAGCAGCGATCGATGCCTTAAGTTGAGACAAAAGGAGAATTGTGAATAAGCATGAAAGTGCCCGAGAAAATTAGGGTAACAAAACGTTGGCTGAATTATTGCCTCGGTTTAACAAAGAATTTAGGAACTATTAGGCCAAAAAAGGAGCCAGAGACGATGTAGCCTAAGGGTTAGAGCACACCCCAAGGGGAAAGGCAGCTGTGTAGTTTTGGTCTCAGCTTTCTTGTGTGCTGAACTGCAGCGGTGCTTCACCCTTGGTTATTTACTTGTTTCCTGGTGTGAGACTGCTGGCTGTGAGGTGTGTTCAAACCAACGCCATCCCAGGTTAGGGGATGCAGACAAAGGAACGCCTGCTACGAGGATCCTGGGTAGGGTTTAGGGTGATACAGGAGCTGAAATGCTTGTACTCGCTACAACAGCATCCAGCCTGATGTGCAGAAGGAAAATTGAAAGTGCAAGAAACGCTGGAAGCCAGAATAAAATCACTTTGGCTGGTCATTTTGGAGAATCATGTTTGTGAACTTACAGCCCGAAATTCCGATGAGAAAATGCTCCAAAGTTAATAACTTGATTCTTAGATATTCCTGCCAGAGAACACTGGAAAAAAAATAGCATTAAGTTGTAGTCACAGCTAGGATTTCTGTGAACTGGTGATCGCATTTCCTTGCTCAAGAGCATCAAAGCAATCGCTCTCCAGGAGTTGCAGCGTCTCCACCTTTACTGGATGCCCTCGAGCAGGGCATAATGGCACAGCTACAGGGGAAAGCTGTCTGCCAGGTATCACGGTTTCCTGCTCACCAGGCTGGAACTCCCTCAAACAACATTTTTCTCCCCTGCTGTTCTTCAACAGGAAGAACTTAGCAACATCCGTAGGAATACCACTGTGGCCTCCTTCTCACCACAATAAAATTCAGGCTGAGGATGATGCCTTTGTACCACGAGCCATGAGGAGGCAGTCGGTACACTGGAAATATGCTTATTTTATTTTTTTATAATTATTTTTAATTGTGTTGTCTCTCTGTGAACGGAAAGAGACAGTAATCAGCCCTTCTGCTGTTACACTGGGTGCACGCTGCATTGTCACAAACTCTGGCTGATGCATTTAAGACCTAAAAATTAAGGAGACAAAACATACACCTAGGCTAGGCAATACAGTAATTAAAATTATTTTGATTGTACACAGATGAAAGTCAGACCTGAAGCCCAGACCAAGCCCAAGGCTTCCATCTGAAGTGTGTATCAGTCCCCAGAATGGCAAGGCCATAGCTGGCAGGCACTGCTGTAACACTAATTAAGAGTAATAAAAACTTGCCAAGCTGAACTCACAGCTCCTGCAGGACCCAAGTGTCCACTTGTACTGAAGAGAGTAGGAGATATTTGGTGTTTAGTTCCACTGGGAGCTCATCCTTGTGTGCAAGTGGAAGAAAGCCATCCAACACAGCAGGTATACAATTGATCTCTGCAAGCATCAAAAAAATCAAAACATCAAAAATATATCACAAATAAAAAATATGTAAATATAAAGTATATCACAAATATACCTAACAAAGAAGTGGGAAAAAAGTAGGAAAAGTAGAAAAAAAAAGACCTAAAAAAGTAGGAAAACGACCTAACAAGCAAGTGAGCCTGATTCTTCCCTACCCAGGGCCCTCCATAGTCACTTACGATACGAAGTTGGATACCAGGAGTTCATCACCTCTTTTTTTTTTAACCTCTGGTTTGTTCTGAACCATCTGTAGACGAACATTTTAGAGCTATTAAAAAAATAATTTAAAAAGTCATCATCAGGGTATGTGCCACTATATTCACACCACCAGTAAGACAACTTAAGATTTTTTTAGCCTGAATAAAAACTGTGTGAGGTTCATTCCTACCACAGGAGGTAAGTTTCCTTCAGCAAACAGTTCTCATACGCAATAAATAGATGCAGAACAGAATATTTTGGGGGAAACATGAAAAAGAAGTGAACAGGATGTTGTTATTAAACAAACTTGGCTCAGAGATCGCCGGTGGCTGTATGCTTTCTTTTTTTTTTTTCCTTCCCCAAACCCTGTAAAATAATCTGGTGACTAATAAGATCGCAATCAGAGCAGCAGGCTGCAAGGCCCACTTAGTAAGGGAAAATAAATGTAAAAGCATAAACCTCAGTAACTTAAAAAACAAATCAGGTCAGCAAGCAACCCCGGTCCTCGGAAAGCGCACAGGAAGCTCTCCATTTCAAAGTGTTCCCCCCCTCTCTCAGCCTTTCAGTGCTTTTAAACTGGAATTTTGCAGGTGTTCAGGGTGAGCAGACGTGCAGGCGGAATCACTGCTGTGCACGGGGCGAGGAATGCTTCTAGCAGCTTCCAGCCCCGGAACAAGCCTCCCGTCACTGTCAAAGGGAAGACTGCGGTTTTGTCTGACAAACTTTGCTGGACTGCTGCCAAGATGTTCTCTTGCCATGCTGAACCTTTCCCTTTTGCCTGTCCCAGCCCACCCATCCTATCCTTTACCCAATGAGTCTTTCCCTTCACAAGCTGTTAGTTTGACCTAGATAACATGGAATGAACCAAGCAGTTCAGTGAGCTCATGGGACACGATCGTGAAAAATCCCTAATAAGTAGGGAGTGCAGAACTTGCCTGTTTATGTTATCATTCGTGCTATAATCCTCACTTTCAGCTGTCTGACTCAGCTATCTCTGTGGCAACACACCAACTACTTCCCTGAGGTCCTGAGAGATCCCATTCTTCTCATCAAAAATCAGTAATTTCATAAAATAAGCATATTCCCTTGTTCTGATACTACCTATTTTGGTCAACTTCCTTCTCCACTCGGCTCTAAATCCCCTAGACTTGTCATAAAGCCTCCACATCCATCCAGGTCAGGTGAGGGGACCTGAGACTCTCAGTGGCTACGCTGCAGTTTGCTCTGCAGAACATCCAACAAAGAAACACCACAGCGGTGACCTCCAAACCACAGAGATTTGGGTTTTCTTTAAAGTAATTTGCCTCTTTGCTTGCAATGTGGCCCCCAGACCAGCATTATATAGCAGTGAAATCACAACGCCAAAGTGTTATTTACACTTTAATGGCAAGATAACATTTTTGCTAGCTCTGCCCACTATTTTCGTTTGCTGTGGTGTCGCCTTCTGGGACGGGGTGGGGGGGAGTCACTGCAGTTCTAAAAACTAGCACTTTCCCTTTATATAACAGAGTAATTGTTTAAAGTATGAGCACTGGTACTTACTGCAGGCAACCTCCCTGTGCTAAAAATCCCAAATAAGTTGAAAGGAGAAGGGGGAGCCAGAGCTGCCAAAAACTTACTGACTTTGATGAGGTGCACCCGGAGACCCGAAGACAGCTACAGAAGATCGATGGCAGGCATCCACAGGGAGTCAGCTCCTCAGACAAGCTCCCTGACCTGAGAACGCCCTCTTCTCCCGGCTCGATCAGATGGGACTGCAGGATGAAGAAGAAGACGGCCAGACTGTCCTTGACTGCCCAGCTGCCTGGGGAGATGAGCGATGGTCACTCGAGCGTTTCCAGAGAAGGTGATTCTTGCTGTTTAATGTTACAAAACCAAGCAGCTTATCTAATACTGTAAGAAATGCAGAGGAGCCAGAATTTTTCACGGTCACTACTGCATGCCCAAATCACTCGGTGGGAAGAAGAAGAACGGAGGTCTCCAAAAACACAAGCATTTAAAGGATAATCTCCATTGTCCGTTAACAACACAGCCTGCACCGTCCAGCTGGGGAGTTCTGACGTGCACCAGAGACACTTAAGGATTTTAAAAGGTTTTCTATTACTAATTTTAACTAATTATCACTACCGAATTGAGAGTCCTAAGGTGGTAACACAACAGAAGTCATACAGAGACAGCACGTCTCCTGTTCTGAAAATCACACAGGCTAAAAAGACAAGGCAGGGGCTACACGCTGCTGTGTGTGTTCCTAAAACAATGTTCATACATCTCAGGGTTTTTTTTTTCATTGCTCAACTTTAGCCCAAGTCAGTAAAACATGGGCTTCTGACCACAATTCAGTGTTGTGGCTACAAAGCCTTACAATACGTGCCCAGAGGTCCCAGATTTTACCACTACACGCACAATATACAACATTCATTTAATGCACAAAAAGGACGCTAGAAGAACGCTAATGAATTTGCAAATCTGAGTATTCAAAATCCAGGAAATACCTGAGTGAATGTCAGCTGCACCAGCTTAATTAACGCTCTTTGCATACGCACCTTATAACAGATTTTAATTATCTGAGTTGGTGCTGATTGCTTCCTCATTTGGTTCGCAAAACAACAGCACTCACTCAAGGGGAGATTGGTGTCATTTGTCTTTATGCCCCAAATGTAAGTAATCTGAACCTTCAGTAAGCTGAAACTCCTTTTGAAATAAGCATCTTACCATGGTGAATGCACAAAACCATAATTTAGATATCTCCAGGATGCAGCAGCAACCCACCTTTTAAAACAGCAGCAGCTCCAATTCTTTTCTCCTCCTTTTTTCCTGCGTGTTCCAATTCATTACTCACTGTAAGGTGGCCAAACCTGCAGAAAGAAAATATTGCTCTACAGTGTTCTATTATTTTCAACACAACAGAACTTCTGCATTTCTTACTTATTTTATTGTAACAACGTAGAGGCAGCAAATATCCAGTCCTACAGGGAACAGCTCTTGCCCAGTCTCAGTTTCTCACCCTGTCATCCCAGTTTTGTTTGCCCGATATATTTATCTCCACACACACCAGGCTGTTTAGGTAAATCTGTTTCTTCTCCTTAAAACCAGTCCCAACACCTTTATAGGGCCAGTCCTAGTTTCCTGTTCATGTCCCCTCTCTCCACCACCTTCTCCTCCACTCTCTGTCATTCTCCCACCCACCGACGGGAATTATTTTACTGTAGAAGCTGAGAAAGTCTCCCCAGAACACGAGGAGATCCTTACGGGCTGATTTTTTGGGTGGTCCTGTGTGAAGCCAGGAGCTGGACTCGATGATCCTCGTGGGTCCCTTCCAACTCAGGATATTCTCTGATTCTCTGATTCTTTTTCAAAGGCTTGTGACTTGGCCAAATTTAGGTCAATTTCCACAGGCACAAGAGGCACATTCCTGACGCATCCTTTTGCCAAACTGAAAAAGCACAAAAGCTTCTGAGCTTCTCAGATAAGTTACTGCCAGTATTTTAAAACTGAAAAACAAACTATTTTTCTCTTTCCATACTAGAAAACAACCAAACAGCTCTGTTTGAAATTTCAGGGGAAAGTGGGGAGGAAAGGGGCAGCCTAAGACAGACCTTTGGCTGAAAAACACCAGAATTAAGTAAAACTAAATAAATAGCTTCAAACAGACCCCAGATCACAACGGGTTAAGGGAAAATAATTATTTTTATTGCAAATGATGCCTTTTCATGGTCTCTGTGTGAGCTGTGATGATCACCTAGATAAGATTTCAGACATTTCTGAAAATATTTACAAGTTACGGTCCACTGGCTCTTTACAGAAGTTCCCTGGAGTCATCTTAGATTGTAAACCCAAGGGGAGGGAACTACCTTTGTACATTCACTTGCTGAATATCCCGCCCAAGGGGATCCACGCACCTAATTATTAAATATGTTTTGCATGCATTGCATCCTTTAACACCCAAAGGCTACCCATTTGCTTTTTCCACATTCTCTTTTTAACAGAACCTGCAGCAGTTATTTTTCCACGTAGCATTACCAAGTCTGTTTTCCTGATTCATTTTAAGTCTGGGTCTTGGAATTTTAAGTATGTATTATCCCCGTTACTGGTGGTTTACCGGTTTGAGATTGTGGAATTGGACTGGAGTGAGTGCTTTCGCAAACACTGACGCAGAATCCTGCACCACCAAGACTTTTTTTTGAAGCCCTCACTCATAAAAAGGCTCAGATTCTGTCTCATTATGGTATACTAAACTTATGAAAGAAAACATAAAAATTTCTCCCTTTGCTGAGCTTCAATTTCAGTTTTGCTCCAACATGCAAGCCAGTTTTCCTGCATCCTAGCTCAGTCTCATTTTACTTTTGGGCTGAAAACTCAGCGCAAAGCAGACGAGCAGAGACATTGCGTTTTGGAGATCCTCTGCCTGAAATCATCCATACCAGCTTAATTAAAACTCACTCTTCCCATTTATAGTTATTGCTTGGAGAAATCATGCCAGGTCAGTTTTGTACTGGCACAACCTTGAGAACCCTGATATAATTGGTAACTTCAGTTTTTCTTTAACATTGCTTCCCACGTTGTTACATTTTAGCACGAAAAGCATAACTGTCGGTAAATGAGCGTGGAAATATTTTCACTGTGATTCTGGGAACATAACTGATAATATGATTGGAAAGGAAGCCTTGAATCATGCATTCGTGTTCTCTGCTACTAGAAGCAAGGGAATACAAGCTTAAAATAAACGTGCTTGGTTTTTTGCTCGATGATCTACTTGTGTTTTACACTCACGTCTCTCCATTTGTTCTTGCATCATCGTTTTCTTTTACATCAAACAGGTCATCCTCCTGCTGACCATTAGCTTGCCCCACGTCCTTTGAAACAGCAACTGGAGATAAGATTTCATTTGCCTTCATTTGGAACACATTTTTCTGCTGGTCCACTGTACATTTTCAGTTAGCAGCCATATCCAGATGCTTTACCTCCTCTTTCTGCAAATTTCTGTCAAAACCTTCTTCTTAGTCCCCAGTACGTGACTTTGCAATGCGTGCTATCAAACATCACCCAATTTTTATTCCTCAAGGTTATGCCGTGCTTCCTAAACAACGTTCCAGTCTTCCTTTGTTTTGATATTGCTTTCCAATTTTATCGCATCAGTAAACGTAATTAGCAAATACTGTCTTGCTCAAGTTTTAGAGCTATTAGCCCTGAAAATATTATTCATTATTATTATATACATTATATTTGATTATGATTATTATATATAATCATTATTATATATTAGTAATTGTTTATTTATTTATTATTATTATTTCTTATCATATTACTACTCTCTGGCTTTGCTGCAAATGCTTGACAAGCCTATAACCTCATAAACCTGTAATCAATTGAAAAAAAAATGTTTATCTAGGTAGCACAGTTGGTACTACTCCTGTCAATTCTTCCATCAAAGATTTTCTACCAACGTTAAAACTGTCGTTGTTCAGAGTTCTTTTGACACTAGGCAGACTGGGAAATTGTGGTGGCATTGTAGGCTAACTCGTCAATGATATTCCAACTCAAATTAAGTGACCTTATTTGTTAAGTTGTAAAATATTACCCACTGAGAAGAAAGGCATCCGTTAATGTTTCTCATAACTATTTTACAAAGATTTATGAAAACTTAATTCATTCCCATACTGAATTGTTTTTTGAAATCCTGAAGGCTAGAAAACAAAGAAGGTGGGAGAAATGGGAGTTTATAACAAAAGCTTCAGTTCTGGGAAAATTGTGGCATTACAGAAAATTAGCTATTGTCCGTAGTTATGCGCTGGCTAAATTTCACCCCAAACCAACCTTCATTTAAAGGTGACATGGAAGTTTAGGCTTCAGAGACTTTGGCATGGCACCTCTCAACATGGTAAAACTCTTAAGAAAGTAGAAAAAGAATAATTGAAAGAGCATTCTGTGTCAAGCCTGCCACTTCTCAAAGATCTGGTGTCTTGATATTGTCCTTCATGTTACCTCTTATTATCTGTCTTGAAGGATGATGCCTAGCATTGTGAGGAAAGAAAGTCTCCTGATAGTCAGTGCCCTCATCTTACCCTTAAGAAAACTTTTAAACTTCCAGTTGATTCAGATGGAGCTTGGGTCCAGCATGTCCAGAGCAAATAGCAAAGCTATTGCTCACTTTTAAGGCCAAGAATACCCATACAGCAGCACCTGAAGGTAAATAAAATAAAATAAAATAAAATAAAATAAAATAAAATAAAATAAAATAAAATAAAATAAAATAAATAAAATAAAATCATACCCAGTCTGAGCACAGATTGTGCTCTCTATACATGATCTGGGTTGTGCTTTCTGATATCTGCCTTTCTGGCATCTTGCACAAGGCATTAAACTATCTGTTGATTTAATAGCTATTAAAATGAGCAATTTTCTACTGCACCTCATAACAGTGCTGTGAAACATACTTCTGCTGTTTGTGTAATGCTCCAAGATTGCTGTTGTTAATAATTCTTTTTATTACAGTAGGGTTAGCAATCCCATTTGAGATCTGAGTTGCACATGATAAACACATTGCAATGATGACCCATACAGCCAAAAGTTTACAGGGTAAATATGCAGGCAGAAGAATGCAGGCAAGCAGAGAAGGGCTTAGTTAAGACCACAACACAAAAAAGTCATGCAAAAAGGACTGGACTGCATCTCTCTTGACTTACACATCAGTGCTTTTGCTTACCTCATGTGTCGCAACTAAATTATGACTCTTATATAGAAGGCACTCCACTCAACACCTCTTCTTATGCTGAAAAAAAAATAGATAATAAAGTATAAAACACAAGCAAACAAAAGATGTAGCAATCCCCCATAGAAAAAATATAATATGTGAGTGAAAATAAAGAAACATGGTTGTGTTAATAAAGCTTTAATCTTATTATATTTTCAAAGCAATTGTGTGAATGGAATGATAAACAGGCATGGGACATCTCAGTGCCAGGAACAGCAACTACACTAACGTAAACTTCTGCCACAGGGAGGTACTCACTCAGATTGATCCTCCTCTCTAATGACAAAGTTTTCCTTTTGCTGCAGCTTCGTGGCATCAGAAACAGCCAAACAAATGTGCCTTATCCAGAGGGACTCCAGAAAAGATGAGCTTGTAAGATATTCTCTCTGAAGAGAATTGCAGAGAACACTGCCATGGTGCAACTGAAATGGAACATGATCATACAGTTAGAATCACAGAATCATTAGGGTTGGAAGAGACCTCCAAGATCATCACCTGCTCCAACCACCCCCCTACCACCAATGTCACCACCAAGCCCTGTCCCCAAGCACCACATCCAAGCTCTCCTTGAACACCCCCAGGGACGGGGACTCCCCCACCTCCCTGGGCAACCCGTCCCAAGGCCTGACCGCTCTTGCTGAGCAGAAATGTCTCCTCATTGCCAACCTGAGTCTCCCCTGGCACAACTCGAGGCCGTTCCCTCTGCTCCTGGCCCTGGTTCCCTGTGAGCAGAGGCCGCCCCCCAGCTCCCCACCCCTTCCTTTCAGGCAGTTGCAGAGAGCAATAAGCTCTGCCCTGAGCCTCCTCTTCTCCAGCCCAAACCCCCCCAGGTCCCTCAGCCGCTCCTCACAGGACTTGTGTCCCAGGCCCTTCCCCAGCTTCGGAGCCCTTCTCTGGCCACGCTCCAGGGCCTCGATGTCCTTCTGGGAGTGAGGGGCCCAAAGCTGAACCCAGCACTCGAGGGGCGGCCTCAGCAGAGCAGAGCCCAGGGGGACGAGCACCTCCTTGGCCCTATGCTCCATAGCCACACAAATCTAACTTCCGAAACATAAACTAGGCATAAATCAGAGTCAGGTTCCCTTTCTCACATCTTTCCTTTCACATCAGAAGAAGACAACATCAGAATCAGCCAGAAGTTGTGATCACTCTCCCTTTTTTATGTATTTCTTCACTCACCTTTGGTCACGCTTGCTGCTGTAGCTGTCTGATTCAGATCCTTCTGAGATGTGTTGCCTGTTTTTTTTTTCACTTAAAATCTTTCATCAGCTGGTCATAAAGAAAAGCAGAGCTCCCGTCAGCTTTCTGAACCACTGCTATTGTGTTTTTGAGGCTACAACCAACAAATGATTCACTATCACTAAAAACTGAGAGAGGAAGAACAAAAGACCTCACTTGTTTCCCACAGAGAAGTTTCTGGCAGACTTGGTTTACTTTTTAGATATTTTTTTTTTTCATATTTGTCAAGTGAACATGTCTGACAGCATGTTCAGAAAGCCACTTGGCAGGTATATGTGTATACCAGTGAGGTGATTTATACTCAGATACAGAGCTTAGCTACAATTAAACCTTAATCCATGAACTGCTTTGGCTAGGCCAAAACACTGTTTTGGTATCAAGTACACAAGCAAAGAGCACTGCGAGCCCTCCAGCTCCATGAAGAACAAGATCAAACTGGGCATGAGCCAGGCTGAAAAAGTTTTCACAGGGCTTAAGTGTTCTGCTAAAAGCAGGACAGTGCTAAAAGACTGCTGGGCTCCAAGCTCTAGATCAGCCCAGCAAAATACAAATGCCTATTTAAATATATTTCTGTGCTATGTGAGACAATAAAGACCCTTTTTGCTTTCTTCCTAGCCTTGAAACCAGAGTTGTCGAAAAAATACTAACTTGAGCCTCTCTAAATCCCAGCAGCAATTTATTTGTTGGGTTTGTTCCATGGCATTTGAGAGTCAGAAAAAGAGAACCAGCAGTGACAGCAAGTGGAATTCAGCATCGGATCTCTCCAAGTTCAGCAGAATGCTGCATTTTATTTTTAGATGATTATTTTTTTTCCCAGAAGCACCCACAGGTAAAAATCATAACACAAAAATGATTGGTTTGGTTGATCCATGGCACTGTGCGTAATAAGCAGAAGCAGCAAATTCAGTCCAAATGTTATTCTGGAGACTGCTGTTTCAAATATACTTGAAATCCAATCGTTTTACCTCAGGGTCTTCTACCATTTCCTCAGCATTTACAATTCTTAGAAATATGTTTCTGTGTTATCTTACTTTATTAAGTAAAGTAGGATTGAATATGAGCAACTAAAAAAAAAAAAACACCATACACACACACACTGATGTCCTTTAGGACATCTTTACATTTCTACCAGGTAGGATTTTATTTTTTTTAATATGAAAATATGTGTTTAAACTGATGCTGCCCTTGCAGGGGTATCAAGCTAGCTGAGAAGAAACAGAAAAGGGGCTACAAAGAGCATTGTAGGATTACTACAAGCACACCTGAAAAATATAATTAGCAAATAAATTTCTGATGCCATATGAGTAGGCTACCTACATTTATATGCATCTATGGCGTAAGCCAGGTGTGAACTAGTGACTGCAAGAACAGGTGATCCAGGAGACAGTGCTTGGGCTTTAGGAGGTAATTAGGCAATTACCGGTGAGGAGACGTGTAGCCCTAAAGGCTTGGCTCATTTCTGCAGACCTGCAGTTTGGAAAAACAGTTTGAAAGTTTTCAATCGGGTGCATCACACATAAGAAGAAAATAAGCATTCAGCTGTACCGTGTCATTTCATCCCTGTTCAATACAGGACTGCACTTTAATGCAACTAGTTGGACTCTGGCAAAAGCTCCAAACCAGTGGAAAGCAAGACAAAGCAAACAAAAGATGAAGGAGTGCCCGGTGTGCAATTTTTGTAGGCAAATTTTGGGTTTTGATTTTGTTTATCACTTCACTATCACGGCCAGGGCTAACACCAATGCTGAAGAAAGCAAAGCTGAGGGTGGTTTTGTACCACATAAACTAGAGGTCACTCACATATAGCTGCCAATCTTCTCAAACTTCACGCAGGTGAGACTTCAAATAAGAGAGTTCCCAAGGAAACCTCCACTTTAAAAAGAATTCAGCTTTAAATGGGATTTCCACAGCTATTTAGAAATGAAAATCCACAGAACAGAATTGTTTGCAAGTATGTCAGTTGTGTGGACATGCCATATAGCTAGATGCCAATACAGTGATGATGTCTGAAATAGGATCAGTGGGTCCCAACCTGCATGCCCCTATGTTATCGGCAGGTGGCTAGGAGCTGTTGCTAAGAAGGCGTGCCTTTCATTTGCTTCACACCTCAAATAAAACCTAAGGAAAATAAAAACACGTTGCTGGGAAAGTAAAAGGAACTCTGAACCTTTTATTGCCATACTGAGACTGATATAATTAATAAGTAATCAACCTTACTTCAGGAGAAGATAGCATTCCTCTTGGAAAATAACGTGTTACTGATTTCAGATCTACGTATTCACCTTCTACCACAAATATAAATTTATGACGGCGCATCCTTGCTCTGCATACTTTAGCAAAGCTAAATTCAGCTGTATGAAGGCATATTTCAGAACATCTATGAAAATGCTGATTGCTTTTTCCCACCCCTAAACCATTCGTGACAATTTTAGGTGAAATCCTTTAAAGCGACGGATGGGTGAGACGCAGAAAGATGTAATAATTTTCGATTTCCATAGCGAAGGATTTGTTCCCTCTCACTTTAAATGCAGATTATCACGCAAAATAACACACCCCCGTCTTGAGAAACGGTCAGCAGCAGCTCCCTGAAATGCAGATTAGTTGAACAGAGGTTTCCATATAAGCACAGGCACTGGTGTGACAGACATCCTAAATATACCTAAAAAGGAAATTTTAGGCACCGCTTAAGCATGCAGCATTCAACCAGAAGAGGATTTGGTCTCATTTCATTCTGGAAAAATCCAACCTTGCAAGAGGTCATGACACATACTCACTAGCTCTAGTCAGGAGGTATTTCAGCCAAATATCCACACTTAGGCGTGAGGATCTAGGGGAAAAAAAATAGAAAAACAGCAATGGACTTAAAAAAAAAAAAAAAAAAAAAAAAAAAAAGTCTTAATTTTTTTCCTTTTTTTTCTTTTTTTTTTTTTTTTCCCCAGAACTTTTTTTTTTTTTTTTCTCTGCACTTATCTTCGTGTTAGTTTTAGTTTTTAGCCTTTTGGATTATGCTCACTAGCTAGACTTCAAATCCAGGAAAGTTGGATCCTTCTATTTTAAAACGAAACCTGAAAGATATAATCACTTGTACTCAGGATCTGGGTCTTAGGCAAAAAGGAGAAATATTGTGGCACCTGTAAGAAAGTCATGAGCCCTGGCAGCATCAGTGAATTTAAGGGTCTTTTGCCATCAGTGCCTGGCTTCATGTCCTCATTTAATTACAAATAATCCATTTTTGCTCCAGTCTTATTCACGATTTTCATTTAAAATCCTAAATCCACACGCAGTACTGCAGTAATACAGGTATACTTCTACACCAAAATATCTATTTTTGTATAATGTCAAAAATGATGTCTATTACAGAATTATGATTTTGGGTGTATGAGTTTGTATATATCTTGTTGCATCAGAGATAATGAAGGCAAGGTGAAGGTGGGTTTGAAGACTTCTTTTCTCAGCTAATCAGTCAAATAACATTGCTCGTATTTTGGGGGAAAAAAGGGCTTCCCAGCAAAGCTAACAGCATGAGAAAACAGAAAGTAGTGATAGTACTCATCCAAACGTGTACTCACTGTGATTATACCCACATCAGTGAATTAAATGAGCCTGGGACCTGTCTCTGCCCCTGAGGCCATCTCAGTGGCATCAGAACTGGATCTCCAGTGCCCATTTTCCTAAAGCCTCCCAAAGACACTGAAAGCACACAACCTGCCTAGCAGGGATGGACCCCCCGATCTCCCAAACCATGCCCCAGAGCATTTCTGGACACTGCTCTTTGGCCCAGGCTCAAACTGTGATGCTCAGGAACATCCATGAAGCCAGTTTTGGCAGAGCTTTGAAGTACCCATACATTTTTCACACTTTGAATTGTGCCAATATCCTCGCTGGGTCCCTACAGCCAGCCAGCACAGGCATATGCCGTGGCATTTCCTGCCCCAATAACTCTTGGAAATTGCTCAAAGCTCACAGTCACCAACCAACTCCCCTGATGTCATCATCCCTGGCTCTTAGGCTGCTGGAGCAGCCTCATGAAAAGCAACTGGAAAGGGGTAACGTCCCAAACCTATAGCCTTTTGTTAAGAAAAGCTGTGACAAAGCTGTGCTCAGGTTTGCCAGGGCTTCTGCTCAAGGGTTTTGTTTTTTTTTTGTTTGGAGGCACTCTGACTACTTCTACCTTCTCTGTCAGTTCCCAGGGAGGTTTTAAATGTCGAGGGAAAGCTACTGATTCAGGGGGAAACCAGCCGAACCACAACAGAGAACACAGGGGCACGTGAATTCCCTGCTGTATAGTTAGCTGGACTGGTTTATTGAGATGAAAGTGGTTGGAAGAGCCTGCCAACATCTTCCTGCCTTCCTGCCCCTGCAAAATCCATCCAAGAATTCGTGACATGTTCGTACCCTGAGTGACTCAGTCTCCCATAGGAAAAGGAAGCAGATTGGGGAATTTTAGGAAGGAAGAGAACAGACCATATACAGAGCTAAGAGCAGTTAGCTGCATAACATCTACAGAAATAGCAGAAAATACGGGGCTTGAGAAGGAACGTAGGAAGACACAAATAAGAAAATACAAGTACTGGTGTGCATGGAAAGGAAAATGGGAGACAAGGATGTGGAGTGACTGAAATGGGGAGGAAATGGAGATTATCAGAGAAAATGGAAACTACAAAAATCCTGGTACAGGGCAGGCAGGAGCAGAAGGTAAAGCTGGTGTGTGGAGGAGAGGACAGAGAAGACACAAGGAGGACCTGGAATCAGATTCGGAGCCAGCCATGCCACAGGGAAGAAGAAAACGATGAGCCAAACCCATTCAGTTTACGGAAATTGAATGATAAATTTTAAAACGAACTTAAAAATATATTCCAGATATGAACATGCACTTTTACAAATGACAAACTTAAGGGCTTGCACCTGGATCTAGCAGGTCCTTACTCTCACCTAGCGGTGGCAAGAACACGAAATAAAACTGCTGTGGGTGCACGCCAAAGCTGTTGCTTGGAATGACACTGCCATCTGGTGGTCCCAAAAAACACCCTTTTAGTACACCAGGGGGGGTACAATTGCTTGGAGTTGGTCCAGCAGGGAACTGTGACTTGTTTGACCCCTTATTCAAGCAATAGTCTGAGGCTCCGAAGCAGTCTGGCAATAATTTGTATGTTCTCTGGCAACCTGCAGCCTGGAGACTGAACTTGGTCTCCACAAATTGTGTGTCTGGAGCATAAGGAAAGTGGCGTTTCAAAGCTGCAGGGGGAAGTTTCAATACAGGCTGGGGCAGGACATGATTTTCAGGTGCTGATATCGCTCAGTATTTTTAGCACAATCACTTTTTAGGCCTTGGGAATTAACAAGTGTTCCTTCAACCATCACCTCTTAGCAGTGAGCCCTGTTGCCTAAAGCAGTAGCTCCCTCCTACAAAACGGGAACTTCATTAATTTGATCCTTACTTCTAGCAGGACATGCCTTAATTTATTCTAAAATCTACCCATAAAGGATATAACTTTTTTTTTTTTTTTTTTTTTTTTCTTCTATATTACAGTTTTAGGATACAGAAGGCTGCTGCTGAGAAAATCAACTGCTTTTCCATGAAGTTGCTTCAGGACTTATGTAAGGTTATTGCAGTCATTACGTCTCCTGCCTTGCCTCACATTTCTTGACATCTAATCTTGTAAAAACAATAAAGGCCAAATATTAACGACGCCACCATTTATTCATTTCCTTTTTTTACGTTATCACTGTTCAACTGTTGTGTTTTGTTTTGCTTCCCTGCTCTTAAAAACATCCCTATTTCTCACAGCCGAGTGATCCTTTTGGAAGCTGAGCCTCCTAAATGCTCCTCTATCCCCAAACCTCATAAGATCAGATGTCTCAATGGTCCTACATTTCTGAAAACAAGGAAGAATTGGTTCATCACGTCACGCCCTCTAAGAGAAACGGTTCTGTATTTTGCAACTTTGATTTCTACGGTAGGCTGACCTTCAACTAAAAGTACGGGTTCACTTTTGTTGCTTGGAAGCAGTGTATTTGTGTATTGCTTTCTTGCAAGAAATGCAGTCGTGCAGATCCTGATCGGTCAAAAGTCGTTGCTACAAGGTCTGATAAGTTATCATCTTTGGTGCCACCTCGTGGTACGAACACTGGATCCTAGAAACACTTTACACTTGCCTCTTTTGGCAGGTGTGCTTATTGTAGTGGCAATCGTTGTCAGTACTGCTTCGGTTTTACAGTTCACAAAAGCAAGATTTCGCCTCTCCTAGAACTGCGACACCAGTGACAGGGAGGTGGGAAAGGAGAAAAATGCACTTTTATTCTTTCCATGTGGCGGAAATTTAAGATGTATGTTAAAGGACACACGGCACAGCCATTCGTGTGCTCAGAAGCCCCCCAAATATTTCTCTCTCTCCACTGCAAAACATTCACAGAAAGGGGAACGACCACACAACTGTAAATTAGCACCGCAGGTAGAGATTGAAGGAAAGCTCAGCTCCAGCCTCAGAGCAACAGGACGCACTTATGCCAATTACCTCACAGTGGGCTCTTCCTTCTCAGATGCTAGAAATAAAAACATTGTAAAGGAGAAAATCTCAGTTTCTCCGGGCCATCTGAGGCCCTTCTGGGCCTGCCCTGAAAGTCAACCTTGCCACCTCCTGCAGCATGAGGACAACACCTATTTTTAGTTTTACTTCTACTGGAGACGCCCACGTATTGCCTCCAGTCTCCTTCTGGCACCCTGTCAAAGGTTCTTCTCCCAGCAAGCAGCAGAGAAGGAGGAAACTGCGTTAACCCAACCATTTTGTTGGTCTTTTCCAACCTTAATGATTCTGTCTTGGACATGGTGCTTTGGGACATGGCTTGGTGGGTGATAGCGGTGCTAGGGGGATGGTTGGACCAGATGATCTTGGAGGGCTTCTCAAACCTTAAGCGGCTGAGGGACCTGGGGGGGTTTGGGCTGGAGAAGAGGAGGCTCAGGGCAGAGCTTATTGCTCTCTGCAATAAAGGAAGGGGTGGGGAGCTGGGGGGTGGCCTCTGCTCACAGGGAACCAGGGCCAGGAGCAGAGGGAACGGCCTCGAGTTGTGCCAGGGGAGGCTCAGCTCGGAAATGAGGAGACATTTCTGCTCAGCAAGAGCAGTCAGGCCTTGGGACGGGTTGCCCAGGGAGGTGGGGGAGTCCCCGTCCCTGGGGGTGTTCAGGGAGAGCTTGGACGTGGTGCTTGGGGACAGGGTTTGGTGGGTGATGGTGGTGGTGGTGGGATGGTTGGACCAGATGATCCTGGAGATCTTTTCCAACCTTAATAACTCTTATTTTAACACACCTGCCACACACACACCTGCAGCTCACACACAAGTCCCAGGGATATGTGAAACCACATTAACCCCCCACCCTACTAGAGACCACCACCAGCCCTTAACACCCCTCACTCAACCCCCCCCTCCCTCCCCAACGACCACCAGACACATTTCCATTTTTATTTTCCTTTATTCCAAACACCGAGGGGGGACCAAGCCTCGCCGGGAACACTTATACATGAGGGAAAAGCGACAAGAAGGGACCGGGGCACGACCGAGCCCGGGGCCCCCCTCAGCTCCCCTCAGCCGCAGCCCGCGCGCGGGAACGCGCCCCGCACGCGCCCCCCTCCCCTTTTACCCCCCCGCCCCGCCCGCGCAGCCGGGCTCGCTGCGCATGCGCAGTGCCGCCGCCGGCGGCTGTGAGGCGAGGGCAGCGGGCGCCGCCGGTCCTCGCCGCGCCGTGTGGGAAGGGATCTTTTTAATTTATTTATTTGTATTTTTTTTAAACCCTTTTGCGCCTCTTCGCGCTCTCCCTCAACCGGTCAAGGGCTGAGAAGGGGTAATGAGCTCGGTATTTTTTTCCTTCGGGGTGGTAGAGAGGGGTTTGCCCCTGCTCGTCCTCATGCTCCCCCTGTCCCGCCTCGCCTGAGGGGGCCCCGCAGGCCCAAGGGGGGCTCCTGCCCTCCTCAGGGACAGGGCTTCCAGAGCCAGCACCCCCCTCAGCCTGCACCCTTGTCAGGCTGAGGGGGAACCTGCCACCTGGCAGGCTGTGGGCAGGTTGGAAAAGAAGCAGCTTTTCTTCCTTCAGGGGCTGAGCGCTTCCATCTGCCCTCTCTTTCCCTCTTTCTTTTTTCTCCTCGTAGGTTTTGGTGGGGCTGGAGCGGAGCCAGTGCTTCCCTTGTGAGTCCTGCTGCCTTGTGAAAGTCTCCTCTCCGTCTCGCCATGGCCATCGGTGGCATCTGGCCGTCGCTGCTGCTGATGGCAGGCGTCGTGGCGGCGGTGGGATTGTGCAGGAGCCTTGTTCGCCGCCGCCTGCACGCCCACCCACACCTCTGCTCCTTCCTCCTGGAGGCTTTCAGCACCTTCCAGGTGTGTGCGTGCACGAACGAGCTCTGCCTGCTCGGCAACGTGGAGCCCAAGCCTCACACGGCGCTCACGCTCACCTACGGTTTCACCGTCCTGCACGGCTCGACGCTGACCGGCAGCACGTGCAACCCCTGCGGCGTCTTGCAGCCCCTCTGGGGCGGTGGGACGTCACTCAGGGCGGGTGGGCTGAAGATCGGGGCTCAGTTCGTGGCCGCCGCGCTCGCCAGAGTTTTTATGCACTTCGTCTGGAGGCTGGGGATTGCAGAGGCACATCCTGGAGCGCTCTCGCAGGGCTGCAGCAACCCCATGCAGACCACAGAGGTGCAGGCTTTCTGCATAGAACTGCTCTTCTCGGTCGTTTTCCAGCTGACCATCCTGCAAGTGGAGGCTGTTAAGCCCAGCTACCGAGTCCATTTGATCGCTCTTCTCATCACCATGCTCGTTTATGCAGGTCAGTCCTTTTTTCTCCATTACTGCAATCGAGTTGTAACTTAAAAATTGTGAGAAGCAAAATCATTTTTCTTTAAAGAGTCTCATAGAAAAGTATTCGATCCTACAAACGCAGAGTTCATTTGGAGTTCATACAAAGTTTGCCTGGTTAGATTCTCCTGCAGGTGTGGCGTTAAGAATGAAGTGAGCTGTGCATTCAAAGCAACGTTAAATCTACAAGTGAATGTGGTTAAGAGACACCGGATCACTTTGAAAATAGCTCGGTGAAGGATTGTTTCATAATGCAATTTGATACAGAGTGCGAGATTTCATGCAGTGTGTGCCACAAAGTGATTTCCGAGAGGCGTTGGGAGGCAGCAGGGCTGCCTGCATCAGGAGAAAATCCCTGATTGTGCAGACCTGCGGGATGGATGTTCTGCATTTAAATGCATAATGCATATCAGTGCAGTTTATTCTGGTTAACTTAAATCTGGACGTCAGAAGCAGGGAGGGATATTTATGGAATGCATGCAGGATGAGCAAATAGTGTCGCATGATTCGAAGTACTTGTGAAACCACGTTTGTTTTTTTTTTTTTAAAGGTGCTTTTTATATCAGGGCACCTCCAGATCTTGTGTCTCTGTAATCCTCCTTGTTGCCCTGTCCTTGCTTTTGCCTCTGGGTCACCTCTGGCCTCCCAGAGCTGGGACAGTCACCTGCACAGCCTCCCTGGGTGGCTGGGAACGAAGAGCTGCAGAGAGGCAGCATGAATGTTTGTGCTGGCTCCTCATGCTCCTTGTGCTCCCCAGCGAGGTGGCAGCTTTGTCACTTGAGGGCTGCTTGGCAGGGAGCAGCTTGTCCTGGGAAGGAGCCTCTGTACTTCAGGGTGCAGGGAGCTGAGGGAGAGGTGGTCACGGAGCTGCTTGCCCCAGCTTGAGCTGCAGCTTCCCCCACAGAGCAAATCATCCAGGGAATGATTTCTGAGAGGAGATCGCTGCCGTAGCTGCAGGTATCCGCAGTGGTACTGAGCTCTTGTCCAAAAGGCTGAGCTGAATTATGCTCCCTAACACAGCAGGATGAAAATAGAGCCAAATTTTCAGATGCATTAATGAAAAAAGCCTCGCTCATTACATTTAGCTGAAATCATAATAGCAGAAAGATTTTACTCCGTGGATAATTTTGATAATTAGCGATTTGAACCACTTTCTCAAATTAATCTTTGAAGGCAGAAGCGAGGTGTCGCTGCGTTTTGGCACACCAGGTGTTATTTCTGAACGGGTTGGTAAAAGTGTAGCCAAAGATTATAGCACCTCTCCTACAAGCCAGAAAACTTGGATTACTGATTTCTTAACATTCCTTTGCTGCTTAGCAAATGTTCCTGTAAAATAATACGTGTCACGCTGCTTTTCCCTCAGCTAGTTCATGCAGGGAATTCATGCCCAGTGCTCCTGGCCGAGCCATCTCTTTCCAGCAGGAGAAAGCTGCCTACCAAGTTGGCTTCTTGTCGTAAACTTGGACTTGTGACTATCCAGAGCAGTCAGTCTGTGTGTATTTCTAGGAAATATCAAACCTGCAGTGCCCAGGCCTGTTTCCCAGGCAGTTTGTGCTGTATCATGTGCAGAACGCCTTGTGCAACCTGGATGTTTTTCTTTCCACTATACCTGAATCAAAAATCAAGGCTATGTAAAAAAAAAAAAAAAAAGTGTTCCAGGGAGCAGATCTGGAACCTAGTTTTATCCTCTCCCTAGTGGAAAATGTACTAATTCTTGTTCACCCTGCTCCACGCTTCCTAGGGTTTGCTAGGATCACAAAGAAAAGGTGAGAATGCCATCCTGCCCCTGCAGCAGGAACAAGCCTGCTAGTTACTGTGTGCTCCTAAGGTAGGGTTGAAGCATCTTTAAGTAGCAGAGGGCGTAAGAGCCAAGATTCCTGCCCCTGAGGTATCCCACCAGGTGTGGGAGCAGGCTGCTGCTGTGAACACCTTTCTGTGATGGGGTGAGAGGCTTGGAACAGATCCTTACCATCGTGGAATGAAACATTCACCCCAGAGTGCTGAGAGAAGCGTTGCTTTTCCGTGCTGAGAAGAGTGCTTTGACCACACAGAAGGAAAATTGAACACCTTCCAAACTGGTTGTTACGGTAGTGGCCAAGTGCTGGTGCACAGGGTTTGAAGACAGACAGATCTTAATGTAGCTGGGCTAATCATTCTCAGGAATCATCTGCGCCTCTTCATTAACTCTTTGTGAAGAATTTGAGCAGTTCTGTAAAAAGGGATGGATCTTTCTTGCTCACCCAGCACCAAAGGATGAGCACCAGATTTAGGGAAACTGGTAACACCCCTACTTTACCCAACAGAAGTATCAAACAGTTATAATATTGTGTGAATAACGCTATTTCAATCTTTAATTTGAAAGATCCAGTGTTTTGGCTAGGAACTCTGAAAGATGCATTCAGTTAGAAAATAAAATCCATGCTCGTGGTTCCTTTGCACACTGATTGTGCCTTCAGGACCTGTGTTTATTACAGTCGTGAATGAATCAGAAATGTTAGAAAATACATCTCAAACACAGTAGATCACATTTCAGCACATCAGTTATCTTCTACTGCATGTTTAAAAGCTATATCCCAAAGAGGAATGATCCTAAAGGATCCCTAAAAAGGGACACTAAGGAGTATCTCATACTCATATTAAATTTGGTTTGGATGGAATGTTAACGGTTAGCCATATCTCTGTGGCTTATACCCATCTACATTTGTTGATACATGTGCAGGGCTAAAAACCATTAAAATGGTCTTTTTTTACAGTTGACTGAGTTAGATTGATGGAAAAAAAGTAAGTGTTGGTAGGTCATTGTGTGTGCCCGTGAAAGTTACTTAGGTAAAGCATGCAACTTATTCCAACAAATAATATCAAGTTACGTAGTAAGTGTTTTCAAAATTACAGGCTGTTCCTTTAGCATTTCTTTTACTTTTTCAGGGAAAAACATTCAGATTTTTTTTACATTCTATCTTACGCTGGCCAAATTTTTATAATAGCAGATACTGTACAAAAGAGAAAGAAACAAAACCTCCAATACTGCATTCGTTTTGTTTCTTCTACAAAAAAATGAGAAAGAGAAAAGGTTGTGCCTATAAATATTAAAGGAATGATTCAGAAGCTGAGGATGCAGACCACACATATGCTGGTGAAGAACACTCAGATACTTCCTTTGGGAAAATATTTATTAGGGGAAGAAAAAAATCCACCTTTTGAGAGCTTTTTATTTACAGGCAATATTACAGTTAGTTGAATAAAACTGGTAAGATATTTCTGAGCCTAACATATTTAGGTAAAAATGATGAGAGTATTTTTAATTCTACATTTCTCCCTAATTTTGTTTTTTTTGCTTTTAGTAATCTTAGAAGTTAAAATTACTTTCTCAGTCATTGTGCAGAGCACTCACTACCTCACGTTTTTAGGTTTTCATGCATGCAATATCAAAGATCCTACACTACTTTTTTGCCATCAAATGATTTATCCTTTCTAGTACACAGACTCTGAGGTGCAGCTTTGTGTTTCCTATTACGCTTTACCGTTCTTTCATGTTGTAAATGTAGTGTGCTACCAAAGGACATTTTAATCTAACAAATATTTTTAAACATGATCATACAAGTGCCCCTGTCCTGTGGTTTATATTCCAGCAGTTCCTAGTACTGAAGAAGTAACAGTTAAAACTAGATCTTATGTTTAATATCTATTCTGAAACAGCATCTGCCTCTTGAGAGTGAAATTCTGCTCTTAAATGTGTGTTTGTGGATACAAAAGCAGGAGCTGTGAGTCTGTAAACAGATTAAAGTAAAGTAAATTATGTTAGATGGCCTTCCAGGCCACGGTGGAATTTGTTCATGTGTCAATGTGCAAAGTAAGACTTCACAGTAAATAGGAGTTGCTGTTGTCAAATCAGAGTAAACTGAATCGGTCAGCAAGGATTAAAACCTTTCCAAGCTGCAATAGTGGTAAAAGAAAGGAGGAGAAGTGTCTATATAGAGAGAAATACAGAAGAAGAGAAGGAGAAAGACCTTACTAAAACTTCTGGTAAATGATTGCATTCATGACAAACGAGGATTACAGCAGCATGGTGTGTGTACAAAGGGCAAGGTCAAAGCTCATGCCAGCTTATTTGGCCTAGGAAAATCACAAATATGTTCTAAGAAACTAAATAGATACAATTACACACTACGATACGGGAATAAATTAATAGATAGAACAAATATGGGGCAGCTAGTAAATAATAATACCAAATAGAGAGCTTTTTAACGATCAGTGCTTTTTCAGCAGGATTGCAATGAGGGGACCAAATCATACCAGAATTAAAAACACTTACCTCCCAGCTCATCTCAGTGTAATTGTAACCTAGTCCCCACAATGTAATATGTTTGGATCTCATTTAGAAAATGTCGAGGCAAGTTCATTTACATCTAAAGCCAGAGGGAAGGAAAGATGTTCAGCTGCTTTAAACTTCTTGTAAGAGAATGAGAGGGGTTTGCTTTTATTTTCTTCAAATAACATAGAATGAATGTGAAGGCTTTTCCCCTGTTATTGCCCTGAGATAACCCTAGCGTTCAATAAATCAATGTGATAACAGTGTTCTGTTCAAAAATATACAAGTCAGCTTAGCAAGAACAGCACTTGGCAGTTTTCATGATTATCTTGCATATATGTTACAAGAGACAAGAGGTTTTAATAAAAGCTCAGTATTTGTTTGCTGACATTTGTGTAATTTCTGCCCTAAAACTGTGATGCAAGACAGATTATAGTTATGTCAACAGAAACATTTAACATGAACCAAACCCATATCTTCACACAATATTTGTGATAAAGAGATAAAGGCAGCTGTAGCCTGTACTTTGGGTATTTTAAAATACATTTTAGGAAACTGTTAATAAGTTAATCGTGTGTCATCTGTTTAAAAAAGAAAAAAGCTGTGCAGAACTGTTCATCTGTTCAAGTGGTTTCTGCTAATGCGTTTTATTGCAGGGTATGTGTTTCTTGCAGTGGTGTGTAGGTGTGTTTCAGTATTGCATTTGAAGTAGGTATTAAGCAAGATGGTTTAATTTCATACTGTTTATATTTTGTTTCAGGTGGAAATCTCACAGGAGCAATATTTAACCCAGCATTGGCTTTTTCATTACATCCAAAATGTTTCTATGACAATTTTTTGATTTATTCACTAGTCTATTGGATAGCACCATCCTTAGGTAAGTTCTTAATATTTTATGTATTTAAGAAAACGTTACTTTGCACGTAGTTCAAAAATCAAGAAGCAGATATTCTTTATTTGATAGTCTACTTGTCTTCTGGTTTAAATAGAAGACACTGAATTGTAACATATGCGTAGAAGTCATTCAGAGTCAGGGCTTCCTTCTGCAAATGCAGGCTGTGTATTTTGAGCTTAGTTCATGCTTTATGTGGAGCACCCATAACAGTCAGTTTTGTGAATCGAGCATTTAATACTGAGATTTAAACACCAGTTTTATGCTCAAAATAATATATACTGTTTTAATCAGTTTAAAGAAACAACCACGTTAGGATATAACTGCTTAGTTTTTGTGTCATGGTCAAAGTCTAAGTACTTCTGGGATGCTTTGAGTGGTATAATGTAGCAAGGGACAGGACTGCACAATGCTAAATGGAAAATAGGTAGGGTTAACTAGTTAGTTATGGACCAACAGTTGTTTACTCTGGAACACGATCTTTTTGGAGCTGCCTGCTGTTTCAGATTTTATGCCTGAGTATTAAAACCCAGCTTGAGATGTGTCGCATGTCCTTACACTGACCAAGGGCCAACTTGTAGATTACAGCAAAGTGTTAAAAAAGAGAAGAGGCTATCTGAAAGTAAACATTAGCCTGATAAATTTCAAAGAGAAACAAGTTGTTTAGCATGCTGTTTCTATCTTGTTTTGTGACAATATACAAAAATATGGGGATGATTAAATTAAAAAATACGTATATTTTTAATTAAAAAAATAATAAATCCGGTATTAGAACAATATGCTCAATTATTACTACTATAATATCACCTTTTTCATCACCATAGTGTCCAAACTTTGCAGTTTCCATTCCATGTTTTTCTCCCAGTCACTGTTGGAAACAATCTATTCTTAGTTCAGGAATAAGGAACACACATGTGAATAACTGGAATTTTTCTAATTTGAATTCTGGTTCATCTGGTGCAGACGAAAACACTTCGTGCCATTGATTGTTTACAGTTACTCCCACCAAATCTTTAGCCTTCTGTTATATATAAAGAGGCAGTCATCTAATCCCGAGTTCTTTCATGACTTAATCCTATTAGAAGGCACAACAGTGGTATTGGAAACAAGGTGAGTCCGTGAAACACACACAGGAAACAGCTCCTTGGTAAGAGTAAATAACTATTTTTTTCCTTCTTCGTGCATTTTCTACCAGAAGTGGCTTTTGGTCAGTCAAAAATGGAGAACGAATTTCAGTTAAAACTATTTTTTTTTGTTGTTAAAGCTTGTAAATTTTGTTAAATTACATATCCAAACATGATGACTAAATGGAGTACTAATGGATGACTAATGTGTGCTGTTCCAGTTAATAGCTAATGAAATGTTTTAGGTAAAGCTTATGGGCATCACCCAGTTCCTAATCAAACGTAGGATATTCCTCAGAATTGAAGTTTAGCTTTCTGGTACTTTACCTTATTTCAGTCTGATATCCATCTTGAGATTGTCTAGCTTCTCAGTACGTGACCTTTACTATTTTCACAAGGGATCTAAAGAAACAGGAGAAATTCTGAAACACCGTGTTCTACTTAATTAGCGAGACATCCTCCAGAGCTGCTTTGCAGAAAGCCTTCAGGTGATCTCAGCTTGAGTAAGAAAATCAACAGATGGTAATTCAAACAGAACCATGAGTCAAGGAATTTAGCATGTGGTTGGGGAATAATGTTACATTTCTATGAAGATGAAAAATTATGAAGATAAACAACAGTTTATCATTGGTCAACATAAAGGCAATACATACAGAATATATCAAACACTTTTTATATTTTACCAGGAACTTCAGACCAAGTAGTTGTGAAGATGTGAACGCTGGAGACAGATCATTTTTTGCACAGTGGCACTACTGTAGCTAAACATTTCATTACAGATGTCAGGCCTGTGCATCAGCTGCAGGGCAGAGTAGGCTATTGGTAACATGAATATCTCATAAAGCAAGGGAACTTCATGAATACATAGACCTTGTTTTATTATAAACCGAGAATTTTAAGGTGCCTGAGGTGGAAGAATAGGGGAGCTGAGACTATTTGAAAACTGAATCAATGAATATGTGAGTGCAGATCTACAAATCTAACATGAAATGTTCAACGTGAGAAATTTAATCTAACATGAAATGACATTTTTCTGAAAATAACAGAAATTCTTCCAAAAGTGGACTGAATTATGAAGAAAATGGCCTGCTGTGATGATAAGAAAATTCTCATGAGAACAACCTCTAATACATAAGCAGATGATGAGGGAAAGGATATTTTAAATGTAGTTGTAAAGACTGCTTTCAGAATCCATGTGTCAGTAGAAATACTTCCAGACTTCTAGAAACCCACAGAGTCATAGCGATACACTAATTTGTGTCTCATTTTCCCAGCATCAGCATCTTGGATGGTTAAATTACTTTGTTCTTGTTTGGGGAAATTCTTGTAGGACTATTACTTAGGGGTTTTTGTGATGTGGTGTAATAACTACCATGTGCAGATGGTATGTCCAAGCAGCATGGACCAGCATACCACGAAACTTCAGATTGCCTGTGCCACGTATGATACGATCTCATTTATGGGACAGCAAATACCGTGAGGACCAGGAAACTGAGGCTATTCAGTGTTAATGGATTCCCTGATCTAGCTGTAAGCCAGTTCTTAACCATCACTTTAACAGTGTTCTTAGAAGGTACTCTGGGAACAAGAGGAAGATTGATTATCGTCTTCACAAGAGGAGGAGGATGTGGAAGTTTCCTGTTAGGATAAGCAAGTTTTCTAGTGTCTTACAGCCATTTGTGAATGTAATCTTGGAACTGTAGTTAAGAACTCATTTTTCAAAATGTTTTCACTGAAGTTTCGGTGCAGGTGATTCTTCAGTAACATTAAAACAGCTGATTCCTGAAGTGAATAGAGGTGTCAGCGAGTGTTTATGGCTTAGCTTAGGCAGTCCCAAATTCTTGTGAGCACCGAGGCAGTGAGTACAGGTGGAACAAAGATGGTTTCTGTTCCACTGCCAGAGGAATTCATGTCACTTGTCCAGGCACGATCACACCATTAGTAATGACCATGACAGAGCTAATGCTTCTCTTTCAGTACCAGGGAGATGGCAGCTACGAGTGGAAGAGTTGGTGGCAATATATTGGATGTGAGAGCAGTAAAACAAATCTCTCTTAGCTGGACAGGCGCCAGCTTATCCTGCCAAGTTACTGACACTACGAAAGGAGACTCAATGACTGTTGCTTTGGATGGGTGTTGCCAGAAAGATTGCTGTTGTTCCTTAGAAGAAAATTTTTTTTCACCATCAGGTTAGCAAACAAATGCCACAAAAGTCACTTAGCAGCAGATGTAAAGGGAGGAGGCTACAGGTGAAACTGTCACCTTTCTGCTCAGAGGGGAGGATATTCAGGTTTCCATCAGGTTCAGTATGTAATAAATGACGAGGGCGCTTAAGATACACTTACAGCTTAGTAAAGAAACAAGAACTGCAAGTCCATTTGCAGTGAAGTGATCAGCATCTTGGGGACTTCGAAGACTTGCTCCCAAACAGGGAAGAACCGGTGGTAAATGTGGCCTCTTGGGCTGTAGTCCTTACAGTAGTTCAGTGGAAGACTTAGAAGAGTAAACAGCAGAGGACTTTGGACTTCAGACCAAAGTTCTGCTTAGTTAGGGAATGGGGAAGGAGAATTCCCTGGGAAGCTGCCCCAAAGGGAGAAATATCCTCGGAAAAGCTGATTTTTCCAAAAGCTTGCTGAGAGCTCAGTAACATTCTCACATGCAGGAACAATCTGTCGTGCAGTTAGTCTGGGAATTTTGACAGAAAGCCTCCACCTGTGAAAATGTAATGATGGATGGCATGAAAAAGGCTCAATGTCTTTTTTTTCCTCATTTTTCCCAAGCAAAGCTTGCTCCCAGACCTGTGTGTAAAACAGTAAAGTTTTGGAAAAGAGGCAGTAAATAGAGTAACACAAGAGTAACAGTGTCATCTTCCTTTCTGAAACAGAATATGTTGTTTTTTCAAGAAGAGGGGGAAAAAAGTTCTTAATCCAATTTTTTTTGTATTTCAATGTCCTTCTTGTGAAGAACCTATAATCGCTAACTACCTTCTTTTTTTTTTTGCTTTAGAATAACCTCTAATATTATAATGACCTTAAAAAACAAAACCCACTATCTTAAAGCCATCTGTAATGCCAGCACAGTTATGGTTGGTGGAACAGACACTGCTACCCAACTCAGCCTTATCCCACCTACTGAGGAATTAAGGTTTGGTCACCATCACCTGTATGTCCTTCCTGATAGCAAAACAGAAGGTGCCCCCATCAGCTTCAGCTGGTCAAGTCTGCTGTCTTTGGCTTATAAGCACCAGAAATAAAACCTTCAGTATCCAAAGAAACACTTCATTATCAGCTCCTAAGAATCACTTGCATGGTTCACTGAAGCTTTCTTTGTGGAAAAGTTTGTGTTTCCCAAAAATACTGGCTGGCTCTACCCTTTCAACAGGAAATTCCATGCTGCTGCAACCCCTGCTGATGTAACTTGACAAATACTTTAACATAACATTTATTTTCAACTGATGCTGGAGAATTGTGTCCTTCTCAAAATACATTTAAATAAATGTTCTTTTTATATTTTGTCTTTTCAGGTACGATACTTGTGGCTTTTGTATGGAAATCCTTCCTCGGATACCCTGAGACGCCAACTTCTGAATTTTAGCAGAACTACTTCAAAAAAATAGTTTCAAGAAAGTTAAATTACAGCCACCTGCAGAAATGAATCTTACAGAAAGATGCTGAAATCAGCTTACACACCACCTGTCAATTGTATTTTCAGATTTCATGTTTTGGAATATTTCACTTAAAGCTTTGTATTCAAAAACTTACTTTGTAATAGCGTATCAGGATGCTGAGAGTACCTGCCAACAGTTTCTGTTAAGCCATACGAATGTGAAGGACTGTTAGAACACTGCAACTTTGTCACTTTAGCCGTAAGTGCCGTTCGCTGACCTTAATTACAGTGGCATATAAAACTAAGTTTAGATAAAAACCCGGTCCTTTCAGGGTTTGATTTTACTGGATTCTTCCCATAAATGGCTCCTGTGAAAATGAAGCTGAAGATTTCATTCTTAGATTGATCTCAACATACTCCTGCTTGCCATACACGTACCTCTGAGAGGAAGAGAGGCTGGCTGCTTGCTTTTCTACTCCCTAGAAGAATCTCCACAGTTTTATTCTAGAGGTAACCTACACCAAAAGCAAAAACCTGTAGGACCAGCAGTGTTTTACTAATACCCAAGCGCAGGTAAGTAACCCCTCTTTATTTCAGGAAGGCTTTGCCCCATCCTCTCCCTGTAGTTTATTGAATATTGATCTTGTTTGAGAAGAATGTTAACGAGGTACTGTAACAATTCAGTAGACATGCAGGTAAAAGTGATTATAGAGGGGAGAAAAAAAAAAAACACAACTTTATCCCAGCTTGCAGTCTTTTGCACACAGTAGAACAGACACAGTAAATAGGGGTAAATCACATGGAAGGTGATGCATAGGTGGTTTTATGCAACTCCTATCAGATATTTTTCTTGATTAAATTCAGTTTTTCACTTCACTAGATTTGAAAAGCAAGATGGTTAACAGGTTATATAAAAATTCCAGTACTAGACCCCTCTCTACTCATTGTTTGTTCAAACTTTGTTCCCATTGCTGATCCTATTCAAAGAGGTACAGGAAGAGTCAAACAAGCTTTTTGCACTAAAATTGTGAGGGCTGCTATTGTCGCTGTGCTTTTTGCAAGAGCTTGGGAAATAGTTTCATTTCCTACTTCTTGCTACTACTTTTTTTCCTCATTTCCTACTACTTTTTTTTCCTCATTTTAATTTCTAAGGCATGTTTAGATTATACTGTGAAATGAAATCACTGTTTGGACATGTTTTTCATATAAAATTCTTAATATATTAACTGTGTTCAGTCATTTAAAAAAAAAAATACTAATACCCCAAAGAGAAATAGAACTGCTGGGTTATCATCATTCAGCAGCACTCTGATCCTGGTGCGAGTTGGCTCGCGGAAGGAAAGAAGCTTCAAGGCAAGGGCTACACCCCAGCACGCTGTGTGCCAGATAAAGCGTGATCCTTCAGCCGTTTGGGTATTCAGCCATTTATTTATACCTCAGCCGTGGAGCTGTAACAAGGAACAAACATTACAGAGCTGTAACAAGGAACAAAGCTGAGGCATGACCACATACTTGTGGTCTTCTGCTTCTAAAGGAGACTTGTCAAGAGGCTGCTACCTGTCACTGCCTTGCTTTACTGCTTTTTATCCCTTTTAAGGTGAGCCATACATTGTGTGTGGTTTGGTTTTGTGTTTTTTTCCCCTGGGGCTTGCGTTTCCTGGTATCCTCAAGCCCAGTTTTTAGCCTCATTTCTTATGGAAGTGAACCTTACGTAATGAATTAATCTGCACATCTCCTCTGAGCCCCTAAGGTCCAGAGGATAAAGGTCTCAAACCTCGGAGAGCATCGAGATAAAAGGGAAAAGAGAAAGCAGAGAAACACCTACAGGAAGCCCAGTGTTGTTAGAGACCCTACTTCCATGTCATTTTTGAAGGTCTGCAATCAAAGTCCGTAAAGCACAGAGGGCAGCTCTGATTTCTGTAGCTATGTTATTTATTTTGGCGTAGTATACACCTTAACAGTGATACTTCCTATGTAGCTGGGTAATTAGTAAGCTGTTGCTCAATTTCTAGTCACTGGATTTTAAGTTACTGCTAAAAAAAACAAACAAGCCTTAAATTGAGTAAACTAAGGGGAAATAAAAGCAAAGAAAAAAGGAGAAAGAACATAAACGTTAGAAATTGAAAAAAAAATAACCTTTTTTTAGTAGTACAGAAAATATTTTTACATTCAAAGTAATTAATGTTTACGAAGGGTTTCCCAGAATGCTTACAAATAGCTCGAATGCAAACTTTCATTAAAGATAAAACTTGCAAGTCTACATTGGACAGCGCTTAACCTTACTGGGGGCTCATCCAGATTTGCTTCCACCTGACCAAAATTAATCTCACACCATCGCTTTGACTAGAAGCATTGTAAAGCAGCTGGATTTGGAGTTATCAACAGAAATTCTCCCTCCTAGAGCTTCCTGCTGCTTGGACACAGGGCAGAGTGCTAAGCACAAGGCTGCAGCCACCCTACACGTTAATGCTGCCTGTCTGCTGTGATACCTAACACAGTCTGCAGTTTAGTGTGAAAAACAACAGAAAGAGCACACTTCAGCAATTTAGAGTTACACCAAAACAAACAACAACAAGAAATACCGGTCTCTTTTAGCCACAAACAGTAATTTGAAATTTTATGAGCTCTCCTTCTGTGGTTTCTATCAAGGAGCTAGTAAAACAGTATGATTAGAAAAATGCAAGGCCTACATGCTGCTACCTTTTTACCTGCACCACAGAAAGACATAATTCAAGAGCGAAGTTAATGTTGGTAGGTCATAATCAACACTTTTTCTTCTCTGCAGCTCAAGCAGCTGTTTGGCTTCATTGCTTTAATCCACTTAGCTCAGCTTTGGGAGGCTCAGCAACGAACAAAAACCTAAGTGTTAACGTCACAGAACTTCGATTTTCCTTTCAGGTCAAAGCGAAATAGCAGCAAACGGTAACTGGCATTCCTGCTGCCCCCACATGAAAATAATTCAAATAAAAGAAAATAATTCAAATAAAAGAAGATAATTCAAATGTGCTGGCATGGCCCCACGGCAGAAACATCACAAAGCAGAGAAGTGCAGCAGGAGAAGGGCCAGCAGGACCAATCCTTAGTGATCTAAATTTGGGTTCCTAAATCTGGGCTGCGCCACAGAGGACTCCTATCCTACAGAGGCACTTTGCAAATATTCTGGCCCTTCAGTCTCACCTGTGGGTAACTGATGAAAATAGCTTCACTTTTACTATTATAATAGAGCTCAAAACTCGAGGGATGTCAGCTCAGAGCTCCCAGCAGTTTGTCGAGGTAAAAGACCGAGAACTGCAACACACAGGTGGCTGTGAGATACAAAAATCTTAGTTTATTTAACAGTGCTGTTAACATTTAATACAAAGACACAACCCAGTTCTCATTTTCAGGACTTCATAGGTTTTATTCCATCTCTACCACCCAAACTTTGCTCCCATACAAATGGAAGGGACAACAGTGAACTGATACCAGTTACTTGAGGGGCATGAAGCTGAGCTTTGCTTTTCATCCCTGTCTGACCTTATTTTCTTTCAGCTGAGCTCTGTAACATTTCCATTCCTCTCCATTACTCAATGAACAGGTACAAAAATACGGGAAGTTCTAGGACAATCTAAAATTCTGCTCTACGTAAAGTTGTATTTCTGCAGTCCTAGAACTCCTTCTTTGAAACGACCCCTGCCAAGCCCCATTTACGTTAGACGGGAGAGGTTTTATTACTTGTTTTGTGTGTGTGTGTTTTTAAATAACCCCATAGTGGTCACAAATGTCAACCCCTTTTTTTAAACATCTATAAAAGCATTTATAGACCGAGATGTCTAAGCGCAGATCATTAAAAGAAAGGTTAACTCCCGACAGTCACTGCGATGCCTTCAGTTTTACAGCTTACTCTGCAAGTGCCACAAGGAAGAATCTGAAAGACACAAGACACCACGTTTACGTCAGCAGCACCACAAGAAACGATTATTAATCTTTCCAGTAGCCACCCAGAGGACAGCACTTTAATTAAAACGCACTAATTTGCAGGAGGATTGAGCACCTTTGTCCCTGACAGACCCAAACTCAGGCCGGCACGCACGGACAGCCGGCTGCATCCCTGTGCCAGGGCACCACGTCACGCCGCCACGCACCACTTGGGCCAGAACACTGCAGCCTCGTGATGCGAGGGACAAAATGCCACGCACCACGAGACCAAGTGGGAACGTCCCCCCCTGAACCACCAGCGAGTCTTCCAGGAGCTTCAGTGGGAAACTGCCACATCGCATTTGGGTAACGAGCAGTGACGTGCGACACGAGCAGCCCACAAGGGCGCTGCTTCAGAGGCAGGGAGCGCAGTGCTCTCTGAGCAGCGATTGTTTTTGCTGCTTGGAAAGCCAAAAGGACCAAGCTGCTCCGAGAGGATAACAGCCAGCTCCCTCCTTGCCCGTATTTTGATGGCGCAGAACCTTTGATGGTGCAGAACCAAGCAGTCTTTGTGCTCACGCTTGTTAGCAGAGCGATGAACACCTCCACGAGCTGTTCTTATATCACCCTTCCAGTTCTTGCTGCGGGTTTTCTGAGATTCCTTAAATTGCACCAACAGCACGAGAGCGCCCTGCGCAATCACCTGCTTTGCACGGAGTAAGGTGCAGGAAGAATCCCACCCTCCAAAGCTTTTAGGGACAGAGCGTGGCATTTGCTTTGCCAGAAGATCAACCAACGCCACTTCCACCAGCATTTCGGGTTCCTTACAGAGCTGCCACCAGCCAGCAGCTCCCCTGAATCCTGCTAGGTTCAAACCAGGCCAACAAGCCCTTGAATTTGAATTTTAAACAGATGGCTGTTAAAAATGGCTGCTTTATTTTTATCTTCATAAAACCACGGGCAGAAATCTCGGAGACAAAGCCAGCAGAGCTAAGCTTTCCATTCAGTATCTGAGAGTCACTGCATCTAGAGCTTGGTTTTAAAATGTGTACAGGGCCACCAGCACCTCGACTTTATTTGCAAGAGCTCTGACACCACAGAGCAAATGCTAATTCAGGCCCAATGGCTGGGATCAGTGAGCATGTACTCGGAGACTTTCAGAGCTGCAGGAGTTTGGGAACAAATTAAAAGAAGCAGTGGAGGAGGAGAGCAGACACACACACCATCTTTCCACCACAACCTTTCTCAGGGACCACAGCCTCTTCCTCAGCGCCGCTATAACCTCCCTCTGACTACTGACCCATTTTCACTCTTTTTTTTTTCCAGCTTTCTTCCTATTTGTCCCCTTTCCTTCCTTCCCCCTCAGCTTTTGGCTGTCTGCCCCGCAGCTTCTTTTCTCTGGCAGTCAAGTGGAGCAGTGAAGCGGGGAAGAAGCGCAGCCGTGGCAGCGCTGCACATCTCCCAGTGATGTAGGGCACTTGTGGACCCCTACAAGAGATGACTAAAAACTCCCCACGCTCCCAATAACCACAGCGACCTTCTCCTTCTCCCAGCTGCCATCATGCCAACACCACGAGACATTTCCCGTCCGCACGTTAGAGGAGGAAGCCCTCAGAAGCCACGGGAACTTACAGCAGCACGCGTCCTCCTCAGTGATCAACTTCTGCATCTTCAAACTGCCCCGCCACTACTGGTGCCATGTCCACCTCCATCCCATCTGCAAAAAAAAACAGCCAGTGCCACTCAGCGCCGCAGGCTTGGAGGGGATCTTAGCATCCAAAAGAGAGCGAGTGCCCTCTGCTGACAAAAGATCAGCAAAGCACAAAACGCTTTGGCTGAACTTCTGAGAAACACTGACGTGCTCATAATTCTTTTTTTTTTTTTTCCAGCTGCATCAGCCGGTCCCTTAAAGACATCCCCACATCTCACCCTGTCTTATTAAAGGACTTAAATACCAGATTTTAAATACTTCATTATTTTTTTTTTAAATGAAGTTTTGCTGTAACAAATGGTGATTGCTTGTAACAGCTCTAGTTGGGCTCAGCTGGAGAGAAGCCAGATCCTGTTCTCCAGCAGCTCTCAGCAATCAGCAAGTTGAGGACGGGAGCAGCTGCCCCGTGCTGCAACGTCAAAGAGCAGCAACTCTGAAAGCGAGCAGCCCTGGGGACTTTAATAAGGGCAGGAAACCAAGGAGCTGTACCAGAGCAAATAAGATCAGGGTGGCTAATAAAGATGATAAATTTGACTCTGAGACATTTGACGTACTGGCTGTTCAATTTTTTTCCCCAATTTTCAAGATGTCGGGGTTCAGAAACCAGAAAATTTTCTAATGAAGGGCTGCGCAAACACAAGTAAGCCACCTAAAGTTATCTTTGTATAAAATTGAGTCACAAAGCTGTGGAACAAAATCTACGAACAACTGACAAAGGAAATAAGATTAAAAAAATGATCCACGCGAATCAGAAAAAAAAAAGTGATTATTGTGCTTTTAGCTCTTCTAGGCAAGGGGATAGCTAGAAATCACAACAGCTACATCGTTTTCAAACAGCAATCCTTGAAAAGATTTCAAGGCATTCTAAAACAATGAGATTTATATAAAATAAATTAAAAAATACATTACTCAAGTGAAAGCAGCATTGGAAAAAAAGGGAAAATTTAGAGATCTTTCCATCAAGAAGAAATATTACTACTTAAATATACGCTTAAACAATTAGCAGCATTCAGAGATGGCATCCTTCAAAAAGCTGACTTAGAAAAGCAGGTAGGATGTGTGAGGTTTTTGGGTTGTTTGTTTTGTTTTTTCAATCTGTTGCACTACATTTCCAAGATCCCAAATTCACGCTGAACCCCAAACAGAACTATTAGCCCGCAGCGTGCTCAGCCCTGGTGTTTAGGGACAAGGCAAGCTGCAGAGCCACCGCACTCAGCAGTTGTTTAGGAAGAGCAAAGAGCGTCTTACCCTCAAACTCCCGTATCGAGTCCTCCGTCCTCACCCCAGCCATGTTGTACTGGCTGCTGACAGACTGTGCCAGCATGCCCTCCAGCCTCTCCAGGGTGGCCTGGCCTTCTGCGGTTAAATGCGACAGCCCCTCCTCGTACGTGTAGAAGGTCGGGATGTCGCCCTGCTCCAGCTCTGCAAGACAAGCCCGTGGCAAAAAGAACGTTTAGGTGAGATAAGTTGGTTTTTGGTTGTTTTTGGTTTTTTTCCCCAAAAGAAACAGCTCTTACGAACCGCGTGCCTCAACGTCGTACTCCTCCCCTTCGTAATCGTTGTCCGAATCCTCGTCTTCTGGGTCGGGGTGCAGAGCCTGGCATTCGCACATGGCTGAGAACATGGCTTCCACTGGGGAAAGAGAACACAACCGCCTTGTGGGCACGTGGCCGAAGAAAAGATGCTGCCCGTTTCCCTCCAGTTGGCTGCCGTGATAAAAAACTCCTTTATTTCTTCACCAAGACCTCACAAGAAGCAAAAAGTCCTGGACTGAAGGACCAGAGGGACTGAGAATATTCTTTTACCAAAACCCACTGAGTTTGTACTTAATAACATCACCAACAAGCAGCCAGGCTAGGAAGAAATCAGATTTCCTGGATCCAGCCAAGTGCTTTATCTGGTACACCTCCTCGTGTACTAGATCCTGCAAGGAACCCTCAGGTTCTTAAAGTTTGGATACAGCAGCAAGCTCTGCACAAAACAAATACATTCACATTTGCAGAGAGCTTGTAAGAACAGCCAGCATTAAAACTTCAGCCCAGCAACCAGACCTCAAAGTTAATTAATAATAATAACCAGTAATTAATAACCATTTCCCTCTTCACTTACGGGCCGATTTGTCGCTCGGTACGAATCTGAATTCCGCTATTGGCTCAACATCATCGTCGCTGTCTTCCTCCTCCCCTTCGGCCATGGGAGCCTCTTTCGTCTCCTCTTCTTTAGAGAAAGTCAGATGTTAGAGAAACGTGTTTATTTTGTCCAGAAGAGTCGGGTTTATTCTTTAGAAAGAATAAAACCAGAAACCTGGACACAAATCCACAAAAAGCACAAAAAACACGCTCCCACCCGCACTGCAGGCACCCAAGGTCCTCTCACAGCACCTGGACAACACTCGCAGTGCGCACACAGGCTTGATTTACGATTCCAGGAGTCTACATTTCCCTCTCCTGAGCTCTCCTGAAGTACCTGAACGCACATCTGATCAGTGCTAAAGCAAAACCACAATTCACAATCATTTTCACTTACCTGTGTAGCTATATCTAACCAGATTTTTATATATCTGCCTCAAGATATCTTTACCTTTAAGATATAGATTTGATATATATATTTTTTAAGTCACAGATGAATTTTATGGATCCTTAATAATCCTTAAAGCTTCCAGTTTGGCCCCTCCCAGGGTCTGACGTTTCCAGAAGCACCCAATTTCTTGTGTTCTTAGCAAGCCAGCAAGGGGGTGAGTAGAAAGGATCCTCAAAGCCAAGGACAACTGTGAGTAAAACCTCACTTCCTGACCTCTGCGCCCCACGTAGTTGAATAATTAAGCACAAGGTGGTGTTCTGGTTTCTGCAAACACAAAATCCACGCAGAGGATGGCTGCAGTTCATGCCTTCGTGGCTGGGGTCACCGAACTGACAGCTTCAAAATTGTTTTCCCCAGAAAAACGAGAATACAGTGAGGCTGTTGCACAAAGAGGGGCTTTTCTCACACACAGAATTGGCAATGCCGAGCACACTGAGAGGCCAAGAAGCTGCCAGCCTGTACCCCAAAAATAAAGCTCCCGGGGAAGCTCCCCAGTCCTCATCCAACTGACATCCCCAGGCTCAGCTCGCTGCTGCTCCATCCAGCGCTTTGCTTTCAGGGAAGCCAACCCCCAACTGCCTTTTTCTACGAACAGCTTGAGGACAAGGCACATAAACACAGGGCACAGCAAAAACTTCCAGGGGAAGAACAAAATGTACCCTGCCCGGCTGGAAAATCGAGACTCCTGCAGCTGACGAAGTGGAGAGGTTTGGATTTAACTCAGTAGCTAAAAAATTACAGGGCAGGGAGAGATTTGGAAACTGAACATTTGGGTTTCTCCTATCTGGAAACATAGAATTCACGGAGTTAAAAAATAAGAAAAAATAATAATAATGAAAAAAATAAATCAATCTACTAAGGATTTATAGATGAGAACTATCACAGGAGGAGTTTCAGATTCTCAAATGCTTATCAAAATGAATTAGAAGTTGGAAGTGATCTAGTGTGAAGATCTTTCTTCACACTAGGCACGGTTCACTTCAGAGGAAATACAATTAAAAGTGAGGAAGAAGAATATTAGCTGTAATCTTTGTAACGACAGACTGTCAGAGAATATTAGCAGCACGACAGAAGGAAATAACGAGAAGAATTAATAGTGTAAAATCATCTCGGGCTCCTGAGATTCCAGCATGTAGATAATTTAAAGAAAAATTAAAGGCCAGCTTCTGACCTTTAACTACAACGGCCAGGGGGATGAAGAGGAAAGGAGGCCTGATGAAGACTGAATGCTTGTTACTCTCCAGCTGATGTGGAAGAGTTTGTGACACACTTAATAAAGATATTAAAGGGCCCACCAGAAAAAAAAATAAAAATTGATATATCAAAAAAAATAGAAAACCCTCAAGCAAACAAAGAAATAGAAAGCTTGTTTTCTGCAGGTAAAGAGCACGACTGGCCAAAATGTTCTTTTTTTGGAAATGTGCAAAGATCCATCAAGCTCAGTAACACAAGCTATGATCTTTTGGTTTTGTTTTTTAAGGGCAAACCAGGATGAAAGCTTCCAGGGTGATGGGAAGCAGCAGGAATTCACGAAACCCAGAGAGGGAAGCAACAAGGGCAGAAATTCAGTAAGACAAAAACGATGCGTAAGCACTGGAATCAAGGGGAGACAGCAGCCAAAGAAAATTGTTTAAAATAATTGCGAGAGAGCAGAGAACCAGGCTGCAGTGGCTCTACCTGCTCCTAGCCACGTGCCGAGGTGCAGCAGAACCCAAACTGCACGCAACGGGGAAACTTTCCTTTAAATCAGTTACCCCAAACCAAAAGGAAAATGGACAATAACACGTGAACAAACCAAAAATCAATTAAATTGGTTGAAAACACAGATGGCTCCCATCTGGAGGACGGGACGGCGCTGCTCGGAGCGGGCAGGAGCCCTGCGTGGGGCACGTACCTTCAAAGTTGGCGTTGACCATGACGTAGAGGTGCTCCCAGGGGAAGGCGCTCAGGTCCCTGGACACGGCGTGCAGGCTGATGTTGGGGTAGTCCAAGGAGAAGCCGACGCCGGAGTTTTCCACCCAAGACAGGCGGCTAAAGAAGGGGGGGGAAAAAGAAAAAGAGGAGTTAGAACGATAGAGGAATCAAAGGTACCTGAGTCATGCCTGCAGAGATGGAAAGTGACACCAAAAAGTAACAGAGAGATCCCACAGCACAATGTGCTGCTTGAGCTCTCAAATGCTGTGGGTTTTTTTGGGGTAGAGGACATCCCTTTTGTGGAGCCGGGAGCTGACTCAATGGTCCCCATGGGCTTCTTCCACCTCAGGGTATTTTAGGGTAGCATGAGAACAAACAGAAGTACGGAGCAGCAGAAAGCGAGAGGACAAAACCAACAAGAATGCCACAGAAGCCTCCTGGTGTCAGGAAACCAGGCGGAAAGCAAGAGCTGGTGAAGTGGCGGCGAGGATTTCCCCCACACACGCCTCGATGGGGCAGCTTTCCACGCTCTGACAAGGCAGCACGTGCACCCAAAGGCTCTTTGTGCTCCGGGCTCTGGTTCTGCCCCTACAAGCGCTGGCATTTTAGGATGCCGGTGAAAGCTTCACGCCGTGCCCCAGACACATGGGAGCTGCCTGGGGGACTCGCAGGCGCCTCGCACGATGTTTTGAGATCCAGTTCGGAGAAAACTCGGTGCTGTAAGTACTGACGGCAGCGGCTGTGTGAACAGAAGCCCTTCTGTCTGTGGCCGAGCAGCTGAGCACAGCAGCAACTGGAATTGCGGGGAGATTCCTCTCCTGGAGGAATGAATGCAACAGCACCAAGTGCTGCTGGCCTCACAGCCCTTCCAGTAAGGGTGGTTCTGAGTCAGAGTTAGCAGGATGCTCACAGTTTGGTGTGAATTTTAGGTCAAAACTTGGTTTTATGACAACTTTGTCACTGCAGGAATAGCCTATGCTTAAGGTACTTTTCAATAAGTAAAGGAAACTCAGAAATTCATTAATAGCTGGCTTCTTCAAGTGTATGCCTCAGAAAGAGTTTAAAAGTAATTATGAAGAGTTAGAGAACATGGAAGCAGTATGGTTGGGAAAACCCTTCAAGATCACCTGCTCCAACCACCCCCCTACCACCAATGTCACCACCAAGCCCTGTCCCCAAGCACCACGTCCAACCTCTCCTTGAACACCCCCAGGGACGGGGACTCCCCCACCTCCCTGGGCAACCCGTCCCAAGGCCTGACCGCTCTTGCTGAGCAGAAATGTCTCCTCATTGCCAACCTGAGCCTCCCCTGGCACAACTCGAGGCCGTTCCCTCTGCTCCTGGCCCTGGTTCCCTGTGACCAGAGGCCGCCCCCCAGCTCCCCACCCCTTCCTTTCAGGCAGTTGCAGAGAGCAATAAGCTCTGCCCTGAGCCTCCTCTTCTCCAGCCCAAACCCCCCCAGCTCCCTCACAGGACTCGCGCCCCGCACGGCTCCCTCCATGCAGCGGTTAAACACCGCCTGCCCCGCACAAACCCCCCCAAATCCCCTCTCCTCGGCTCCCCGCGCACCTCTCGGCGATGTACAAGGTGCCGGCTCCCAGGGAGCGCCCCGCCAGCAGCGCCTCGGTGTCGGGCTGCCGGTGCCGGACCCCCTGAGCGGGCGGCGGGAGCCGCTTGAGGAGCGCCATGGCGCCGCCGCCGCCTCCTCCTCCTCCTCCCTCAGCCGCCCTCGGAAGCGGAAAGCACGGCCCCGCCGAGCGCCCCCCGGTGGGGCGGGAGGGAGCGGCGCCGCCGCCATCTTGGAGCCGTTCCCGCCTTCGCTGAGGGGAGCGGGGCCGCCCGTGTGGTGGCGTGAGGTACCGTGGCACACAGGCATCATGGCACGGTTGCAACCTAACATGATAGTAACATGGAAGCATGGCAAGCACCATGGCACCATGGCATCGTGTCAGTCACCATGGCATCATGTCACCATGTCAGTCATTGTGTCACCATGTCAATCACTAGGGCGCCATGTCACCATGGCAGTCACCATGGTGCCATGTCAGTCACTGTGTCACCGAATCACTGTCACCATGTCACTGTGTCAGCCACCATAGCACTATGTCACAGTATCACCATGTCAGCCACCATGGCACCATGTCAGTCACCATGTCACGGTGTCAGCCACAATGGCACCATGTCACAGTATCACCATGTCAGCCACCATGGCACCATGTCAGGCACCATGTCACTGTGTCACTGTGTCAGTCATCACTGCACCATGTCAGTCACCACGGCACCATGGCAATCACTAGGGCACCGTGTCACCATGTCAGTCACCATGGTGCCATGTCAGTTACCATGGCACCATGTCAATCACTGTGTCACCATGTCAGCCACCGTGGCACCATGCCAGTCACCATATCACTGTGTCACTGTGTCAGTCACTATGGCACCATCTCAGTCACCATGTCAGTTAACCATGTCACCATGTCAATCACTGTGTCACCATGTCAGCCACCATGGCACCGTGTCACCGTGTCAATCACCATGGCACCATGTCACCATGTCAGTCACCATGGCACCATATCACCATGTCAGTCACCATGTCACCATGTCACCATATCACTGTCTCACTGTGTCAGTCACTGTGTCACTGTGTCGGTCACCATGGCACCATGTCAGTCACCATGTCACTGTAGAGCTGTGTCATCATGGCACCCCAACACGGCGCTGAGGTGATCTCCAATTCGTGGCAGGAATACTTTGGGCTATGAGGCTCTCTTGGGCTGCTAACAAAGGCAAAAATAAATCAGCAGAGCCCCTTCTCAGCAGCCATCCCCACACACTCAAAGGGGAATTTCAGAGGGTGGCTGGCACCGCAGTGCCTGAGCAAGGCACATGAAGAAGCTGGGGAAGGGCCTGGGACACAAGTCCTGTGAGGAGCGGCTGAGGGACCTGGGGGGGTTTGGGCTGGAGAAGAGGAGGCTCAGGGCAGAGCTTATTGCTCTCTGCAACTGCCTGAAAGGAAGGGGTGGGGAGCTGGGGGGCGGCCTCTGCTCACAGGGAACCAGGGCCAGGAGCAGAGGGAACGGCCTCGAGTTGTGCCAGGGGAGGCTCAGGTTGGCAATGAGGAGACATTTCTGCTCAGCAAGAGCGGTCAGGCCTTGGGACGGGTTGCCCAGGGAGGTGGGGGAGTCCCCGTCCCTGGGGGTGTTCAAGGAGAGGTTGGACGTGGTGCTTGGGGACAGGGTTTGGTGGGTGATACTGGTAGTAGGGGGATGGTTGGACCAGGTGATCTTAGAGGGCTTTTCTGACCTTAATGATTCTGTGATCACAGCCTTCAATCTGCAGCAGTGGAGTTATCTCCATCTCTTGAAAACTGTCGCTGAGGCAGAACTGCTGCGAAGCTCTCTTCTCCCTCAGCAGGCAAAGCTCTTCAGGTTGGCAAATCCATCAGCTGCAGCAGGGCAACGTGTCCCGAAAGACCCCCTGCAACTGTCAGCCTGCCACCATGGTTTGTAGCCTTCCCTGTCATCACTTTAAGGAGTTAATTACTCATGTGTGCAAACCCAGCATCTCACAAACACAAAGAGATTATTAACAGAATTGGGTCTTCAGCTTTAGGATAGGATGGGATAGGATAGGATAGGATAGGATAGGATAGGATAGGATAGGATAGGATAGGATAGGATAGGATAGGATAGGATAGGATAGGATAGGATAGGATAGGATAGGATAGGATAGTTCAGTTGGAAGGGACCTTCAAAGATCAAGTCCAACTGCCCGACCACTTCAGGGCTACCCAAAAGTTATCCAAATCCTCTTGAACACTGAAAAACTTTTCCTGCAAAACACTGAACGTTTTTTCTTCTCTGGACTTTTCTAGTCCTAATCTTGGACAGTGAAGAGGCGAAGCAGCGTATTCTGGAAAAAGAAATCGTGTGAAGAAGCCAGCAGGAACGAGAGCATACTCAGCTCTTCTACGCTGAGCCTTTTGAGTGCTTTGGAAAGCTCCTCAGCCACTCCCACCCATTTTGGACTCTTAATTATGCAGATAGTTGTCATTCACACAGATAATCACCTTGACAGAAATCAGAGAGACTTCCACAGCGAGGTGAAATTTAAACATCGCTAGGACAGAGCGAATAAAACGCCAGCAGCAGTAGATGAGGAAACCATCTGCAAGTTCGTCATGCCAAGGAATTACCGAAGTGCTCATCTGGAAACCAAATCCTACAACTTGTCCAGAAACACAGATGAGACTGCAGCAGGCGTTGGGGTGAGCTGAGTTCATTTCTCCTCCAGCATGCCAACGTGAGTTTCTCTCGTGTTGCAGACCACTCCTCCAGGAGCAAACGGGACAAACAGGGCTGTGTTTAGGGCCAGCGGAGAGAGGCAGGTTCCATCCCAGGGTGGTGAAGGATGCCTTAGGACACCCTGTGGGACTCATTACCCAAGGAAACCCATTTCTCTCCCCGGCACTGCCCGCTGCAGGGTGTCCGGTTCAGACTTCAGCATTTACCCCAAGATGATCAGAATCACGGCTCAGAGGCTGTTAAAAATACAAACATAAGATTTTGGCATTTCATTTCCAGCGAGAAGATTCGGTTCGCAGCAATTTCTCACCGCCACAGGGACATGCAGTAGCTCAACTATAGCCAGACACCGGGAAAAAAAAAATTGAATAGTTAAATACTTAAATAATAAAAAAAATATATTGAATATTAAATACGTTTTTAGTGCTTCTCTGCAAGCAGGCGTGTAGTGGTTTTACACGTCTTGGCCTAATTAAACGAGCTCAGCTCATTAAGAATTCCCCACTGCAGTGTGAGGAAACCCGAGTGTTGTAGCACGAGGCAAACACCGAGCTCCATCAGCTCTTCCCCATTGTCAGGGCAGAGAAAAGAAAACTCAATTTTGACCGAATCGGGATAAAACACGGGTTCTCCATTCCCCTGGCAAGGAGAGGCAGCGGCTTCACCACACAGCATGCTTGGCAGGTCGGGTTATTTCAATTTCTCTTTTTATTATGACAATTTACATGTCATATTTATATGAAAGAAATGACAGTAGATATTATAACAAAAAACATTATGAAAGAAAAGTTACACAATTAGGCCTGCGAGCTATAAAATGGCTTCAGGCCCAGCTTATACACAAAGAGTTCTGACCAGAGGACTGTAGTGAGACAACGCTGAACAATTCATTAACAAAAATATTGGCACCAGCCGTAACATTTTCATTCTTTTTTTTTTTTTTTTTTTTTTTTTTACTTCATTTACAAGGAATACAGTATTTAAACAGTTGTGTACTGCGAATCGAAAAACAGCAGCTGTTGTTAAACTGCAGCTAACCCTTCGAGCACTGAGGCCACCGTGACTTCTTCCATTTGGGAAAAGTTTTCATCGCGTGCTTGGCGTGCGGTATCAGCGGTGGGAAGGGGGGGGGGGAGGGAAGACAGTGCAAGCACCACCCGATTTATGTGCAACGAGAAGAACGCTTCCAGTTTTTTGTGGTTGTTTTTTGTTTTTTGTTTTTTTTTTCAGCTCCCACACACGCAGCGTGCGTCCCCTCGGTCCTTTCCCTCTGCCGCGACCCGAGGGATCGGACAGCGAGGTTTGGGACTTGTGAAACTTGTGAAACTCTGCGAGGAGCTCGGTGGGACGTCACCGTGTCAGCTCTGCAGGGAAAGAAACCAAAAATGAGGCCAACGGTGACGGGACCGCTTTTAAGGAACCCAAGGTTTTCTTTGCCACCATGCAAACAGCCCGCGGGAGTAAGACAAAGCTGTATTTCATGCACGTATCTCTTAAATTCCGTAATAATCTTATTTTTTAAGAGACCTGTCTGGCAGTTCGGCTCTAATTCTCGCAGGAGGTTGGAGGATGATCCTACAAGCAAGTAACCCGGTCTGTGCTGTCAGTAAACACACCCAGCCTTTGTCCAGCAGCTCTCTAAAACCTCTGCGCTGCTTCAGACCCGTCGTGCACGCCGACAGCAGCGATGTTCTGCCTTCCAAACACCACCTCGGGGCCACTGCGGGTGTTTTGGGGTGGGCTGTGCGACACAGGGAGGAACCAGCGACCCGGTTGGCGGTAAAAGCGAAGCATTTCAACACAATTAAAAGGGGGAGTACCATTTTCATGAGGAGAGCGTCGGGTTCTGTACAAGGTTTGAGAGTCCATATAAAGAGTATGAAACAGCAAACTAAACGAGGCGTGGAGTTATGATGGGATCTCCATCTCCACCACTAACTCAAGCAGTAGATTAATATCTATTAAGGACTTTTAATTGCTCTAACTACCAAATGGTGCACTGGTGACTAGGCCCTATGGTGTTTTAGCAGGACTTTATCCCCTTGGAATCATTTCAGCCAGGTTCTGCCGGGCTGACCTACGCCTCAGCTGCGCGGGACACGAGACGAGGAGCGAACAACAAAGCAAACTGCGCGGCCTCCGACCAGGGGCAGCTACCACGGGTCTCTGTGGACCCATCCTAATTAATTTCTGCGGACCCATCCTAATTTCCATGGACCCATCCTAATTCCCTCCGCATCCACGCTGCGCTGGCGCAACGGTTCCCTCGAGGGAAGAGGCCGTGAGTGGATGATTTTTCTCTTGATTTGAAGGTCAGGGTGAGAAGAGGAGGGCGCCGGGATGAGTCTCTCAGCGGAGACCTTCTAGTCTTTAAAGGGCAAGTCAGAAGCAGATTTTGGGGCCTTTCTTGCAAATTGTGGGGGTTTGCATCCCCATTTTGCCGCTCCGCTCGCCTCCACCCATTCCCCACCTCCTGCTGCCGCTGGAAGAGCGCCCCGGCAGCAGGAGCAAGCGACTCGGTCTGCACCTGGGGAAGCGGTGAGACTGACTGTACACAAAGTGCTGCAAAGTGCACGAGTAAACCAACCCAAGGGCCAGAGCAGCTCCGCCCTTCGGTTTTCCTTAGGAACCTTTGGGGTTATCTGTAGCAATTGGAGATCTGTCTGCAGACACAGCTGCCTTCCTTGAGCCTGTGTCCTCTCTAACTGCTATATTGTCCCCTCTCCTGCTCAGAAGCTCAGGGGCGGGGTGCCAGCATTTACAAAATGATAGTCGAAAACCCAAGTGGTAGGACTTCCTTTTAATTGCAGTTACATCTGGAGCCTTTACACCGCATAACTCGATTATAAAAACTTCTCATCTACTTTAGAGTGTTCTGTTCTCTCCTCCAGAAGCTGTACACAATTTTTTTTTTTTCTTTTTTAAGTGTCATACTAAGCAATATACATCTTTTGCAATATACAAAATAAGTTAAATTACTCTGAAGCGTTGGGACAATCAATTCCCAAGCACGCGTTTTTTTTTTGCCGTTTGGAACTATCTCATTTAGTTACACCTAATCTAAAATAAGAGCTCGGTAAGTGATGCAGGTTTTCAGCAATGACAAGAAATCTTCAACACCCCAATTGCTGGGGGTCCAGCTTCAGAGATAATTTTCAACTCAAACATTTCTGAAGCCAGAGCTTTCCATGAGGGCTCCGATTGGGTACCCAACTCTATAAAGCATCAAAAATGAGTCATTTAGATTTTTTCTTACATCGGTATATGCTGAAAAAAAAAATAAGTGTTGTTTCTGATGTATTTATTTCCTGTCTTACAGCATTCGAAGCGATCTAGTCCCTGCCCCACCTGTTACAGAAGGGGGGGAAGAAAAATAAGACAACCAGGAGATGCGGGCTTGATCCTGCACATCCTTATCTCTGACCACAGTCCTAAACGCTCCTACAGAGGCTTAAAATGCTCTAGGAATTGCAGAATTGTGCTCTTCTCACACGAATTGCTGGAGTTTCCCCCACCATATTCAACACGTTTCGTTTCCCAGAAAGTTACTGTGCTCAGGTCTTTGCTATTTTCTCTCTATACGTTAAAGGATTTGATATACCCAGTGAATTGGAAGCATGCTTCAAATGCAAACAGGTACCAGGGGTGTGCACGGCACATCACATCCACAGCACGAGCCTGTGAGCAGGCACTGCACATCGCCCAAACCAACCCTCAGCGCCTACCTAGCACGGTTTGACCTAGGTGACACAAATCTCTTGCTCAGATCGGGTCTGGGGGCTGGGATTACTGCCATCATTTCTTTAAATTGCTGGGTACAAAGTGAATTAAGAAAGCAGGTGCCACAAAAAAAAAATAAAAATTCCTCGTTTACTTTTCATAAAAGAAGTTCGTGAAATACGCAAATTGAAGCAATGACTTGGAAGCTGAGACCAGGCCTTCCTACTGAAGAGCATCGAACACCAAGTTGTAAGCGCCTGAAAAGAGGTAAATAAGGGACACCTCGACAGAGAACTATTAAATCATTGAATGATTGCAGCATCCAGAGACCAACGGAGTTCAAATGATGAATATTCAGATAAATCGGAACAAGTGCACCGCTACCATTCAGTTTCTCTTTTGGGAACACACATTTTTGCCTTGAGGTTCTTAGAGTAAGATCTCTCAAAGCGGTCAGACAGCGATTAGACATCAGGAGCGAGCAGACAACAAGTCGCCCCAAGCCTTTAGCTCTATGAAGAGTGACTGAGACATTTTAATCCAAAGAAATCTTGAAGGTGACCAATTTAGAAAAAAAAGCATCTGTTTCTCTCAAGTGCTGGTAGAACAGAGCGATCCTTTCATTAAAAACGTCAGAAAGATGCAGTTATTTTATAACAGAATTAGTATCTATGAAGGCAAGCTATGGAAGAGCTCAGAGCTGGTTTGTTCAGCACTGATCTTCCTACAGAACTTCAACACCAAAGGGTTTTTGGTAGCTTGGCGATGTTGGTTTCCATTTTTAAATCAAGGATATGCTCGGGTTTAGGAGATTTGATAATTAAAGACAGCAACAGCGGTGAAGTTTTAAGCTCTTAATTCTGGCAGCCTTCTGGCTCGGTTACCACCCCGATTTCCTTACTGCGGGGCAGCCACGCCGCACGTTTTCTGTCTCAACCCCATGAGCTGTCTGTGGGATGACAACTCGCCATCGCGCCGCTTTGTAGCTCACGACAACGCCCGCTCCCCACGCATTTCCAGCTCCTTCCCCTCTCCAGGGCTACCTGAGGCTCAAACTTCAGACATTTAACCTCTGATCGCAGGATGAGGACAGAAGAGCACAAGGTGCAGACACCGAAACACCCGGGGGACGACCCCACACAACATAACGCAACGGCACGAACCCCGCGTGGCAGCCAGCTGGCCTCAGGCCTGGAAACAACTTCCCAAACAGATCGCACGTTTCTCACCAAGCAGGAAGCCTCAGAAAGGAGAGAAAAGGTTAAGTTTTAAAGCGTTAGCCTTTCCAGGACATTTTGGCAGATTTCACTCGCACAAACTCGCCTAAGGGAGAGCTCCGGATCCTGGGGGACGAAGCTCTCTCAGGTATCAAAGGTGGCTTCTGAGAAGACCGAAGAGTTGGCTTTCCTGGCGACCTACAGACAGTCAAACCTCGCGACACGTTGTCCTCTCACACTTATAAAACTCGGCGCTCCTGATTTAAGCTTCAGCTTCTGCTTTCTGGCCTCTCCTGCTTTTACACCGCTCCCCAACGCAGCGCTCCATTTTCTCCTGGTCAGTAAATTCGGTGGTTGAGCTCCTGGGTGTTTTCCCACACGCACAATTAGTTACTCACTGATTAGTTAACGTTTGGGCTGCCTCTAGAAGCAAGAACGTTCGCTACAGCACCCATCGGACACTAACAGGCTCCGCCTGGCAGCGGGACAGATTATGGCACTGCCAAAAGAGATGAGAAATCGCCGCTCGCACCGTGTGGCTGGACGGGAATCAGCCAGTGTGCAATGCAAATATTAGACCCGCTTAGCAATTATTAACATTAAAGAGTGGAAGCCATCTGTTCTTGCTTGTTTTAAAACACGAGTGCATTAGAAACGCAGAAGCGCTGCATTTGGGCATCGCCTAGGCAAAGACAAAGCCCTGGGAGCCCAAATGCTACAAACCTACAAACGCTTTTAAGAAGGTTCTGAACTTCTGTGGCTTTTCACTACCCTGTCTTGATGTCTGCTCATGAAAACTGTTAAGAATTGGGAAGGTGGAAAAATATTTCGTCTTAATGGCATTGAATTCGTTTAGAGAGCGATTTCTCCGGCCGAACTCGTGGAGAGGGAGGTGGGCAACAGAAAGAAGAGTCCTGACGCCAGAAGGGAGGTGTTCGGGCCCGAGGTTTCCTAGAGAGGTATTTAGTAAAGGCCTAATGCCGGTTTCATCACAAGAAAACAGAAGTGCTCAATGACTGACTAGTAAATACAATACAATGGAAGGGAATCAGGTGGGGCAGGAAAGGAGAACTCACTCCTCAGTGGCAGCAGCAGTTTTGGTGCATCCATTGCCGGCAACGGACATAAACACCAGTCAAAAATCCAAATCTCAGAGCGAAAGGATTAATAGATGTGACCTTTTTGGATTTCAACGCTTGGCAGATCTGTCTGAGCTGTCTGGGAGCTACAACACGTACAAATGCTACAGCCTGCATCTTAATTCACAACGAAGAGAAAACTCAATGCTACCCAAAACAAATTTCAGCTCTGCTCTTTCTTATGTGCCCCATGATGGTTTTTTCTTTTGTAATATCCTTTTTTTGTTGTTTTTTGTGAATAAAAGCACATATCGCTTCACGCCCACTCAAAAGGTGACGAGATGTCTTGGAGTCAAGCGTTTTCTCTCAGAAACACTGCCTTCTTGAAATCAGTTGGTCACATGGCAATTATTAAAATGTATTTTAAGAAAATCCTAATGGCCAAAGGCCGACACTACATTCAAAACCTGCTAATACATCCAGGCAGATAAGTAAAATCAAAACAAAAAAAACACACACAAACCCCAAAACAGAAAACCTCCAAAAGGAAAACTGTTCCATTTGTTTACTTCAATTTGAAGTAGATATTAAGGACATGAATGGACCAGTCACGGTTTATTGGAAAATCCCTCAATCCTTTGATGCGCTGTAATTCTGTGGGCAACGCAGTTTGTACAAACACATTTCGTTCACAATACTCCGACAGAAGGTGAAACGCGAGTGGCCAGGCAGCTACGGCAGGGTTCTTTTGTCTGTCAACGGTTGCAGCACGTCAGGATGCCTTCCAACTTACAGACTAACTTCGTATCAACGCGTCCTCCCTCTAGACACCGGGCATCGAAGATCGTCTGGCGGGCTCTGCATGAGATCGCCTCGTGAATTCATCGCTAGCGTGTTTCGGCTGTCAAAAACTTCATTACAGTACACTTTACTGTACAAACACTTTAAAGGATGTTTATTAGGAAAGTCTGCAAGTCATAATGGATAGCAGAGTTCTTGTTTATGGTACCTTCTTGGCCTCTAGTAATTCTGTTTGCCTCCAGTATTAAAATCAAACTGCTTCCATGAAGGTGATTACTAAAATGAGCTATGGTATGTTAACCTACAACTCACAAAATGCGACAGTACAGACATTAATTTTGAGACTGTCTGTTAAGTTGTAATCTAAGTTGTGAACATTTAAATATAATATATATCTCATATGAAAAAGCTAAAGCACAAGTGCTTCTGCATCCCCCCACCCCGTGAGCCAAACCCACCCCAGTTCCGGTTTGGGCCCTGACCGATTTGGAATGCTTTCTTAGGCCACCCATTTCCACAAATTTGTATGCACTCAGGAAATATAAAGTCAAAAATATACAAATCTCTTGTTGTTATAAGGTTTTTGTGAGTGAAATTACCCAGGACCATGGACTTGGAAGGAGAAGGGGGGGGGGGGGGAAGAGGGAATTTACAGCAATTCTTCTTCAAAGTTCAAAACTGGTCACTTCACAGAAAGACTGCAGGACTGGTGAAATTCTTGCTTCTAAAAAGTGATACTGTAGTGGAGAATTCTCTAGGAAAAATAAAACAGCTTTTAATAACTGGCCCGCTGGTATGAGCTACCGTGGAATAAATTAGCACAAAAATGGAAGTCTTATAACTGTTCACTGTTACAGACGTAATCAACAAGGTCAGTCACTCTCAAGAGTTCGTCTTCGTCTTCCTCCGGCCCTACCGCTTCCTGCCCGCTCCCCGTCCCGTTGGGCGCCAGGCTGGCGCTGGCCGTGCTGTCCTTGGGGGCCTGGGTCTTCTCACCGGGTTTGCCGATCAAGTTCTCAATGGTTTTACCTGGGCTCTGTCCGTTGGTGGAAGGCAAGTCCACCAGGCTGTAGTCCAAAGGGCTCTCCACTTTCCCTACGTTCTCGAAGTCGTCTTCTTCGTCGCTTTCTATCCGGTAGCAGTGCTTCTTGGCGTTGTCTTGGGGAGCCTGGGGTGCCGGCAGCTTGCTGGCAGGCGCGGGGTTCTCCGCGGCGGCGTTGGCGGCGTTCTCGCCGGTGTCTTCGTCGTCCGTTTCGATCCGGTTCAGCCGTTTGCGGACCGGCCTCTCCTCGTCTTCCTCGTCCTCTCCTTCCTCCTCGGAGTAGTCGTCCGTGCTCCGCCGCCGTTTTCGAATCAAGCGCTTGGACTCCTTCGTGGAATCGTCGTCTTCCGAGTTCTTGGACGTGTAGCTCTCTGCAACGAGCAGCAGACTTAAAGCCGTTAGCAAAGGGGGGCACGCACAACAGGCAACGCGTTCCTGTCCTCTCATCTTTCACCCTCAACGAAAAGCCTCCCCTCTCTCACCACGCACATCCAGGCTCCTTCCTCAGTCCCCAACCACAGCAAAATACGTGCTTGCTTTTAAATTTTAAAGCAATAAACGAGCTGTTGCTGTTCTGTTTCGGGTCTGAGAAGTACCAGAGGCTCTGGAGGCCGGTGTAAACACCCCCGGGTGGTAACTGCATGACACACAATTTCATCCCTATCCCACAACACCTATTTTACACCCTTCCAGAAACTGAGGGCCCAAATAACGACTGCACTATCTTCAAAATATATAAAAAATATATATATCCTTGCATAGAGCTATACTACCCCCGTCCACAACTTCTTTCCAAGTATAGGAACACCGCTTAAATGCCCCCAGAAGGTTGCTGCCCTTTAACAAGAGGCCTTTTTGTGGCAAACTGGGCTTTCGTGCAGGACAAACCCCGTCAGTCAGGCCCTGTTTGAAGTCACGATGCAGGCAGCAAGACCCTCAGCCAACAAAGACCCAACAGATTTTTAGCAGGCAGCCTGCACATCCAGTTTCTGAGGGCAGACTGCGTATCGAGGATCGAGTTTTCAAGGCTTTACGTCCTTGTTTCCCTTCAGGGAAGAGGATCCTGTAGCAGGCTGTAAACTCGGGCCAGCACTTCCCAAACTTACCTACAAGTCAGAGGCCTGCAGAGATTTTCTGAGCAGCCCTGGCATCCGCTGCACCCCGCAGGGCTCGGCGTCTCTGGGAAGCTGTCTCATGAGCAGGGCGTCCAGAACATAAAGGCCCCAAAGCCAGTGGTTGTTTTTGTGAGAGAGAATAGGGCAGCTCAATGCACGCCAGGTGCTCACGGTGTGACAGATATTAGTGGGATCAGGCTTCCTCTGTGACAGCACCCGGTGAGACACCTGCCCCTAGCACAGCACCTTCGACCAGGACGTCGAGTAGGAACTGAAAAAGGCTGAGCTGCCAGGGAGAAATGTAGGGTGGCACAAATACAAGCGGTAACAGCCTTTGTCTCACAAAAGGGAATCTTTAAAGACTCAGAGGAGGATGTTTTGTGACCTCTTGGTGGAGAAGTGGCCAAATAGTTACACTAATGATAGTGTCAGCATCCCAGCAGTCCTTGCCAGGCATGGAAAACCACACCTGGAAGGCAGGAGTGGGGCGGCAAAGGCTTTGAGAAGTAACTGTAACAGCGTGTCACAGAGGAATGTTTCAGAAGGAAACAGTTTCTGAGAAACATCAAGGAACTCTAGCAAGAAAATTCTCTGGGCACCTCGGAATGACACCGAGTTTTCTCCTCGGACTAACACTGACGTACAGCAGCTCCTGCAATCACGGACTGCTCATTTTTACCTTCGCTGTCCGAAGTGGAGAGCCTGCGTTTATGAACTCTTCTCAACTCCTTTCCATATCGGACGCTTTTCTGGGAGCCGTCGCTTTCCGAATCTTCCTTGTAGTTAACTTGTCTCTTCTGATTCCGCCTTGATCTTCTCCTCCTGGTTTCCAGGTAATCGTCGTCGCTGTAATCCGTGTAATCGCCGCTCTCTGTGCAGAAGGAAACAGCCAGGTCCATTAAAGCAAAACTCGACTATTTGGAGAAGCTTTAGAGCAACATTAATAAAATCACGCACTCTTCCAGCACGGGAGAGTCTCAGCCAGCACGCCTCATCACCCTGACCTGTTCCAGCCTCACGCATCAGTTCCCCTTTCACTGTCAGAGCAGAATTGCTTGCTTTGAAAATCTCCTCGCAAACCTTTCTCCATCAAACTCCTCCAGAACAGCTCTGCTCACTGTGCTTTTGTTCCCTCTACTGGTGCCAAAGCTGCCTCCTCTACAGTTCCTGCCGGCTGAAACAACCCGAGTGAATCCGAGGGACGGCACACACATTACTGCTTCCACTGGAAAATCCTTCCTGGTTTGTACATTTAAATTCAGTGCTCTCTACTCAAATCATTTTCAAAATAAGCAGACGAAGAGAAGAAAAAAACCAATGACACGGTGAGAATCCAGGTTAAAATTTGACTTTGAAACATTAAATCGTTAACAAAAATCAGGCTTAAAAGTTTGCTTACAACAGAAGCTGCAGAGAAGAATCTCACAGCTATTCCCAGTTCTTCGTGCCCCAGACTACTGCACCTACTGTCTCTAAGAATTAAATTTATTTAAATTTTCAGTACTTGACAATAGTTTTACAACAACTTTTGCTGCTTTTTCACTGAGCTGTGCCAGAGTAATTATCCTGAGGTCCCGGCACATTTCTACATGGTTCACAAAACGTTCTTAAGTTACTAACATCACTCACAGGTCAACGTAGCAATTCCCTTTACCTCCTAAAATGTTAGGGAAAGGATCAGGGCAAGTCGGCACAAACAACCACCTTCAGAAAAAAATCTCCATCACTGGAGACTGAAAACAAAGCCATTCACGGAGCACATTACTTCTTTAGATCAAAATAGGGTTAAGGCAGAATCCTGAGGGACAGTAACAAGGGTAAAGAAAAACACAGTTAGATGTAGAAGGAATCATATTAGAAGCAGGCTCTACCTACAGCTTTTTGACACAAAAGGAAGAAAACTGTATTTGTATTCAGTCTCCTCTTTCTTCTCTTTTTTTAAACAGGGTGCTTTGGATGGTACAGTACGGAGTGCTGATTTTCTCACAGGTATGTGTCCACAAGCAAACAAATAGATATGCTCACAGGCATTACGAAGTAGATGATCAGTCTCTTTAGATCCTCCAGCTTCTGCAAATATCTTCATTAATAACAGCTTACATTTGGGACAGGGAGACAGCAAGTGGATGCAGCTGTCTTAATCTGCCCATGCATTAACCCTCCTTTTGGATACCAGTACCTCAAAGCCGCTGACTCCAACAACAACTTAACACCCCAAAGTACTCACTAGCTTAAATTCACAATAAAATTAGTGAAGGTGATTATATATCTGGCACTTTCTAGTACTGGATCTCCAACGAAGCAGAAACACAGAGGGCGGTCTTCAGAGAACGACGCAAATCACCCAAAGGTGTGCATGTTGTACAGGTATTATTCACACGCTTTAAATTGTGCAAACAGAACCTGAACTGCCTGAAGGACAAGCAGAATGAGTGAATTATTAGGCGTGACAAAGTCTTTAGTTACTACAGATGAGAGAGGATAAATGCAGAAGAGACAGATTCGAGGTGTTAGGGTCTGCTTTCATGCCTGCCGGGGATCACAGCATGCCATACAATGGCTCCCTGCAGCTGAAGGAATTATTTGTCCATACAAAGGGAGGGAAAATGTTTCCTTCAGAAGAAGCTTTTTCAATTTATCCAGAAGGTCTTCAAACAGATGTAAAGAAATATATTTTTGTCTCCATCCTCTGTTTTCCCTGCAATCATGATCCAAACAGGAAGGTACGGGATAGCTGAAGCTGTACACAAAGGACATACCGTGACAGAAGCATCCATTTAAATACATATTTATTTAAGTGCCAAGAAGCCAGTATTCTGGAATCGTTTCCTTCAGAATACTCGCAGCAGAACAAGCAGCAAGCTGCTTTACAGACAGGAAGCAAAGATGACGTGTGACTTGACCAATGCAACCAAAACCATTAATGTCAAAGTCGTGACAGGAAACTTGAGACTTCCACTCCTCCTCTCTCCAGTACGAAGTATTTAATGCTTTTGGAGGACTACTGATACTCACCAGATTCTCTGCTTGAATTCTCTTCAGAATCTTCCTCTTCATCATCTTCAGAATATTTTTTCTTGACTGTTTTCCTTCGTAACCGCCGGCTTTGCCTCATGGGCCTGGAGAGGTGTCGCCGGGATATGCGGGCGCAGAACTCGGAATCGCTGTCCTCGTTCGATGGCGGGTCGTCTTCGCTTTCATCCAGATTTTCCTCCGATATAACAAACTCGTCCTGAGATCTGTTCAGAGAGAGACCACAGACAACAGAGAGATCTGAAACAAAGCATCAAAACGTGACCTCTATTTTATGAGCACGTAATAAATACAAAGCAAGTGCTGTCTTTAATAAACGTGCACAAATCTTACAGAAATAACATGTACTAAAGATCCAGAGAGAGCAAACTGCTGTCTCTGGAGTTAAATTTCAGTTTTCTACTGGGGAGACAGCTTTACAGGGCGTGAGATTACGCAGATCAGAACAGCAGGTGACTATGAACGCTACAGCAAACCAAGACTGCATTTGGCCGCCAGCTGAATGTAAATTCCAGTACAACATTCCGAAGGCGTTCAGCGGGGATCTGATTTGAAAATGCATGAGCACACTTTAACAGACCGACGTGCTATTAATTCCATGAGATTTCCAAAAGCTACACTGACTGACTGGAAATTTTCAGCACATTTTGCTTAACTATTCGGGATGCCATTGAAAACTTCTCATCACATAAAAAGAAAAAGCTCAAGAGATATTTGCATCCATCTTGGTTATCCATAAATGTAGTAAATTGACCATATGACTGGTGTAAAACTTTAACAGTTGATGGTAAAGAGGCTAAACCTCCGTTATGGTTCTCCACTGAGGCATAAAGGAAATCTGAAATTATTAATAATCATTTAACTTTAGGAATTTCCCAGTCTGAAAGATGAGAAACTCCAGGGAAAAAGAACTTCACTCAGCTAAAGCAATATTAATTCAGTGTTGAAATCTTCACATAATTGTTTTCTATAATATAAACCTCTTGACTGTGTTCAAACTCTACCTTTTAGAAAACAAAAATCAAGAACTGATTTCGGAACTCACGTGTCAGGGTGGAGAATTTCACTCCTCTGATTTCTAAATGGCAATCACACCAAATGAAAATCCCACAAAATACGATATTTTCAGAAGGAAAGAGTCTGCCTCATTTTAGCTACATCTTTGTTAAGGACACGTTTTCCTTAAAATGCAGGTTGGATGATTGCAGCAAATAGATCTGGAGTGCAGTTTTTCCAGCACAATTATGTTCTACTAGGCCAGGAGTACTTTTTGCTCCTGGCCTAGTGGAGTACACACACCCCTAATGACCATTTTAGGGGCACTGCAAAGTCACAGAAACCTGTAGCAGCCAGGGATTGGAAGCTAAACTGCAGACCTACCCATCGCTGATCTTAAATTCATCCTCGCTCTCCTCCTCATCCAGGTTACTGTCACTATCCAGGTCGTTTAGTCGCCGTCGTTTCTTGCGCCGTGCTGCAGCAGCCCTTTGTGGTCGCTTGTTTTCTTTCCTTTCTTCCTCTAGGATTGTGGAGATGTCTTTCCCACGGTGACCTGTGATATTAGACATGTCTTTGCCTCTGCCAATGCCTGAATTCAGTGAGAGCAAAGGGAAAATAAGAACAAGTTTATTTGTATTTAACTTTACACGCATCTTTCTTCCACATCTCTAGCTTCAGCTTATTTTCTGTAATACAGAATAATTTTTGTCATGCAAGGCACTGGCTGGGGTCTTGTTCCTGACACACACAGCCCCAGCTGTGGTCACTTGGAAATACTGAAGTCAACCTGGAAGACAGCAGCTAAATGTCAGCATTCTGATACATAACCACAATCCACATCATTCCCAATATGAGTGCTTTTTGTGGGGGGCAGATATCAAAAAATAACCCAAGTTTTACAGGTGTCAAATGCCAATAGCACTAGCTACCACTCCATTCAGAAACTCAAAACTTAACAAATAAATTTTAAAAGGTTTCTTTAAAAAATTTAATTAATGAATTTTAAATGAATCATTTTTTTAAAAATGAATTTTAAAAGCTTTTCACTGTATTCATATATCAAAACATGAACACACTGAATTTAACTACCAAGACCAAATACTTTTTGGCATCTTTTGGCAGCCTGGAATGGCCATTTCCAAGGGAAGTTAATTAGTTTGACTCTAAAAGTACAGTAGTAAAAACTGTAAATTACATGTATGTTGTTTTAAGGGAGAGGATTGTATTTGTTGCCTATCATATCAAAAGAAATCTGGACTTAATCATCTTGCCCCGCTGCAATGAAAACCAAATAAAGTCAGAAACGTACCTCCTCCATCAGCTTCCTTGATATCATCTTCAATTGCCTCATCAATTGCCTCATCAAATTCATCAAACCTAAAAGTAACATCTTTCATTTATGACTTTATTTGATATTAAGAAAACATACCTCCAAATCTAACACTGCTTTAAGAAATCACACTGCACGGGTAGGGGGCTGGATATATAACAAAATAACAGACAACGGGCCGGATATATGATGAAATAGCAACATTTTAAAAGGTTTATTTATTATTTTGATGTGCTAGCAGAGTATTTCTCATTGCCAGGGCGTATTACTATTGATTTATACGAACAGAAACCCACCTTCATTTTACATGACAGGATTCAGCAATATATAATTCCAACACTATTTTAAATGGTATCAGTGGCATTTTTCAAGCAGAAGACTAGCTTTTCACACCTTTTATCTGGATGACATATACACTGAAAATTGGCAAAATAGATTTGCTGAAAAGCACCTGAAAAGTATAATTATGCACCCTAATTTTTCCTTGAAAACTTATTTCAAATAGCTTCTTTTCTCCTCTTTAAAGCTGACAGTAATTACGTCTTATAGATCTGCAACATTCTAAGCTGAACAGATAAAATATACCACGCAGACTTCATAATTATATACAAACAGACCTAACGTAATGTTATATAATGAAATAGGAAAACCAAAAGCAAAATACTGGAGTACGCTTTTGTAAAACTGCACAAATCCCTACAAACTGAGGAACTCATTTAAAGGGAATGGCAAATAGAGGAGAAAGGATCCAGCCCTTTTACACGGAAGATGACTTCTTTGCTTTGTTTTTTCAGTTCTGAACTCAAATCTTGCAACAAAAGACTGTTACCTGAATTACCAAAACGATGCCTTCAGATGCAAAAAGTAGAGATTTTATTAATTATAGAGAAAAAACATTTTGTTTAGATTATTTTTTTCTTCTAATCATTTTTCTTCTAATCATTTTTTAATAGAAATGACTAGTGACTGGACAATACTTTCATAAAAAATTCACCTGCCAGTCACTAAAGATTACAGCTTTGTTTATCTCAGTCCTCCATTGAGAACTCTGTCAGAACAAGATGAAAATAAATCTGGCAATTACTCTGTGTTCCAACAGTAACCATAAAGCTCTTCTTTAAAAATAACATGATTGATTTCTGGCCTCTCTGTACATCTAAGAAGAACCTTATGTCATGTTCAAGGCAGCTTTACACGGTAAGAAACTAACTCTGAAATTATTCCATCAATAAGATTTATTCCACATCACCCAAACGCTGTTTTCCCTCTGCAGCACTAAAGACACCCTCTTTAAATAGTGAGGAATCACTTAATGCTTTCAAAACACTGCTAACAAATAACCTGAAATCAAACGTGAGCTGATAACTGCTTGTCCGTTAGGTGTAATGGGACATTATTCCTTCTGCTGCTGCTTTATTTGTGAGGCAGATATTTGCTAACCTGCTCAGGAGAGGAAGACACAGATGACTCATGGCACAAAGGAATTAACCTGTCTTTGGAGAAGCAGAATGCTACACGATACAGATTTGTCTGCGAGCGGAATGAGACATTTAGCATTTATTTTCCCACTCTGAGGGAAAAGCATACACAATTCTCACTGCCACCGGTCGGACTTCACTGCAGGCGCATCAATCTGAAGTGACACCCTGACATGTGTAATATTTCCACCAGCTCTAAGTTATCTGTACCATGGAGTCCGTAGGAAAGGCTGTCATTTTCTATCAGAAGATTGATTTTCAAGAGCCACGTTATATTAAACATTATTTCAAATACAATTTACTGTCTTTGTACCATGTGTGCCCTGCTGAAGTCATGCCAGATATCCTACAGGCACCGTTTTTTCCTCCTGGTCGGCTGCTGCCTGACCTGTCACACAGCAGCAATTCTATGTAATCGTGCCCGTGGCATAATGTTCCTTACAGAAATACCTGATTTTGCAAACCAGCAATGACATTTCTGTTAGTGTGGCTTCTGCTGCTGATTTTAAAAGTTACTGAAAAGCAACAGCTAAGTGAGGTCAGGCTGAGTTTTCTGAACAGGCTGGAAAACTCACCAGACACAAAGGCTATGCCTCTCGTCAACCAGGCTGAGCTTAATCATGGTTATTGCTGGAAGGTTTTGAAAGTTGTAATGTTCTAATTTTTTATGATAAAGGTCTACACAGAACAAGTACTGTGGGAAAGGCAAGATTTTTTTTTTCTTTATATTCTTAATGCAGCTGGGACAAAAAGCACGAGCTCTCAGGCAACCAACCACGTCCTTCTCTAATCCCCTAGGGAGGATACTGGGCATATCTCAGGGTATTTAGAAAACAGTTTATAAAACACTCTGACAATACACGGAGAACAAAAGATAACATGAAGATTGTGCTGAATTTTGGAAACCTTAGTGGCCTGTTCTACTTTTACTTTCAGAATGCAGAGTCTAAATGCCTTGGATTTTTAATTTACCAATTGCATTTTTATCATCACAACTACTCTGCAGAGTTGTTCTCTTCTAATTGCACATTAAGTTTCGTGCCCCTTTTGTGTAAAGTAGCAGTAAAGGGGAAAAAAGAGGGAGAGGAATTTCAGGCCTTCACACAGAACGTAAGTTTCTCTTTCAAGAGAAAGGAGGGGCATAACTGGGCTGCTTTAACTTGCTGCAGAAACTGCAGTAACACCAAAATCTCCTCCAATATTCCCGAGCAAAGAAAGTACCGTGTGCATTTTACATCTTTTATGCATCTGCCCTTCACTATGCTATAAAAATACATCAAGCATAAGCAGCATTCAGAGAAAGAACAAAGACACTTTAATTTGGTTGCTCTTTTAACTATAAACGTCTGCTTGAGAAGCTGTGGGTTGCTTGAGAAAGAACACGACAATGACTTTTTGTGTTGTTTTACAAGCTATTTAAACAAGCTGCCTACCTGTAGCTTATGCATTTCCGGGTTCTGGTAGACCTCCTTTCAAGTAGCTTTGATTTGGGCTTTTTGGAATCTTTCTTTTTTTCTTCCTGACCTTCAGGTATTTCTGGCTCCTGTTCACATAAGACAGAGTGTCAAAACGTTTTCTCTTCCCTCCCTCGCTCCAGACTTATTATGACTGAACTCCTGCTGAGCAGATTTTTATGTAATACAGAAAGTTTGTGTGTCCAACACAACACATTTTGATTTCCAATGCAACGACTCGTTACAGCGCAGATTTCATGGGACCGCTGGCTGACAGTGCCCTTCCTGACAGCCTAATTCAGGTTCTTGTATCGCTGTGTTTACACTGCAACACTCAGGTGATCCTCTCAGGACTTGTAAGCAGCAGCTAAACACGCTGTTGCTCGTATAAATCTCTACCTACTAAGCACAGGGACTCTGCATCTGTGCCCCCGCACTGGTCTCTGCCTCCAGACAGCTAACGGCACGGGTGCTTTGCTCAGGGGCTCTCCTTGGTCTAAGCCATCACAAACGCCTTTACTCGGTGCAGTTTCAATGAAATTCCAATGAAATTCCACGCAGTTTAAATTTAAGACGCTGTTTCCAAGTTATTAAGTTAAACAAACAAATAAAATCTGTCCCTGGGCAGATATTTTTAAAAATATTTTTTAAATACTTGCTCTCAGCCAGAGAGTCTTTTGTAGGTTTGTAAAATCTGTTGTCACGTGTCGGATATCCACAGACACACGGAGAAAATTAGCTTTACTACAGCCAGAATGGAAAGTTTGTGTTTAAAACAAACTGCAGTTTCATTTTCAACTTTAAAGCAAGGAACATGTTATATAATTTTGGATAAAGGCGTTTGGCTATGACATGAAGAAATTCACTTTAAAATGTATTCAAGAAGTGAAAAAAGGGCAATCACCACATAAATAAAAATATTTTTCCTATTCTGCAAAGGGAAACCATGCACAAGCTCTGTTAACAGGACACTAAATGCCTATAGTTTTTCACCAAACTTCAATATGAACTTGCTGTAGGCAAAGGAACTGCATAACCTCGCTCCTCACAGGCCAGAACCACTCATTTCTCTCCATCAGCTCTAAAGGCTACAGCAATTAGCTTAGAGATGACTGGACAGCAGACAGCAGAGTTAATTGCACTGAATCCCATCTTTACAACTGGCAGGATGGCAGAGCACTCTACTCAACACCCAAGTGTAAGGCAATTCTGTGATCTTTACCAACAGAGGACTCTGTGTAGCACCAGGTGGCTCTAATACGCAGGAGAAAGCTCCCTTGGCTTCAAATTCACCCTCAGTCTAAAATGAAGGCCACCGAATTATTTCTGTCCTGAATATTTGTTGATTTTTCTTTCCAAGCTGCTAGTAGCTCTCGTAACACAACACTGAGAAAGAATAAAGAATACTGCAACGTAGATGCAGTGACCTACCTGCGGTGGGATGATGTTCTCAATACTGATGCCCACGTACACCAACCGCTCTTTTCTTTAGGAGAGAAAAAAAGAACATAAGTTTACAGAAAGATCGCAGGTATCTAAAATAATGCTGAAATTAGCACCATTTGAAGCTCCTACTATCACTTACAGAAGCATCCAAAGAAGGTGTTCCAACTGAAAACTGTAGCTGGAATCTAAATACTAAAATATCTAAATATCTAAATACTAAATCGAAATACTAAATACTAAAATCTAAATACTAAATCCAAGTATCTAAATACTAAATATCATGTGATTACATTTTCCTGTATGCATAATAAAGTGATTTCCAAAGAGTTCTTACAAACAACAATATTTGAAGGTTGCAAGCACCCCAGAAATGAGTGAATTCGGATACAAAAAGCAATTAAAAAAACAGCTGAAAAACCCTGATGTTGTGACACTACCAAATCTATAACCACCACTGATCTTGGAGGCACTGGAAGATAAAACGGGAATTTAAAATCACACTGAACTGGAAGAATGAGATGAAGACGGGGTGCAATTCCAAAAGGACAAGTGCCGGGAGAGAGAACAGTGCTCAAATATAGGAAAAACGACTGTAAGGAGAAGGAGGTTGTTCTTCTGGACCGCAGTAGGTAAGAGGATTAAATCAAAGTGAGTAAAATTGAGTTTTGGGGACAGCAGCAAGCTTAGCTTGCCTCTGAGCATCTTCTGAATTGCTTTGGGCACAAGTCTGGTGCCTGGCCTCTGCTTGCTGCTCCAGCCACAGCAGGAGCTGCCTCCAGTATCCCAGCACCTCACCAAGAGCACGAGGTGCTGACCTCTGGGCTACCAAACCCAGCTATCAAAGAGCAGTCTGTCGCCTTCTTCTATGAAAACAAGGGATAGTTTGGATAAGTGAAAATAGCAAAGAAAGCTATACTGAGCAGCTGTACTGAGCCCGTGTCCTGGAGTCGCACCAGGGTGCATCAGGTGCACAAGGACACAAAGGTGTAAGGTGCATATTAATCTGAGACGCCTTTACTTCATTATGTTATGCACATAATTACAGGCTTCTATGCTTAAAAAAATGGTTTCTAAAACTGTGATTAGCTTATAAACAATCTAAGTAAATTTTACAATAGCCTTCTGACCAGCCTCCTGCATTTTTATCCCAATAACCTTCTGAAGAACGGTCTGCTGAAAGAATTTAGCAGAACATTCTTAAATGACACAAACTGGCATAGTTCCTGAAGTCATACTGACAGAAAGCAGAAATGTTTTACAGGCAAAAAGACCATGAGCTTTGACAACTCTGTGTCATTAGATCTAAACTGAAAAGTCTGGCTCTGTATTAAAGTAATTGTTTGTGTCTCCTATCATCAGCTTCCAAAAATGAGAGCTCAAAAGAAATTGTCTTCGTCCACCTGAGAGCCATGAGATTGTTTGGATGACAGGAATTTTCTCATAGTCTGTGCAAAGTCACCGTGCTCTTACAAATGAGTTTAAACAGCATCTTAAGGCAAGGAACGCAACTCCTAAAATCAGAAAATGGATTTTATGGTCTCCATTTCTTGTTTTTTGTAGTGCAAAACATCAAGAGATGGGAGAGATGAAGAAAATTCAACTGGTTTTAAATGTGATCAGTGAGGCTTTGGGGATCTGCTTTACCTCCCCTGGCTTAGGTACACACTGTTTAAGAAATTAGCAAATAAAACCAGCCAGTCCTGCCAAGGTAAAGGTCTTAAAACAAATCACACCATGAAGTATCAAAGCTTTCATTACTAGGATGCAGCACCCAGAAGCTCAACATTTTAAACGGTGGTTTAAACATTTTAACCAACAGCTTTGGCACTGAGGGTGCAGATAAGCACTGACTGGTTACAAACACTTCCCAGAAGAATCCAGAAAACATCTCTCAAGTGAACAGCAGCAAAAGTTGCTAAAGGGAAGAAAAAAGAGGGCAGGAAAGGAAGTGCTCCACCTGATTTGAGTGGAAAAAGTAGAGAAGTATTTCCCAGAGGGATTTTCTATCAAGTCTGGGAGTCTCTGACATGAACTAAAAGGGGCATCCATAACAGCTTGTGATAGGACATGATTATCAAAGTGTGCGTGAGACACCTGAAATTCAGCCAGGCTGTTGTGGTAACATCTTGAATTCACAAACAGAAGGAAAACAAAGGTATGGCTTTGATCTACATCTTTGTCAGTCGTCATGAAGCTGGAAGTTTTCATAAAAAATCTGTGACGTGGCTTTTGGGGGCTGTGTGAGGATACAGCTGAACAGCTGAAGCAGTTTCAAGGGGATTCTTGAGAAGCAGAGAAAAACAAAAGCACAACGGCGTCACTAGTCCAAACATCACGGTAACAACCCTGGTTCAAAGAGTCGATGACGTGTGTGTGCCCATGAGTAATTGTTCTTCTCCTTCCCAAAAAGGCAGAGAGGAGATACTGTCATGTTACAGAAATATTACATTAAAATATTTCTGTGCCCTAAACAACCTACTTCAATTTATACACCAACCTGTAGTAAAAAAGGCCAGCATTTCTTCTTCCCATTGTAATTCTTGCTCTCTTCAGCCTTTTTACCTTAGTTTCCTAAAATACACCGCCACTAAGTTGAAGGACTTCAATATTCAACGACTGTATCATGAAATCCTTTACAGCCCAAATTCATTTCTCTCTTTTTAAAAGACTTAAGGGAAAAAAAATGAAGGTTCTTACGGTGTACAACAGAAAACATTAGGTTAATTTGATGAGGTATGAGCATCAGATTGCAAAAGGGCTGTTAAACAGCTGTTTCTGCCCCTGAAAAGTGCTATGATATTGATTGTACGCTCCCCTGTAACAGTCAGAAGGCCGTACTCTCATGCAACACCAGTGATTTCAAGGAAGGAAGACAGACTGGAAAAAAACCTGGCATTCCAAGTAATGGTTGCCAGCAGAATATTTACCAAAGTAGGTCCAAAAATATTGTTCACCAGCAACGAGGCTTCCCACCACAAAGCAGAGCAGCAGACACAGTTCCTCTGTGTCCCATACTCCTGCACAGATGGAGCAAGCTGAGCTCACTCGTAAAAATAGCTAATTGCTTCATTCCCAAAGCTACAAATTCACTAGAATTGGCAAGCCGAGGGTAATTTTACCACAGTGGGATCTAAATCCACTCTGAGCAGAAGCGAGGAACAGTTGGTACCTGATCTGTCACTCTCGGTGGTGGTGCTGCAGTGATAACAAACGGATCTGAAGGAAGCTGAAGGCAGCCAGGGATTGTGCTCCACTCCTGAGCACCAAATCACTACACCCCATGTGGTATTACTGCGGGTGCTAGAAACACGAGCCTGCTCCACTGCTGTCTTTACAGGGGTCTCACCTTCAGGTGAATTGTGCCTCTTAATGTACAGTTCATGCAAAGTTGTGTTTAATAATGCATGCAGATGGTATTAAACGTTGCAGAGCACTCAGTGTATGCCCTAAAGCAGTCTGTTATGCAGATTTTGTCTCACGTCCCTCATTTTCAGGTCTGAGACATGCAGATAGCTATGGCGAGCCATACTTGTCCTCAGACACCTTGGCTCATTACTGGACTTCCGTCTTGCAAGCTCTCCCGGCGCTGCACCACCAAAACCTCTGTCACCAGTGGGAAGGCAAAACTGGTGTCACCAGTTTCCAGTTTCTTTTAGCCCTTCCTCCCCAGTCCCGGGTTCATTAATGCACGTTGAAGGAGTGGTACCTGCGCTCTGCACGCTCCTTCTTTTTTAAGACAACATCCAGATCTTGCAATTGTTCTTCTAGCTTCTCACAGAGTAATTTCTAAGGGAATGAAACATAGCATTAGTTTCTTTCGTAACCATTTTGGTCTCCTGTTCAGACCCTTCATTCATTATTTCTATATTTGTCAAACTGCTATCTGGAGGAAGGGTGAATGCTTCTACACTGGAGGCTTTTTGATGAACAAAGCTTAAAGACTGTCTTCCTAAAGCATGTGTGTGCTCTGGCATGAATGTCTTTAGAGAAGCATCCTCCCAGTAACTGGAATTTACTGTAGGAAGCAATGCACCTAAAGCAAGTACTAAAGATGTTTAACATAAACACACTTCTGTATTAGTATCACATTTTTCTTGGTGTTTATAACGTAGCCTCAGAGAAACCTAAAGATTTCAGACATACGTCATATGCACACATGAAGCTGAGTGTGCAAAGAGTGATTCTGTTTGTCACTGAACCTCTGGACAGCACACAGAAGTCTATGGAAAAAAAAAAAAGTAGGGGCTACAGGAAAAAAAAGTCTACAGAGAAAAAAAGATAGGGGCACATTTCAGCATCACTTTCTCACCAATTATTCCATATTGCATTTAATAAGCAAGGAGCCGTATGTAAAAATGACTTTTTATAGACAAATTGTGCCTTGTTTCATGATCACGGCCTTATTGAGCTATCTCCAAGGATGATATTTCACTCTTGCACAAATTTGGTATTTTTCTTTTTAAAAAATACCAAGCAGCAACAAAGCAAGGGGATGTTTTAACTGCAAGCTGCAATACGAAATCGTGTAAGGAAAACTTTCTTACTGTTCAAGATCATAACTAGTCAAACAAAAACACTTCTCAGAAGAGAACTGACAAATTGATGCGTGATACAGCCATATCATGCCACGGCTGGCGTTGCTTTTTGCACAGCAACAGCCCTTCTGGCAAAGGATTTTTCCTCTGCAGATGGGCAGATTATGCTGAAAAGGCACACAGGATGGTTCCCCATTAATTTGACAAGAACAGCATCACACATTCTTTGGCTTATCCTTCCAAGCATCATCACTGCAAATCTTGCTTTTTATTTTAGAAACACTTTTATTTTAGAAACTGGGCTTTTTTTCTTCTTTTTTTTTTCTTTTTCTTTTTTTCTTTTTTTTTTTTTTTTTCAGAAGGAACTTCTAACCTTCAAAAAAGTGGCCATTACTTGACAGGGACAGCACTGCCTTTCTCAGCAGAAGCTAACTAGATTGTGAAACCCATCAGAATTAGCAGCTTTCTCTACCAGCTTCTGAGCAAATGTCTCTGGAGACCAGCACATCAAGAAGAGCTGCTTGCTGTGGTCACTTTATTTTATATAGATATTCCTTGCTGCTAACTGCTCCCCCTCCCAGATGCCAACATCATGCTTCTTTTGGGAAAAAAAATAAAAAAAAGATATTACATTTTTAATATTATTTTTGTTATTTAACAAAATATAGGAAAAAAGTGTGGCTGGAGTACACACCAGCAACATGTAGTCATTCATCACTAAGAGAAGACAGGAAGGGAAAGGGAAAACACCCCACAAAACTGAGTTTTACTAATGGCTAAGGGGAAGATCACTCCATCATGGTCTACTTTAAAACAGAAAGATGAAAGAAGGAAAGAACTTGTTAAACTCCCAACAACCCTCCACAAGTGCAAAGCTGAAAGGGAAGTGGAAGAGGTCCATACGTGCTGGCAAGGTGGGCAGAACCACTCTCCGTCGGGAATGATCATCAAAGGAGGGCGAAGGCAGGCTGTGTGGTATCCGCTGTCGCAGGAGTCACATAACAAAATCTGTTGAAACAAAACAAATCGTGAGTATCTTTTGGCATTCACAACATGTAACGAGCTCCAGAAGTGTTTTCCCTGCCAACACAGAAGCGCTTCATAAATGCTTTGGGCTGTGCCAAAACCCCCAAAAATCCTCTATCGCTTATTACTAGCTGTTTGCAGGGCCAGGGGTGGTTTTTATGGGCAAGTTTATGTATCACAGTTTTCCACTTTAACACCAGATTTTGTCTCGTGTTGTGTTCTCAGGCACTCAGCACTTCTGGGCTACGCAGAGCGTGTGCCCGTAGGACTGTGGGATCTGGTAATGCTTTCCAGACCCCGGCCTAAGTGGAAAACTACATCTGGACAAGATGTGGTGCGAGCTGCTTTCCCTGCGCGCTCACGTCTACGCGAGGGAAACCTGGCCATGTGGAGGGAGCCTGAACAATCTGAGGCAATTTCCTCAGTCAGGATGATTTTATGTCCAGGATGGTAGAGATAAAGCTAGAGATAAAGCCTCACAGGCTCTCAGGGATATACAGAACTAGGCAGCTATTAGGATTGCTGCTTAACCGGGTAAAGAAACCTCTGGAGATCCCATTTCATTAAAACTGACCTAACTATGTGAGTATCTATTGCAATGTTTACCTCTAACATCCTGATGTTCTAACTTTGTCTCAGCCATACTAGGAATCTGTCACACACCTGAGAATGTGCTTATTTTGTACCTCATAAAAGACATTTAAAAGGCGGTAAACAAAAGCAGTAATGTCCTTCTCTCCTTGTTAAAGGTTAACTCATCTTTCTTCGTGGCTTCTTTACCTAAAATCTAGAGGGTACTCCACACACATCCACCTCAAAGAATGACGTGCCTTCAGATACTCTTTTAATCTACCAAAAAAAACACTCAAGAGAAGCTTTCCCCCAAAGCCTACCAGCTCTGGGTGGTTGGGAAGGCCACACTTCTTGCACGGCTCATCGTCATCAGCAGGTGCGGCTTCTTCTTCCTCCTCTTCTTCCTCTTCCTCCTCCTCCTCCGAGTTTTTTTCGCTCTCTGAGTCCTCACTGTCTTCATTACTTGAGTATTTCCACCTGCCCCGTGTCCGTGTACCCGTCCACCGAACTTTGCTTCTCTAGGAGCGACACCATTTCAAAGAGAAAACACAAAGGAAACTTACAGTTTCTTCCCAGATCCTAAAAAAATAGTAGGCTCAAAAGTGAAGTGATTCATCTCCATCACAAGAGTTTTAAATTCACAGCAGAGCATTTCAATGAACAGATTACCATTCAAAGAGCCTGAAAGTTCAACAGGATAGCAAAGGGAGAAAAATACTATCTACCTGCAGAAAGAGATTTGCAAGCGAGGTTTAAAAATAGGAAGGCAGGCTGGTGACTCAGCCTCTTTTCTCCTACTTTGAAAAAGCAACCTGGTTTGTGCACAAATTAAAGTCCACATTTAAAGTTTTTTAGTTTTCCTCAATCCAAACTGAATATTTAGTCATTTTTTTATACAGTTCATATCTTTCATTTTGATTTAGGAAACATGTTTGCACTCTAAAAAGTGTATCAGTTTAACTGCTTTTGATGCATTCTTCTAAGATAGGCACAATTTTCTGAAATAAAAGCAGTGCACCATACAAGTTCATATTTATATCACTTCATATTAGTTAAAACCACATTCTACGACCTGGATATTTTAACTTTAAAACAATGTAAGAAAAAAAAAACCCTTTTCTTGCAATTAACTGTCTTGTTTCTCATAAACATCATGCTCTCACAAATATTTTTTAGCCCCCAGACACTGAAAATTTAAAATATTTTTTCTAGGTTTTTCAGTTCAAACCATTTTTCAGCTTTGACTAAACTACTCATTGATCTGAACCTGCTAAACTGAACTGTACAAAATATTCTAATTCTCCTGCAGGATGCACTCATTACACAGCACTACTTGTCACATTGGTAAAGTTTCATTTTGGGTTCTTAACATCCATTTCCTGCTCTTCAGCGATTTTACTGTTCATTAAAGCTTAGTGACAAATCGTGCTTTAAATCCATGAGAGTATTAATTTAATTTTAGGCTTCCTCACATGTCACCATCGTTCCAAATCCCTTTTTAAAGAGCCTTTTTAGAAAGAAAAGGAACATAAAATATCCAATTAAAGATTAGGGTATTTTGATAAAATGACAGAGGCATAACATTATCAAGCTTCTTCCTCTGTCATAACTTTTAAAAACTCTCTACCAAATTAAGCATTCTTAGATGTCTGTATCTTGAAAAAAAAAGATCAAATTACAGCAACAGTATTTCAAAATTTAAACTACTTGTAAAACTTACAAGCACTACTATCCTTTTATTTCACTTTCATTATTTAATTTAGTTATTTTGGATATATGACAGCATAAATGTTACTGTTCACAGTAAAATGAGCTGCTCTTTTTAGGAAGGTTATTCAGCATTGCAGTATGTGAAAGAATTTTCTGAATATGTGACTGCGTTGGTAGAACTAAAAAAATCACTAAGGAAACAAGTAGCAGTGAAAAATTAATAGGATATCAAGTTGATATAAAAGAATATACTTAAAATTACAGCCTCTTTATTCCCTCTTTCTCTTTTGTACTCCATATCCAGAAACATACGGAAAGTAAATGAATAAAAGGTGGTTACAATTACATAGATTTAGAAGCAGTATCCATACAGACGTTTAACTCCTTGTATTATTTTTGCCTGACATGCTTTTAAGATTTATGCCCCATAATGGCAAGTTTATCATGAAAAAAGACCTCTATCCATAGTACAAATTGTTTATCGCATGTATAAGAAGAGCTAATTACATCACGAAGCCACCACAACAATAACTTCAGCTTCACCTAGAAGTCCTAACATGTTATTCTTCACCATTTTTGCTTTCTTTTTTTGCTTATGATCATCCCCATACTGACCAAGTATCCATCTAGACAATCCACAGGAGCTACAAGTCCCCGTGCAGCCAGTCAGTCAGTCTGACTCGCGTGGTTTGTTAGGAAAATTCACTTCCACTGGCTCAGTCTACTTTGCTGAGCTTAAATGGAAGATTTTATAAGCTGCTAAGTCAACAGATATTACTAATGCTCTCTCAGGGGGTGTTTTTATATTGGTTGAGTCCACTAACTGGATTGCAAAGCTAGTTCCTCGCAGAAGTTGACCAAAGGAATGTAATCCTTCATATTCTTATATAAAACCATATCCTCCAACAGATAAGACCATGATAATTTCTATTCCCAAGCAGTAAAACCGTATTACCTTGTTAACTTTAGAATTGGACTCCTTCTCTTGTTTTTTTGCATCTTCTTTCCGTTCCTGCTTTTGCGCTGCCGCAGGTTTCTCCTCATCCTCCTCAGGTCGTTTTTTCTCAGATTTCTGATCCCGAGTCTCCACAACTTTTGGGGTAGGCTTGGATATTCTTGGAGATCGCCGTAACGTGCGGCCGATGCTGACCTCTTCGGGTGGCGTTTCCGCCTTTCTCTTCCTACTTGAGATCCTAATTGTTAATTTAATTCCTTCCTTCTGTCTTTCAGACGTTATTTCCTTATTATCTGTTGCACAGCTTTCCTCTTCAGAAACTAGTTTATATTTAAATTTGCTTTTAGGTACAGGAGATTCCTTTTTACTCTCCGAGGAGTCCTCCAGATTAGAAGCGTGGGCATCACCTAATCCATCTGGCTCTGCCTTGGCAGCTTCAGGCTCTTCCTCTTGTTTTTCAGGGCTGGCTTTTTCTTCTACCTTGCTCTCCTCAGGGGGAGTAGGTTTAGCGTCGGAGCCTTCTGTTTCTGAACCAGACTTCTCTAAGGTAACAGGCGAGGTGGATGAAGGAGGCGTCTCAGCAGCTTTCAGAGAATCAGGCTTCTCCTCGGGCTCGCTTCTGCTTTTCAAAGCCTCCTCATCAGGCAGCGCAGGCTTGGATATTTCTGCAGGAGCAGATGCGTTTGTGGACTTTTCTAGCTTCTCTAAGCACTCTTTGGGTGGCGGTAGCCGGTCCTTTTTGATTATCACGGCTAGCTTCTCTTCAGTATTTTTGGCACAGTCTTCAGAGTTTGAAGATTCCTCCGCTACCGGTTCAGCAGCTGCATTGTCGAGGGACTCTTTTTCCACAGGACTAGATTCCTCCTTGAAAGGCACTTTCTGATGAGAAAGCTCAGAGACCACAGCCCCTACCTCTTTCACCACAGTTACAGCGTTTTTCTCAACTTCACACGCTTTTATAATTCTGCTAACAGAGTTTAGGGAGTCCGAGATCTTTTCACCACTCTTATTACCATTTTTCTCTTTTAACGAGTTGCTGTCTTCCTTTGTAATAACAGAGTGCTCTGCCTTATTGTTTTGGATGACACTTGGGGTTATTTTTTCACTGCTCACCTCTCCGTTTACCAGTATTTTCCCATCAGGACACAAAGCAGTAATCGTAGGGACTCTCTTAAAAGTTTCTTCTTCTGGTTTCCCTTCTTCCTTCAAGACATCCTTCGTTGGAGTAACGCATTTACACAGGGAGCCCTTTATCGGACTGTCATAGTCATCCGTCAGCTTGATCTCTCGCTTTTTAAGTGGTATTTTTGCCTGCTGGTCATTTTTAAGTTTCTCACTTTCTTCCACAGACTTCTCCACAATTTCCTGGGGGGTTTTGACATTAACACAAAACTCTAACCTCTCCGGCTCATGAACTGCTATTTTGTCAGTACAACTTTTTACGTCTTTTAAGTCTTTTGGTTCTATTTTGTTTTCCTTCACTTCTACTTTAACGGGCTTGACATTTTCTTTAAAGGAGTCACTTTCCTCTTTGACAGTTTGCTTTTCTTCATTGTATTCTGAAGGTTTCTCTAATTTTACTATTACTGGCAATTTTATAATTTCTTTTTCTTCCACCTTCTCAATTTTCATCGTGTTTTCATCTTCTTTGACCACAGGAAGAGGAAGGCTTTCCAGTTCCTTGGGCTGTTCCTCCACCTCCTCTTTTTCTTCTTTGATTTTTAATTGATTTTCTGTTGGCAGAGAAAAACAACTATGAAACAAAACCAGGGGACCTACAGGATTACAAATAGCATCCATCAAAATGAAGGTATATCTAAAAAAAAAAAAAACAACAATCCAAGTCCCTCACAAATGAATCTTCTCTCCTGGAACGATTAGGAGGCTGGTTTGTCTAACGCTGTCATTAAACAAGGAGGCTGCCAATTTTTAGAATCACTGTTCAGTTTAATTATATACAAAGATAAACCTAAATTTGAGAAGCTATCAGCAGAATTCTACGCTTATCCTTTTTTATATGGACATCTCAACTCCTTCAGTAGTATCACAAGACCTTTAGAGAAAAGATATGTAAACTCTCAGCAGAGAGCATGTGAAGCATCAACTTAGAGGAGTCTCGTTTGAATTCCTGAATTTTGTCAAAAACCAGAACATGGGGTGAGCTTCCACGTTCTTCAAGTGCAATTCCACGTTCGATTCAGTTCCCTGCTTGTACAGATTTTTATTTCAAGAAAAATCTAACTATTGTATTTTAACATTTCAGAGAAAAATGGAAAATATTGAACACTGGCTGATGGCCAAATTCACCTGGCTTCTCCATTCCTAGGCAATGAATGCATCTCCTACGTCCTGTCAAAATGCACGTAACAGCTAATACTCTACATTCACTTCATTTTCATTTTTCAGACATGCACAGCAAGTATAGTAGCATATACCAGAAAATCCTGCAGAGCTTAAAGAATGAGAACGTGCCTGCTTTGCTCAGGCAATTTTGGATCATTAGGGCTTAAAGTACAGCTCCAGCACCCAGAAGAAACCATACGTTTGTTGTGTTGCTCTGTATTTCAGCCTATTACTTCTCACTACTAAAGCCACTTAATATCTTGGGGTTTTTATTTTGCCATGCTTTTGGAGTCACCTAGGGATAGAACTAATTAGAAAAAGCAAACATGATAGCACTGCATACACTGTAACATTATCTTCCACCACCTGGAAGATGTTATTGCAAACATGTCAGAACTCCAAACAAAAGGATGGTTTTTCTTTCTTCTACCTCACCCCTCTCCCTCTGCACTAGTGTAATTCTTCTCCAAGATGAGAGCTTCCCAAAGCAGTTAGAAATACACAAAGTACATGACAGTTGAATTAATTACACGTAAAGAAAACAAGCATTTTACAAAAGAAAAGAGTGGTGAGGAGGAATTCGTACATTTTATCATGTTTTCAAATGCAAAGCGTTGTATCCAAGTAAGTCTCAGCAGTTAGCAAAGGAGTGAGAGATGCATCTCAGCACACCACAAGCAGTAATAGTCTGAAGGCTCAAGACTGTTTTTTCTCCCCCTCCTAGAGGTGATCACCACTCTGAGCTCTTGTAACGTAAAAATAAAAGCTGCCTCTCTGAAGACATTTGTCTGCAACAGTGTGAGCAGCGCATTTTCTGTCTTCTTCTGTCCTCTCTTCACTTCTCTCTGGATAAACTTAGTCCAACCATGTCTTCCCATCACCTACTGCTTTCTCCCAAATTTCTGACATCAAGAATCTCCAGAACCCCCAAACCTCTCTATCCTGAAAAGCAATGGCTGTTTTAAGATCTATTTTTTTTTTTTTTTTTTTAACTCCCCAGGCTGCTTGTAAGGCATTTTGTATGCACAAAATGACTCAGCAGATGCACAAGTTGTCTTAATGATATTTGAGTCAAACAGGCTAGTAAAAAAAGAAAAAAATAAAGTTAAGCACCGGTTCAATTCACTTTATTTTTGAATAAACTAATTTAATGCTATTTGGAAAGCTGCCAAAACAAATGGGTATGAGTCCTTCAGATAAATTTTCAGAGTACCTGTGAAGGGCTTTAATATTTTCCTAGAATTTGAGTACAGACTAACAGGAAGAGTTACTAAAGCTCCTCAACTGAAATGATCAAAGCTCTGTGAACACGCTGACTGCACTTCCATCACAGCACATGTAAATAAATTCATTATTGATTGCATACATGGGTCTAGTGCTTAGGAGTGATTTTGCATGCATGTAAGTAGTGATCTAGGTGACACTGGAAGGCTGAGCTTGTGGTAGGACTTTGGGACTTATCCCAAAGTGGGATCATTTATTAAAATGTTTGTAAAATCATATTTGAAGTAGAGATCTCAATTAAATAATTTGACTCGACTGATTTTTAGTGAGACCAAGACAAGATCAGTACTTTGTAGAATTAATTCTGCAGTAACAGTAACTACACAGATTGTGCTGTCACTTATATGCAAAGGTAGATACTGGAAATGTTTTAGGGACACAATTCTCCTGGAGTTTGTCCCAGTTTACTGCAATTTCTACCCTAGCCTTTAAAATATTTCCAAAACAAAACGAAATATTTATCTAAATGTTGCATTTATTTCTTCTGTTCTACAGTGTTTGTAAAGAATGGGAATGAGATAGCAAGTGTTCACCTTTGGTACTCAGAACAAAGCCAAGTCTTTGCCAATTCTGTACATCTAATTAAATTAAACAGATTTGGAGAAACATACTAATGCTGGAATCCTTAAATCTTGTCTCTGATTGAGCAAATCTTTTCCTGCAGTTTAATGAAACGTTAACACCGAGTAGTAACTGGTGTACAATTACTTGGGATAACAAGCTTTTAGTTTTTCATAACCTTTAAAAGATCAGATTTTTGTAACAAAATATTTTAGGCTAACTGATAATTAGTAAGAACCAATGCACAAACCACTAAGTCAAGCAAGATACTAAATATGTGCAATGACATGATAATAAGGAAGGAAAAAAGGTTATTTGCTGGTAAAAACGATGTGGTGGAGGCAGCTAATGACCACTTCATGTAGAAATATTTTAGCATTTCAAATTGATTCAACTTAAACTCAGGTCTTCTTGAAAAATCGCGTAGGCTGGGAAATAATTGAGGAAAAAGCCTATTTTTTTGATTCAAACTTAAAAGTAAAAATAAACAACATACACAATACTGTAGTGACTTCAATCATGGCATTGCACAAACAGATTTTTTTTTCTTTTTGAAATTTTAATGTGTTTAGAACAGGAAAAGCTGGGCAACATTTTGATGCTCCACAAAAGCATACAATGACAAGTATTTACAACACTATACAAAATGTACAGCATAAGTAAAATTACTTGGAAAACAATTTATACACATCTCTCTTTTTATAAATAACTCTTGAGCTTAAATACGCACTAAAAAGTTCATTAATATTTACCAAATATTCAATATTTACTTGATTTACTATGAACAGAAACATGTATATTTTTTAAAAAGGTCCTAATCTAAAACAGCAACTTTTCAGCAAGTTGAAAATCCTGACACTGCCACAGCACAGCATTTAAAATTTGAGAAAAGGCAGAAAACCTTGTGTAGCTGCTTCTTCGCCCTTTTTGGTGTCTTCATCTTCTATGCTTGGGCTTTCACGTGACGAATTCTCCTGCTGAGAGTTGTTGTTTTTCAACAGGGCAGGATCAATTTGCGCTTTCAAGAGCTCAAGGGTCTCTGCAAGCTCATTTCGGTTTCTAGATGACGAAAGAAAAAAACATATTGCCTGATAAGCCACTTACTCGCTCACCCCAAAGGGATTCATTAAAAATAAACAAACACCATCTGCTTAAACGAACGCTGCCCTGAAAACCTCCCATCCAAGCACTGTGAAATGCCTGTCCTACCAGCGACTGCGAATTTTGCATTCGGAAACTTTCCAATTTATCCATACCAAAATAAAACTACTTTTTTTTTTTTTGGAAGGACTTTATCTATCCCAACTCAAATCCTGTTGGCCTGGATCCAAGCCGCTATTATTTGTTATTCTTTCATTCATCCTTCTCTTACGATCCTCACTGGTTTTTCTTTGCAATTTCTTCTTTCTCTCAGCAGAGAAGAAGCTGTAAGCTTTCTGCCTGTGCAGCAGAAAGGCAACCACATCATTCGAGTGAAATTTTCAAAGCAGTTAAATAATTTAGATAGTTTCTACAACAGCCCATCCTAAATATATTTGGGAAACAATATGAAGATGTCCACAAAATTCCAGCTACTGTGATTGGGAGACAATATTTGTGTATCTGTGTGTGAATCTCAGAGTACTTTAACTCCTTACTTAAACTGGCCATCTAATTAGAAAAAACAAAGCCTTAATAGATAATGAATTTGAGTGATGATTAAACACATTGTTTTCATAACAGACTACAATAATAAGACTCATTTTCTTTTTCAAAATCAACATTCAACAAGTAGTTAATTAAAGTAATAAAAGGAAGACTGGAAGTGCAACAAGCCTGACATGCAGAACACCACAGGTTTAAAAGCATTTCGGGTTTCATCATTGCATTTCTGTGTTTTTCTGCTCTAAGTGTGTCAGAGCTTTCCCAGCAGAAGCCTGATTTCCTCTGCTTTTCGCATTGACCTCTGGAGTCTATAATGTGGGAAGAAGATAAACACTGCTCAGCTCTTGGCTGGCTTGTTTAGATACTTCACTGTGTTCGCCCACAACAGCTGTCTAAATTTCATTGGTGGTGAGGCTTATCACTTTATGGCCCACTGACAGTGATTTAAACCATTCTGTGTGGCTGCCCTGGCTACTAAGGTTACTGAAGTTATAGGTACGTGAACAAGCTATGGATATAGAAGTTAACATTTACAAACAGAAAAATAAAAAGTTAAATTATGTATATTATCTTTAAGATCTATTTCTACTTCTCTATCTATGTTCTAGAGTTGATTCTGTTGAGCCCCGTTTTAAATCCACTTGGAACTAATCAGCTGAAAAAAGGTAAGATTGCACAGAGATAAATTAAAAATGGGTAACTGGTAGATATGAAAAAACACACACAAATAAAATTATTTTTTCATTAGGAAAGATCCCATATGTGCTTTGCATTGAGTAGGAAAGTGAAAGAAAAAAGTATGTAACACGCATCACAAAGGAAGATGACTAAAATGTTATCAGACCAATTTGCAGCAGCTGAGAGCCAGGGGCACTGAGTCATTTCCATGTCAGCCTGCATCTTCATCACATACCTCATCTTCAGTGATCTCTGAGCTGAATTCTACTCCAGGAAGGGTTTAGTACCTATCTGGATTGCCAGCAATGCTTTTAGATTCATGAAGTTAAAATTGCAGCGTGATTCTCATTAGAACGAAACTGTAATTGTCTTAACAGGGCAGAATTTAAAGAAGCAACAGTGCCCCCTCCATCTCCTAAGGCCCTCAGCATGCCAGGAAGCAACATGGAGCTACTGTCCTCTAGGCAGCCTTCTCTTGGCTCCTCTTCCATACATCCTCTATGGCTTGATTGAGAATAAAATTCATTAGCTATTACCCGCAGATCAGTGAGCCATTTCTGTACATATTTTTGCACTAAATCATACATTTTTTAGTAAATCATACATGATTTAGTACATGAAGGCAGAAAATGTGGCTGTTATGAGCCTATTCCGTGAGACATGGAGAGTTATTGAAATACATTTCAGAACCCAGTCAACAACAACAAAATATGGGAAAAAAAAAAGGGGGGAGAAAAAAAGGAATACCTAACAATGCACTTCCATGTGGATCCATCCTGGTCATCCTGTTCTTCTATGTACATCCTGACATTATGCTCTTGATCTAGCTGATACCAATACATCAGTCCATCCTTGTCTCGACCAATGGGCTGAAGACGCATGGCATCAGCATCCTCCTCGTTAATTATATTTTTAAACTTTAGATTGTCATCAAACTGACATTCACAGAGATACTGGAAACATGAGAAAGTAGAAAGACTGTTAAAACATCAAAACATGAAGAGAAATAACGTATGAAAGTCTGAGCGTGAGAGGTACGCAAGCAAAGCATTACTGTTTGGGCCACTACAACGAGCAGCGTGCCTGGGACAAGATCAGCTCCACATTTAACATATCCAGGGAAGGTTCCATCAAGCTAAAGTTGCAAGGTGCTTCAGTGAGTTGAGAAAGCCCAATCTCCAGGATATTCAAGCAAGTGAGGGAAAAAAAAACAACATTCAGAAACTTAGTAGAATGTGTACCTTCAGAATGCCCAGCTTGCATTCCACGCTCATTTCTAGGTATCCTTTTTTTTCCATCTCCCAAGCCCAAGTGCTGTTGAATTCTTGGCAAATCTGTCACAAACAAAATATTAAGATTGGGAGGGTTAGAGGATAAAAGTAAACTTTAAACTTTAATACCAATAATACCTTACTGCAGTAAAAATTACACATGATCTCTTCAGGACTGCGTCAAAATGTCAAAAAACGTGGCACAAAAATCAAACTAGAACTGGGACAGCTCAGCAGGCACTGGCAAATCTCCATGGAGGAATGTATCATTATGGCCCTGACCACTACCAATTCCTCTAAACCTCTTAAATTAGGCAGCACAACCCTGAACTGGGAAGTTATTCTCATCTTTGCTGTGCAAAATCTTCCGTTTTTCTCTGAATTGTCTATTTAGAATATAAATTGTCTTGAGTGGACATGGTTTCTTTCTACGTCTTTACAGTACTTACCACGTAAGCTGCCAGGCACTCTTGGGACCTACCTGTCCTACAACAGCACGGCAAATAATAAATGAAGCTGATATTCACTCCACGTTGTGGAATTATTGGGTGTATCTTGAGCCTCAAGCCATTTAATTAATATTTTAAAGTCTTTTAAGTGAAGCCAACCTCAAGTTACTAAAAAGCAAAATAAATTCAGCGCCACCAACGTGGACAAAGCCCAGAACGTGGAAAAAGCAGCAGGAGAGGACAAGACAACTGGATCAGGGGGGTGCTCCAATAATAACAGTGCAGAAAGAATTCCCTCTCCTCCCTGAAGAAGTCAGAGGTGCTTAAGACAACTCTCATGGAAAGAGAGGGGTCACGAGCAAAAATCCAGCAGCTGCTATCAGTGGAAGATAGAGCACGGGGATCTCCAGCTGGAGATCACATCTGAAAGCAACCTTCTCTGGAAACAGCAGCAAAAATCACCCGAAATTTCACCCACCACAAGCGCTGTGAAGCTCAGCGTGGGATGCAACCGAGCAAGGTGGAGGTCTGCCTCCTGTCCCCACTGCTGACACCGATTGATAAGTGACCGAAGTGTAAGCTACTGCTCAGGAAAGGGAAATTTGGGGCATCAGCTTGCAATTAGCTTGGCTCAGCCACACCATAAAGCATCCTCTGAGTCTGTGACCTCCAGAGAACGGTGACGACGGCGCTCTGATGATGGTAATTCTGCTGAGGAGCAGTTTTCCCTGCTCTGAGGCTGAGGGACATCATGCTGCTACCTCTGTGGCACGGAGCTGACAGTCACAAAATGAGCTCCCTCTGCCTTCTCTCTCATTTTCTAAGCTGTAACGTGAAGAATGCCAGGAAACTGTGCTAAGGGCACGTGCCAGTCACTGTTCACTGCTTGCTCATTAAGTATGAAAGCAATAATGAGAAGTTTGGCGTGCTTCGGAAGCGAATGACTGTGAAAGCAACAACTCAAGAGATGTAAGGGCCGGTGAGGCATCTGCTCCAGCTGAACTGAGTGCGTTTTGACAATTAAAAATCATGCTTTCTCCTGAAAATGCAAAATACGTTTGACAATAGTCAAGTTGAGCGTTTGGTCAGGAGGCAGCGCAGTCTGAATTCAGTCACCGACACGTTTCTCAAAAGCTGGACAGTTCCTCTTAGTTGCTAAGATGTGTAGGACAAGCCATTTCTTTTCCTGAGTTGTGCATAACCATGTACTGTCGTTGTGCAGGAGAAATTTGGATTCCTGCAGCCCTACAGCCATTTTCTCCCCAAAAAGAGTAGTGTGCATGCTGGGGAGCCAGCTCGGGGAGTTTGTACCATCCAAACTTTGCTTTAGCAAAAGGAAAAACAGGTCTAAAAAGGAAAAACAGGTCAACACTGCCTTTTAGAGCAAGTCAAAGAAGTCAAGCAACGCTGCAGACTTTTATATGAAGAATGATCTCAGTGCTTCTACACTTCTTCCATTTTTCCTGTTTTTTGTGGCATTTCCCGGTGTTGTTGGTTGTTTTTCTAAAAAAATTACACCTTTTGGAAACGGGGACAATATTAGCATACCTTTCTAATTAGTTATATTCGTATTCCTTTGTGCTCGAGACTTCTTTGAACCGCTGGCTAGAATAAATATCAAGTTAGCTGCGGAGACTGCCAAATGAAATAAAAGTCATTACTGATTATTGGCCTTAATGGGGGGACTGGGAAGGTTTCCTTATCGCTCTCCCATCCTTGCTGAGGGAATATTTTCCATAATATTCCCTCATAAACTTGTTTTTCTCCCTTTCTGCTTGCCACACAACTGCTTCGGTGGGATTTACACGCTCTCCAGTCAGAGGGAGGTTTTTTTTCTCAGCTCGCTGCCATGGCCTGTGGGTATATTGATGGATTTCATACAATTCGGTAACCATGGACCTCACGACAGTTGCATGAATTATGTTGTTATTGCAAACATCAGCATGAACACTTTACAGCTGGTGAAGAGGTGAGGTTTAACCTCAGGCCCTTTGGCAGGCTGGTTCCTGACACGCTCCCAGCCCCGTATACATCTCCCAGTCCTATTTACATCATCATCCTAGGGCTACACAAGCCAGGGGGCAAATTTCTGCCTCTCTAAAGCTGGCAGAGAGCACTTAGGGGGGCAAACCGTAACTGGAGGTGCTAAGTGCCATTATTTGTTTGGCTGCTGTTACCATAACGCTGTAGTTGTGAGTACGACGCAGTCCTGGCTGTGCAGGCAACACCAAGCCTACATTTTTGTGAATTAAAAGGCTCGTGGAGCAAGGTCTCTAGAGAAGAAATGCCAATCTGTTTGAGTATTTGTGTATTTTTATTTTATAGAGTGTAAATGCTTTAAATTAAGAACTATTTGCACATAAGGTGCCAACAGAGGCACTGCCCCCTCTCTGCTCAGATTAGCCTGCTCGCAGGCTGCCGAATCTCTTTCACACCCAGCAGATAATGTTTATTTTCAGAGCTTTTTGGACAAGCCCAGGCAGACTGAAAGTTAAGCTGGGATCTTACGCAACTAAAGGCTGGGCGCACACGTCGATGTTGGCCACAAGGCAGCCCAAGGCTCGCTGTAATTCATAGCAGGGCTTGCTGACACAACAGCTCATCGTAATCGTATCGCAACACAGAACACGAGATGCATATTGTACCTTGATCAAATATTTCTCCCATCTGTCTGCCGTGACAGACTTCCCGATCTTTCTCATCAGTTTCAAGTGAAGCTCCACCAATTCTTTTGGAACTGCAGGATTGAGAGAGAAAGAAAAAAGACGTTATAAAGGCTGGTGCAAATAAATCTTCAATGTTAAACAGTGAAAAACTGCGATAAATGGAGAAATTTTAATAAAACACAGTAACTTGAAGCCTGAGTAAGAGCAGCCCGGCCACTAAAAAAAAAAAAAACAGAGCAAGATTGAATTAATTGCATGGGTCTTTGGCTTAATTTACATTTATGATGACCACTGCCCTTCCTGTGGCCTCCCTTGAACTCGAGGAAGCACACCTCGACGATAAATACTTAAAAACTCGGCAGCATTAAAATAGAAACCGCAGAGGAAGTACGCCAGTCACACCCCTGCAGAAAAAAAACACTTCATTACTGTGAGCAGCACACCTGCAGCTGCCTCCACCACTCCAAAAGGTGCCTCCTGCACCGTGCCTGGATTATCACCAAAGCCAAATTATTTTGGGCTGGCTACACAGCGTGGGAGATGTTCTAGAAACGGGGTCCTTGTGGATGCAAAGAGTCTCGTGGCATCGATGGTTTCCAACTTGGCACGCTCAGAGCTCACGGCACACACCTCGGGTGCGACCTCAGCATCTCCTCTCGGCTAGGATTTATAAATCAGGCTGGCACCACCAAGTGGCAAATTTGCAGAACGTCAGGTTTAGAAGCAAGAGTACTGTCGCTTTTTAAAACTAATTAAACGGCAATTATTAATGCAACTACACACAACTAATGAGATGAGCTGTCTCATTTACATTTTATTGAAAAATATTAAAGAACTTTTTTAGTATTTTTGCTTGCAGGCTGTTTGCAAACAACTTTATTTTTTGAAAGCATTTTCATTCCTCTACACACACACAAAGTTAAAAGGAAAAACTCTTACAATCATATTTATTATTATGGTTTTTCTGCTGGTCTGGTAACATTACTTGACACGTGATAAACAGCTGGGATACAAAATGCATTTGTTCTGGATGAGGCATTACTAGGTAGGATTTCTTTTACTGGTCTATAAAGTGTTTGAGCCTCTTTGTGAATGTTTTCAATATTTAACTTGATTTCACTCTACTGATGCTCATCCTTCAATCCGCTGCCTCTATTTCCAGGTGCAGACGAGTTGGTAAAATGCTGGGCTGATGAAGACGCCTGCATCATTTCAGAAGATGACCACAGCTCCTGGTTTGCAGCCAGCGAGTTAATGCACAGCCACAGGCCCTCCTCAAACCCAGAAAGCACCAGCTTGGTAGCCAAAAAGAGACCTTTAAATGCAGGTAATTCTCGAGTGACTCTGAACCAGCCCTCACTTTTTCTCTTTTATCCACGTTGTTTCCATTAATGTTGCAAGCTGAGGAAACCTCACACGTCCCCTCCTCGAAAATAGATGCGTTTCACAACTCCAACCCACCAACAAGGCACGGGAGCAAAGGTCTCAGCCCTGCGAGGTGCCGAGCGCTTGGCACTGCCAAAATTCAGCCCAGAGCACTTTCCACGCACGAGCAGTTCTGTCAAAGTCAGCTCCCACAATTTAACCTCAGCTTGCGTTCGTGTAACGTGGAGCTGAGCCAGAGCATTCAAAACCTCGCTGGATCAAAGCTTTTGTTCTGCATTTTCCTTTTTTAAATATATATTTTTTTTTTTTTTTTTTACAGGTACATACTGATTGGAAGCCCGGTCTGAAGACGCCCGGATGATTCGTTCCAAAAGCACCAAACTCCCAGGCACCAAAATATTCTTTGCTGGAGCGCTGCTCTTTGAAGGGACGGAGAATGTTAAAAATCCAAACACTGGGAAGCGATTTTGCACACCCACCCTCGGTCAGCACTTACAGGGAGGTGTTGGCAGCCACTGAAACCCCGCTTGTTTTCTGAGGCTTGAGCATTTCAGGGATCTTGGTGACGCGTTGACACGGTTATTTTCACACGGAAACTTCACAAACGTTACGTTCCTGATCCTTTTCCACTTATTTATTACCTTTCCAAAGCGTTCTTCACACGGCCAGGGATCTCGGCTAGCTTTTTGCCAGCTCCCTGGTGAACCCTACGAGGAATTGCGTTACGCAGGAGCCCAGGAACAAGGTGGGAGCTCAGGAAAAGAAAATCGAGGTCCATTTTGCAGGCAGAAACTGTAAATACCATAGGGATCCCACGCTGCATCACAGCCCTGGCTTGCAGGCAGACAGCAGCTCAGCGAGGAGGTGGAAGGAAGGCTGAAGAGCGGTGGAAAATCCGTCCCTTGCTGGAGCACCTCGCTGGCAAGGGGAAGAAGGGCACCAGAAAACGAGATGAATATTTCAGTCAGCTCAGAAACGCTGTGAACCCGCTGATCTTTAAAATTATGAACGTTCCCAGGCTTTGATGAAGCTTTGGTTTCTCTGGCAAGCTATGGTAGCTCCCCAGAAGCACCAGGCCCACTTTCACAGAATAAACTTCGATGGCGGAGAAGACTTTGGGCCAATAAAAAAGGGAAACGGTGCTATTTTAAAACCAAACCAGCTTATTTTTAGGCAACTAGTAAAAACCAAGCCGTGGCCATCTGCTAGATAGTCAGAGACGCAGACTTTTGATGGCAAGGAGCCATGAGTCAGGACGAATGAGTCACTGCACACAGAGTTATGGGGCTTCGGGTGTACTTTAGGGGATTTTGTGAAGTCCTGAGTTTTCCTGGAGGGCAAGCCCTTGTCTGGGCATCGGGCAGTGATATCCTTTGGATGCTTTTCTGTCTACTCCAGCATTTCGAGGGATGTCCCGTACATCAGTCCCACGTTCCTAGCAAATTCGGAAAAGGCAAAAAATGGAGTAGAAGTAGTAGGACCACGTGGAAATCCCGTCCCGTGGTTAGCAAAGCCTTCATTTCCAGCACCTGCAGAGCCAGGGATCAAAGCCCTGGTTGTGGCTCCCCGTTAACATCTTCCCAAATAACTGTAAACTCGGTTGACCTCAGCTTCTTTCCCCTGCCAAAACGAACACGCTCCCAGCTCAACACGCTCCCAAACAACAGCAGAAGGAGGAAAATGGAGAAAAAAAAAAAAAAAAAGCTCTGGGTGTGGAGGGATGCTGGGACTCATTATCAGGAAAATGATTACAAATAAAGTGTCAGAGATGTAGGGCACGGAGAGGAAGATGAGGAGGAAGGGAGCAGCACGCTGAGGCCCTTGCACTGCAGGGAGGCACATTTTGGGATGCAAAGAGTGCCGGCAGCTTGCACGCTCTGCGAACACAAACAGGTCCTCCCAGTTATACCAGTAAAACCTTTTTTTTCCGTGCTAACTTGCTTTGGCAAGCGGAATGAAAAAAAATAATACAGGGCAAGTGTTTCCATTCACTGCTGGCTCTTTCTGTCTTTCTCCCTTGACCACAGTGACCTCTGCTTGGTGGATTCAGCACCAAAGCAAGCCACGCTAAGCAGGTGGGTGGTGGAGGTGAAGGGGATCTCTAGGGACATCCCGCCTCCCCTTCTCATCCACTCACTGTGTGTGACCCTACAAACCTGGCTACCGGAACCCTGGGTGTTTCTCACCTCAGCCCCGCGAAGAAAAATGGGAGATCCCTGCAGTTGGGAAGTGTTCGTACTGAGTTCATGGACCAGAGAGGGAAATGATGGTGTTGGTACGAACGTGGCATGCTAAAGAACTGGAAGGACACAGCCTCTGCTGTGAACCAGGCAAGAAGCTACAGCAGCCCCCTGAAAAATAACCACATCAAGGAGATTCAAGCAGAATATCAGGCTCCATTCACGTTCAAGCTTGGCAGAAAAATACGTATTTGACGCCTATATTGTTTCCTAACATGAAAAGCAGGAGTTTCTGTTCCAAAGGACAACCTAAATATCTTCCAGCTGATTCACTTGATGAGTGTAACCAGCCTACCTCCAAGCTGCCTGCCCGTAAAAACGACACGGAGGAGAGGGGGGGAATCACAGCCGCTCTGCCTCCTGAGCAGAGGCAAAAGAGCAATCAACGACGCTGTAATTAAACCCAAAACGCCACCAGAACGAGCGAGTCACCGAGCAGCTTTTTTATATCCTGTTCCTAGAAAGATTTTGGCAGGCACGAAAACCAAACAAACCGCGCTCCTGTTGAAACGACGCTGTCAGCCCAGCGAAGGGCCCGGAGATCTGGATGCTCGGCAGCTCCATCGGTTCGATCTAAATATCAAGCAGCTTCACCTCTTACCTGTAGGCTCTCTTCCCTTCCATGTGTTTTTTTTTCCTTCCTACCTTACTGCCTGCAAATCCATCCTGTGATTTTATGCCTGTGCTCCTAAAGCCCGCACTGCCACCCGTCACTTCCTCTCCATCCACCAAAAATCTTCGTTTGCTTCATCGTTAGCATAACTCTGGAAGCTGGAGAAGAGGACTGGGTGTTCACCAAGCAGCTGGAACCATCAGAGACCAGACCAAGCCAAACAAAAACCCCTGCAAGAAACTTCAGCTTTTTCAGCAAGCTAGAGGCTGGTTTAGTTTTTCACCTGAACAAGTCCCCTCTGTTTCTTTCTCTGGCTACCAAGTTCCTGGCAATATTTTTTTTTTAATTTAATACATTAAGCAACAGCAGGAAAGAAAGAAATAAGAAAATCAAGACAGGCACGTTAAAATGTAAGATTTAGAAAGAAAAGCATATTGCACTAGGCTAGGAAAATGAAATGGAGGTAGAAAAAAAAGGAGAAATGACTTTGAAAACAATGCAGGAAAAAAATAGCACACGGTCTATTTTAGAAACTGGAAATAGCCCAGGGAAAAGAAAAAAAAAAAAAAAGACAGCAAATAAAAGCCCCGTTTACTGCCTCAAAAATGTACTGAATAAGAAGTGGGCCCAAATCCACGAGCTCCAGATACATGAAGAGAGAATGGGAAAAATCGGAGCAGAGCAGCAACGTGCAAACAAGCAGCAGGCACTCAAACACAGGGAGGGAAAGCCACGTGAAATTGTCACAGATTGCTGTTGCTCCGTGGTAAATCACTTCCAGTGACCACATCACGCACTCCAACTCTTCCAAATCAAGCCCACTTGACTTGCTGATTAATTATCAGCAAGTCAGAGGCAAGCACTTGACTCTCTGAAGCTGCTGTAAGCGTGACGAACCAGCAGCTTGCACTCCGGATGGGAAAAATCAGCAACTCAGATCCTCGAGGATGGCTCTGGGAGTCTCTTCCCTGCAGAGTCTCCGAGGTGTGAGTGGTTTCTACCCAAGACTTTTAGACTGTGAGCAGGAAAGGCTCCTCATTTTCCTCTTCAGCACTCTCAAATCCAGAGCACCTGTGATGAAGGTGAAAGGCAAATGGGCACGGTGTGCCCACAAACCACACAGATCCAGCCAAAGACACATTTTTGTGTGTCTTACGGAGTTAGGAAGCAGCAGAGAACTTCACAGCGGGTTGGTGAGCCAGGATTCTCGAGCTGTACAACAGGAGAGGCGGAAGAGGCAGGCAGCTGGAAACGGGATCTGGTTCTGGAGAGGTGTGCAGCAAAATGGAGATCTCAGGTGGGATGAGGCATCTGCTGGCTGTTAGAGGAATGGAAGAATCACTCGCCAAAAAGGAAGCAAGCAAAAAGAAATCAATATGGCAACGTTTGCCTCTTGCTCCAGCACCAAGTAGTTCCATAAGCAGGCAAGAAATGGTGAAGTTGAATTCAGTGCCTTCTTTCAGAAGGTTAAAAATTACCACTCACTCCTCGGAGGGTGTCCCAGCCACAAAGCAAACAGCAAGAAAAGAAACACAAGATCCAGAGGCCAAAGGATGGACAAGAAAAGGAAATGTGACTCTTGTTTGAGTGAAAAAGGTGCCTGAGTTTTAGATCCTACTCCTCACTCCCAGAATTTCTTAGGTATCTGCCATTAAAACCTCAGAAAGGGGAGCAGCACAGCTGCAGGATTCATCCAAGCAAAGGCAGATATTTACACCTGAGTGAGTTGCAGATAATCCAGCGAGAGCCCCTGGCCAGAAACACGCTTCTGGAGTCAGCTCATCCTAAAGCACACATCTGAAAGAGGTTGGAGTCAATAAATGCAGTCAGATTAATTCTGTTGTGGAGTTTCTGGCAAGTTTTTCAGTGAAAACCAAGGTATGTAAGGTCTTGGGGATGGCCGCAGGGGTGTTAGCAGCTCCTGGGGGTTGTATCTCATCCTTAAACAGCCCCCTAAACTCTCACGCTCCCCTTCAGACGCAGAATTACCATCGCAAATCCAGCCTCGATTCACAAGGTTTGTCCGTGCACAGACATTTCTGGCAGACAAAATCAATTCTTTGAGCATGGCAGCCTTTAACTTGGAGAGAAAGAGCACACACCCTCTTGTACTGAAACCAAATCAGGAGCCTCAGTGCAGCGAAACAAGTGAGGATCAAGATTAAACAACACCGAACCGCACACTGCAGGAGTTAGGGCTTCAGCTTCATGTTAGAGTCCTCTTTATTCATGTAACAAGTGAAACGAGCTTCTTTAACAGTGCTCTGTTAGAGGATAAGCGGAATGCAAGTCATTTTTTAGTCCATTATATGAAAACAAGGACAAATTTAGATGCTTTTTAATTCCTCACTCTGTTTTGTTACTTGAAATGTCGCTCTGGTGGCGGTTTTGGTGAATTTCTCGGGTACTGAGCTGAGTTTTCTTCAGCATTGACAGAAGAAGGATCTTGATGATCCTATGAAACCACTTACTCACTTGAATAAAGAGGCAATGTTAAGAAATTCAGAGCATGATAAATAAAATCACTTCTCTACAACAAGTTTCATCACCCAGGTTAGGTCATCATCCTTAGCCCTTAGTAGAAAAAAATATACAAAGTTTTGTGGGTTTTTAATCTTTTTTTTTGAGTTTTGTTTTCATGTATCAGATGAAATCTATCAGGGAGATAGTTCTGCCCTTTTTGGCGTTCAGAGAGCACGTTTTTTCCTCTAGTCATTGCATGGAGACTTCACCTGAGTCCCATTTATACCTTCAGGCTTCATTTCCCTGCATCAAACTTGCCATCACGCCTAGCAGTTCACTACAAAACTTGCACCACGTTTCCTTTAACACTAACTTCACGCAGCGATGCTAACAGGTGAATTGTTCCTTGGCAGATTCCCTGGAACTGTCAAATATTGCAGATACCACTTCTAGAAAGCCCGGTCTTGCAAACTTAGGTCTTGTAAGACAAGAAATGTTGTTAGTTTACTGGACCCTAACGAAATACAAGAATATAACCATGCCGTAAAGATGTACATTCAATGCTTTGCAAAAGATTTTGATGAATTTGTGTAGAAAACTTGAGTACTACTCAGTAATTTGGTACTTTACACATCAGGAGCACTGTGTGAGCCCAAGGTTTAAGGATCAGCATGAGCAAACTTTGAAGACGAAGCCAACCCAAGTCATTCTGCAGCACACTTCCCTCTCCAAGGTCATATCAGCTCATCACCGTACCTTAACCGCAGCGCAAGTGAAGATTTACAATATTTTAAAGAACTACCTGAGATTCAGAAAGAGACAGGCTGCATTTCGGAGACTGATGAAGGTGCCTCTGACTGTCGTGCAGCTGGCTGAAGGGATTCTGCAGAGGAACTCACGAGCACGAAGTTTACAAGGCTGATCCAATGCACGCGGGATGGGAGGCTGCTCAAAAACAGTTCCCCAGCGCTGTTTTTAAGCAAACCAGGAAGAAAGCAGGAGTAGAAATGTGAGGAGTAAAACCGCCTGAGACAATTGTCTGATGAAGTGTTAGTAGTAAATAAAAACCAGGTGCGGTTTCTGACCAATTTCCTTAACCTTAGGTCTCAAATAAAGACATGATGCAGTCATAAGATGAGCAAACTGTCCTTACATGAGCTGATAATTGAATCGCACACAGCGCAGGGATTCACAGAGGCTTCGTTCCTTGAAACATGGAGCTCTAAAGTAAGAAACCCTCCAAGCAAAGTCATGTTTTGACCTGCTAACACTAAAATCTCTACCCCCGTTCACGCAATCCTTTTAATTGCAAGGAACGGTTGTAACTCTGGGGCTGCTGCAGCTTCACACAGGCAGCGGGGACTGTCAGTTGTGGGGTCAGCACTACCTGCCACCCCAAAGAAATTAGAGTCTATGCAGAAAATGTGTTTATGGCAAGCACTTGGGAAGGAAGATGATGAAATGCATCAGAGCCACGGCGCTGATAATCCAGGACTTGGGTTTGATGGTGACCACCCTCTGCTGCGTCAGAACGTGGGCACAGAAACCCTAAAACACATGTCTGCAATTGCCCACCCCCACGTTAGCTTAAATCCTCTTTGTCGTCACAGCCCGGCTTAACTTCAAAGCCAGAAACTTCATGTTCTTGGTTTTATTTTTAAGTATTTTTACCGCAACTCAGCATTTACTCTCTGCATCTTGTCGAGCTCTGGCCTCAGCAAGAACCTGCAGCAATCAGCTGTAATTATGCAACACGTGAAAGGCGTTTAAATCTTAAATTATTTTAACAGACCATTTTGCCGCTTGTACAACCCGAAAGGAACGCAGACCCCCAGAAGCCTTGCCCTGCACACACTTAAGAAGTTTGAAAAAATGAATGCTGTTAACCTCTGAGATTTTTTTTTTTTTTTTTTTTTGATAGAAACTTTCCTACTGTTCTGCTCACCCTCCTGACCTGTCCCCGTTTCCCTGCCAGGTGAAGCAGCCACCGCCGGGCACTAAAATCAAGCTGAAGGCAAGCAAGAACAGACAAGCTGGGATATAGACACATATCCCAAATAAAATATCCCCAAATTTACTGTATGATTCACGGGCTATTCCTCCTGCTGTCTGGTACTGTCTGGGCTGTCACCAGTGCCTCGAATCTTTTCTCAGAACGGATTTTAAATATTCTGTGATGTATTCATCATAAGCATTTTCCCTTCTCATGCAAACTTACAACTGTTTTGCTTGCAGCTTCGTTGTCTGCTCACACTACTGTTTTGTCATCCACTGCGCTGTTTCCCCTCGGTCTGGACCAGCCATTTTACAGTTGGATCTGTTTTCTTAAGGACTCATCTCCTTCCTGTTTCCTTAGCAAGAAAGATTAACTGCCCACGGCATACAAAAAATAAAAATCAAAGGGATTCCACTTCACTCGTACCATGATGACGGGAATTCACTTTCTCTTCTGAGCTGCTTCCCGGCGGTTAATCGGTTTAAGGTTTACTTTCCCTCGGAAGTTATCACCACTCGGGCTGACTCCGGAGAGGTTGAGCAATGCATTCCTCCAGCTCTCTGCCTCGGAGGATGCGAATCAGTGGATTCGAGAAGGCGAATCCCTTCCTCAGCACATCCAAACCCACCCTCTGCAGTGCAAACACGGACCTCTGGCAGCAGCAGCTTGCGTTGGGCTGCGAGCTCCTCGCCTCACCTGGTTCCTCCTGCCACAAAGGATCCCGTCACAGACAGGGCTGGCTGTGATGGCTTCGAGTTTTGTTGTTTTAGCAAAGGTGCTGAGGAACACAAGTCAACTGTTTCAGTCTGGGACCTCCTTAAAAGTCTTTCTGAGTGCACGCCGAAGCGTTCTGCCAAGCACCAGCCGTGGAGCCGTGCTTCGGAAGAAGCCAGAGAAAGGAGCAGAGCATTTGTACTTTGGAGGATAACTGAACTCTCAGAAGGATGAAACTACAATTTCCTAGCGTTTATCAAAACCAGATGTAAGAGCTACTTGTGTTTGATTCCCTGCATCTCTGCTAGGCTCTTTAAAATGTGCCAGTCCCCGTTTTCCACTCCTGTCTTCCCAGCTCCAGTTTGTATATTTTTACCAGCTGTATTCCCCAAATTTCTCTTCCAGAGAGCCCAGGGAGTGTGTGAGCCCGGCAACGAGCACGCTTTGGTGTTATTTGGGTGTTCCAGGACATCATTTCCTAACACGTCACTTTTATCATATTTCACCTGCGTTGCCAGAAAGGAGGAGGACATCACAAATTAGCCCAATAATGACTTATGCAAACGAGTTCCTTAAGTTCTCAGCGGTGTCCTTATGTTAATTATCGTAGCTAATGATTTTTTCCCCCTTGGTTTAGGGGCTGGCTCTTCTGCTCTCCCATCTTTCAAGGGAAATCTCTTCTAAGGGTTAGGTTTTAATGCCTCCACCTTGCCACTTCAGGATAATTTCAATTCTCTTCCTTCCGAGCACGGCTGCTCCTTCTCCATGGAGGTGAAGCTTTATGGTGGAAACCCAAAAGCTGCAATCCAATGAGCGCCGTTTTCTTGGGAAGAACCAAAAAAGAGGCTGGGGCTGGCGAGGCATGACTCAATTTTCCTTCTCCAACCATCAATCTAACCTGTGAGCCCAAGGATAAGCACAAATTTTCTCCAGGGTGCTACCTGATCACAGCAGAAAAGAAACCTGACAAGCTTCTTCAGAAGCATGTCTTGCCTCGAGGAATTGGTTGTTTTTCCCCCAAACCATTCAAAGGATCACCAGGGCCACGATTTCTCCTGGAGTTCTGAGAAATCCTGCTTTGTTTCACTCCTGGGGTAGAGCAATAGCTGCATAGGGCTGACGGCAAAGCGTGTGTGAGGCTGACAAGTGCTAGAGGCTACTAAAATACTCGTTAAGGCCCAATTGGTTGTCAGGCTTCGCAGAACAACCGAAGCAAGGGAGAGTTCATTGATTTGGGACGAGGCAGGACGAGGAATGAAGCAGGGTGGAAAGAACATCTTGGCGTTACAAACGCAGACCTCGCTGTATGCTACAGGTGGGGAAAAAAAAAACACAATGCTGTTATTGCAAGGCTTGGAGGAAGGCAAAAATGCACACCTTTGTACGAGCTTGGGTATTTATTTCTTGCTGAGATTTGTGGAAATGGAGGCTTCCAAAATCCACAAGGCACCGGTGAGCGCACAGCCACGATATTCTTCAGCAGGATGTTTGTTTTGTCCTGTCCTCCGTCCCTCCTCAGCAGCTCCTTCGGTAGCTCCTGTCCCCTCCTTCGCACCGCACAAAGGAATTTCTGCCATCCCTGCCCTCTGCCACCAGCAGGATCTTGTTACCAAGTCACTCATGCCAAAGCCTGCCAGGTATGCGGGCGTTATTTCTGCCTGAGGGATGCCAGCCGTCAGCTACTGCAGAGCACAGAAACCCCCCAAATGGTGATTCTGTTTTAATCTTTTAAGTTTTCCAGCAGTTCCCATGGGCTTCTCAGTTTAGGCCACGCAGAAGCCAACCTAAACATCAGCTCCAGGACGGGCTCAGAACAGGAGGTGCCAGGTGGGGGCACTAAGAATTGCACACACTGTTGTTAACTTTGAGACAATGCTGTCCGGTGTGAGAAATCTCAAACAAGAGGAAAAAATTCCACTCAAAGAAGATGTAAAAAGGAAAAAACACAACCAGGAAGCCCCTGGGCTACAAGAAACTCCCAGCTCCTGCAGCTGACCAGTGCTGAGGACAAGATGCTGATGGATCGCTGCCTTCATCTGGAGCAGCCTTCCTGGGGCCGGCAAAGCACCTCCTGCAGCTCTTCTCCTGGATTCCCACCAACACGCCCAGCTGGGAGAAGCAGCCCCCATCTCTCCAGGGCTATATCGGGTACTGGCACATTTTTCTGACACCCCAAATTCTGTAATCCTGAGGATTTGGATGAAGTGCAGCTCAGACTGCTTTAACAACTCGGACGTTTAGTCCTTCAGGTGGGGAAGAACCTTGTTGAAGCTTAAGTTTTCCAGCGGGGATGCTATTTCTGAGCACGCCAGAAGAAAAAAAAAGAGGACAAGAGCTAGACAAAACACAGCTCCTCGCTTACACGTGATGGTGCCACGCCGCTCACCCTGATGGCTGTGAAGGTCCCTTCTGCAGATATACCACAGTGTCTACTGACACGAAACTGGAACTGCTTTTTAACCCAGAAGCACGACTTGCCCGTCTCGCCCATCGGTGTGGGTGATGGGGAGTCTTGCTGGGGCTCGGAGTGGTGTTCCCAGCCTCAATCCCAGCGCACACTCCGGTGGGATGATGGGCCAGCTCCGTCTTCAATAAATACATCAAGCCTTGCCATGGAAAAACTAACAGAAGGGGGTTAGTTAGATCACAGAGATGCATCCATACTCTATTAGGAAGCAATTAATTCCAAGACAAACTTAATTCACTTCTCCAATGAAGAAAAACGCACGTGGTCGGGCACGCTAGCCTGAAGTCTTAATCTAAAAGGACTGCAAAAGGAGCAGAGGAGTTGATTCTGCATTAACCTCGTTTGCCACAAAGTCAGCATAAGACCAACCACCCGTGCTGCTTGCTTGTTCCAAGTTTAAGCCCGTTAAACCCCAACAATTCCAGCCACACGCAGCGGGGTCTGCCTCCACCAAACCCATTCACCTGATGACTGGAAACACAGAGCTGCAGAACTTTAAACAAAACAGAGGTACAGAACCCGATATACTCAAAAATGAAGCAAGAACAGAAGTAATACATTCAAAATTTTACCAGGTACACCCTTATTTGCAAGTCTGCAGAGCAGCTTTAATATAAACGCTTTTATTCCCCAATATTTTTATTAAGCTAAGCACACTGCATTACCCTAACAGGTTTCTTACCAGGTGGATTAATGGCTTGGACAGGAGTTTAAAAATTTGGGTCAGTCCCTAGGTACAGCAGTGATCCACCTAAACTCTGTTTATAAACCTCAGGTGAGCTTGAATCGCATGTGGGGGACGACTACCCAATTCAAGCAGCAGTTGCATTTCTTATTCATCCAGGAAAGAGTGTGATGAGATACAAGCAGAGGCTCCTAAAACTATAAAAATAGTTACTTCAGACTAGTTGATAGATGTTTAGAGCAGCAGGAAGCTTGTAACACTGAGATACCCACACTTCATGTCTGATGGAGAAGATCCAGAAGCGCCTTGTGTGAACAATCCCCCCAGCCAACAAACCAGACATGTTCATTTACACGAGGAAACTGCCCTTTTCACACCAAAACCAGATGATAAATCACCATTTCAGTTAATATTTAGTAATTAACAGCATTTGAACACTTCCATACCCTATTTATTTCCTATTCTAACACCGACCAAGCTGCAGATTTCTGCAATCTATCAGGACTTTTGCCTAAAAGTCGCATCAAACTCCCTAACTTTGGGTCAGTAGGACCCAAACAGGCTGGATCTTGTTAAACACCAGAAAATCAATCACTTCAACGGAGCAATCTGCTTTATTCCCCTCTTCATTAGGAGCATTCCTAATCTTGAGCTTGAAAGCCTCGCTCCTTGCCATCGGATCTCGCCGGCTTTTGTTTGCTGCATTAAAACAGCCACAGAGCTCCGGGGCTGCTTCTTGCAGCCAAGTATCGACCAGCACTTTAAATCGTCGTTAATTGTTAATTTCTGCAGAGAAGGGTTAAGAACCTTACGCTGCAAAGCTTTGCAAAGGTATCGGAATGACAATAAGGGAACTGCCAGGACCCACCGGAACAAACGGCTTCAGCATCCAAATTCCTTTGGAAAGAGAGAAGTGAGGTGTCCAGAAGATTTAGAAACAAAAAGTAGTTTATAAAACCTCTGAAGTGTGGTAGATCCAAAGAGTACATACTTTTTTCAGTTCTATGATGGAACTTTTAAGTGTACTCGATACTAAAGAAACCATAAGTAACTTCCAGGGGTTTTCCCACAGCCTACCTGCCCCTAACCTCAGTTCTGGATATAAAGACAAAAAGGGGGAAGAGGAGAAAAGACTCACAAAATTGGACCTACACCTCACATCATCTTTCTCTATACCACTTAAACCTGAGCCAGCATGGAAAGAGTTTGATAATAAACTCCAAACCCATCACATCCACGTGATAATTAAAGAGACAAACTTTTAGGCTGACTCAATCTGCCAGCAAGAGTCAAAGGAGATCCCAAAGCTCCTGGGGAGAAGGCAGCAGACTGCCTCAGCCCGGAGACGTACCCACCAAAACGTATTTGCTGCTTTCAAGCCCAACTTTAGCACCACCAGGAGGACTTTGAGGCAAGCTCGCTGTTCGGCTGAGCTATGCAAAGCATGCCTCCCTGTTCAAATTTCAATCAGGAGCAAATCAAGCCCCATACTGCTCCAAAAAGCCTGCAGCAGGGGATGAGCGAGTGGAGCTGAACGCTTCCGAGGACACAATTCACCTCGGCGAGAGGTTCTCCCATTCACACACCGGGGAAGCTGGCAAACCAGCGAGCGTTTTGCGTAGTCATGTGTAAAATGAGATCTCTGTCGTGCAAGCGAACGTTCTGCTAATATTTTCATTCACAAGAGCCCGAGTGCTTAATTAACATTTATACCAATTCCCGAGCTATTTACCAACACAAAGGAGGCGATGTGATATCATGGTTCCTTAAACACAGCCCTCAACGCAGGCAGAGTTCTTGCTCCCCTCCATCACGTGTTGAAATACTAAATTTTCCACGGCTGGGCTGCTACAAGAGAAACTTGGGAAAACAGGCAAGGTAGGTGCGTTAGAAGAAGGAAAACAAGCAGTGCTTCCCGGGGATTACTCGCTCTGTTTGCACCATTTTGCCTTTGTAGGAAAAAGATGCAGCAGGACGATGTGTCTTAGCTTGGCACCTCCCAGTGCAGTGACACGGGGGGTGATCACATCTCCCAGCCTCATTAGAAGCCCCAGGTAAAACCATTTATTCACTCACTTTTTAATAAATCCTAAGAGAAGCGATTTCCTTTGAGGCATGACAACAAGGTAGGGCTCTCACCACGCAGATCTCTTCTTGGTGGAAGAAGCTTTAGCCCATCGTCAATCCAACTCAAGTCATGGTACAAAACAAGGCTCAATATCATTCAAGACCAGATAATTATCCCTCACAAAGCAAAATGTTCACCAAATGACCCCAGGTCTCACGACTTTGACCAGTTACAGGTTAAGAGCGAGGCACCAGTTTAGAGCTGCGGCCCCACAGGTCCACACTTATCACTCTCCTCTCTTTGAGACCAGCAGGATCACCGCTCTGCCATCTGACCGCTCACACACGGTTTAGGTTATCTGCCAGCTCCCAAAGCGCATCTTTTAACCGGGTTTGTGCATTCGGACGAGGCCGTACCTCTGCACGGGCATTTCAAATACCTCACGTGCTGCCGACGCAAGTTAATCCCACACCCAAACAACTCGGACGATGAAGGAAACCTCTGCGCTCGAGCACTGCTGTCACTGCCACCTCTCGAAATTCTCAGGTAGCAGCGCCCCTTCCTCCCCAAAAAGCTTCTGCTTTGGTTACTTCATCATGAACGAGCTCTTTGTTCAAATAATTACCAGGAGAAAATAAAGACTGTTATACAACAAGGCAGCAACATTCAGACCGGAGCTCCCGCTGCTCCTTGAGACACCCAGCACAAGGAGAAGGAAGTTTCACTGACATCTTCCACTATCAACTCTTCAGACAAGAAAAGAGAGCCCGTGGTGTCTAAAACTACTCAGGTGGTTTTATACATTGCTGTCTAAGCCCACTGGTATCAAAAGTGAAACTCTGCACAACTTAAATCCAAACCTTGTTTGCTCTCCAAGGAAAAGCTGCGTACGGTTGGTAAATACTGGATGCTCAGAGGACAAAACAACTCATTCTTCAGTTTTCAAACACTGCCCAGCAACTTGCTGGTTTATAACCTTACAGACACCCTGTCAGGAACCAATATATGTAAAAAAGACACAGAAATGTAGTATCTGCAATTGTTTTTTCTGAAAGCATAAACATACTAGTAGATACTGGCACCACAAATCAAGCTGGGCAAATTGGCTCGATCAATAAAACACAAATCCCTGTCAGGCAAATCATCACATCAAGCTTCAAGAACCTCCTAAATTTAGTTTTCCACACTTCCACTCTTTCTTTTCTTAAAGATAAGCAAAGGCAGGCAAACTTTCTCTACACCAGACACAAGCAAAAATCAAGCAGCTCAGAGAGGGCATTATCAGAAGGTAAAAATGTCCCCATTTGTGGAGAACAACCCATCCTGCCCCCCAAACGGGAAGAGAAACGCAGAGTGTAGCAACTGAACGCCCCATAACACACACATCACAACGCCCAAGGCACGCAAAAGCTTTGTAGGGACGAGCTGTGCTGTAGCTGTTGTCCTGTTGATATCCACCCCCTGTCCCACGCGATTCAAGTTGAGAGAAAATTCAGCTTTTTACCAAAGGCACGTACTTAACACACAGGTCACTCAGGTCACTCAGCCTTGAATTTTAATTTATTCTGCAAGTCCACACAACAAATCACTCTTACGGGCTCGTTTACATTTTGTCACAGGGTAAAAACATTCGTTTTCTTTACAGATGTTACTTCAAAAATGGTGTTTTCATCACAAATTCAAACTCCAGCGCAGCGGCAGCTTTTATTCAGAAGTTTTGCAAAAACTTTGCCAGAACAGGACTTCAGCAACCAAATCCTTTTACGGGGGGAACTGACGGATATTCCAGGCGGGTAGCCCGGCTTTTAGGAGTTAGGGGAGCTCGTTTTTTCCTCTGCACGTGAGCTGGGAGGCGGAGGAGGCTTTTCTCATTCCATTTCAGCTGGTGCAAACTCAGGCAGGACGCGTGCGCCCCGCGAAGGACGGCTTCCTCCAGGCGAGGAAGCACCCCCCCGCCGATTTCACCCCCAAATCCCCGCGCCGCGGGGTGGCTTTCGTAAGGAGGGAGTCGATTTGGGGAGGAAAAAAGGGGAGGAAAGAGGGTTTTGGGGGAGGAAAAGCAGCCCCGGGTTGGGATTCTCCAGCAGCAGGAAGTTTCTATGGGGCCTGGGCGAGCATGCGCCGTGAGCCCGGCGGTCTCCCGATGTGGCAAGAGTGCAGAGAGGCAAGGAGCAGAGAAATAATCGAGACAGAGCCTGAGAGCAACAAGCACCTTCCCCTCTGGATCCCCGGCTGCTGTTGCTGTTGCTGCCGCCTCCTCGCAGCCCTCCCCCTGGCCGCTCGGCTGCCCGGGGCCCTCCCACAGCCATCGCAGAGGAATTGGAGAGGCTGGCAAGCAAAGCTTCTGCTGCTGCTGAAGGGAAAGGAGAGGAAAAGGAGGAGAGAGGAGAGGAGGAGCAGCTGGCAAGGGAACGGCGGAGTGGCCCAGCCACCCTGCGCCTCGCCCAGCTCAGGTGGTGGGGGGCTGGAAGGGGAAATAGGGGGGGGGAAAGGGCCAAGCTTTTAGCCCCCTGCCCAGCTGGGAGAGAAGGGAGGAGGGGAGAAGGACAGAGAGCAAGCACAATGGCTGGCTGTGTGTGTGGGGAGGAGATTTCCTACAATAGCAGCACTGGGGAGGGCTCGGGGCTTTTCTGGTGCCCCCCCCCCCCCCCCCCGCATCTCTTCTTCCCCATTCCTCACCTCACATAGGCAGGGGGGAAAGGAGGGGGAGGATAAAAAGCCTGAGGGCATTGCTTTGGGTCTCCCCCACGGTATTTTTATTTTAGGGGAGAAGTAGAAAGGGGCATAAACACCGCGGGGAGGGGGGGGGCACAGAAGCAAACCCCCAGCTGGAGGTAGGGTGGAGGAGACCCACTGCCAGCGTTAGGCTGAGCAAAAAAAAAAAATAATAATAATAAAATAGTTATTTAAGCCGATCTCCCTGCACGAGTCCAACCCAGGGGGGCTGAAGGAGGGGGTGTGGGGGGGGTCACAGCCGATATTGGGGTGGGGGAAAAGGGGGGAGCCCCCACCTTCTATTGGGGGGGAGGGGAGGAATCTTCCCCCTTCGCCAAGCAACTGCTCAGCCCAAAAGGGTGGAAGGGGTGAAAAAGGAGGGGGGGGAAAGGCCACAGCCCCCCCCCCCCGGGGCTTCACGCCGGGAATCCCAGGCCCCTCCTCTCCCTCAGCGCGCTCCACCCCCGGGGCTGGGAGGAGGCGGGGGGGGACCAGCCCCGGTTCCCCCCCACTTCAAACCCCTTCTATGTCACCAACCTCTCCCCCCCACACCCCACCGTCCCCCCCAGTCCTTCCTCGGAGCCGGCGGAGGGAAGGGAAAAGGGAAAAAGGGAGAAAGCTGAGGGGAGGTGAGGGGGGGGGGGGGGGGGGGCGCTCACCCTGCTCGCCGGGCTCCTGCAGGACGCGCTCCAGCTCGGGGAAAGGCAGCTCGGGGAGATCCAGCAGAGCCCCGTAACGTTCGAGGAACGAGCAAACGACGGCGAAGTTAGGCCAGGAACCCGGGCAGCCCGGGCCGGCGGCGGGAGGGGGAGGCGGCGATGGAGGCGGAGGAGCCGCCGCCGCCATCTTGGGGCCGGGGATGGAGAAGGAGCAAAGGGGGGGGGGGGGGGGAGGGGAGGAGAGGGAGTGAGGGGGGCGCTGCCGAGCCGCGCGCCGCCACGGTCCCACAATGCACCGCGGCGGGCTGAGGGGAGGGGGCGGGAGCGCGGGGCCGGGCGGCTCCTCGCCGCCGCGTGCGGCGCGGCAATGAAAACAAGGCGGGGCGGGGGTATTTATAGAGGGGGCGGAGGGAAGGGTGAGGATGGACGGGTGGATGGGCCAATGGGAGGGAGGGGAGGTGGTGCCGGTAGGCGGCGCTGGCCAATGGGGAGGGAGGAAGGGAGGGAGGGGGTGGGTGCTCCGCGCGGCCGGTGAGTGGGGTGCGGGCGCGTGCCGGCCGTTAACGGCCGTGAGGGGAAGGGGCGGGAGGGAGGTGCTGAGGTGGGAGGGGGGCGGTGTCGGGGGCTGTGGAGAAATGGGAATAAAAATAAGTTTTTAGGCAGTTTGAGCCTCGCTTCTCTCGTGTCCTTGCACCCTGCCTCGCCTCCTGTCACAAGCTGGCCGCCCGCCATCCCCTCCCCTCTCCTCCCCGTGCGCGCCGTCCCGCGGCTCCTCAGCAAAATATATTTGTTTTATTTTTTTTTCAGCTTTACCTCAGTCCTTGTCCTACCTGCTTCTTTAAACCTCGCTTATCATTGCCCCTTGCGTTTCTGCTATCGGTTTTTAAGTCTTCGCCTGCTTTTCTACCCTCATGAAGTTCCTTTGATGCAGGGGAGTTTCTTACTTTTTACTTACTTATCTTCTCACTGTTAGTTTTGGAGCACCACATCCCCTTTTTGATACCTTACTTACTTATTTTCATGCCTTGATACTTATTTTGATACTTTGATACTTATTTTGATACCTTGATTCACTCTTTTACCCTCTGTGACCTCAGGGCGTGTCTTTGCTTTTAATAAACATTTACTTTAACAGGCTGTCAATACAGTGTTTCTCTCCCTCCCCTTTTTTATTCCAGCTGTTCCTGACAGGTTATACTTTGCAGAAATGTTGAACTTCACAGAAGACACAGCAACATTGCCAGTTTTAAATCCACCTGCTTGCCCAGCTACACTTCTACGTCACATTTCTTTAGGTTAATCAGTTATTTTTTCCTCCCCCATCCTAGCCATTACTTCATATATTTTTTAATTTCAGCCCAACTTGTATAAGTTGGTATTTTGCCTCTTAAGCTTTTCTGCTTCCTTTATTTCCTGTGTTTTCTGTAGCTTTGCTTACAGATTCCTCAGCCATCTCTGCTCCTCGCCTCCTGGACCTCCCTCCCTGTCACGTTTGGACTATGGCAGTTTCCAGTTTGTGGCATCCAGCTCATTTGATTCTTACTTGGCACTCTGTTTCAGCAGATAGCGTAGTGAATAATTAAAAAGCAACTCATTTGTCGGGGAAATATTTCCCCGATCTGTGCTGATTAGTGACTGGACCGTGCCCTGTGTGAAGAAGGTCCAAAGTCCCTGTTAAAAAAAAATTCATTCTTCTTCACTTCAATTTAAGATGCCTTCACTAATTCAAATAACATCACGTTTCTGGTATTCCCTGGCAGTATGATGGGAAATGCTTTCAGACTACTAATCATCATTTATGGCTTTTGAGTTATCTCTCTTAGCTCCTGCCCCTTATTTTTGTGCTGTTGGAAGAAGATATGACAGAATCTGGACGCTATGGAGCTAAGCCATGCATTCGCCATCCTATTTGCAGTTTGTGCTTCTTTGATTGCATTAACCCAGCCTTGCAAATACCATTTTGATCAGGAGATCTGATATTCCTAATGTTGTTACCATTCATTTACCTCACCGCCATTCACCTTGCTGCAGTCTCTGCTCAAAACTAGCCCGGGGAAAATTTATTTGAATTCTTAGTAGCCATGTTCTGGGTAGTGGATTCTACCTTTTACTCTTTTTGGTGATTTCACTCTGCTGGGACTAGTGATAGCTATTTCTTCTGCCCTAATCTTGCTTCACCAGACTTTTGGGAAAACAGTCTGATGACCTTTTGTGTGTCAATCCCTTGCTTTGTAGGTACGTGAGGAGAGAATCCAGAGCACGGGAATCCAGGCAAATTTCTCTCCCTCGTAGCTGCTTGCCTGGCGTCCTCTTTGGCAGGGTGCGTGTGCCACCAGCTTCACAAAGGAGCAGGAAAGAAATAATTGCCCTGTTCTCCTGGGGAAGCAGCAGCTCTGGCAGCCTCGGTCCCGTGCTGAATCCAAAGTAAAGCTGTTTCTACTTCACACGACGTTTGAAGCAGGGCACCGAGATTCATGGCCTGCCTGCTCATGTGCAAGATGGGACGGGAGGCTGCCAGGAGGGCTGCAAGCCTGGTAACCCAAAGATTTCTGCTTTGTGAGGGCTCCTTCCTTAATCAGCACCACCAGGGTTCCTACGATCAATTTTCTTGGTGAATTTGGATTATTAAAAAAAAGGAAAAGGATGAGAATCTGGATATCTGGAAAGATCTGCCAGAGGTTTGCTGGGTCAGCCAGTAGCAGAGCTCTTTGTACTGCAGGAACCAGCATCTGTTTTTGCGGCGCAGGCTTCAGACCATCCTCTTCGCTCGGAACTGGAAGGGCAGAAAGCAGAAAGGTCACTCCCGAGGCGCAGATCTTGGCTGTCGAGCAAGTCCAAAGCATTTCCAAGGCATCCCTGGGACTGGTTTCTTGCTGTCAAGTGCCAGAATCCCAGCGGCGATCAGGTTGCAGTTACTTGAAGGACTGTGACGAGGGCAGAAACTTTCGAGGTGGTGCTTCCAAGGCATTGCCCCTGCCTGAATGCCCGGCTGTCGGGGAAAAATGAGAAAATAAGGAGAGATTTAGAGAGCGTGGCCGAGAGGAAGGCCAAAGGGAACTAAAATTTATTTATCATTAAACTGAAGCGGTAAAGATTGAGGTTAGGCATTAAAAATGATGTTGTTTGGGTTCTGAACTGTCCTGAGAAATTGCGCTGGGAGATTTGGTGTCTCTGAGGAGTGACTCAGGGAATAAGGCTCAACCCTGTTAGGTCTCCAAAAGTCCATTAGTTTAAAGCCTGTGTTCAACATTTCACTGTCTTCTCCTTTCCCTAAAGTTAATAAGGCAACACCGTGCTTGTTTGGTTTTGTTTTGTTTTTTTTCTAATCTCATCTGCTGTCTGAAACTAATAAACAGGAACATACCAGCGTGGTTTAGAGGGCCAAAGAGACAGTGCATCCCGCAAATATTTTAGGAAAATTTGACCTTCTTCATCATATATTTAGCAAAAAGATTAAAAACCAGATTTGGAAAGATACCCAGGGAACTGATCCCTGTTGATTGTTCTAAAAGTTGAGCACCTGATACTTTAACAGATGTAGCGTGTAAAATGATTTGCTCTGAATCCTCCCAGAGCCCCAAAAGGATGGGTAATTAACAAACCTGCTGGTCCTTTGCCCAATTCTGGTGCCACAAAATCACACGGATCGAGCCTGTAACAGCGTTTTCTTCCCAGCTCCTTGGGGCAAGGACACAATTTTGGTTTTTCATTAATGTGCCGCATGTGTTAGCCTGATGGTAAGCATTAAATATCCTTTTTTCCAGACTTTGGTTCAGCGTAGAGATGTCTTCCCCTGAAATCGCTTCCCTTTCATGGGGTCAGATGAAGGTGAAGGGCTGCTCCACCACCTACAAGGACTGCAAAGTGTGGCCGGGAGGCAGTCGGACCTGGGACTGGCGAGAAACGGGGACAAACGTGAGTTTGCATTTTACCTCCCATCCTGCATTTTGAACAGGACTTGATTAATAATGCAGTTTTCATAAGAGGCTGGTAGCAACCTTTATTAAGGCTACATAAAAATTGTCTTGAATAGGATAGAAAAGAATTTATGGGAAGTCAAAAGAAATCCTCAGCAAGTGACCGTACATGTTTGGCAGAGAACAATGCAGGCAGCTTAGTTTATATCCCTTTCCCTGGTGTTCCTCCTACTTATTTCCGAGGAGTAGTATGCAGAGACAGCATCAGATGCAACAATTCCTCCACAAAAAACTCACAGGCTGCCAACCACAGTGACCTGGCTTTGTAGCCACGTCCTAAAGGATTCCCTGCACAATTTTTATATCCCTTAAGCTTTATCTGTAATTGCTATCAGAATCCTATAATGCTACGTGGAATAGTGTTGGTGTTTCAAATTTAGCAGCAGCATTATATATTGGGAACCCAATTTGATCATTTGTCCCATAACAGGGCTTGTACTAAAATAGCTGACTAGAAAAATAATAATCCACATATTCCAAGCAAGAATTAACGCTAAAAAGAGCTACACACCGTGCCTTAGACCCTGCTGTATCCATGCAGGCCCCCCAGGGTTGCTGCTGTGTTCATTTGGACACAACCAAGAGGCAGAACTTTGGGTTTGGAACTTCCTAGATCAACTTCTGGGGAGCAGAACTTTTTAAGCTCTCAGATTTCAGTCCATAAAGAGTGTACAGCGCAAAGCAAGAGGCTTTTTTTGCTTCTCAAGAGAAATCCGAGTTTTCACGGTGATGCTTTCTTGGTTTCTGTGCACACACGAGTGGAGAAGCAAAACACACGCGGCATGAAACGTTCCCCAATAGTTTCCAGATCACATTTTGATCTCATTCCTCCATTTCAAAGCGTTGTTTCGGGTTAGGACGTTGAGGAGGACGTGTCTTCCTTCTAAAGCTGCAGCCAGGGGACATCTTCAGGTGACAGAGGAAAGCTTTAAGCCCATAAAAGTCCTCAGGGGAATCCTGCAGTTGACACAAGAAAGAGGAGGCTGTTAAATGAAAATCAGGGGAGAAAAGAAGAGTTGGGTTATTTAGAGAGGCAGGTTTTATGACATATTTTCTATGTAATCAGTAAACAAAAAATTACCTATTTAGGTTTTCCTGTATAGGATCCTTTTAAAGCTCCTGCTGGAGGTCAGACCCATCCCTCCTACTGCTATGGCAGCCAGAGGGGGAGTTGGGTGGTCATTAAAACCGAACAGCAAGCAACAAATACAGGGCTAAAATGAGCCTTTTAGAGACTGCATCCCCTCCTCTAGAAGGATTATAAAGGAGTTTTATTCACTTAGCACTGGGAACAATAGGATTCACTCATCTTCTGTGTGTTTCCTCGTAGTAGCATGCGTGCTTTGAGTGTGTTTTACCTGGGGCTAGGGGGAGCTGCTCCCTCAGCCTGAGGAATAAAGCGGTGCCCCTCGTGCCCCGCGCTCCAGTTGGAAACAAATCCCTTCCTTTCCTTCTCTGCTTTCAGCCTGATGCCTGGCACGCCGTCCTTTCAGCAGGGAAAAACTGCACGACTGGCTCTGCGAGGGCCTGGAACCCAGCACTGCTCTCCCTCCTGACCTTAACCCTGGGGGATAAAAGGCAGCGTCCCTAATAACCTGCTAGCGGGGAAAAAAGGAGGCCTGAGGAGACCAGGGAACAACACGGGCAAGAAATTCTGCTGCCCGTCTTCCCTCCCACTGTCACCTCAGTGGAATTAGCTGCGATGATACAGTTATTCCTCCATGGTCCATATTTCCTCTGACGCTACTATTTTCCTACCAAGCAGGTGGGAGCCCCCTGATCAGCGCGTAACCGCGGCAAATCCTTTTGTTCCGCGGCATTAATGTCTCAGCAGTGCTTATCATATGACAGCAAACCTTCCCCCAGCTAACTAATTAACGTAATTGCAGGAAACCGTACCTGTTCTTTTTGTCTAAGCTTTGAGCCTACCTTAAAAACCCCCGAAGGAAAAGCATTACCTATTTTATCACAAACTTGCAACGTTTTATCACGTACTTGCAATGGTTTTACAGTGGTTTGGCCTGAGAAAGCTCCGCAGGATGAAGCGAGCTGTGTGTTAGGTGGGGATTTTAACTGTAAATGTACCTCAAGGGGATACAACCCTAATGGTAAACTCTCTGCTGCTGAAATTCTGGATCCCAACTAACTCTAATACTTTGGTGGGATCATTTAATCCACCTCCTAGAACCGGCACCTTAATATGGAAGGTTTCCTTCAGAGCTTTGGGAGCTCTCATGTTGGTTTCCACTGGAAAGCTCTCACCATGTTCAGCAAGATGATGCTGAACAGGGCAGGGCTGGCAACAATCCTGACACCTTGTGGGAGGCTACAGGGCTGGCAACCTGGGCAGGAGAAAAAAAAAAAAAAAAAACAAAACAGGAGAGGACACAAGGATGTCAAAGAGAAAAGCTCACAACCTCATGGAACAAAGCTCACACATGAAATAACAGGAACTGGCGGCTGAGCAAAAAAAGGAGCAGGGAGAGAAGAAAAGTGTTAATGGGTTAAAAAAAATAACGCACACCAAGGAGGGGCCAACATGTTGGTCATCTTACTTCTGGCCATACAGAGAGCCATGGAAAGGGGCTGGGGGAGAAGTAGTGTAACATAATAATGGTTTATCTTCCTGTATTACACAATATTTGCAGATTTGTATGTTTAAAGGGTACCAGCAGTAAACGAGTGTACTTTAAAAACACCATCCACGTGCTATTAGGACTCTTTTTTCTTTAAAAGGAGTTGGGTTTCAAATATTCCCTTCTCAAAATTAAGAATAGAGCAGAAATTGAAACCGTTACCTGAAATGACACTAACCAATATGTTTCAGTCCTCTTTGGTAAAGGATTTAATCATTTTAATTATTTGAGGAGCTCTCTTATGATTAAAGCGAGTAAACGTGAGCTCACTGCAATCTTTACTACAAAAAGGCTTTGTTTGCTGGAAAACAGGAAGCAACGTATTACAATTTATTGATTTCACTTCTAATATTTACAAAAAGCCGTTAGCCATAAATGTTTTAGGGATGTATGATGCATCATTCATTTTTAACTGGTTAATAAAGGCTGTCGATATTGCCATCGATTGATTAACCATCATCCTTCACCTGCCTATGAAATACCTGCTGAAATTACCACCGTGCAGGGGCTGTGGTACGTTTTGGTGGGGTACTTTACACTGCTAATCGAGGAACAGGCTCAGAACCCGTAGCTGAAGCCCTCCCGGTTGATGCTGCCACTACTCTGACTATGATTTCCTTCCTCTCACCCTCAGCATTCTCCAGGAGTGCAGCCGGCTGACCTTGAAGAAGTTGTCAAGAAGGGCGTGCAAACCGTCGTGATCGGTCGTGGCATGAGCGAGGCTCTGCAGGTAGGTTTTCGTTCTGGGGTTGTTTTCCCTCCCCTTCTTTTTAGGGGAAAAAAAAATCCACAGTGATTTACCAAGAGGGGGAAAAAAAATTCAGGCTGCTGACTTAGCATGACTGAACTCCTGCCAGGAGTCACCCTCTTCCCGAAAGAAGCCTCGTGTGAGCTCCTCTGTGTTAGCATCAATGTCAAGCAGTCAAAAGGCTGACGTTCTGCTAGAGAAGCAATTTAAACAAGGAGGATTTTTTACAATGTCATTACTCCCCCTCTCAGACTAGGCTAGGAGACTCGGCTAATGAGGCCTTTTTGTTAGCAGCGCCGGCGGTGTCACTGCAGCAGGTAAACCAGCTACACAAAGCTCACAAGCGCCGAGCTTCGTGAGAAGCAATTCTTTTTGGAGAGCTGAACAACACCTTGCTTACACTAATTACCTTTAGCTCAACTTCCACTCCCTTTGGTAAGAAAAGGCTGCACTTTACACTGCATTAAGGAGGGGGGGGAGGTGTGTATGTACACGTAACTTTATCGAAGAGAAAAAAATGGTATCGAGCTTAGAAATATCTGAGCACTTTATCAGTTTGGCAACTATCAGTAACTTAAGTGCATCTGCTAACAAATCTCATCAGTTTTTCTTCAAGCCCTGTGCCGGGAAGGGAAGTCTCTAATCCTTGCTTTTTCCTTTTACCTTTGGAGGTTCCATCGTCTACCGTGGACTATCTAAAGAAAAACGGGATCGAGGTGGTGGTCTTGCAAACAGAGAAGGCTGTGGAAGAATACAACGCCCTGGCTGCTCGGGGTGTCAAGGTGGGGGGCGTCTTCCATTCGACGTGCTGAAACACCGCGGGCTCAGAGCCTGCCCCTGCCCTCGGCCAAGTCACAGGCAGGCCTCCCGGCTGCCTCAGGTTACAGCCAGCAGTGGGGATTGACATGCCACAGCATTAATGTGCGCTGGAAATCGAGTGCAAGGGCAGTTTATGAGCTTAGGATTTAAACAAACTGAGTGCTCACAAAGGTGGGTTGTTAATGAGATCGTTTAATTACAGAACCGTTTGCATACGTTCTGGAGATTGACCTAAACTTTAGAATATTGGCCGTATTCTGGTCATTTCTCACCTTTGGGTTAAATTAAGACATTAAATTGTGAATACTCTTATTAGGAAACGGCCCAGGATTACATGATTAGCTACTGCAGCGTTGTCATAAAACATCTGATAAGTACAATCAAGTGGTGGTGAAGGATCACTTGATAAATAAGATAAAATAAATGAATAAAAATAAAAGAGGTGACCCCAGAACAACTCTGGCTCCTGCTGGTGACTTCACTCAGGGTATTGGTTGTGCAGATCTGAGATGAATCAAGACCGTAAAACTTCCTACTTTTAAATTTTACATAGAGCCTAGAAAAAGAAGCCCATGGGGAATAAATTTATAATCCTTAAACAATTTTCCCATTACCTGCATTGTGAGTACTGAGTTGTGAAATGTGTGTCTTGCAAGTATTAAAGAAGTTGCTACCTGCTTAAAATGATCCAAAAACTCTGTCTCAGAGCTAGCTTGCAGCATAAATGATGAGTTTTTAGGAAATCGGTCTAAATTACTGTTGGCAAGGTGTTGCCAGCAAGCGTGGGGTGGAAGTTAGGGTTCTTACCAAGCATTGTGTTTCCTGTTTGCACATCACAACAACAAGAGCTGTTATAGTGAAAGGATTAAAAGTTCTTTTAGTTGCTCTTCTGCTGTTTCTTTTATTTGGTGGGCTTCTCTTAACGTTACCAGTTACACGTTACCCATCGTAGGTTATAGTTTTCCACTAGGCTTGCTTAGTCTTCATCTGGGCAGATTAAGGCTGTGCACATTACCAAAAGTACAATAAAACTCTGAGGCACCTGGAGCTATCCAAGGAGCAGCAGAGCAGCTCAGACTGGTAACAAGAACTGAGTGACTCTCCAAAGACCCAGGAACAGCCAAATTTACAAAATACGGTGGCCTCTTTCTGTTTATTTGCTCTCCTAACCATTTAAAACCTTTTATCTGATCAAATACAACGTGGCATAAAAGCGAAGGAAAAGTGAGTACTTGTACATTTTATCTTGCAATCTCCTCATTGAAGCAATATTTTCGTGGAGCTACGTTTGAGGTAAAATCTCACCCAAACCAGCAAAAACTCCTTTTCTTACTAACTTTCTAACTTACTAACTTTATAACTTTCATGGTGTGAAGCAGAAGACGAACAACCAACCCAGAAGGCTGCAGTCATCCCAGGGGAATGCCAGCGGAACCACTTCTACCACTCTGCAGGGAGTAAAAGATGTAATTTGTGTGATGTTAGCTAATAGCAGGGGGCTGCCTCCTGAGCAGTGATAGATTTGTGTTATTTCATGATCTTCTGTGCCTTGAAAAGGCCTTGATTAGGAAGAGGCTTTTACAAAAGGGACGATTCCAGTTGATTAAATACTGTTACGCTACTAGAAGTTAGGCAAACACCTTCTCTCTCACCTGCTGCTTTTGTTTGGTGGCTTGCTTTTTGTTTTCATACAGCACTGAAGTAAATTTTTGGATGAAGTCACATTCAACAGAACTCCTAGACCCAGAACCTGCATTTGAGCTAATTCAGTGGGTTCTTTCCACCAGCAGCCCTGTTTGGTTTTGTCCTTCCTGCAGGCAGGAGCAGCAGAGGCAGGTGCCAGGTGACACAGAGGTGTGTGTGTTTGTGCCACAGCCTCTTAATTGTTCCTTTCATTTGGCTTCCTGATTGTTCCTTTTATTTGGCAGGATACAGGAGATTCCACTTCTCAGCAGGGAAGCAGGTTTCTGTCTTGAAACTTCTGTCTCTAAACTGCTAAATCTTGCTCCCAGCAGCACAAGAACTCGGTGTCGACAAGGAGACAACCTGCTGCAAGTCTCTTGCAGCCCTACCTCCTGTCACCGCTCCCAGCTCAGCTGCCCAAGTCAGCTGTGGCTGCTCCCAAAAAACTCCGCTCCGCTTGGGCTGCTCCAGCCACCGAACGCCCTTCGGTCCCCAGCTCTTATCTGCGAGGAGCAGCACACCCGAGCTGGCAGCGAGGAGCAGCAGGCTGCAAAAAAGCTCTGATATGCACCTGAACGCCACGCGAGGAGCATTTAAGGGGCAGCAGGCAGCGTTTACAGCTCCCCTTCCTCAGAATAAACTGGCAGAGGTGAGTGAAGTAAGATAAAAACAGCGCTTCTATCTCTGGCTTTGTCAAAAGATCTGACAACTTGGGCAAGCAGCACAGGAATGCAGAGGAAATCCCTCTCCACGAGCTGGAACCCATGGTGATATCGTACAGTCCCCATTTAGACACGTGCCCTGTTCGTTCTTCTTTCAGAGGTCTTTCTTTGCTGGCAGTGACTGTACCTGCTTACTTTTAAAAGCACGTAAAAGCAAAGCTGTGAAAGCCACACCGGGGCTGAGTTAGCATCTCGTAATCATCAATGTTGTTCTGAGTAAATCCGCGCGTTGTTTTAAGCGTCCTCGACTCGGTAATTGCAGCGTTCAGTTTCAAAAGCCTAAGAATTAGCCCAATTAATTTCAATGCTCTTAACTGACCTGATTATGAATTTCCCATTAAAAGCACGCAAAACTAGGCTTGAATAAAATGTGTAATTAAATCTGAAAAGTTAAACAAGAAGTTTTCGAACCACCCTTACGTGGTTGGTCAGCTTTTACCAGCTTCTTGACCCTCTGCCCTGATGTTTAACTACAAGACAAAACACAGAGGGCGGAGGTGAGGGGTTTGAACAGGGAAAACAAAAGGTACACTTGAATCCTGAAAGGATCACAATATTAAGAAAACAGCATCTGACATTGAAATTTAAGATCGTAATGATCAGAACACTTCTCAGTTCATTTAAAATGATGAATCAGTCATCTGCTTGAAGAGATGAAACCTATGAAGAAAAGGAGGACCTCAGATTTCTTCCGATTCAAAGCAGAAGCCAGAGAAAGAGAACTCTGGGATGGTATGGAGAAGAGAAGCCAACTACAGGAAGCTCTTATTAGGGGGTTGGAAACATTTGAAATCACTTGTAAATTTAAAACCACTCAGTCACCTGAAGTTACAGATGTGGAACTCCTCCAAAGCCTTTCAGTGCTTGATTCTCGGTGGCAATGAACTTTGAACTTCTGAGTGTGAACTTTGCTCGTCTGTTAAATGAGAGGAGTTCAAGCACAGCACCTGGGAGGAAGATACCAGAAACAGGCCCAGTGCTCACGAGAAAGATGCCAAGATTTTGATATCCCCAATGAAAAAACATCCAGAATGGAGGAATTGACTGATCATGCGTGGCCTGGGAGCACATGATAAACCGTAACTCCCTGATAACCACAGAGCAGGAGGAAAGGATGAATTTCTGCTGGCCAGCTGATGAACACAGCACCCTGAGGGTTTATCTGCAGCCCCAGCTGAGCAGTTTTATGGTTAGGAGTCTTCAGACCACAACTTATCAATCCTAAACAAAATAATAATTAAAAAAGCATCGTGAAAGCCTCATAGTAATCTCTTATTAGGCCACACCATGCAGGTTCGCTCTTATAAGAAAGAGAAAAAAAATGAGAATGGGTTTTCCAATTTTATTGTAGGAAAGCACGTAAGGGGTTTTGATCTCTGTACAAGTGGAAAATTTCTTCACTGCTTCGTTTAGGCAGTAAGCTTTCCCCCCCACTACCACCCCCTTTAAAAAAAAAAAAACAAAAAAAAACTGATTTATGAACACAGGTAGCATTTGGCTGCTGCACTACAAAGTTTCACACAGTAAGTGCTCCTAGAAAATCCCACCAAAGATTGCCACAAATCGCTCAAATCGGAATACCAAATTTAGGTTTGAGGCCCTCTGTGAACAGAGGGTGACAAAAAAAGGGGCTGCAGATTACAGGACCGAACGTTTGGGTCTCTGACCACAAGTCCTGTTGGTAAGGGGCTCCCTGGCCCTGGCACTCAGCACAGCTGCTTCAGGAGCGTGTTCAGCTCCTGCAACGCCTCAGGCAGGCTTTAACTGCCAGAAGTGCTGCTGAATTATGAAACTAAACAGCTTTTCCCATCGCAGCACCAGTTCAGGCCAAGACCAGGACTCAGAAACAGATTCTGTATGACTTAGTGGCAAGGGATTCCATCTTTTTTTCAACCCCTGCTATTTAATCGCAGCGTTTCTAAAGGCATACAAGTGTGCAACAGGAGAGTGGGTTAAAATTCAGAGAGACAGACGGATATCCAACTCCTTTCATGTAAACCAAAAAGGTAACACCCTGCTGTGTTGCTATCACTCTAAGGCCCTTCCCACACAAGGACAATAACTTCAGATTTTTTTTTTTGGTTAAGGATTTAGGTACCAATGCGAAAATACAAGTTTCAGACAAAAAAAAAATATATCAAACCTCATTAGTTTCATCTCAGAGTATTGTTAAAATAAAAAGAAAAGCAGAGATTTACATGCCTGAGCATTTACACAGTAAATAGCTTCAGCAGAAAATCTAAAGGCCTTGAGGAGTTCTGGCCCAGCGCAGTTATTACTGGAATGCTGACTGAGAATTGCCTCGATTTTGTTGATTCAATACAGAAATAACATTTCCTCGAAACTCCTCAGCTACCTGAATAACTCCTGCATCAGTCTGTCTGCTTCGAACAGTGACCAACGTTCTTCAGCAGCTTTAGTTTGGCTGACACGTTTTGTAGAAGCGTAACACTGTTCTGGTTTGGTGCCTTGGAACGCAGCACATGGGTTTTGTTTTCAACCCAACAACCCCCTAAATGTATTTCTCTTAGTGGCAGGTTTCACCGCCTGGCAGGTTTGGGCATGATATAAACTTTGACGGGTTTGCTGAAGGGTATGGTCCCCTCGATGCCGTTTTCAGGCTGCGGGAGAGCCTCCATGCTCTCGTTCCAGGTCGATTTGGGAACCTTAGCAGTCGCCTTGCTCCGGTTGGAATTGTAGGCCAGCAGCAGCCGCACTTCAATCTGACACGGCTCTGAGGAGAAAAAAAACAGAACAAGCCAAACATAAGTCCCTCATGGAGTGAACAAGCAATGCTGAACGAAATTTTGTCTTATGTATTCTAATTCTAGGGTGAGAGATCAGAATCCAGCCTGGTGTTTGGAAACACAACCTTGTCATCACAGGCAGCACAGAATTAAGCACTGCTTTATTCCCTTCTGCCTCTTTGTCGTAGCTTAAAAAGAAAATCCTATGAGTAAATTCAAAATAAACTCCAAATAGAACTGTTAGAAGTTACTCCAACCCAATAATGATAAATTCATTAAAAAGCAGAGTACTAGCAGGCCTTCCTCTCTGTATTTATGGCAGGATCAAGTAAAATCCAGATGATGTCTGGGAAGACCCACAGCACAGGAGATTACTTGAAGATTCCCTTCAGCTGGAGGTCCTGCAAGCCAGCTTTTTGCCCTGTTTTTCAATCTCAGCAGTTAGACAAATATTCCCGATACTGCCCACAAGGTGATCTCACTTTGTTCTCCTCCCAGCGGTCATAATGAAAGCAGGCTTTTAGCCCACACAGAACAACCGAGCAGCAGAGCATGCTGGGCTAAATGTCAAAATTTTTCCCTTCTAGGCTGAAAAACACGATCCTTTTAGGTTTTTCTTACAGAGCACATTATCGAGACCTACAGGCAACTATGTAATTTAGAGATGAGAGGCCCAGCACTGCAGTGGCACTCTGAGACCTCATCGGCACCAGATGGAGCACAAAAAATAACCTTTTTTCCACGATTATACCACAGTTCAGCTAACACCACCCTAAGATTCACCGTTTTGCCACAGCTCCTCTTCAATTTGTAGCTTCACAGCCACTGCTATTGCTTCTCATCTCCAGGACTTAAACCCCTTTTTTTATTTGGGCATCCTCCTTCCTGAGCGCACGCTTTTTACTGGCCTAAGTGAATTTATTTTTCATAAATTAAGGCAATTTTATTTTGTCTATTGCTTTGAATTCTGGTCCTGTTCTCTCAACCCGTCCCAGCTTGACGTCCACTCCACATTTTTATATGCCTAAGTGCCGATGTCAAAGTTATTAACTAAAATACTGGCTAGGGGAGACACCAGAGCAGAATCCCCTGGGATTAAAATGCTTTTCCTGCGTACACTGCAGAAGCAAAAATAAGGACCCAATTCAGGTCCCTCTGGTACAGGATCAACCTTTAAATCCAGATGCTTCCAGCTGCAGGAACAATACCATGTTTTGATTTGGAGAAGCAAAAAAAAGATAAGCAGAATGAACAAATAGACTGTGGAGGTGCTATATAAAATGGAGTAAGTGGAACAGTAAAAAGAAAAAAAATCCCTTCATTAACAACGTAGATCACCAAATCCTATTAACAGAAAATAAAATGCTCAGAGAAAAAGCCCACATTTGAATAAATGTGGGGAGTTTAAAAGGAAACAGGAGAAAGGGAGCTGCCAAAAACTCTTTGCTTTTGTTGCTTGAAGCCCACAAGCCAATTACTTTCACAGGGAAGCACAAATGCTAACTGCGACGGAATATGAACAGCAACACAGCCACGTGAACTTGTAGCGTTACCTGTCCATGCTGTATGCGAGAGGTAAACCTGAGTTATCAGCCTGTGCCTTCCAGGACCAGGATTTCGAAAGTCAGCGGGTTTGGGATGGATTAACTGCGCTTGTCCATCCGGATACAACACCTATAGGGGGAAAAAAAAACAAAAAACAAACTGAATGACAACTAGATTTGTACAAGGTGCACTCGTTTGGTGCTTTCAAATTCAGAAGTCACTGACACTGTTAATAAAACAAACAATTATTTGCAATTTAGAGGTATTGGCATCCTTATGCAAACCTCCCCCAAGGCACAATCTCGTTGGCATTTGTGTCAAGCGACTGCTTACCTGAACTTTAACAGTTCCCTGGGGATCCTGCACGTGCTCCAGAGTCGCGTCGATGTCCAGTGCCACGACCAACCCCGAGGTAAACCTCAGAGGGTTATCGGATTCACCCGTCGGCTCAATGATATTCGCACTCGCTCTGTGGAGCTGCAAGAGGCCAAACGGTTGCCAAAAATAAGGGAGGAAAAAAAAAAAAAAAGGGAAGAGATAATCATTACTGTTCTTAACAGAGAAATTGCGCGTGAACTTTGGATCATTTCAGATACTGCCAGGAATTATTAAATCTTCCTGACTTTTAGCAATAGTCTTAGGGACGCTAGGTAAGGAGAAAAAGGTGATGAAATCACACCTATAATATGAAATAACACTCCAATAATAAAGGAGTTGGACTAAATGCTCTTTGTGGCTCCCTTCCAACTTGGAACATGCTGCGAGTCCATGATAAAATCTTCATGGGCTATTAGGAACTATTTGGAAGCTGAAGACAGCCTGCAAGGCTATTGGCATTTTAATTCTCTGCATTAAACTGACCCGCTCTGGAAGAGGAAGGTGGAGGAAGGTACTCTGTCGCAGCGTTGTTTGAAGAATCTTGACCACTTCTGAAGGCTTGGATGTCACAAGTCTGGGCATCAAGTCCAGCAATTTATCTACAAAACTGCCTTGCATACGCGGGAGCTCAGAGATGAAACACCTGTATTAAGATTGATTAAAAAAAGCTTATTTCAACATTTCGTGGTGTTGTTATCTTCAGACAAGCTGGTTAATCTTTATATTTAGTTACAGTGACAGAACGAGACACTGAGATTCCACTTCTGATGCACATCTCATACATAAAATAATTTTGGCTAGCTCTGTTGGGACCATACCTTGTGTTCAAGTTGACAACACCAATATCTACACAGGACTCATTTCTTAAGTCCTGCATCAACATAGAGCCTAGCAGGCAAAGGAATCTGGATTTGAATCTGGATTTGCACAGGAGGAGGTAGAAATGTTGAAGTGAAGTCAACAGCACAGTCATGAGAACCAGCTGCTGTAAGGATGCGTCCACACAAGACTGCACGTGTCGCTCTCATGCTGTTTTGACAGTAAGAGTGCTAATTAAATGAAATTACAGGCAATTCCAGCACTCTGCATTCAGTCTCAATGTCTCGAGGAAGAAACCCAGTTGGATGGAAGTGCCACTCCTCTTACAGTTGCTTTGTAAACTCTGGAGGTTGGTACATCTTGGGGAAGAGGTGCACGTGCCTCGTTATGTTGTGCTCTTTCATGTGGCTCACTAAATTGCTGACTCATTAGAGGATCTAACATAGCCACACACCCAACACATGAATTCTCTGACCTTCCGCTGCAGGAAAGTTTCCAAAATGGCTTTGGTCTACCAATAAGAGTATTAATTGTTATGTTTGTGTAGTAAAATTTTAACAATTAAGCTAGAATCAGTAAGAAAAAAATAAGCTAGTTTAGAGGTCAAGAACAGAAGAGAATTCATTCCATAACAAGGGCTGCTCACAAGAGGAGAATTTGGTATTTCTTGTTCTTTATATAGAAGCAAAATTGGTCTAGCACCATACATCCCCACAAAACACTTTGTTAAACTGACTCCCTGGGGGCTTATTTGTTACTCTCAGCAACATTCCTGCCACATTTAGCAGGATTATTTTGTAAGCCCAGTAAATGCTTTGTGCAATTTGGTGAAAATATAGAATAAAAGGCGCTGTTTCTGTAGGTGATCAGCCTCTTGATCAACGTGCTCTCCTCCCTGCTTGTCAAGTCCAGCGTTGGGCTGTGTTTTCACCTAGGGTTAAGCCTGGACAGGAATTCTGGGCTTGTTCAAAAATCAGCTTCGGGTCCTAAAGCCCTGGAAGTGAGATTTTCTTCAAGATCCTGGTGATGCTCGAGAGGAGTTCAAAGTCCCTGAACAGAAGCCTCTGTCACCAGCTCACGGTTGGCAAGGATGGAGAAAAATCACCCTCTCCTAGGAATATGTGCTCTCTCCTGTGACTATCACTGCCCAGACAGCAAATTTCACCTACTCTGTTGTGTGATGCTGCTCAAATCTGGCAGGCTGAGGCTGCACGACCTAGACACGGGGATTTTACATGTAGAGGCGTTTTCTAGGCGACCTTACAGCTGACAAGATCTGTTAAAACTCAGTTTCTCTTTTGTGGAATTCCTCACGGCCTGTAGGAGTTGCATTCCTAAGACAAAGGGATTCAGTTTTGCTGATCCCAAGATCTAGCATGAGGAAAAGATAGGAAGGAAGGGAAAAGTCCCATGCAGTGCCTACCAAATAAGCTAATCATGATGGAATAGGTCCAACTCCCTTCTGTCACACACAACCATCAAACATGTAAACAACAGGTAGAAAGGAATTTAATCAAGAACTAGAGGTGGAATCTGCTTAGTCACCTCTGGATACCTGTCTCTGGTCTAGCTAATTCCCTTCTGACTCCAAGGAAAAACCTCTGCATCACTAATTTGACCCATTTTAGACCTCCAAATGAGGGTAAGATGGAATAAGAACCTCTCTTTCTAGTGCAAAAAGAGCATAAGCAGTGGCCCACACTGTAAATGTAAGATGATCCCCACGTTGAGTATGTAGATTGCCCACTTCTTAACTTCAAAGTTGGAAATTTGGCAAGAGGAAAAGAGAAATTCCCCTTCTGTCACACTCCTGATTCGATGTTTAGAATGGAGTTTCCTTGTTGCTTTATCGTTATCTCATGAGAGCAGGCCCTAATGTAGGAGAGCAACGGGGGAAGGGAGATGCAAAGAGATGAAAAATGAATGGGATATTCCCCGATGGTAACGAGCTTTAATGGGCCCAGGTAATTTGATGGCAATCATAAAGTAAATGCAAAAGCTGTGAAGTGAACGAGGGATCACAAAGCACCTCCGAACGCTTTGCAAAGATGTGAAAAATGCTCCAAGTACAGAAAAACCCCACACGAACTCCAGAGAGATCTGAAAGGGCCTTCGGTATAGAACTGCTCGTCCCAGCACACTGCTGAAGAGGTGGGATTTTGTAACAGCCTCTTTCAGAGCCTGACCCGTAGGTTCAGTGAGCAAAAGGGAGAACAAATATCCTATATTTAGGGCAGAATTCCCCCATTATATGGCTATGAATTTATTTCATTTTATTTCAGTTTTACATACTTAGGAAAGCCAAGTTTGGCACATTCTAGACCAAGTTACGTACAGAAGAATTGTCACCAGCCTTCAGAACATTTCACATCAACTTCAGTTTTAAAATACAAAGCAAAAAAGCAATGGAATTTCTCACCTCTGAAAGGAATCTACTTCCTGTAGGAACTTCTCACACATCCCAAAAAGGGGTTCCACTCTGTAACGAAGATAACATTCCTCACTTTATTTCTGAATAAAGAAAACTGGCTCTGTGGTCATAAGCACTGAGGTGTTTTGAAATCCAGTTCAAGCTCCTTAAAACTGTAAGATCTTAAAGACAATTCCAGAAATGCATTCTCCCCAGGAGAAAAAAAAAAATCAGCTGCCATTTTCCTGCCTCCATCCACAGCCCCCTCCACAAGAAATCCCTTGTGTTTGCAGAAGGCACTAAGCTCCCAAAGCCATGACTAGAAAATATTAACTTTCCACCTATAAAAGAGGGTAAGAGGCAAATATATCACAGACCTCTATGGCAACACAGCAAATTGATAGCAACAGATTCAAAGCAAAAGTAAGGAAAAAAAAGGATTTAAGCCACCTTGCTCTAACTCCACTGGATAAACTTCTAATTCTAGGGCCATTTAAACCCAAGCATAACCTTATTCACCTGGGCAGCTAAAATGAACTACACAGAGCCTCTTCTGTTACCTGAACTGTGCATTTTGGCTGTCCCACAAACGTTGGTAGTAAATGAGTCAAAAAGGCAATTCTTTCCTGATGATTTAAGCTCAAAACAAAGTAATGTGGCTATTGCATTCTTCAATGTCATTTTTTCCTCATTTAAATATGACCCAAGTTTCAATTCTAAGACACCCTCGACAACGTTTTTAACGTATGTCATGTTTTTACCCTAGTTTTCTTCTTGCATGTTTGTACCTGAGAGAGCTCATCTCTCCCAACACGTCTTCCCAATAATTTTGTCATCTGATTTAGTACCGTGCCATTACGTAGCTACACCAAAGACACAAAGTTCTTCATTCTGCAACTGCTTATTGCTAAGCCACGATGTTTTCTGTGTAGAATTTAGCCTTGACACTCTGCGAAACAAAGTTTGAGGATACAAAGCTTCCAGGTAACCCTACGAAGCTCTTCTCACCGTCCTTACCCTCTGGCGGTGCGCGCTGTCACTATCAGCTGTAAGGCCTTCGCCTGCAGTCTCATGTGGTGGATAATGACCACTTGCTTGTTTTCCACCCCGCTGTACATGAATTCCATCTTGTACGTTTCTTCCACGATCTGTCAGACAGACACCACGGGGGTAACAAGCCATCAGACTTCAATTTTTGTTGCCCAGTCACGGGCAACAAAAATTTATCTGCTGAATAGATGGGCTTAAGTAGACAAGAGAAGTGCTGAAATTAATAGCACTGGGCTCAGTAAAACTGTACAGAAGCAACAACTTACGAGTTATTTAATAAGATTCCCTCACCTTGCGCTGACGGGAAGTGATCTACACTCACCATCACAACAGGAAAAACTTCCCTGGGGGTCCACACGCTGCTAAGAAGGGCACCCAAGAACGACAGTTCAATTAGAGGAGATTTAAGAAGCGGATAGGCTTCTGTTTTCCCTGGGGACAACTGTCAACAGCACAGGAGGTTGTGATGCACAGCAGTAGCTGCCTCTTAAAACATTTTAATTAACTGGAGACTCAAAATGTCAGCCTAGCTTCCCAGCAGATCCAGGAACTTGGTTTTACCTTAGATTTGTTTCCGGATTATTGAATAGCTTATTTTGTCCCTTAAGATAGAAGAACTTAGCTTTGTTTTTTGTTTTGTTTTTTTTCCAGGATCAGATCATCAAACATCACAAACAGCTCTCCACTCTTTCTTACTATTCAGGAAGACGTGTGTGATGTTTGCCTTTTTCCAGTGGTCATAAATCTCCCCCAGTGCCACCTGATTTGATCCTTTGAAGATGACAGAAACTGCTCTGCTTTGGGGAGCTAAGATTTACTCGGACAGACTGTGGTAGAAGGTCAGAAACGCGTTGTTGTCGCATGGCCAAGGAGGCTTGGATCTGAGGACCTGCCCCCAGATCTGGATCCCTGGATCTGAGGACGCAGCCCCGGCTGCTTCAGCCTCACCTGCTTGGCCGCAGCAGATGCCAACGCGTTCTGTTTCAGGTACAGAGGAGCCGCCACGTTCCACAGCTTCTCCTGCAAGGCCTACAAAAGAAAGTGAAGAAATGTGATCATAAATAAACACCCAGTTGAGTCAAAGCATTACAACCCTGTGCTAGATGAAATGGGTTTAGGAACAGGGAATGTGCCCTGTTTCTTGGCTCTACACCAACAGGTTGTTTGAAAGAGCAGGGCAAAGGTTCCTTTTTGCTTCTAAGCACAACCCAGGGCACTGAAGCCTCCAAAATCTGTGTTTTTATATAAGCACACCCAGACACCTACATAGCTATAAAATAAGAAACTGAAGTTGAGAACAACATTAACAATGCTGGGAACGAGGGGCTGGCTGAGCTGCAGACTTTTCAAGTACTTTTTAAAGGAGAACTTCATGCAGAACACAGCCGCTTATTAGCGAAACAATAACCCACTGCATTATCACCTCCTTGAGACTAAGAGCTGGGCATTCTCAGATTGCAGGCAGAAAGTGGAAACAATAACAACTGTCCCCAGAAACGCACCCACGCCGTCATATTTCTGAGCCTTCCTGTTGACAGTTTCCACCCCCTTTTTGCCCAAAAAGATCCTGGAGTTACTGAGCGTAACACAGCTGCTGGTATTGGCACTATAGAAACCCCATTTGCTTTTTGGTTTATGTTAAAAACAATCAAGAAGGTTTTACTGGATGATTTATATCACTTTTTTTTGTTTGTTTTAAAGCTGCCTGACCTCAGATACAAGAAAACCCAAAAGTGGCTGTAGCCAAAGCTCAAGAACCTGCACGCTGTATCGTTCACCTAGGCTGGCCCCAGAATCCCATTTAAAAATGGGATTCCTCGAAGGGCAGGGTACGTAGAGCCTTTTAGAGTCCAGAAGTTTTTGGCATTTGAGGGAAAATTAAAATGCTTTTTTCCCCTCCAGTAGTTTCTGTTCTGGTGGGAAAAGAAACAATTGGAAAGAAATCTACTGAAAAGGGCTGCTCTGACACTAAGGTTCTTTCTGCTGCCTCAAAATTCCTAATTGCATGATATTAGGAGTTAGTTTTCATTTCAGCCACGTTGCTGACTCCTCTCCATCACTGAGAGGCTGACTGTTTCTTCTACAGCTCAAGGAAAGAACGGCTTGGGCAGTGTTTACCCACTTCTTCCAGACAGAGCACTGCAGGGTGGCTCACTCCAGTCAGCCCCTGGAGAAAGGCACCGAGGCCATCTCCAAACGCTGGTCCCCTGCACATTCTGCTTTGGGAGAAGCTCTGAATTTTGGAGAATCATGGAATGGTTTGGGTTGGAAGTGGTCCTTGATTAAGGATAATTAATTCCTCAATTAACTACGAAGGGAATTCTAACACCACTCATCTACAACGTTTTCTTTGGGTTATAAACGTATTCCAAGGAGCTGAGGGCTGCTACATTCCAAGCAGCAGCTACGTATTTAGAGAAATTGAAATTCCTTCTTGGTTTTACGTAACAAAGCTCTTACTGCATCCCTTCTGGAAACTTGTTTGCGGTCTCTCCATACGTACAGGTTATGTTTGAGGACTTAAACACTTAAACTGACCCACACGCTGTTGTCAGCTTAAAGCTTGAGTTGCAAAGCAAAAAACTGAGTTCCTGTTTAAGCTGACTTCAAAAAGGGTCGCTGCCGTGGCGTCAGAAGAACCACTTCATCTGCTAATACCAAACGGACAGATCATTTCAGCATGGTAAAGCACGATTGATATTTTGCTCAATCAAGCCTTAAGAATTCCTCTGGCATTGGTGCCAAAAAACTGGCTACAAAAGAGTCTAGAAAAACTCCACTTTCAGCAGCAGTTTAGCAAAAAGCATTCCAGCGGTCTCTTGCAGAGAAAAGCAAACTCTCTTAACGTGAAAGGCTGCAGAGTGGCTGTTCCCACTGTGATTTCTGTTAGGAAATAAGCTCTTTGCTGGCAAAATGCACGTGAGCCAACAGAAGTTGTACGTGCAACAGCAGAGCTGTGTGATGGTGTGTTAGCTGCAAAGTTACCACATAAATTATTTGCCACAGAAGGGAAGCAGGGATATCAGAAATCCGCAGAATCTGAGCTTTCATCATAGATCAGTTTTCATTTACGAAGTTCATCACTGCCACGGATTGGGGGCATTGTGAAGAAGAGCCCTAGAAAGCCAGCTGAAGTCAAACCTTGATGAGGAGCAGCTGACACTGCAGGTAAGTCGCCGTGAAGTCTGCCATCCCTGCCAGCTCCGACTGCAGCTCCCCGAGCCTCTGAAGATCACTGAAGCAAGAGAAAAAGAAGGAGAAAAAAAAGCGTTGAGACAGCAGGAGGCTGAAATGCACACGGAACGCAGCAGGCAGCTATTCCTGCATCCTGCTTTTCCTCACCCCGAGAACGGGCAGCAGAAGCAGCAGGAAAACACGCTCTACAAAACAGTTTGCACCTTGGGACTTGGCATCTCCGTTCTTCCTGGAGGCCGGCGGAGGCAGCAGTAAGTCTGTCAGCCCACGTTACTCCGCGGCCCTACGGGAACCACAGGGCAGAGCAGTTCCAGATTTCACTCCAAAAGTGAAAAAGCTCCAGCTTTCCCCAGCAGCTAACGAGGCGTTTGCGTTACGCTGCTGGGAAATCTACCTACTCCTGGTGGCTGGGAAAGGATGCTTGGAACACGCTGGGCTCGTGTAAGCAGGCAGCTCTGAAATATAGCTGCCTTTTTAAACCAAACTCCAAGCTGCTGTACTGATACCTGCCCAACTGGCTGCTGCCTGCGGTCTGGTACACTTATTTCTTGTAAATCAAACAGCCACCTAAGTGACTTTTATCCTGATAGGTTAAAAAATAGATGGTTAATGGAACATGGAAAGGCTTTAGGTCTCTACTCTGAGGTATGTTTTAAAGCATGCATTAAGGAAACAAAATTCATTTTTGGTTCTGCGACAAAAACTAAGTTGGATAACGTGGATTTAACATCTTCGTTCTCTGCATTTTGCTTTGATCCAAAGGTGTACTAAAATTGTCATTCTACTTTCCGATTTCCTACTGTATTATCAAAAAATGCGTTGTTTTTTTTCCCCTTCAGGTAACCCTTTTCGTTTGGTGCATATTTATCTTCGTACCTACGATACAATTCCGAAACTTGAGCTCTGCTACACCCGAAGCCTGTCATCTGGCACCACATCCATGAGACGCTCCGGATTTGCCACCAAAAGAAAATCTTCCCTAAGCCTTCCCTGAAGGCAGGGGCAGCAGAACCAGCCTCACACTGACTCAATTCCACCTTTTCCAGGGGACAAGAGAGAGCTAACGTGGAGCAGGATGGCATCCTGCAGCTACAACCTACTCAGAGCCTCCGTTTCCCAGTCCTGTGTGGTTCCCACCACCACCAATTCTATTTTCCTACAGATCTTAAACAGATTTCAATGTCCCTGTGAGACAAAAAAAAATAAATCCTGCTGTACAGACGGAGAAACTAAACCCCAAAGACCAAATTACTAAAAAGCCTGCACAGTTTCAGCTGCGAAGCCTGGGGGCAGAGTGTCAGGCCTGAGCGTGGTTCCAAATGCCAGTCACCAGCAGCCACCAGGAGGTCTGCATTACTTCCCCCGATGACAATAAGGAGGGAGCCGTGTTCCACCACAGGATGGCTGCTGTTTTCCTCCTACCTCCCTCTTCCCAGCACCAAAATCGTTAGAGCAGCAAAAAAAATCTTCCCCTCTGCAAAATAACCTTCAGCACCCTTTTGTTTTCATCTTAAATCCTCCCTTCTCCTAAGGGGGGAAAAAAAACCAGCTGGGTTAGCACAGCTCCTGGGTGGTGATGCTTGAAAAAAAAAAAAAAAATTAAAAAGCCAAGCAAATGATTTCCACCAGCTCCAAACCATTGCTGTCCTTTGCTGCACATCAGCTGCGCGTGCAGCCATCTCAGGCACGACTGCTGGCCTCAAAATGGAAACTGTTCCCAGCCCCTGAGGTTCCCAGCGTTTCATTGTGCCGCTGAGATTTCGGATGCTTTGCCAAGAGATAACCTGCTCAAAGCATTTCCTGCACTCAGGGCTCCCAGGCTGTGTTTCAGGCAGCTTCGAAACAGCTGAGGAGAAGCCACGTAGCTCTCAGAAGCAGGTTTTCAGCGAGGAGCACGCTGTTTATTCTCCACTGCAGGTGGGTGTGAAAGCAATTTGCAGCTACACGCACAGAAAAGGCAGATTTTTTGGGGGGAAAAAAAGCTTTTTGGAATTCTGTAATCCAAATAAAGCACATTAGACCATTTTGCTAACTCTCAAAACTAAGGCTCTTGTCCTCTTTCCAAGCAGACAGATCGCACTGAAAGGATCCTTTTCAAGTGCTTTGTTTGTGCAAATCAGGCCCGAGATGAAATGGGGAAGGCAGCATAAAACTCACAGACAGAAGCCACACTGTAACCTTATCTATCCAGAGAGCAGCACGCAGTAACATTGTCTCTTCCATAAAAAACCTCTCTGAATTTCAAACTGATGAAGAAGACAAAGTCCTTTAACAGTGGGACTGGCGACAGGAACCCAACAGAGCAACAGAAGCAGGTCCTCTCCCACAGGACCTAGAAACTGGACGACCAAAGGGGAAAACCCCACAAACAAGCTAAAAAAACAACCCTGTACACATACGTCACAAATAAGCTGATCAAAATGAGGCACATATACAGGGAGAGAACTTGAAATGGCACACTAGGCCATCATCCATAAAAACAAAGTATATTTTAAGTATATTTTCTGGTAAATGAGCAGTCCAAGATGCAGTACTCTCGTCATACCCAGAAGAGACGTCCACCTAAAACCCTCACTGATTATTCAGTGCAGCAGAGCCAAGATCATCAGCTTTATTTTCAACAGCCCGTGAATTCTGTTTGGCCAAAGTGCTCTTGAGAAGGCAGCTTGGACTGAATGCCAAAGGGCAAAGAAAAACGTTGACGTTCAGAGAGAAAGCAGCGATGTCAGAGAAGCTGCTGCTCCTACCCCATCTTCCGACGAGCAGGACAGCCACAGCCTTACCGAATGGTGAATTCCAGCAGCTCCTGTATGCCCTGCGGGTCGAGGTGCTGCAGGTTGTAAACCCTCTCCAGGCTCTGGTGCAAGAACTGCTGGGAAGGATCTTCGTGCGGCGTAATGCTGGGAGAGACGGGGGAGGACACCAGCTTCCTGCCTGGCAACTAAGCAGAAAGAAGCACGTGCATGCGACGGGAAGCCCAACACAAGTTAAGAGCCCTGCAAAATGCTGCTGCATTATTGAACTGCTACCAACTGCGAGCTCCAGTTCATTTCTCTGATTCAAAATTTACACCACGGCTTTGCAGTCTGTAAATTGTTCGTTAACGCTCTCTGTTTTACAATCTGTTTGTAGCTCGAGATCTTCAGATCCAACATCAGCATGCCTTGGAGGGAAACATCTTCCTCATCCATTAACTACGAAGCCGTGAAATCGGGGGAAGTCCGAGACCACACAACCTGCAGTCCGGTTTATGAACTGTGATAGGATTTAGGACTGACTTCAATCCCACCTGTACTTCCAGGCAGGAAAAGCTTGCTTCAAAGTGGCAAGGAACACATCCGTGAATAAACTGTTTAGGTAGGAGAGAAGCCAAACGTTGCAAGACCTACAAAAGGCTGAGCTCCCCTTCCCCATAGGGGAAGCTTTACAAAAAGCTCCTGGGATCATGCCCCTAGCATTCTTTTCTCAGCAGCAGAGCATGTGCTACCCTCACTTGAGAGCAATAACTTTATTCTCCCCCTAAATATTACAAAATCCATATTGTAGCAATTTAATATTTGGCTCTCCTTCCTGAACATCCACTTCAATATTCACTTTTGTGGGGAAAAAAATATTTCAGAATCAAAGTATTACAGGCTGGCGGACACGGAAGAGAGCAACAATATTCAAAACAGAGCGGGAAAGCACAAACCTGGGTGATTCAACTTACTCTTAAAGGAGGGACCAGATGAGAGAGACTGTCCCGAAGGTAGGCGTAGTGTCTGAATGTATGATCCGAAAACAGCGCTGGCATTGTTGGGCAACTCTTCGCGGCGTTGAAAATCAGAACCAGAACAGCAATGTCTATTGAAACGGATTGTTAACGAAAAATAAAACAACCACCAGAAGAGCTCTTTGGGGACAGCACGTTAAAAACAACTCAACAGCTTTTTCTTTGCTGGAGACTGTTTAGGAAGTTCTTTACAGGCAAAGAATGCTGAGCAAAACCCAAAGAGGCAGCTGTCGGGGCAGAGAGAAATGAAGTACAAAGAGCAAACACTACAAAACGGGCCACATCGGAGAAAGGAGGCTACTGCCAGTGAGGCTCTGAGACAGCTCGAAGGATAGCAGCCAGTAAGGAGTTCACAAAAGGGACCTGAACCCGTTTCCCAACTCCTGCAAATCTTCTCCATCTGCGAGCTGCCAAGCATAAAGGCTCCAACCTGAGGAACCAGTTCCTCCTCCTCGCCCCAGATCCTTTCCAAGTTTTCAGGTGAAGCTATTCAGCCAGCTTCATTCAAACCTGCCTGGCACTCTGAATGAGAACACCCTTTGTTTTTAGCTAGCAGTTTACTCACTGGAACGGTACCATGCAGGTCTACCTTGTTGTTTCTGGCTCCCAAGGCTTTCTTCACAGAGCATTTCTCTGTAAAATTCGGTGGCAATTTATGTCCAGGGCATTCTCTGGAATAACAGGTCTTGGTTTTCACCCCGCAAAGTTCCTTTGATCCTCAACTCCTAAGACAAATTGACTCAAATGACTCCTTAGCTGTCTGATTAAGGATTTACCTTTCTCTCCACCTGATCCCTGCCCTTTTCAATTCTCACAAGGTATTTAATCTGCTAGCTAATGGCCTCTGAGCTGTGAGAAAAATAAGGACTAGCTTTGCAGACCAGAGCAACTCATTGCATGGAAAACCACTCAGCTAAAGCATTTTCCAAATCAGTGCAAGCTAAACGTGTATTTTCACATCAAAGGGCTCATCTGGAAAGCCTAAACCTTGACAAATTGTTTGATAACCAGATCATTCATTATAACATTAAAAAAAGGCTAATTATACCACACTGGTGTTTATGAAGATGGTTACAGATAACGGTTATTCCATCATTTGCTGAGTAATAAAACTCAGTAATAAAATCACAGAATCACAGAATTTTCTAGGTTGGAAGAGACCTCAAGGTCATCGAGTCCAACCTCCAACCTAACGCTAACAGCCCTCCACTAAACCATATCCCTAAGCTCTACATCTAAGCGTCTTTTGAAGACTTCCAGGGATGGTGACTCCACCACTTCCCTGGGCAGTGACAAAGGGATTCAGAAATAGTCACGGGATTGCCTGCTAGTCTGGAGTGGTTTAATAAACGTAAGCATCAGGAAAACACAAAGAAGTCTTTTACAGTCAAAGAGATTGTTTGGCTTCATTAAAAGGATACAGGCTGGATCATCCATGTCTGGTTCTGGAGTGTCAAAGAATGGATGTGTGCTCAGCAGCTCGGGGACTAATGGAAGCACTAAAGTGGGATGCCGGCTTCCCAAGAACTTCAAGCACCTGTGAACAGATTAAAACATTTCTTAGGAAACTTAAAACATTGCACTTTGCGATGTACAAGACATTATTGTACTGTAGGGGCACTTTGAGGTGTCAGGCAGCAAGAAAAAATCCTCCTGTTCAAGGCTACGTGCAAACTCGGGGCAGCACTGTCTCTTCAGGGCTAAGGATTTGTCTTAGAGTTTGAGAGAATCCAAGAAAACTGAAAAGACGGCTTGAAAAAACAAGCAGTAATAAAAAATAGTTTACTTAAGCTGTCCAAGAGATAGTTAACAGCTGGAGCTATACAACCTAAGAAAAACTTTCATATTAAATGATAACTAAATAATAAATATTAAAAACATTAAGTGTTTTTTCTTCAGAAAAAGCTAGAAGAGTAAGGAAGTAAAAGACTAAGCAAATGAAACAAAACAACCAAAAAAAAAAAAAAACACAACAAAACCAAACCCTACTGAACTCCAAAAACAATGTAAGAGTATACTAGAAGGAAAAGCAGACTAGAAAACAGGTTCTCTGGTAATAACCAAGAACTCCATCTCAGGCTATGTGTGCTGAAGCATCACTTCCTTTGTCTCTTCCATTAAGCGACAAAAAACCCCTTAAGTGTTCATTATTTTTCCTCAGACAGAAAAAAAATCCCTCCACCAGCACGACGCCATGCAGCCAATCCCCTTGCCATGGCTGAGCTAGCCAGCTGCTGGAGAATATCCCTACTCAACGTAGCACAAAACATTAATTGCACAGAGGAGGTAACTTTTAAACTGGAGGGTGAAAACAGCTTTTCTGGAAACCCTGAGAATGCTGTGACTGCTTGTAATACAGGTGTGTTTTTTTTTTCCCAGCATGGTCATCACTTCTGGATTCCCACAAGTATTGAGAAGCAAGAAAAATGTGGAGTTTCTCTGTCAGTTGTGAATATGTACAACATCTGCACAGCTGCCGTTCCAAGGATTTACCCAGCAACAGGATTTTAGACCCGTTATCTTCTTAGCTAGTTCAACATTTGCCTAAAGCCTCAGTTTTTAAGGAAGTAGGAAACGAAGGAGACACATGAGGATGCTGAACACACTTACTTCCAGATGGATTCTCTGTCTGTGGGATACTTCGTCAGGTTTTTCAGAAGTTCCACCAGCGCGAGATGGATGCCTTCTTTAGTTGAGACATTGGTGCAACACAGCAGCTCATGTAGAGCTTCCCGAATGTCCCTTGAAGAATCCTAAAACAAAAAAAGCAAGAATCCTAAAACAACATCGTAAGCAAATCCTAAACAACAATCCTAAAACACAACAAAAATCACCACCTCTGAGTGCTCAGAGGAATACCTGTGGCATACACTTATTTTAAATTTAGCAGTTCCTGCTCCTTGGAAATGTTGCTTAGAACTAGGAGCATCTGAAAAATAGCATGTTTTTAATTATTTTAGCTAAAACAGAGATGAACTGACAGACCAGGCAATTGCTGCAGTCAGCTGCTGGTCTCCTCTACACTTGGGTTTCATTTAGTGGGATGAAATTAATCTTTTTCACCACTGACCTCAAAACAGAACAGGAACCACCGTTAGGTTTGAGTGACACAGTACCCTTAAGCACACACAAAGAGAAACTCAACGTGCTGGGGAACGTGAAGATTTGTGTTGGTCATCTATCTCAGGAAATTGTTTTACCTCCTTCAGAGAAGCCTAGCAACAGCTGAAGGTCAATTCCTCAAGCTTTTACCTCTGTTACCTTCAGAGGGTTTCAGGCGATATCGTAAAGAGGAGCTCATGCAATCCTCAAGTAGTGTTTTTAGAAATAGTGTGGCTGGATTCCAGCATAATTAATTAAATCCTTCTGCCAAAAAAAAAAAAAAAACACCTTGCAGCTCCATAATGCAGCTCCTTGCTGTCTGCATTTGTGTGGCATCGGTGAATGGAATGTAAAAATTTGACAGGATACAAGAACTGGCTGCATTTCAATGGGGGATTCTTTTTTTTCCTTTTCTTTTCTTCTTAAATTATAATTTGCTAAATATCAACAGCACATTCCTCACTGTCTCACACAAAAGAAGGAAGAGCAGCCCTCTTGTAAAGGCTCTGAAATGACAGCTCACACACACAAATGACCAAAGAGGAAAGCTCAGGGGGGTGCTCAACTGGTCTTTATTTTGGTGCAGGATATGACTGGAAGAGAAGATTTACTCTAAAGGCTGTAATGAAACAACTCAGGAAATAAAATACATCAGGTGAGCTGCATGGGCCACTTGGAGAGCAGGATGGAGACAGGCAAGGAGGAAGAATACAAAGGGACAGAGAGGAACACAGCTCTGAAAATAAGACCAATAACACCATGAAAAGCAGAGTGTGAAGTCTGATGAGAAAAGCAAGGAGCAGCTGAGAGTTATTAAGATCAAGTTAAAGCAGCTGAAGGAAGATAGAAGTTACCCCTGCCCCTACAATTCAGGCAACAAAGGTGGGTGCCCTGGCTCTGTTTGGTGAGCAAAGGTGTAGGGAAAGTGGCTGAACAAAAGCAAGGCAAAGATTAAGCTGGATTCTACGAAGTGTTGTGAAGTGCTGGAGCAGAAAATGAGACAGAAGGAAACCCACGTGATGCAGCAGTGTGGTTATCGATGGCAGAGAGCTTTTATCTGAGTACCACCTATTAAAAATATATTCTGTTGTACTGGAGATCACAAGCTACTAGACCGTAGGAGTCTTTGGGGCATTTAAACATGAGGAGGGGAAACCAAAAAGGTGTAGTTTCAGCTCAGAAGGGGCTGCTAAGCATTATATAATTATTATAACTCCTGAAAGAAAGCTGAAAAGCATTTTTTTTCCCCTCCTTCAGAAGTTCTTACCTCCAAAACAGCCAACACAGTATCCAGCTGGTCCTCCCGGAGTGTGATGTTGTTGGAGATTTTTCTCATCGTGTGTATCGACTGCAGCCTCACCTCCTCGATCTCGTCGTTAAACATGTCCACCAAAAAATCGAGACATTTCTCCGCAAAAGAAGGCGAGGACTGGGCCAGCATACAGAGGGCCTCGACCGCAGCAATGCGAACCTCTGTTAAAAGACAGGGAAGGATTTAATCATTATTGCTGCTTAAAAGGATACCCCAAGCGACAGCCAGGCCTCGGCTTGTTCAAGGACTGGGCTAAGGACAGGAGTTGCTAAGGAAACACTGAGGATGACAGGGAGTGAGCAGGGACCCGTGACACCAGGGACCTTTTCACGGGAAAGCCTTCAAATCAAAAGCCTCACCTCTACTACAGCTCGTGCTGCTGCTTTAGGTGCCTGCACAGGGACTTTCAGGTGAAAGAAGGTCTCCTGGCCAGCTATTAATATTTCATGGCACATTTTGCCATTTTTATAGCGTAGCTATAATCCTGGTATCTTAAGCAAGCTCATTTAGATAATTAAACCCTGCTTGCTTTATTCTTGCAGACGTTTTAATTGCTCGGAGCATTCACTGTGTTTTTAGCTTGCCACATAGCGCTTGGTGAATTGCTGAAAAGCTCAAGAGGATCAGCATTTCAGCAGCAAACAGAACTAAATTCCTCTGCTTCATGACTTCCTCAAAAGAAAGGGGAAAAAAAAAGCCACCTAATTATTAAAATGGCTCAATTTAAGCAGAAGAAAAACAATACATACAAGTATTCAGAATGCATTTATGCTGTAAAACATAGCAGGAATTTAAAGAGCACCCAAAAATAAGAAGCTTATGTGGAGAGGAGATCCTCTTCCCAGTGCTAACTTCCATACCATTTCTGTGCTGGGATCATAAAAATGAAGATTAATCTGATGTCTTGCAAACATTATTGTTTTAGGCACACTTCTATTTTTCATTCTAATTAGCTCATCTTGAAAGCGTTTATTTAAAGTTGCGTTTAATTTTTAGGCCTATTGTTCTTAAAGCACATACTCGATTCCTGATTATTCTGATTAAGCAGAGGAATGCAAACTCAGCAAGACCTCTGCTTCTTCTGTGGCAAAGCCTTTGTCACAGCTACGAGTCTCCGTGGTCTTTAAGGCCAAGGTATTGGAAGGAAGAACACCACCACCAAAATGCATTTGCCAATGTTGTGTTCATAAACTGACACATTGATTTAGATTCTAGTTAAAGATGGAATTCCAGAAATTAAGAAAAGCTGGGAGTAAAGAAGAAGATGGTTCAGCAGGATTTAAAAATGCTGCAGTGGAAGGAGACACATCCATGACTCAGAGACCTGTGCCTGGTCCACATTTCTCCATTTTACCACCAATCCCAATACTCAACAAAATGGAGAACGAGTTCCACAGACCAATGGATTGACACAGTGAAAATTTTTTATTGTTATTCGGAAAAAAAGTTGCATTTTTGAGCTTCAGGGAGAGTTTAGCTATTAGGGAACATGCTTCTATTTGCAGGAGTCATGGATTAATAAACTAGAGATATTGTTAGAGCTTTTATACTTTCTAATTTAGTCTCATCCTTGCAGCAGTGCTAGAATCAAAATCAGAACAACGTTCAGGGCTGAGCATTTTCAGGGTTTTGTACAAATACCAGCCATTCTCAGCAGCCTTTTGAAATACAAACCTCCACTTTGTCCCCAGGAAAGTTGGGCTACAAAAGGCTAAAACACACAGACCTTCCTGAGGCCACCAGCATGCTCAATGCTACAGCCAAACTTAAAAGCTCCAGAATGCCCATTTTGATACTGATAATTTATCCTTTTTAAAAGAACTGACCAGATATCATCTGCTGTAAAGCAGATGAAGGCCTCCAAGTTCATCACAGCAAGGCTGGGAGACCCTAGTACGTTAGAGCACGTCTGTGTGATCTTAAAACACAGCTATTTTCATCAAAGAATTATAAATACAATTGCTAAAGATATAAGCAAGACCCCACCTGAAATACAAATGCCCAAAACCACACAAAACCAGTCACCAATTTTCACGAATATTCATTCTGACTGGCCAAGAGAAAAGCTTTTGGTCAACACTGGTGTAAAAGGAACTTAGCCTAGTTAGCCCCTTGCAAAAAATTAGTTTAATTCATTAGGAAAGCCAATCCTTGAGAGCAGCAACAACAGTTTAATCTAAAACCTAAAAAAAGCACACACTGCCTAAGAACAAATGGATGCAAGTTGGCCATGGATAAACATCAGTTAGAAATTAGAAAGCTTCTGTTAATTGGAACCGCTGGATTCTGAAATGTTTTGAGGAATATGAGGACTTGTCTCTGCTAGTTCTGACATCTGTGAGGATGGAAGCTGCGATGTTTACACAAGGAATTCTCACTGGACTCCATGGATGAGGTCTCTTGCAGTGCCTTGAGTTAAATACCAAGTTCCATAAACCTCTCAGCAGATCTGATTTTCCTTCTTCCAGAGAAAAATACCAATTTCAAACAACATAAGCTTATGTTTCATGTTCAAAACACATTCAACTGTTAAATTTAAGTCACACACAAAAAAAAAAAAAAGGGTTCTGAATAGCATAAGCAACCACTTCTTCCCAGATATTTTATTAAAACTTTACTGTTTACAGAAAGCTGTTTGATTTTGGCTACTCAATTCAGCATTTCTTTCCAAAATGCTGTGCACCACTAACATCTTTGAAACAACTGCCAGATGAGGAAGGAAAAAATAAAAATCCAACACCTTGAAGTCTGCAATTAGTTTAAAAAACCTGACAAACAGAGACACACACCAGCCAGGTGATCTATTTTGTTCATAAATAAATACATAAAATTTTTTAGCTTGTATGTCCTATGCAACGTGGTCACTGCGTAAGTTAACACTTACCATACATCTCATCTTCCAGGCCATGAACAAAGGCTCCGCAAGCTCCTGATTCAATCAAGTTCACAGCACCTGTATCGATTTCCTCTTTGGGAGCATCATCTCCCCATTTTCTGCCACTTGAAAACTCCCCAGAGCTGTAGAGTTCCTTGGCTCGTTCATGCGCAGTGCGCTTCCTCTGTCCAAACAGATTTTTCAGTTACAACCATGGGAACCTTTAAAGATGACTCAACAAAATATTATTTTTTAATTCAAAAATGGCTGTATCTTGAGGCTTAGACACTGATGTAGACATGTAAATGCTGAGAAAAGCTATTAATACCTTCTCCTCTACAAATATATCTAATTGCCAGTAATTCTTTGTGCTTCTGACGTTGGGAAAGGATAGTAACTAATATATTTTAATTAACATATTCTTAGACATCTTTCTTAACCAAACTGGGTAGAGCACAGGCCCATCTGTCAAGTATCCAATATCCAATCTACAAAAAAAAAAAACAAATAATACCACAGTTCTGGCTTCATTATTGTTTTGTAGGCAAGAGAAATGGAACATAATACCATGAGCAAGATACTTAGGGAAGAAATTTTACTGAAAAGTGGCTTTTTTTTTTGCTCATAGGGCTCAAAGTTTCCAGTCTCCAGACGCTCATCGCTCTTGACTGGTAGTCTCTGACTACCAGCCAGATCTTGCTGGATGCTGCCGTAAGCTTGCTCCCAAAATCAGGATGCAATCTCTCTGCACAAAACAGAGCTTTTAGCCAAATGGCTGTCAGAAGAACACGAGCGTTTACCTCTCATCTGTGAAACCTGAATAGCCTAGAGCTGTTTATTACACAGCTCAGCTAACGAAATCTAAAACTGGCAATTGCTTCGCTGACTTTAATCTAAAAGAAAACCTGCCATCATCAATTAACTCTCAGCAGCCCCGAGGCAAGGACATGCAAAACAAACACGCTCAGCATTAACAGGTGCTGTGCCATTTTAGTGCACAGGGAAAAAAAAAAAAAAAACAACACGCAAGCATTTCCATACCCTCAGATCCGACATGAGCTTCTTGTCAAGGGTCTGCTCCAAGAAATGGGAGCTAACTTGTTGCATGGAACCCTAAAGGACAGAAAAAAAGATATAACAAAAGGAAGTAAGAAAATTCTTCTCAATTTTACCATACAATTTCCTGATACATCCCAACACAGGGTCAAATCGTTTCTTTTCTTCCTACTGTGAGAAATTAATTCACGCTAACAGTTTTATATAGTGCTTGACACTGCTGCATGGCAGAACCCAGAAGAGTTTGCTTAACATGAGCAGAACAGCTGATTTTCCCACTGAATTTAATCTGGCCTTTCTTGAGTTCAGTTGTTTACATGTGCTGGGGAAGTGGAAGGGGAAATTATTCCAAGTGCTTGTTTTTTATTGGATATCTGTCTAACCTCAAGGAAAGAATTATTGTAGAGATCAGCTGAGAAAAAACAAACAAACGTACTCAACACCATGCACTCAACCTCCCTCTTTTTTCCTTCTCAGAATTTTGGTATGAATGTATCTAAGCTGTTATAAAATTCCCTCCCATTTCAAGTAGATGAAAAAAAGAAATCTAACATGACAAGAACTAATTTCAGAGTGGAAAAGAATGCACCTTACCAGTAATTTTGCAGCTTGCACCCTAACAACCCAGGAGCCATCGCTAACCATATGACAGATTTTTCCAAATGCGTCATCAACCAAACGAATTTCCTCATTAGATGAAGGAATCGGGACAATGCTAGGACAGAGAAACGGAACTCAGCTTGCTGACCTGATGCCATGCAGCGTGATGGAAAACAAAAATATAATTAAACTGAATTCCCGTGGATGTACGGTAAATATCAGGAACCAAAACGTCATCCGGATCAGTGCCTTCTCATCAGGTGTCAGCATTTTGAACACATCAGTTTTTAAACAGCTGCTCCTGAGACTTCCTGGCGCAAAACTGCCAGGATTAGGAGATTTCCGTGCCTCCTTTTTGAGTCACTTTGCACACAGCACGTACCTTTCAGGATAAAGTTGACTGAGGACCCAAATGAGCTGAACTGCAGCACTGCGCACTTGCTCGTAATCGTCTGCCAACAGCTTGCAGGCCTGAAAAAAGATTTGCAATCCAGTATACCGTTTCCCACAGATTTATGACCCTCACCATAAATCAGTCCAGACATTATAAATGAGAAAAAAATCAGTCTTCTCTTCTAATCCCCCATATTTCCAAATTTGATCAGGTAGGGAAGTCCTAATAAAACCTGTTAGGCACACGCGGTGTGCTCCAGACATACCTGCACTGCGTGGGAAGCACACAGCATGATTCTTTCCTAGGACTTAGCTCTGCAACCCTACTGACATAACACAAGCAGGTCCACAGGAGGCCCTGAAGATGATCAGAGAGCTGGAGCAAAGAAAGGCTGAAAGAGCTGGGGTTGTTTAGCCTGGAGAAGGCTCTGGGGAGAGCTTATTGCAGCCTTTCAGTGCCTAAAGGGGCTTATAGGAAAAACAGGGAGAGATATTTTACTAGGGTGTGTAGGGACAGGACAAGGAGTAAGGGCTTTAAACTAAAAGAGCATCAATTTAGATTAGATGTAAAGGAGAAATTCTTCACTCAGAGGGTGGTGAGGCACTGACACAGGCTGCCTAGAGAAGCTGTGGGTACCCCATCCCTGGAGGTGTTCAAGGTCAGGCTGGATGGGGCTTTGAGCAACCTGCTCTGGTGAAAAATGTCACTGCCCACGGCACGGGGAGTGGAACTGGGTGGGTTTTAAGGTCTCTTCCAAGCCAAACCCTGTGATTCCATAACAAACCCAGGCATCAGGTGTATTCCCCAATATACAAGGGTTTAACACTTTGAGATTGCAAGATGACAGCAATAATTATGCAAAGCCTTGCTCTTCCCATGGTTATCTCCCCCCAATGAACAATATATTCCAATCAAAACACATAATTTAGTGCACTTGAAATCAAAAAGATGCAAATCAGTTTCTTATTTCCACTGCCATAGGGCAAGAAAGAATACAGGCAACCTGTGTGCAGAATACCCCACCCCTGTTCAATGATTTTCACCTTTCAAAGCACATTGTCATAGTATCTAAAAAAGCAAGACAGACAAACAAGTACAAAATAAATACAAATGAATATGAGGTTTTACCTGACCATAAATGGCCTGCTGTAATTTTAATCCTCTTTCGTGAAGCTGCAGCTACAGGGGAAAGAAAAAGAAAAAAGGAAATATAACTTCAGTTTTAATTGTCATTTTTCATCACTTCTTCTGTTTTGAGTAAAGTTAGTTGCTTGCATGTGTTGATTGCTGCTATAATTAGGCTATTACACAATCAAGTATTTTAAATAAAAATCTTGACTTCAGTATAAACTTTTAAATGTCACAGCCATTTATGCTTTGATTGCTTAGGAAAACACCATTTATATAAATGCGTTGCCTGTTCAGTCCCTCAAACTCCAAACAATTGCTTGGTGTTATTCAGTTTCATCCACTACCTGAAACACAGACCCAGAAGCAGTATTGCCAGTGAATTTTCCTGCTCTATAAATCTTCAATTACCCAACCAGATGAACAACGAAAAACTAAATCATACTAAACCTTGTTTGTCGCCATTTGGAACAAAGTAAATCTGACAAACAAGAACAGCAGCATTGAATACAGTCAACAACAAACAGTTGCTTTTCTGTATTCATTTCAAAACACAACATGGTGGTGATATAGTATAAAATCCATAAATAAAATAACAAGAAACATGGTAGCAATGAAAACTGCAATCAAAAAGCCTACAAGAGGTTAGTGACCCTGAATCCATTCAGGATCTTTAAACTGAAGCAAAACAATTGACTTCGTGCTGTAATTATTAAATTTAAAGGTCAGACACTTTACTACGGACGTGGTTCAAATGTCATTACAAAAGTCACTAAAGAGGTTTAAAAAGTTGTATGAAAAAAAATCAAAATTGAATGAAAACGAAGGACGAGCACAGCCTCCAGGGATTCTGGACAGACTCAAGTGAAGCGTGACCTCTCAAAAGCATCTTGCTTCTTTCTTCAGAGTTTAAGAACAATAATGAAAGTGCCCTTGTTCACCATCAGGTTCGATGGGATATAGTTATGAACTTTAAGGGTAACAGAGGAAGTTCTGTATACCCATCTACTCATCTGTATACCCATTTACTCACAAGCAACTCTCACCAGCCAAAATTCTCAGCTGAGCAGTCATCGCTCGTATTTTTGCTGCTACATATTTCTGGAAGGTCTTCCTTACAGAACCCCAAACAGTTCCTTTCACTATATTAGCACTACTTACCATGGCTTTTATAGCTGCTGTCCTAACACGAGGGTCCTGGTCGTTGAAATGATCTCCTATTATCTTCTGGACATCTTTGGCAGCCTGGCTCTCAGCTTCTTTTGCAACACCTTTCTCCACCGGTCCAAGACAACCAATTAACTGAAGACACTTATTTCTTACCCCATGGGAAGAATCTGTCAGATGCTATGAAATACGAGAGAAGAATAGATATAATTGGATTTGGATTGTTCTTTTATCCCTTCAAAAGAACTACTCATAATAGGATTTCTAGCAGTTAAGAAATGTTGGCATTTTGATGAAATAATTTAAAATAAGTTAAGCAGTGAGGACGCATTTTTTCCTCTGGCAGTGATGAAAATTTAAAAAGATTATAAACGCATTTGCTTAAGTATTTTAGTGCTTCTTAATTCTTTCTATTAATAAAATAAGCTATTTGTCAGGCAATATTCTTAGTTGAGTTTCTAAATATCACCTATAAAACACCAATATGCTTATAAAACATAAGAGAAAGAGAAAAGTATCTTAAAAAGCAGCAAAGATGCCTCACAAACACCAGTGCCATTTATAAACTTGCTAACAAGAGTCAGTGTTGTGCTCACACCACGTTCACTTTCAAGTCACTCTTATTTAAATTTTAATACCTCAAGCTCTCTCCCAAAAGGGATTGAATCCCAAAATGAATATGCAAGAGCAGAGCTTTGCTACGGAGCTCCCTTACCTTACAGGCTACCTCTACCAGCCTCATCCTGACAGAGGGGTTCTCTGTGAGCTTCGTGCCGATCACCAGCAGGGTGTCCAGCAGCTGAGCAAGGACCTGATGAGACTCTACAAAAGGAAAGAGTGAAAAGTGATTTACCTCATTGCTGAGCTCCTCACCAGCCCCAGAACTGTAGAATTATTTAGGGCTAAAGGTCCTCACAGAGACTTCTCTTTTTAGGGCCAAAAATAAGCCCTGTTGCCTTGGCTTCTCCTCGTACATCGTGTAAAACAGCCCCCAGTCACCCTGGTCGCCCTCTGCTGAACTCAACCAAACTTACCAGCAGTTATCTGGCACCAGGAGCCCAAAAGTTGATGCAGCATCTAAATAGCGCTGAGGAAAGGGCAATAATTGCTTCCCTCGACCTCCTGGCTACACCCTTCTGCCCCAGCCTCAAGCACAACCTGCAAATTGTGGCTTACTCTCATTCTGAAGTGTGTTAATGGCATCATCCACAATGCAGTCCGGGGAGAATCCTGCAGTCTTCGATAACAAACCCAGCAAGGAAGCAATCTTTAGTCTCACAGAGGCATCGTTCTCCTGGAAGGAAAAACAGACAGCATTTTTTTCAGTTTGGAGAGCAAAAAACACTGCACAGAGGCAGGACCCATTTACAATTCAGCACATGGGACTGAATTTTAATGCCAGGCTACTTCCTCCTGTCTGCTTCTTACAGCACACCTCACAGGAAAGTAACCACAGCAGAATGTTTCTGTAGCAGCTTCCAGGACATCTCGAAATCATTCTTTTATTCATAATTCCTGAAGGTTGCCTTTATGATTGTTTGAAAATTTAGAGTTTAAATAATTAGGTTTTCAAGATCCTGGAAAATTCACTGCTGATAATGTTAATATCTTTTAAGTTTTTAATGAACAAACAGGAGGATTTGAGAAGACAAACTGATCCTGGCGTTCTCTTGACCTCTGCTAAGCATCACGGTCTGTGGGCTTGTGGAAATTAGTGTTTCTCTTAACAGTGAGGAGGAATCATGCCAATCTGAGAACAACAACAAAAAAAGCTGCGTATATTTGTTCATTTAAGCAACAGCAAAAGCTGTCACAGGTGATAATTACATGAATAAGCATCACAAATTGAGTTCCTTTTAAAAGTTCATGTATTTCCAAGAGTTATTAATCTGAGCATTCTACAGACTTGTGCACCCAACACTTCTAGTCCTAAGGGGAAGGAAATCCACGCTGTGAATGATATCCAAGATAGGGTAAAAAGACAAAATTAAGTTTGGATTTTAAACCAAGCAAGCGTACAGTGCTGAACACGGAGGTGCAGCAACGTTACAGGTACAACGATGACATCTTTCAACAAGTGGAGCAATATTGCAACTATCACATCTTCCAGAAGTGTTTAGGAGAGACTTCAGTGCCATACTGCCTTGACAAATGCTATGCCTGCAGGAGCAGCCTCTTTCCAAACTGAGCCAAGAAGCATTTTCTCTCTTTAGAGCTGGAAACTTGGGCTTGAGCAACCATTCCTCTCTCTGGACCATGTCCATTAGTGTTAGGATGCACAGATTTCCTCAAAATGCAAAAAAAAGAAACCTTATAAAGGTTTCAAGGTGCACAATGTTTGCAATGTTATCATTACCAAGCTACAAGTAGCCTCCCAGCCCAGGTGTTTTCTCCCTCTTTCTAATGGTTTGTGAGCAGGGAACGATAAACTTTTCCTTTATATTAAAGGTCTGATCACCATCTCAACAAGCAGAACACCAGAATGTTGCTGTGCCTCTAAACCCTCGTCCCAGCCACCCTTAGCACGACCTTAAATAAAGCAATGACATTACAAACAAAATTCATCATCACACAACCGCCTCCAGCGCAGTTCCCACTTTCAGGGTGCAGTTTTTGAAAGTTCCAGGCTCCCAGGAGATTCTCAGAAACCATTTTTTCAGAAAATTTGACCTTATGGTACCATAAGGTCAGCTGCAGGACTGCAATGTTTTTCAAAAGCTGCTTTCTGTAACCAGCTGGCACTTGAGAACCCGACCTCAGCTGTAACTTTAAGAGTCTCTTTTCTAATACAGACTGCAACACAAATTGAAATTGCATTTTTACATTTTCCTTAAGTTGTTAGCTCTTCTGAGCATGGAATAGTCCAATGATGAAAGTAAAATCCTTTAAAAAAAACAGGTAAAACAGTTTCAAGACACAAGCCAAAAGCAAGTTAAATACAGAAGCTGCTAAAACACAGCTTAGAGCTTTAGTGTCAATTCAAAGCAGAGTAGACTCAATTATAAAGCAAAGAACAAACAGAACAAGGACATTTATGACAAACATTTCAGCTCACAGTGCAGCTTTGTTACCTAGAGTAACGTTTGGTTTATCAAATTAAGGATCAATATCCAGCTAGCGAGAAGGAAGTGTTATTTATTTGTTATCTTGCTGCTAAGATTTTTTGGTTGAGAAGCTTTTCCTTTAAGAGTTTTTCATAAATGACATCTTAGAGGTGGCCTGTCCACAGCATTAGGAACAGTTAAAATGTTTCTCCACTCCTAGAAAAACAAGGAAGTATTTAAATAAAGTTGAGCCAGCTTTGGACAGCTTGGAAAGCTTCTTGTCATGGCTTCTGATGCTTGGAAAGTTAATTTAAAATTAAACATGCAGCCCATCTGCAGAGAGAACATAGCTCACATCCCTGCCACTACTCCCGAAATCCTCAACGAAGAGACTTAATGGAATGAGCTGTAACCATGGATGTAAAGGACTCATGGATGTAAGGCCAGAAGGATTCTGAAAGCGTGTCTGGCTCCCTGCCTCACTACCTTGTAATAATGCTCCAGCAGGATCCTGACAACGCCTTCCACGCTCTCCACTTCCACGGGCTTCCTGGCAAACTGCAGCAGGTACTGCAAGGCATCGGCAGGCGAGGTGGCTTTGCACAGGTCGACGTGGAGCGCTGCGGACTTGCTGGGCTTGGTCAGGCGCAGCTTCTTGGCCGACAGGTCCTCATGCTGCTGCTGCGGGGGCACGGGGCAGAAACACAGGGGGAATATTTCCCTGAGGAAGCTCCTACGGCACTCACTGGTGGTTCTCTTTATTCTGGAACACCCTGCAGCCCTCTGGGGTAGCTCCCACATGCAGGTAAACACCGCTTGAGGCAACTCCAGCCCCTTCCAACCCTAAACAACCACTCCTCCCTCACCTCCCCCTCCAGAGCAGCTCCTCCAGCCCTAAGAATCCCCCTTGCCCTCCTCCTCCCTGGGCTGGGACCACCACCATTCCCCCCTCCCCTGGCAGCAGTGCCCCTCCGGCCTCCCCACCCCAAAATAAACACCCCACAGCCCCCTCCACATCCCCACAGCCCCCTCCACATCCCCACAGCCCCCTCCACATCCCCACAGCCCCCTCCACATCCCCACAGCCCCCTCCACATCCCCACAGCCCCCTCCACATCCCCACAGCCCCCTCCACATCCCCACAGCCCCCTCCACATCCCCACAGCCCCCTCCACATCCCCACAGCCCCCTCCACACACCCCCACAGCCCCCTCCACACACCCCCACACAATCCCACAGCCCCCTCCACATCCCCACAGCCCCCTCCACACCCCGAACAACCCCTCACAGACCCCCTACCCCCACCCCAAACCCCCACCCCCTTCCCCAGAAGCGGCAGCCGCCCCCCTCTCCCCGCTCTCTCCCCCTTGCCCCTCACAGGAGACCCCTGGACTCCTCCAAGCCCCCTCAGCCGCCCCCGGCCCTGTTTACCTGCACCACCTTGGTGAACTCCTCGTACACCCTCTTCTTCAGGTGCGCCGCCATCTTGCCGCCGCCGCCGTACCATAGAGTTCCGGCCTCTCTAGCCCAGCTGGAGGTCCGCCTCTATGGTCGGGAGGTCCGGGGAAGGGAGGGGCGGCCGCCTGTTGCCATGGGAACGGCGCGGGAGGGGTCACAAGATGGCGGCCGCGCGGCCTGCGCCGCCTATGGGTGGGAGGGGCGCATAGAGTCACAGAGTTATGAAAGTTGGAAAACAAACTCCAATCTGGTCCAACCACCCCCCTACCACCAATGTCACCACCAAGCCCTGTCCCCAAGCACCACGTCCAACCTCTCCTTGAACACCCCCAGGGACGGGGACTCCCCCACCTCCCTGGGCAACCCGTCCCAATGCTCTTTCTAAGAAGAAATGTCTCCTCATTTCCAACCTGAACCTCCCCAGAAGTGCCCCACAGGGGCTCATTTTTCCTCAAAAATGCCCTCCACATGGCGCCAAGTGGCAGCATTTCCAAAGATTGACGCCCACCACCCTTGCCCCAGTGGCTTTGCTCCGCTGTGGGTTTATTATTTATTATAATTTTGGTGAGAAGTGGTGGTAGTGGTGGTTCCTTCAGCTTCCCTCAGGTGTTTCCCTGAGTGTGGTGAAAGATGCTGCGAAACCATGTGTGTGGGAACAAAAATGTTGTTTTTGCACAGAGTTACATTGCTTAGAGGGAAGGAATGTGGTATTGAGATATGCCTGCAGTGAGAAGAAAGCTTGACAGACAACCTTGTAAAATGCAGACAACCAGACTCCTTAGTGCAAATCAGGTGAAATTCACGGTATTGAGACAGATAAGTGAAGAAACATTATCACCTCAAAGAGTAAGAAAGTCAAAAGAAATCTGAAAAATAACAGGCTGGCAACTGGAAGCCATGTATTACCTGGGAAGCATCGCATAGGTTGAGAATCTGGACTACTCAGTCAATGGGGAAACAAGGGAGGGTCCCAGTCATCAAGAAATAAAGTATATAAAGGCTCTTCAGTGAATTTTGGCCCATGGAACTGATGTAAATCTATCTTCCAGGCTAAGTGCCACCAACCACTTGGTTATGATCACAGATCCTATTTTCTAAATCTTTTTGCCTTTTCAGACCTTGTTTCTGCCAGTTCTTAACAAGGTTATACATGTAAGAGGTCTCAGCATGTCCCCTCACACCTATGGCTGAACTGCATGGAGGCCAGTGGCATGGCTCCCAAATTTTACTGCTGGGGTATTTGTGTCAGAATGAGCACATCTGAAATCAAACAATTAGAAATGGTTCATATCCATTAGCATGAAGATAAAGCTTTTGAATTCAGGGATTTATCTTGGAGGATGTCAGTAATTATAGCACTTCTGTATCATTCAAAGAGCTGTCAAAATATATTTGTTTATCACCCCAGAGATTATTGCCCTGAACAGGGAGGAGTTCTTAGAGTTCTTAGAAGTAAAAGAAATATAGCCGTAATCAAATTAACCATCATGATTTTCAGATACCCCCAGTTATTAAAACCAACCTACAAGCCATCTCCAGTAAAAACAAACAAACAAAAAAATACAATAATAATAAAAAATTAATAATAATACAAAAACCACCAACACCGACAAAAACAAAACAACAAAAAACATTTGGAATATTGACATGTTTTTTATACCTGATTTAGGACCCAAGACATATGCTGTAAAGCAGAATGACCACTAAAGACCCAGGCCTTAGCTTCAGTGGCACTTCCTTCCAGTCAAATCACAGGGGGGTTCCCTATTCTTCCAGAAGCTTATAAAATTAAAAATGGTGCTGTAATAATAATGAATGCCCCAATAAAAAGATTGAAGTAGTGTGACAGGAGAGAGGAGTGCGTGTCCTCATATCAGTGATGGCATTTTTATTTTTTGTTGATCCTAGACCATAGCTGAAAGGAAAGCTATCTTTCCTTCCAAATAAATAATAAATAGCAGTAATAAATACATTGGCTGGAGAGCAGGCTAGAAAGGAACAAGAGGAGAGAATGGGACACTGAAATTCTTTTTAACATAGGTTCTGGTATGAAAACCATGACAGCCAGAGCTTTTGCTTTCTCATTAAAGATCCAAATACAAGTTGAGTAATTGAGTAAGTATTTACGCAGCTTTCAGTGATTCCACTTGGAGTTTCCCTTGGTTTTTTTTTTTTTTTTTTTTTTTTTTTTTTTCACATTTCAGATTATGTCTGATTATAATTATGATTATTATTCATGAGAAACAGTGAAGTATTAATCAGAGGAAAGACTTTATATACTCCTGCCTTTAATCTCAAAACTGCTTCCAGATTTGATCTCTTGCTTTACAAAATTGATTTTTTTTTTCAACACTGCAAATGTTTGCTAGTATTTAGAGGTTGGTCTGTGTCCTTTATAGTCAATACTGTCTGTGTTTATTGATAATAAAACTGCAGCTGCTACACTCTGCACAGCTTCTGGTACAACAGACTTTAATTTATGGGTGTTCAAAGCAAGGAGAAGGCTCTGAGGTCAGCATGTTAGTGTGAAGAGACTCTAGATCTTGGTGTTTATGAATCAAAATAAAGCTGAGTGCAGTGGACAAGTCCATGTGCTGCTCTTAACCCTAGGAACAAGCTTGGACCCTAAGGCAGCAGAGTGTTCCTGTTTGTACTGAGACTAATGACGCATGTCCACAGGAGGTATTTGGGATTATTTATTTCCCTTAGGTTGAGTAAGATTGGCTCAACCCTAAAATCTGGCTCCCTCAATTCATCTAATTGTTGGCAACAGAGATTAAATTTCCTCCTTTTCCTGGTACCTCTGGCTCTGCAGTGCCTTTACTCCTCAACGTAGTCAGTACTAGTGGACACAAAAGGAATACAGATTTTGGAAAACGTCATACTGCATTTCAAGACACACACTTTTTGTATAGTTATCCCCAAAAGCCCAACAAAACATGCTCTTTAATTTGGCAAACAACCAGAGAGTCTTTCGTGGGCCCACAGCCTCCACAGCCTAAGTAAATTTGTTTAAATAATTCCTTTCTTCTGCCCTCCATCAGCGGTGGCACTTCGCTACCACCAGGTGAACAGGAATTTGTAGAAGAAGTCGTGCGATTTGAAGCGAAAACCTTTCTCGGCAACGTGGGGCTGGAAGGATATCTTATACCCTTTGGCTTCAACATCCATCTGAATGCAGTCCAGCAGATCAGAGATGCTCGGCGCTGCTTTCCAGGGGCCGAACTTTACCACGGATTTTTTGTCCATGTCCAAACTGTTCAAGGCATCCTGGCACCTGGCCGCGTCCTCCTCCGTTCGGACAACGCAGACGATGACGCCGGAGCAGCGGGACGCCACCGCCTCTGCCCTGGCGATGCGGATCATCAGTTCGATGTTCTCACTGTAGTTGGGCACGCGGGCCAGGAACTGCTTCCTCGCCACGAGCTCCCCGAAAATCTGTGGGGAGTCCTCCAGCTGCTTGATCAGGGGCTCGATGTCGTAGAACAAGGCCTCCTTGTAGACGTCCTGGACGCACTGGGTGGGCACTTGGTTGCTGCGCAGGTACTCCAGGATGTATTTGAAATAGGTGCCCGGCCTGTCGATGAAGAACCTTCCCTCTGAGTCTCGCCTGAGTTTGGGCTGGCCGGTGAACATCTCTGCCAGCTTGGAGCCGGGGTGTTTCTTTAGGGTGCTCAGTGTCGTCGTGTACAGCTCCCCCCCGACGTTCAGCTCCACGATGGGTGACAGCTGCGGGTGGCACAAGGGAACAAAAACCCCACACGCGTTACCCCTCCGTGGCTGTCAGCATAAAAGCATCAGGGAAAAGGGGAAAAAAGAAATACAATTGCAGCTGGAAATTGGAATGGCAGCGTAAAGAGCAGGATGAACTCTTGTCCCAAGGGGGGCGGATGGGGATGTCCTCATCATTTGTTTCTAAATTTAGGATATTTATACTTGGTTCATATAACCAGAACGGCAGAGACTTGGACATTTCTAAATGGGTCCTCACCACATCCCTGGGACATAGCAGAGTCATTTTACCCGTAGGAAAGACAGACAAGAAGAGTCTTGGGGAAGCTGTCAGTGGTTTTGGGGTTTGATGTCGATCTCCTAAATCCCACACGAGCATTATCCCTGCTTTCAGGGCCCTCACCCTCCTGTCGCTGCACTGCAGAGGGGCGAGGACACATCTCAAAGTCATGAAGCTCCGTTCCTCTCACCTGAGGTAATATTTTCTCTTCAAAAGCAAAACTCAAGCTTTTTGAAACCTTAGACATGGTGGGACTGGCTTTCAGCTGTCTGGGGGGTCTGTTACAAACCCTGAAGCAGGATGCCAACATCCAGCATGTCTGAGGTGGAGCACAGAATCTTTTTACCTCAGTATCTGCATGTGGTGGCATTAGATGGGATGTAAAGAGTATAATTCGTGCAGCTGAGGTGGATTAAAGAAGGAAGAAGGCAAAGTTTGGATTTTGATTTGTGTTTCTTTTAGTTCACTGTCTGAAACGTCAGGTGAGGCCTGCCCAGAGCGCGGGACCTGGCGTCACTTCTGACCTTGCTGAAGAACTTTTAGCAGCCTCCCTTTGTTTTTTTTTAGCGCTCGGTCGAGCGAGACGAGGAAGAAATGAGGCACTTCTTTCCTCTCACAACGTCACTCCTGTGACAAATCACACTCCCAGGACCACGCCTGCCATTGGGACGGAGCGAGTCAACAACCAGCCCTCCTCTTTCTTGGATCCGACCACGCAAGGATCTGCCCCAGTGCCTCCAGTCACATGCTGGAAGTGAAGCGTGCCAGCCAGAGCTGGCAAAAGGAGGGGACAGGAACAGACAACTCATGGCTGAGGGAAACCTCGTCTTTAAAACAGCAGCAAGCCGTGAGGTCCAGCAGAAATGAGCTCACAGCTTGGACAAGCCAGGGAAATGACAGGAGATGTCGGGCAAAGACCCAGCTGCCCCAGCGATGGGGGCTTCGTCTAAAGGGCAAGCATCTGCGACAGGGCCAAGAGAAGAGAAAACGATTCTCTGAGAGTATCTAGAGATTTCTACCCCCAAAAGCGCATGCCCCAAAGCTGTTCCTCCAGTAAAACCTCTAAGTTAGGAAATCTGCCCTTACTCCAAGTGATAACAACAGCTTTCCCCAGCAGGGTTCATTATCAGGAGGGTCTCATGTTTTTGAGCCCTTGCTCCTTTTTCAGGAGGCAGGCTGAGCATTTCCTAATGTTTGCCACTCATACAAATGGAAAACGTAGTCTTTGTTAATCCAGTAGCCAGACTAACAACCCACACAGCACACTTTTACGTTAGGGATCCAGCAAATCAAAGTTAACATTAAATATCAAATTAATTCCACCGCTTGCCAAAAGAGAAAAATAACCACCTAGGGTGTTTGCTGCTGCCTTGTATGCCTGCGAGGGACGTGGCCCTTCTGTAAGCAAAGCAGAATCCTCTTTGTGACCACACATCTGGCAAGCCCTGGTGTCTTCAAAGTAGCAGATGGGGGACAAAAAACCCTATAATGAAGCCCAGGGGGGATGCTGTGATCCCAGAGGAGAGAGCTGTGTTCCCAAGCCCATACCTTACTCACCGTGTGCAGGTTGCCGGTGACCTGCTTCCCGAGGGGCTTGTGCTCCGACGAAATGCTCATCTCCCCGAGACCCACGGTGGAAAGAAGGCAGGCAGTGGCTCGTCGACACCACAAAACCCGATACTTTCTGCTCAGCTCCTGCCCTGCACGCTGGATGGCCCTTCCAGCCCTCCTTCACTCGGTTTTACTTCGCTGGGTCGCTCTTTTTACCTAATCTGCTGCCCCAGAAGCTCCAGTTTTGGCCCTAACACAGCCTCGGGACAGGTTGCAGGTCCAGCCAGAGGGGAGGGAACAGCGTGAAAGCGGAAGCATTTGCTCGTTAGCTTTCTGGCAACCAGCGGGGAGCGGGCTGGACTCGGGCTGGCTGCCAGCGCACACCTCCTGTAACTCTACCTGTGCCGTCACTAGGAGCACAACGATCCTTTCCAGAGAAGGAGCACCTCTGGGGAGCCCCACAATCCGTGCCTGGGCCGGATTGAAACCAAATCAATATTTTTACCACTTTTTGTCCCCCATTTTTTTTTTTTGCCCCAAACCATCTCACTGATGCTGCTATCGTATCCGATGCCGCCGTCGGCTCAGGGTGCCTACCATCTGGCCAAGGCGGTGTTATTTCCCTCGTTGCCAATACAAACCCTGGCTGCTGAGTAATTTGTGCAGGGTAAACAGGACCAAACCCGAATCTCTGCTGGAGCCTGAACCATTCTTTGCAATCGGGCCAGAAAGATTTGGTCGGTATCTTTTTTGCGCGGCGCGTTGGTTTCAGATATCCCGTGCTCAGCAAAGATCAGAAGTGGGAAACATCACAGGGCGCGTGGCGGTGGGGCTGTTTCTCACAGAACTGAAACACCCACGAGGAAATCTGTTCATTCCTTTTCTTTTTTTAAAAAAAAATCAGAGTGTTTCGGGGTCCCCTGTTGCTTACAGATTTGTCCTGAGGCCACTCATTGCTTCTGTGTCTTTGTTTCATTATTGGCCAAACTGGACGCGGTTGTCCAAAGCAAAGAGGAGTTTTTGCTGGAGATGGATAAAAACGTGCAGGCTTTGGGGCACACGAGGCTTCCTCAGGTCTCTCAGCTTCTGTTTCATCTTGCCTCCTTTTTTCCAGCTTTGTCTATCAGTCTAATAAAAGGCTTCATCTCCTCTACCCGCTCACCTTTACAACAAATCTAGTCCTCATTTGAGGCTCCATCAAAGCTGGACCCAGATACTGAAGAGCAGTAGAAGAGGCTGCTTCGTGCAACACCTTGCCTGGAAGATTTCCCCGTGCCAGAATCGAAGGTGGCTGATGAGAGACGAGACAACAAACCTTCAGGGCCACAACACAGATCCTCGCCAGCTCAGCAAGAGGAATTAGCTGACATCCTAGAATCAGCATTTTGAGATATTTGGCTGGAGGTCACCGTGTATGTGGAAAAACTGATTGTTTTTATTCGTGCTTCTTCTGGGACTTTTTAATCCCGCCAGCTGCACGACTTGCTTGAAGATGGCATTTTTCAGTCCTGCTATGCAAATTACTCCCACTTGGATATTTTTTTGTTCTCCTTTTTGGTGAGGATTCACTTTAAACTGCCAAAGTCATCCGATCTAAAAAGGGTCCTGATTGAAAAACTTTCTCGCAGCCCAAACCCTTGGCACATCGCTGCTTACCCACAGGGATTTGGTGCCTTTTTTTGGCGGTCACACCAAATCCTTCGTGGATTACTGGGACCACCCATCAGATCCGCTTGCTGTCCCGGTCGAGAAAGGTTTTGCAGGGCAGCATCTGACTGCATCCAAGCCCCCTGAGCCTGCACTAAGTGGAAACAGGCGCTCGTGTCCCTCCTTTTACCCCACGGTCACAGCAACACCGGGGAAAGCGGTGGCTGGAGAGCAAGCACTGAAAGGCAGAAATGGGATCTCAGCGCTTCATGCTGCTGGTAAAACCCAGCCCAGGCTGGTTTAATTCCATTCTTCCCTCGGGAAAGAAGTAAAAAGCCAAGAGGGTGAATGTCTCCGTAGCCTGGAGCAACCAGGGTTTTGGGATTCCCACAACCAGCAGCCCCACTGTAGCTCCACTGCTGCTCCACATCCCTTGGGAGGCTTTGGCCACCACCGTGCTGTTTCAGTGGGGTTAGCGGGGTTTCTCCCTTTGAGGGATGGATTTGGCTTTGGATTGAGCTGGAATTTCCACCCAGGATCTCTGCTGGGCTTTTCCGATGGTTGCACTGAGCTGGGAAGAGAAAACCTGGAGGTTTGATGGATTTGGGGGCACCACTGCGTAGAGCTTAGTGAGAAGCTCTGAGGGTCATAGATCCCTTTCTGTCCTCAAAGGGAAGGTCGCCAACAGCTGTCACGTTTCTTCTGTAGACACTTCAAAAGTAGATCTCCCACCGTCCCCAGCTTTCAAATGGCAGAAGAACATCTCCAAGACTCCAAGGGACCGTCCTTGCATTGCCTAAAAGGATTACCCTGTACACAAGCGACCACAAAAGTAATAAAAAAAAATAATTGAGCGACAAAAATAATCATAATAAATAACTCGGTGTCTGCCGAGGAATGAGCAACTTGACAATGGCTTCGTGGGGAATAAATACGTGGTTCTGAAAATTGTATAAATAGGCACGCAACAATGAGCTGGAACAGCTCTGTGCTCGTTCGTACATCGGATTGGAAAGCAGTGTTGCCCGTGCAAGAATTTTTTAACAGATTTATTTCGTTAACACATCCAGCGGGCAGCTTCTGTTACAGAAAATTAGGTCGACGGCATTCCTATCTGGGTTTTATACCCCTCTGCAAGTAAATATCCGAGGGGAAAAAAAAAAAAATGGAACGATTATGGAAAGCAGCTGTGAAAACAGAGAGGGAAATGAGAAGCTTGGACGTGGGGAAGCAGCTTGGAAGCAGCTCTGAGCGGCTCCTGTTGGCCTTGGGTTCCCTTTTGCCTGGTGTAGAAGTCACTCGAGGAGATAAAGGCACTTTGCTCTGTGTAGGAGGTGCTCCAGGGCTGATCTCCACCCTTCGTGTCATGTTGGAGTCATCAACTGGTGCAGAGGGCACCTCAAGAACCCGGTTTCCACGACCTACCTGCTCCGGGGCATCTCAGGGAAGGAGATTTCCATGGAAAGCTGGGGACAGGACGAGGGGGAATGGGCTAAAGTTGCACCAGGGGAGGTTTAGGTTGGATATTAGGAAGAACTTCTTCACCAAAAGGGTCGTGAGGCGTTGGGATGGGCTGCCCGGGGAGGTGGTGGAGTCACCATCCCTGGAGGGCTTCAAAAGACGTTGAGATGTTGAACTCAGTGACGTGGTTCAGTGGAGGAGTGGTTAGGGTTAGGTCAGAGGTTGGACTGGGTGACCTTGGAGGGCTCTCCCAACCTAGACGATTCTGTGAAAGAGCCAGGCAATGGGACACCAGGACTGGGGACACCTCCAGCCTCGTGGAACAAGACACGGCGTGGCCAAAAAGCAAAACCAGCAGCAGTTTGCTCCGGGTTCTGCTGTGAAATAGCTCCAGGGCCACCGGGCAGCTCCAGGAGCCGCTCCTAAATCAAACAGCCGGGCGCTGAGCAAACACCAGCAACACTTCCAGCCCTTTATCTCCTCCACCCACCTTTGCATGCCTGGGGAATGTGTGGCTGGGGGTTGAGGAGGTGTCTGAGGTGGCTTTGGAAAGTCCCCAAGATGCCATCGAAAGCAGCTGGTTGCTGAATTGCCTGGTTGCTGTTAATGCAGCCCGGTTCCTCGCCTGTTTTAATCTAGGGGAGCAGAATAAAAGAGGTAATTTTTCGTTTTGATAGCTGGTGAAGCCCTGCCTGGCTATGGGGTGAGCAAAAATAATTCATTCCCTTGAGGAATAATGTGAGACATGGAAGGGAAGGGAAGGGAAGGGAAGGGAAGGGAAGGGAAGGGAAGGGAAGGGAAGGGAAGGGAAGGGAAGGGAAGGGAAGGGAAGGGAAGGGAAGGGAAGGGAAGGGAAGGGAAGGGAAGGGAAGGGAAGGGAAGGGAAGGGAAGGGAAGGGAAGGGAAGGGAAGGGAAGGGAAGGGAAGGGAAGGGAAGGGAAGGGAAGGCACCAGCCCGTATAAAACACACATTCACACTTGCTTGAGGCTTTGCATTTTATTTCAGACCACCCTTGGGTTACATCATCAGAGACCGGTGGGGAGATGGTTTAGAGACACGCAAAAATAAAATAACATAAAATAAAATAAAAGCATTGCTTCAAAGTTACAGATGCCTTATACAGAGCCATAACACGGAACGCTTGCTTCTGCCCTGCTGCAGGGAAATTTCACCTCCAGGGCATGGAGGTGAGACGAAGCCGGCGGGATCGGCCGCGGGGCAGCTTGGCCGGTCCAGGCAGCGCCCGGCGAGCCGGCGGCCGAGCTCGGCGCTGGTCACGGAGGACGTTCCTCGGTGGGACTTGGCGCAGGAGAAAAGCTGCCGCTGGGCTGTGGACGTCAGAGCACCCTGCGGGGAAAACGGAGGTGGTTTGGGTTGGAAAGACCTCATCCTTGGTTGAATTTCGTCCAAAATTAGGGTTGGCGTTGCAGTTCAGGGCATCTTTTCTGTACGCGTGCGCTGTCAGAGCTCTGTTGGGTGCTGAGCCCGTGGTTGGGGTTGGGTAGCGGGGCCAAGGGGACTGAGGGATTGAAGTCCCACCAGCCCAGAGCCTGGCTTTGTTTTCCAGGAGGATTGAGGTAGCTGATGGCACGTCTCATTTAGACATCTGGAGACCCAAAAGGGCCAATTTACCCCCCGAAAAAATAATCCTATGGTTTTCCTCCAAGAGGAAGGAGAAGCAGCTGGAGCACCGGTGTCTGGCAGCTCCTGGAGACCAAAACTTGTGGTCCTCCAAGCACCCGGCCCCTTCCTCCCTGAAGATGCTTTGGGATATTTGGAGTCCGCCCAGAGGGAGCCAGACATTGCCTAAACTGCAAGCTGGGGGGTTTGGGGACAACTTGGAGCTCACTGAGTGACCTTTGTCCAGAGGCACAGCCCGGTGCCAGTTGGCAACTGGGAAGGACAAACACTGGAGGAGCTGTTGAGCAACGAAGGGCTCAAAACGAAGGCTCAAAACTCCTGGGGTTTGGGGGAGTGATGCAAACGCTGGGAGGGCGCCCAGCTGATGGGGCAAGGAGACGACACTGTGCCACCCCTTGGCCGGCTCCTCCTCGGGCTCCGCATCTCCCCAGACTCTTACCTCGGAGGCTGGCGGGGGGGTGCAGGCTCACGAGCTGGACTGATCGTCGCTGAGGTTGATCTGCTCCAGGATCTGGCTGTACCTGCGGGTCAGGGCTTTGGTGTTTTTGGTCAGGTCGGTGAGGACCTGCTGCAGGCCGTTCACGTGGTGGGACAGGCGCTCCTCCAGGTTGCCCTCGGCTCCGTCATCCGGGGCCACCTCGGCGTCGCCCTCGGCGTCCCCACCGGAGCCAGGGTCGGTGACGGAGGCCAGGCCTCGCTCCACCACGGGCTTGATGGCCTTGAGGAGCTGGTAGCGCTCGTACAGGTCCGTGGGGCCGCCCTCTGGGGCCTCCCCATCCCGCTCCTGCTGCGGGAAGACCCCTCGCAGCAGGCTGGGGAACATCACCTCCTGCTCCATCTTCTGGGTGGCCGAGAAGTACTGCTCCATGGCCTCAGCGCTTCTCCTGCTGCTCCCCGTGTGTCCCACAGAGGCTTTTTATGCTCTGCTCTCCTCTCCTCCCCTCTGCTTCCTCCTCCCCTGGCTGGGCTGGGCTCCAGCCCCATGTCCCTGGCTGTGCCCTTAGCCCCATTTGGCCCCGGTGCCGCCGTGTCCCCGGGTGCCCAGGGAGCCGGGTGGTTCTCGGGCAGCTTCGTGCTGCCTTTTGGGGTGGGTTTGTTTGGGATTCAGTGGCACTGGTGACAGCAGGGCACTGGGCAGGGGGCTGGAAGCCTTTGGTCCAGCACTGCGGGTTGTCCCCTATGTTCCCGCTCGTGTCTGTATGCTCAGCTCACCCATTTTGGGATCAGTTCCCGGTGTGAGGCAGAGAACCCAACGCTGCAGTCCTTTTGGGGTAAAACTCTGTGAGCAGCGGCAACAGGGGCTGTTGCAGCATCCCCTGCCGTGGTGGAGGGGGCCTGATGTGCCGTGGGGTGCTGCCCAGGGACCTTTGGAGCTGGTGGCAGGTCACAGCCCCTGCCTGGAACATCTTGGGGCCCTTATCAGTCATGTTCATCAGCGGTGCTGAGCTCTCCGGATGCCCTGACAGGACCCTGCCCGGGGCACCGGGAGCTTCTCCAGCCAAAATCCTGAGCCAGGAGCATTGCCTGAGCTGGGCTCAGCCTTCCTCACCGCGCCGCCACCTCCTCCCCCTCGCTCAGCCCCCGGCCTCCTGCTCCGGGTGGGTGAATGACCGCGGGGACATCCCCCCCCCCAGCACCCCGCGTGGCTCCTGGGGTCGGGCACCTGCGGGTCCACGGGGTGCTGGGGGGTCCAGGGCTGGTTCTGCCCAGTTTCCCCTCACCGAGCTCCAGGAGATGTTTCTCAGCCCACCTCCCCCGCCTGTCCGGGTCCCTCTGTATGGCAGCACGCCCCCCTGGTGGATCTCCCACTCCCCACAGGACTTTTTTCCCCAAATTTAGTCTTTTTTTCCCCAGATCTCATTGCCACAGGACGGCTTCGGCGCCTCCCCGCGTCACCACCCCATGGTCGGGGATCAGACAGAAACCCACAACTCTGCCAGGACAAAGGGGTGCATGGGACATGGATCCGTCCCAAATTTAGGGGATTTCTCCATCGGGGTGCCACGCAGGCACCTCCTTGCTCACCTGTAAGGGCTGGAGGTGACCCCGCTGAATCCCCATTCTGCTGCTTCTGTCACCCCCACCCTGCCCCATAACCCATGGCTCCTGCACAGGGCTGCTGCCTGCCCGCCCCCTCCCAGCTCCTGCCTGGTTTCCAGCCTCCTTATGGGGTCAGCCCTATGTATGGGGTCAGCCCTCCTTATGGGGACAACCTTCCTCATGGGGTCATCCCTCCTTATGGGGTCAGCCATACTCGTGGGGTCATCCCTCTTTATGGGGTCAACCTTCATCATGGTGTCATCCCTCCTTCTGGGATCAACCTTCCTCGTGGGGTCATCCCTCCTTGTGGGGTTGGCCCTACTTCTGGGGTCAGCCCTCCTTGTGGGGTCAGCCATCCTTATGGGGTCAGCCCTCCTTACAGGGTCATCCCTCCTCATGGGGTCATCCCTCCTTATGGGGTCACCTCCAGCAGAGCAGAGCCCATGCTGTGGTGGAAAGGGTCTGATCTGTCGTGGGGTGCTGCCAGGGACATTTGGAGCTTGGGGCAGGTCACAGCCCCTTCTGGGTGTGCCCCCATCCTCCCAAATCCCTCCCATGGGGTCACCTCCCCTTCACAAAACCATCCTTCCCCCCTTGCAGAGGTGGCTCCTGCCTCTCCCTGGCACACGCTGAGCCTCACGCCGGCTCCCACGGCCCCAAAACCCAAAGTGTCCCCCTCCCAGCTCCCTGGGGCCCCTCTCCGGGGCCACTTGTCCCAGCTGCAGGTGCTGGGGCTGCAGACGGACCCCGCTTGTCCCCGTGTCCCACACCACCACAAGCACGCGGCCGCTTCGGAAGAGTCCTTTTATTAGCAAAGAGAGGGGCAAAGGCCCGCGCGGCTCCAGGTACCAGCTGGAACCAGCTCCGCAGAGCTCGGGGCGAGAGCGCGAGGCCGCCGCCTGCCCCCACCACCGCTTCTGCTGCTGCTGCTGCTGCTGCTGCTGCTCGTCGCCAATCGAGAGGAGGGCGCGAGGCGGGCGGCTCCGTGGCGGCCCCGGAGGGCGGCGAGGGCTCTGGCGCTGAGGATCCGGCCCCACGGCGTTCCCCGCGGGTCCTGGCGCTGGAGGTGGAGGAGCGGGGCTGGGGGAAGAGGCAGAGACGCCGCGTGATGCCCGGCGCCTCTCCCGCGCGCCCGGGCTCCGCCAGCACCTCCCCGGGCCTCCCCAACCAGGCTCCGTCCCCCAGCCCTCGCTCACCTGGAGCCCGCGGCGGCTTCACCAGCTGGGCTGCCCGTCGCCGGGGCTGATCTGCTCCAGGATCTGGCTGTACCTGCGCGTCAGGGCCGTGGTGTCCCTGGCCAGGTGGCTGAGGACCTGCTGCAAGCCGGCCAGGTGGTGGGACAGGCGCTCCTCCAGGTTGCCCTCGGCTCCGTCGGCCGGGGACGCCTCGGCGTCGTCCTCGGCGTCCCCGCTGCCGCCGGGGTCGGTGACGGAGGCCAGGCCTCGCTCCACCACAGGCTTGATGGCCTTGAGGAGCTGGTAGCGCTCGTACAGGTCCGCGGGGCCGCCCTCGGGGGCCTCCCCGTCCCGCTCCTGCTGCGGGAAGACCCCTCGCAGCAGGCTGGGGAACATCACCTCCTGCTCCATCTTCTGGGTGGCCGAGAAGTACTGCTCCATGGCCTCAGCGCTTCTCCTGCTGCTCCCCGTGTGTCCCACAGAGGCTTTTTATGGGGCTGGGCACAGCCCCGCTCCATGCCCCTCTCCTCCCCTCTGCTCCCTGGGCACTGTGGGGCTGGGCTGGGCTCCAGCCCCATGTCCCTGGCTCTGCCCGCGCGTGGCCTTGGCCCCAGCTGGCCCCTGGTGTCGCCGTGTCCCCAGGGTGCCCAGGCAAAAGGCCGGGCTGCCAGGGAGTGTGGCAACCAGCTCCTATTTTGGGATCGGCCGCCGGGTCCTTTGGCCCTTTGGCAGCCCTCGCCGGTAGCAGCTCTGCCCCGCATGCACACCGTGGGACGCTCGGCCCCACATGCTCTCACACCAGGGCCCCGTGGCTGCCCCCACCTCTTCCCCTAAACAGACCTAAACGTGCCCCTAAAGGACCAGGAGACCCCAAGGCACAGGACCCCGAGTGGCTGCTGGGGTCGGGCCACAAAAATATTGAGCAGAGTGGGCACAAAGGAGCCCACGGGGCCTCACGGGATGCACCCAGGAGTGCTGAGGGAGCTGGCAGGTGGCGATGCAACAAGGGGAAGTTGTGCCCGAACTACCCGAGACGCTGCTAAAAGGAAATCACCAGCTTGATGGGAGAGGGGGGAGCAGTGGATTTTGTCTTCCTGGACTTCAATAGGGCTTTGACACTGTCCCCGTAACATCCCCATGGAGTCGCTGCTGAAGTAGGGGAAGGGGGAGAGGCCAGCAAGGGGGTTCAAAAACTGCCGGAATGGCTGCACCCGGAGAGGGGTGGGCAGGGGAGCAAAGTCCTGCTGGAAAATGGACACACGTGGAGCACCCCGTGGGCAGTACGGACCCAGCCGTGTTTGACAACTTCAGTAAGGAGCCGGGCGGCCCCACAGATCGCAGCCTCAGCAAGTTTGCTGATGCCATGGCACGGGGAGGAGCGGCAGGTCGGGCACAGGGCCACACAGCCATCCAGGAGGACGTGGCCAGGCCAGGGAGGTGGGCTGAGAAACATCTCCTGGAGCTCAGTGAGGGGAAGCACAAAGCCCTGGCACCACAGGGACCCACCGCTGCCCGACCCCAGCAGCCACGCGGGGTCCTGTGCTTTGGGGTCTCCAGCCCCTGGTCCTTTAGGGGCACGTGTAGGGGAAGAGGTGGGGGCAGCCACGGGGCCCCAGCGTGAGGGCGCGTGGGGCCGAGCATCCCACGGTGTGCACGCGGGGCAGTGCTGCTACCGGTGAGGGCTGCCAAAGGGCCAAAGGACCCCGTGGCCGATCCCAAAATAGGAGCTGGTTGCCACACTCCCTGGCAGCCCGGCCTTTGGCCCTGTTGCAAGCGCCAGGCACCGCCGCCGGGCATGCTCCCGGTGGGAGCTCAGCAGAACTTCAGCCCTGCTCTGATCTTGGCCTTTTCCATGTCCCCTGCGAGCAGCACCCCCAGCACGTGGGGACGGACACGCTGTGGTGCCGGGGACCACCCTTGGGTTGCTGAGTCCCCATCGGCTGCCCCGAGCCCCACAGCAGCCCAGGAGGACAACACTCGGCCCCGGGGTGGGGAGCAGGAGGTGGTGTCCCCCCGTGTGTCCCCCTGTGTCTTGGCTACCTCAGGGCCTTGCTCAACACCCGTGGCCCCAACGGGACAGGGGGGGACAGGCGGGGACAGGCACGGGGGCAGAGGGGACGTCCCCCTGGGTAGCAGCAGCACTGCTGGGGCTGGGGGAGCAGAGCCAGGGACACAGCGCGGTCACTGAGCCCTGGCCAAAGCCACCCCAACGGCAGTGACACCCCCAGAATCTCAGGCGGCCTTGGCAGGATGGGAAATCTTCAGGCAGAGGCCGCACAGCACCTCCCCTCCTCGCCACCCGGCTCCCTGGGCACCTCAGGGACACGGCGGCACCGGGGGCCAGATGGGGCCAAGGCCACGCGCGGGCAGAGCCAGGGACATGGAGCTGGAGCCCAGCCCAGCCAGGGGAGGAGGAAGCAGAGGGGAGGAGAGGGGAACGGAGCGGGGCCGAGCCCAGCCCCATAAAAAGCCCCTGTGGGACACACGGGGAGCAGCAGGAGAAGCGCTGAGGCCATGGAGCAGTACTTGTCGGCCACCCAGAAGATGGAGCAGGAGGTGATGTTCCCCAGCCTGCTGCGAGGGGTCTTCCCGCAGCAGGAGCGGGACGGGGAGGCCCCCGAGGGCGGCCCCACGGACCTGTACGAGCGCTACCAGCTCCTCAAGGCCATCAAGCCCGTGGTGGAGCGAGGCCTGGCCTCCGTCACCGACCCCGGCAGCAGCGGGGACACCGAGGACGACGCCGAGGTGTCCCCGGATGACGGAGCCGAGGGCAACCTGGAGGAGCGCCTGTCCCACCACCTGGCCGGCTTGCAGCAGGTCCTCAGCCACCTGGCCAGGGACACCACGGCCCTGACGCGCAGGTACAGCCAGATCCTGGAGCAGATCAGCCCCGGCGACGGGCAGCCCAGCTGGTGAAGCCGCCGCGGGCTCCAGGTGAGCGAGGGCTGGGGGACGGAGCCTGGTTGGGGAGGCCCGGGGAGGTGCTGGCGGAGCCCGGGCGCGCGGGAGAGGCGCCGGGCATCACGCGGCGTCTCTGCCTCTTCCCCCAGCCCCGCTCCTCCACCTCCAGCGCCAGGACCCGCGGGGAACGCCGTGGGGCCGGATCCTCAGCGCCAGAGCCCTCGCCGCCCTCCGGGGCCGCCACGGAGCCGCCCGCCTCGCGCCCTCCTCTCGATTGGCGACCAGCAGCAGCAGCAGCAGCAGCAGCAGAAGCGGTGGTGGGGGCAGGCGGCGGCCTCGCGCTCTCGCCCCGAGCTCTGCGGAGCTGGTTCCAGCTGGTACCTGGAGCCGCGCGGGCCTTTGCCCCTCTCTTTGCTAATAAAAGGACTCTTCCGAAGCGGCCGCGTGCTTGTGGTGTTGTGGGACACGGGGACAAGCGGGGTCCGTCTGCAGCCCCGGCACCTGCGGCTGGGACAAGTGGCCCCGGAGAGGGGCCCCAGGGAGCTGGGAGGGGGACACTTTGGGTTTTGGGGCCGTGGGAGCCGGCGTGAGGCTCAGCGTGTGCCGGGGAGAGGCAGGAGCCACCTCTGCAAGGGGGGAAAGATGGTTTTGTCAAGGGGAGGTGACCCCATGGGAGGGATTTGGGAGGATGGGGGGACACCCAGAAGGGGCTGTGACCTGCCATGAGGTCCAAAGGTCCCTGGCAAGGCCACACCTGCAGTATTTTCTTCCAGCTTTTTATATTTCCAGACCTAAATGTTTAAACACATCTGGAAATACTCCTGCCTCTAGACGTGCTGAGCACCCTGCAGTGAAATTCGGGAGAGCTGTGGATTCTCAGCATGTCTGGAACACATTCGGGGTCAACGTGCTGACTTAGGATCCACAAAGCAGGGCAGAAAGATTGAATCCTGACCACCAGGCAAAGAAAAACCAACATAAGAACGCAAAATATATTGAGATAATGTAACATAAGAATAAAACACTAAATACTCTGTGTTTAATCCTAACATTTATTCAGTGAAAATGAAGGATAGCTCTTTACCCAGGCCACGAGCAGCCTGTAGGAGTTCTCAGGATGGAATTGGGAGGATGCTTTGTGAGATGCAGGCTTGTAGCTGCTGAGAAAATCCTCAGCGGATTGGAATGAAGTCCTCCAGGAGCTCTCCGATTCTTTTCTTTCCTGCAAGGGGCAAGGAGATGGTTTAAGACACCCCCTACTCAACATCTGACATCGATTTTAAAGATTTAAATACTTGAGTCATCATTTTTTCCTGTTCAGAAGGTTACCAAGCCACCAAAAACCTCTCTCTTGCTACCAGCTAGCTTGCTGCACAAACCCAGCACGCGATTTCTTTTCCAAGGGGCAGAAATGCAGAGCCCACTTCTGCAACGCCTCCTTACGTCTGCAGCCGCCCGCTGACACAGCGCGATGCCATCATCATCCAACGGGCAGCCAGCTGGCTGTGCTTCACGAGAAAACAAACAATTCTGCCCTCAGCTGTGCTGTCGTATCGCTGGGTTCAGCCAAGTACGTTTAGTGAAACTTTTATTTACCGAGACAATTTTTGTGATTTCTGATATTCGTTACGTTGTTGGATTTTCATTTACTGGCACAATTTTGGTCCATTTGCTTATTTCGGTTTGGCTCTGCCATTTTTATACTGAAATAAGTTATTAAGAGGAAGAGTTGGTCAACAGCTTAACAAAAATATCCGCTTTCAGATGCTAACTGCTGACTGCTGCTACAATTTATATCGTGAAACAGCATCAAAAGCATTTTGAGTTGTCAAAAAAGAACCTGCAAGCAGCACATCGACGTCTTGTTATATTTATATGTTTGTTTATTAACCAAAATGCTACGGCAGGCTGAGGTCTTTCCCAAAATACCAACCTGCTGTCTTGAAGTCCTCCGGGTGGTGCCTGACGTACTCGAACATTTCGCGGTCCTTCCTGGCGTGCACGTACTGGGTGCGCTTGGCGAGGAAGTAGCCAGCGAACCAGCCCACGGTGGTGAGGAGAACCTGGCGGTGAACACCTGCAAGGGGAAAAGAAAAGGCCAAAAGGGGTGATCTGACATCGAGGACACAAAAAAAAGAAATAAAAAAAAGATCCCTCGCTTCAGATTGTCCCCAAATCCCCCTCCAAAATCTCAGAGTTGCCCCAAATCCCCCCCCACGCCTGTCACCTCAGGGTTTCCCCCCAGTTCCCTGAATTCCCCTCAAATCCTCTCCATATCCCTCAGAGTCCCCCCAAATCTTCCCCGTTACACCTCAGAGTCCTCCTAGATCCCTCTTCACATCCCCTCAGAATCTCCCCAAACCCTGCCCTACCCCTCAGAATCCCAAATCACTCCCAAAGGCCCTTCAGAATCCCTGCCAAACCACTCAACCCTTCAGAATACCCCAAATCCCTCCCCAGTGTCTCTTGGAGTCCCCCAAAATGCCTCCAAATTACCCTTCAGAATCCCCCCAAATCCTTCCCCATTATCCCTCAGACCCCCCTCAAATCCTCCCCATCACCCCTCAGTCCTCCTAAACTCCTCACATCCCCTTAGATCCCCCAAATCCCTCCCCATTAGCCCTCAGTCCCCCCAAACCCTTCCCAACCCCTCGAAGTCCCCCTTACCCCTCAGAGTCCTCCTAAACCCCTTCACATCCCCTCACAATCCCCCTGAAATCCCTCCCACTACCCCTCAGAAGCTCCCCAAATCACCCCCAATCCCTCAGAATCCCCCAAATCCCTCCCCATTACCCCTCAGTCCCAAATCCCTCCTCATTACCCCACAGAATCCCCCCAAATCCCTCCCTAACCCCTCAAAGCCTCCCTTAGATCCTCCCCATTACCCCTCAAAACCCCCAAATCCCCCTTAAATCCTCCCTATTACCCCTGAGTCCCCAAATCTCTCCCCATCACCCATCAGAACCCCCCCAAAATCTCTCCCCAACCCCTCAGACCCCCCCTCAGATCCTCTTTATTATCCCTCAGAGTCCTCCTAAACCCCTTCACATCCCCTCACAATCCCCCCAAATCCTGCCCAACCCATCAAAATCTCCACAGATCCTCCCCATTACCTCTCAGTCCCACCCCAAATCCTTCCCCACTACCCCTCAGCCCCCCCAAATCCCTCCCCATTACCCCCACAGAATCCCCCCAAATCCCTCCCTAACCCCTCAGTCTCCCTTAGATCCTCCCCATTACCCCTCATTCCTACCAAATCCCTTCCTATTACCCCTTAGACCACCCAAAGTCCCCCTCAGATCATCTCCATTATCCCCCAGAATTCCCCCAAATTCCTCCCCATTACCTATCATAATCCCCCCAAATCCCTCAGACACCCCTCAAATCCCTCAGAGACCTCCTAAACCCCTCACCACATCCCCTCAGAATCCCCTCAAATCCCTCCCCAACCCCTCAAAGCCACCCTTAAATCCTCCCCATTCCCCCTCAGAGTCCCCCCTAAATCCTCCCCATTACCCCTCAGCCCCCCAAATCCTTCCCCAACCCCTCAAAGCCCCCCTTAGATCCTCCCCATTCCCCCTCAGAGTCCCACCTAGGTCCTCCCCATTACCCCTCAGACCCCCAAATCCCTCCCCATTACCGCTATATCCTCCCCATTCCCCCTCAGACCCCCCAAATCCCTCCCCATTCCCCCTCAGATCCCCCAAATCTCTCCCCTTTACCCCACAGAATTCCCCCAAATCCCTCCACAACCCCTCAAAGCCCCCCCTAGATCCTCCCCATTACCCCTCAGTTCTCCCAAATCCCTCTTCATTACCCCTCAAAACCCCCAAATCCCCCTTAAATCCTCCCTATTACCCCTGAGTCCCCAAATCTCTCCCCATCACCCATCAGAACCCCCCCAAAATCTCTCCCCAACCCCTCAGACCCCCCTCAGATCCTCTTCATTATCCCTCAGCCCCTCCAAATCCCTCCCCAACCCCTCAAAGTACCCCTTAGATGTTCCCCATTCCCCTACAGAATCCCCCCACATCCCTCCCCATATCCCTCAGACACCCCCCAAATCCCTCAGAGACCTCACCACATCCCCTCAGAATCCTCCCAAATCCCTCCCCATTACCCCCAGGATCCCCCCAAACCACTCCCCATTTCCCTACAGAATCCCCCCAAATTCCTCCCCATTACACCTCAGAGCCCCCCAAATCCCTCCCCTTTACCCCACAGAATCCCCCCAACCCCTCAGAGTCCCCCCTAAATCCTCCCCATTATCCCTCAGCCCCCCAAATCCCTCCCCAACCCCTCAAAGCCTCCCTTAAATCCTCCCCATTACCCTTCAGAGTCCCCCCTAGGTCCTCTCCGTTCCCCCTCAGACCCCCAAATCCCTCCCCATTGCCCCTCAGACCCTTCCCATCACCTCTCAGACCCCCAAATCCCTCCCTATTCCCCCTCTGTCCCCCCAAATCCCTCCCCATTACCTCTCAGACCCCCTAAACCCTCCCCATTACCCCACAGAATCCCCCCAAATCCCTCCCCAACCCCTCAAAGCCCCCCTTAAATCCTCCCCATTCACCCTCAGAGTCCCCCCAGGTCCTCCCCATTCCCCCTCAGACCCCCAAATCCCTCCCTATTCCCCCTCAGTCCCCCCAAATCCCTCCCCATTACCTCATAGAATCCCTCCAAATCCCCCCAACCCCTCAGAATTCCCCCTAAATCCTCCCCATTACCCCTCAGACCCCTCAAATCCCTCCCCAACCCCTCAAAGCCCCCCTTAGATCCTCCCCATTCCCCCTCAGAGTCCCCCCTAGGTCCTCCCCATTCCCCCTCAGACCCCCAACTCCTTCCCCATTCCTCCTCAGAATCGCCCCCAAATCCCTCCCTATTCCCCCTCAGACCCCCCAAATCCCTCCCCATTCCCTCTCAGACCCCCCCAAGCCCTCCCCATTCCCCCCCCAATCCCCCAAGCCCTCCCCATTCTCCCCAAACCCCTCACTCCCTCCTTCCCCAACGCCCCCAACCCAAACCCCCTCACCTCCCCTCACCCTCCCAAACCCCAAACCCACCCCAAACCCCAAACCAACCGCAAAACCCCACACCCCAGCCCCTTCCCCCGTCCCTTACCCGCCGTGAGGAGGGGCCGCTGGCTGAAGCCGTTGGCCAGCAGTGCCGCCATCCAGCCGGCGCCTCCCAGCCACGCCGACATCTTGTTCAACAGCGGTGGCGGCGGCAGCCCCCGCGCCTCCTCAGGGACGGCCGCCATGGCGCCCGGGCCGCCCAAGGTGACCGCCCGCCTCCCTGCGCCTCCGCCAGCCCCTCCGCCGAGCCCGCCCGCCCCTCACGCGGGTTCCGCCGCCTTCTTTCCTCACTCTTCACTTCGATTTTGAACGAAAATCGGTGTTTTTAACGCAAACGCCGTCTCCTAAATGCCCCCCCCCCCCCCCCCCCCCAAGCGGGGTGGTGTTAACGGGGCTGAGCCCTCTTGTGGTGGTCGAGGAGGGGGCGCGGCGGCTGTGAGGTTTTTGCAGCTTTTGGAGGCCTGAGTTTTGGTTAAACTGCATCGAAACCACTTCGTTTTGAGAATTCTTTCTGCAAAACAAATAAATATTAATATGACAGCGCGACCCAGAATGATTTTTTTTTTAATGAATCTGAAATTACCTTAAGTCACCTGCAAGAGTGATAGCCATACAACAACATAACCATAAAAAAATAGCCAAACACGTCACAACTTCCCCATCTAACCCTATTTATTATTTAGTCTGTCCCTGCAAGGAGGATGTTTAGGTATCAGTGTCCCATAGCAGGGTGCTGGAGGTGGCACGGGAGCCCCCTCAAAGCAGGGAGCTGGGGGTCAGCCTCTGCTCACAGGTAACTGGTGATGGGATTTATAGGGAGTGGCCTCAAGAAATTATGCAAAAGTAATGACAACTGCAGTCAAGAAAGCTGAAAAGGAGCTTGTCATGTGTGAAGAGTTTTATCAGTACCTTGTGTTTACACAGATTTCCTAAAATCCTACTCCAAGCACCCCTATTGCCACAGCAACCCCTCTAACTGCTACCTGCTTTCCTACCTGAGCCATACATTATTTTAACATCCAAAATATTCAGTGTAGCCATTTAATCAAGTATCCCCTCTAAAGGGGACCTCATTCTATGACAGGGTTGAGGTCCAAGGACTGCTCAAAACATCTATCCCCTCTGCCCTCCCCCCAGAATCCCTCCCCATTTGTGGGTGTGACATCATTGGGTCCTAAAACAATCCTACTCGTAGAGCAAAACCTCTGAGGGACAGCAATGTAGGCTTTCAACAGTCTTCTAAAGTAAGTATAATTAGAATACATTAAAACCTCCTTGAAAAGACTATGAAATAGATCAAAGGGACATGGCCACATTAAGCAGAAATGCAAAGCTGTGGCTTCAGGTGTTCAGAAGCTTCACAGAGCACCCCAGGAGTTTCCCCATGGACATTATGTCCTTATTTGTACCTCAACAGTAGAGCTTGGACAGGAGCTGAAAAAGGGGCAAGAAAGGCTGAAAACAAAAATACCAAGTTCCTTTTATTTCCATATTCCACAGTATGCAGTTACAATGCTCTCTCTACACAGCCATGACCTCTTGTAATTTCTGGTTCTCTTTTTATTCAAATACAGACAGTAACGGGAAAGCCAGGCAGGTTTTCCTCAGGACAGAAGCCTGAACCTCTTACACAGTCAACAGGAATACAAAATCCTTTTTCGTTAAGCTTCACAGTTTATTCATGGCAAAGTGTCCTCTCACTGGACCACGTTATTGTGATGAATGTTTCTGAGCAGAGGTACAGCAGTTGGACAGTACAGAAGTGTCGGAAGAAAAACTCCCCTCATGGAGATGGTAAACATACAGCTGGCTGGAAGACAACGCCTCACCGTGCTGGATAACCCTCTTCAAGGAATAACCTGGAACGGGTCCCACCAACACAGCTTTACTCAGCCTTCTGTCTAACAGAAACATGCTCAGTCAAGACACGGATGTACAGCTTCAGCCAAGCATATGTGACACCCAGAGCACAGTAAACAGAGGTCAACAACAGAGGGACAAAAGGAAGCTGCAGCTTCCAGGAGGTCAGGGGAAATATAATTTCACAGAAGATTTCCAAAGGCACCAGTTGGACGAGGTAGATTGTTTCAAGCCAGTTAAGGAGAGGCCTCTCTCTCCTGTCAGAGAGAATTAAAGAAAAAGATGTTAAAATACGTGTTGTTACTAAAAATAACTTTTAAACCTTCGGTTTTCAGGAGGAAAACCCACGATAACACACAGTACAGTCAATTCCCTTATCGTGTGGTTTTTACACAGTTTCAAAAGGCCTTTGTTGAGCACAAATCAATCTAGGTGGAGATCACATCACACCAAAGGACAATTAAACAGATCTCCTGTACTTCATACATGGATTTGTTCCACTCAAGTTCTTCTGCACCCAAGGACTAGAAATGTCAGGTTTATCCTAACCACTGCCCCCTCCCCACAAACTTTGTGTAGGAAATCAAAGTTCATCTCTTTGAATGGACACTGCTAGTAGGGTTTTGACTACTTGTAGTCAACAGGCTACATTCATATTCTGATTTTAACAAAGTTATGAACAATACATTTGCAGAAGCTTGAGCTCTACACGAGTTAAACACCTACAGAGGAGTTAGGGCACTTAAGGAATGATCTGAGTCCAGAACACTATAGGGGACAAAGAAGTCTGGCTGAAAGGGGATGACCTACAAAAAGCAGGTGACTGATGTAGTAAATACAGGCTTATAGCAAAAAGATCCTTCATTACAGCTTGGCTTTGCCATAAAAAGTTTGGGAAATAGGACATGGAGGCTACAGGATTTATAATAAGCATTGTCTTTGGTTGAGCGGGATCAACTGCCTTAAATACAGTAGGTTTACACCCTTCTGAGACTAACTGGACAGTTGTCACAGTTCAAACAGAACAAGGATGTCCTAAAAATAATCCTATCTTAAGCCCTCCTTCCTGAGAACGGAGACATCACATTAACACAGAAAACTGATGCTAAAACATGAAGCTGAAGGGCTGTTTGTCTCTTATGACAACACAGTTCCCAGTGACAGAGGTGGTTTCATTCTTGATTTCAGGAACAAAATTGTTTCATTACCTGAATAGAGATTTCAGCGAAGAGAAGCTATAAACTGTGAACAGCAGCATAAGCAGTATTTTGATTGGAAGCTCTGAAACGGAAGGAACACAACATACAATTAAAATTAGTTACAACAAACATTTATCATTTAAGTTACAGCAACCTTAAGTGATAGTATTCAAGCTTGTATTGTCCAATTTAATTATTTTCTCCAAACCAAACAAGATTATTTATAGGACTTGCATTTATATACAGAATATATGTTTAGGACACACAAAAATTAGCATATATATTTACTAAACAAATGCCAAGCATTCCAACACACACAGGATACAGAGTGAACACAATTACAATACATGACAGCACTGCTAATAAGATTTTTCTATTCAAAAGTGATCAGAAATTACCAGGAAGCTTAAAACATGTGAACAACAGGAAAATCTCGTTCTAAGTTACACACTATAAAGGAGTTAGTTAACAGAGAACATAAAGGAAGTTTCTGAAGTCTAAAGGCAGCAAGTCTACTGCAAATAAATGACATTATTTGACAAGGAGAGCATCTGGATTTGAGCTCTACCAGAAGTATGCCAATCATTATGCAAGTGGTTGTCTGTTTATTTCATTTAAACCTTAACACATCAGACCTTTGATTAATCAAAGGCAAGAGGAAGAAGGAACAGCACTCATGCACACACACAAGAAAATCTATCCCTACACAACTGACTTAATTGATGCTACTGCAGGAATTTTAATTTATTTGATAGCACTAAGCAACAGTCAGCTGGAAAAGTTGGCTGGAAAACAGCCTGCCAGATCTGTAGTCTCAAATTGTCTTTATCATGTCTTGCTTCACGTGGTTATCTTTCTTTCCCCATGGCAGGGGAAAGCTTCTAGAACTGTGGCAGAGTGCGGGGTAACAAATACTGACAATTACAATTCCCCATCTCTATTTCAGTTTGAATTTGATGATTCTTCCACTGTGTTTTTTTTTTTTTTTTAAACCACGATTTCATTAGTTGGAGAGCCATATTTACAAAACCAGGCTCACATACATGTACATGTATAGCATCTTGCAACTTCCAAATTATCACATGAAATAATCCAAAGCCATTATCTGCTCTTCAGCAACCAGAAACGTGAGAGCACAGAAAGAAGACACTTTACCTGGTGCTGTGAACAGCAATGGAAAGAGGGAGAAATGCCCTGTGGTCGTCAGGATCAAGTAGATGCCAGCATCCTTTGCTCTCTGAACAGACAACAAGCTAAAAAATGACAAGAACTTATGTTAACCAGTTCTCTTTTAGCAAAGAAACTTTGTTTCAGCAAAAACACTATGCAAGTCACAAAGGAGATGAAAAACAGGTGATAAGGAGTTATGTAGGACCCCAGTCCTTCCAAATCCTGGACCTGTGATGGAATCTCCTGCTACCAAGCCACCTGACTTCTTAAAAACACAGGAGAAAAATCATCCAAGAAACCCCCTCCCAGAAAACCACACGCTCACTGAACACAAGTATCAGAAAGTTTCAAGATTTTCTAAAAATGCTATTTTTTCCCCCCCTACAAATGGTCTTTTTCCTTTGCCATCTGCCTGGCAACATTGCCACCTCTGCTTCCTTCTCCTTCCCTTTGTTCTTCCCATGTTAATTCCCTGCCACCACTGGCTGGAGTTTTATTTCGGTGGTTACAGTAGCCCTATTCAGTAATTCACATGCAGGAACTATCTGAAACTGTGACAATAAGCGTAGTGTTAGTGATCTTGCTTCTAATCATATTCAGAAGTATCATTTGTGCTTCCTTGCCACGTGTCTGAGCATCCCTTTCTCTCTATGACCAGTACTACAGAGCGATTGTGTACAGTTACAAGTGATGCAGCACATGATCAGGATTATTTTCCAGTTGTACCCACATTCACGTATCATCAGAACAAGTCCCAGGTTAGGGTTTTAGTCACTCAATTCAGACCTCATTTGCCAAACTTGAGCACTAGGTGAAGCCAGGAGCTTGGGGCAGTGGCTGAATTACATGATTCTTAAGGTCCCTTCCACCTAAAGTGTTCTGATTTTATGATTTTTATCAAGCTTGCCCTCAAGCTGTCAGTATGGAAAGGAGGCTTTAAGGGGAAGCTCAACAAATTCTTTTAAGAGCTCTGGGGTACCCACAGCCAGAAGTCTGAACCCCTTTCTTTTATGAGCTTTTTTGTTATCAAAAACCATGTCTTAATCCAAACACAGATTTCCTGTTACACTACACATCTTAATAGCACTCAGCACTGGAAGACCTGTTTTATTGTGTCAGAAATTAATGCACTTGGAACACTTTAAAACTACAGCTTAAGGCATTCTATATAAACATGCTTATTTTATGAAATATACCGAAAACCAAGCGATCCTTTTTTGAGGATTCTTCAGCAAGCAGCTGCAGGTTCAGCTTGGCCAACTACCACACGTGGGATTCACTCACCTTAGAGGCAGAATAGCGAGGAGGATTGCTTTTTCATGCACGTGCCACCCAAACATGAAGGAGCTCAATGCACAAAGAACAAGGCACTGGAGAAAGCCTCTGGGCCCTTGAGGTTTAAACCAAAGACAGAAAACAGAGGGCTAGAAACAACAGGCAAAAACAGGACTTGAGTCAAGTTTTGCAATCCTGAATGCAAGCCATTGTCCAAAGAGCTTTTCAATGTTAAACAACTGTGCTCCAAATAGATATTAAATAAAAATAAAATATTTTTGGATACACAACTGTATCCAAGAAGATTAACCCCGTATTTACTCTAATAATTTTTAAATAAAAGGTATCTTTTGACCTGGAATTAAAATCCATATAAACATACTAATCAGATGAAAAGCTGCTGGGGACAGAAGAAAAGTTTCCCAAACCACAATTTGTTCTTACCAATATAGATACGAAAGTACAGATCAGCGTTGCCAGCGGGGTCACAGAAGGAAGGACAGTGTGCTGGAATTCTTGAACCAGCCCTCCTGTCATTGAGGCTTTAGGGATTTTGGTGGGATCAAGGAAGTTGTACTTTAAGCCTGAAAAAAGAAGATTAAAGATGTACAAACTTAAATATTAATAAAATACAGTAGCTGTCAAACTGAACTGTTCTGTAGAACAGAACTGAACTAAGTATATGGTTGAGATTTTTCTGTTTTAAAATATAACAGAGAGGTAAGACTGATTTCTGACCTACCACTGGGAGCTTGTCACCCACTGAATTAGGTAGTTAATTGGCTGATTTACTGGAAGTATAATTTGCTATCTGTATTTCAAATGGGAAAGCCTAAAATCCAGAGAGCTCTATCTGCAAATGAGCACCAAACCACAAGATGTGCATGCTGTACCAACAACTGTGAGTGCTTTGTCTGCGGCGTTGTACAAAGCCCAGAAGTTGGGGGCCCAGTAAGCATGGCAGAGGCCTCGCTTGAAAGGGAAGAGCCGTGAAATGACCTGAGGCAGCTGGCCCTACAGGAAAGAAAAAGAATGAAAAAAAAACAACAGTCTCTTTAGATGAGATATGGTTTATAGTTTCGTAACATAGCTTTCTAGCTGTTCAGGTGAATAACAAGTGGAGAAGGGGTCATTACCAAGACTATGAAGGGGCCCAACGAAAGAGCTGAAACAAGACAAACAATCAATGCCAGAAGAATTACATGAAGAAAGCTGAAACTCCTCCACTTCACGGATCCATCTGTAAGAAGAAATTATGATTTATGAATTATGAGATTATCAATGCAGTTACTGTGACAAGTGGAGAGGCAAAGCAACCCATTGGTAGTGTGGAATGCTAGCACTCATCTAGAAGAAGCACACTGTCCTTCATTTCAATATATTCAATTGCTTCCTTTAGCAGGTAGTTTTTAGGTAATTTAAAGTAAGCATCAAAGCCAATTTTGCCCATTAAATATCTGTGTAGAACTGCCCACCTCGGCCAAACCAAAGCAGTAAGGCTGACCCAGACGGAAAGAAACATTTCATATTAACGTAGCATTTTCATACAGGTAAGAGTATGGGTATTTATTTTATTCTGAATTTAAGTAAAGAGGGAAAGTACAACTCGAGATTGCCCCACTTCTTTTGAGTTAAGTTTTGAGTTAAGTTTGTGCTCTTCATTAGCCTATGCCCATTTACTTTTTCTACTTTGCAGCTCTTGCATTATACAATCTTCTGTTATTTTCCCTTTTAAAGGGAAAAGGAGAACTCCTTTTAAAGGGAGTTCTTTGTTCACATGAAAAATAAACACATTTTTCAGTGCTGAAAAGTGGACAGAAGCCTGAAAGACGGATGTTGGAATAGCCATCTAATTATTTCTTACTCAGAGTAATTCTTATTGCTTCAAACTGCCATCTGCAGTTAGTTCATGTTGCATTTTCTTAGAGAATTACCTATAAATAGCAATTTTTGACATACAAATATATTTTAAAATATCTATGAAATATCTACCTTCCCAGCTGTGCTCTCCAAGATGGATGTTCATCTGACCAACAGCCATTCTGATCCAACGTGTCTCTTCTATACCCCATTGAACAGAATTCCTCAAAAAGCAGTCGAGGAAAACCCCATCTTACCTGCGTTATTTGCAGTAAAACAATAGGATCGCAGCAAATAAATCCCATATGCTGGGGCCACATACATGTAGATGTGTTTGAAATGCAGAAGAATAGCAAAAAGTAGAGCGCCCTCTAAATATCTTTTCTAAAATAAAAGAACAAAAAAGGTCCAAGATTTTCTACTTGTTCTTCCTTTGTATGAACTTTAAATATCCCTCTAGTGTAATCCTAAGGTGACAGGACAATTATCATAGGCATAAAAACAAATCAGCTGTTTACTTCAAATTAGAAACAATAGAGTCAGGAATAAATAGAGGAGGAAGCTGCATTGTCAGATGTTGCTTTGAAAACTGGGAATGGCCTCCTTTCTGTGCAGCTTCAGAAGTACATTTTTTAAGGACTGGTGACTTGGAAGGAGATAAGATGGCAGCAAGCCACGTCACTTTGCTCAGGTGTAACACAGGATTTAGCTTTTTTCTCACAGGGAACTGAAATGCTGCAGCATCAGTAAGGAACTGTGGTTACATTCAGGTTCTCTTCTTCCCCCCAGATTCCATAACTTAACAGCCAAATTAGGACACACCAACCGTGAGCCACTCCCATTAGCTTCAGCAGCAGCCGCCCAAGGAAATGAAATGATGTTCCTAAAATGTGTAAACAAATAAAGAAGAAAGTTTACCTGACATAGTCGAGCAACAGAAAGAAGCATCAGGCCAAACAGAAAGCCATTGTACTGAAAGTGAATATCTGAACTTGAGTCAAGAAAGGAATAATGATATAATCAAATTAAAATAGAACTTAAGGCAAGAAATTAACCTTAAATTCACTCCTTGTAGACACAAAGTCATTAATCTTACCTCTAAGTACACCAAGTACAGACACTACTAACCCTGGAGTATTATCATGATGAAATGAAGCTCAGCAGTCTGACTACGTATCTACCATGAAGCTTACAAGACAAAATATAAGGCTAATCATCCACTTTTTGAGTTTTTAAATCCTAGTTGCTGTCTCACATTGGTTTATGGATGGAGACAGTAGCCCTCACTTATCACCTAACACCTGTAAGGAATCAGAATTGACAAAGACAGGGAAGCACAGAATGAGTCCTTCCTATTAAGAACCACTGTATTTCCCCATTCCCTCCTCAACATCAGTGCACATTATGTCAAAACTGACTGACAATAATTGGACCTCACAGAGTTATTTTTATATCCTCTTCAAAGAAAATTTGCTATTTCTCACACATTTATATACATCCCAAACATAAAGCACTTATAAGATTTTCCTTTACATGGGATAAACCTAGAACTGCACCCAGGAAAAAGAAGCTCTCTGCTAAGACTTCTGTAGGAAGGTGGAGGAGCAGCCAGCAGGAACAGGCATCTTGCATCCAGACTGGTCCTTCAGCAGCTCTGGCAAATCAGACCAAAACCTGATCATTTTCCACTTTGACAAATAATAATTGCCAAGAAAACATGATGAAGTTATTCAACTAGAACACAAAAAGCAGTGTTCCTTGCTGTGACAGTAAAAATAAAACCCAAGGGTTTGTACCACACGCTGTAACAGGTTGAAAACCCCACAAACAACTGGTTTGAAAGGATACGATCCACAATTAACAGCCCGAAGTTCCACAAGAGCAGAACAGCAAGAATAAACGTTGGTTTTTCCAAAATATCCTTTGCAGCTCGCTTCCCATTTACACATCGGCAGCATCTGAACAACAGCAGAAGAAACATTAAGTCTTAATTGAAATAATTAATGAAACCACGTTGCTTTTAAAAGTTGAGACGTGCACTTAACCTGAGGATATCACATGGCTGGAAGACAATGACAGAGTTCCTGCTAAACTCATCAGGAGAATAGAATGTTATGGATAAAGTTTAGTAGAAAAAAAAAAAAAAGGATTTAAAATACCAGTAGCCATATTTTTTTTCCACACACTAAGTTTTGTTAAGTAGCTTGGTCTCGGCCACATCTCCTCTTCAATTTTAACACTAGTTTTTACTGCCTGTTTGCTGTCAGCTTCTTATCGAAGACCAGAGTATTGCTACATCTGGAGACAGCACACTGGGTTGTATTTAAAGTCCCCAGCTGGGGCATTAACCTCTTTCTGGCTTTCCCCCACTACTGTGAGCTACATGCTTACTGGCTAAGAACATCCTATAACTTCAGTATGAAGCCATTTGGTTCATATGCTGAAGACCAGATTAAAAATTTGTGGGTGATGTGTTTTATTGCTACGAGCAGCATCATTCTTCCCCCTCAGAAAGCTGGGGCACCCTAAAAGCACAGAATCTTAATAATGCTAAGTTAAACTTGAAACAATTTATCATCAAGAACATCAAAAACACTGGAGTGACTTAGCATATTTGAGATCATACTTAAAATTTCATCACAGGTTTCTTATACACTTCTATTCTAGAAGGACAGAGTGATAACAAAATAGGCAAAAACACTTGGGCTCACCCAAACTGACCCAGAGCTCCTACAAAATGAACCCATCACAGAAAACAAATACCCAGAGTGCGAAATGGCAGCAGATATCTGAAGGCATAGAAATTTGATCACATCTATAGCAGCAGCATCTCCAAGGGAAACAAAACATTATCTTGCATTTAGCAGCACGTTCCATAGTTGTCCCTTGAGTAGGTTAAAGCACCTTTGATGATTCCATGCGTCTACAAGCTTAATTGTACAAATAATTTTTATGTTACTCTAGAAGTTAGAATACTGAACTCACTGTCCCTACAATCAGATCATTAAGACTTACTCATGAACTGCATAGATGAAAAGGATATCCGTGAAGATGACAGAAAATCTTTGGAAGAAGATGGTTGCGTGACTGCTGTAATTCAGATTTTCAATGACCAACATCTTGGGGTCGAAGTACTTGGCAATATGTGAGAGCGCGTACTCAAACCAAGCAAAAAAAGGCGGATAATCCAGGGTCCATTCTGAAGTTGCCTGAAGATAGAATGAGAATAAATAATTTAACACAACCTGTGCTGTTTGCAGTCCTCATATCTAGTTCTTGACATCAAATCAATTGACATTTTATCTCTATCTTATCTTTAGTCTGCATGAAGGAAACCACCAGCACAATCAGTCTTCTTGGACTCAAAATTATTTTTTATCCTTTACATCTAATAACCCTTTTTCAATCCAATAGTTTTATTTAAGCTTTTCTTAAAAGGACAGTTGTTATGCCCTGACCAATGATTAATCTTTTGCATTATTAGATCAGCCTGTTGGAAAGTTCTGACCCACACACATCATTTATCACACATCATTTATCTCTGGATGCACAGTTCCCAAATTATTATGTGGAGTCCTAGAGACTGATCTTTATCCCAGAACTCTAGGAAGTATCTTGAGATAGTGAGCCTACACAACTGGGTTTTAATCTATCATCAAGTTGAAGGTGATCCATCCAGGTTAAAATCAATGCATGCTAGTAGAATACCAGGAGAGCATCATAACTTTAATATACTAATTAACTTCATAATGCACAAACCCCTTTACAAGATTCGTTTTTATTGCAATAACTATGAATTATTAATGACAACAGCAAAGACAGCAACAATGCAAGACCACACAGCTTATTCTCGTGTTAGGCAGCCTTTCTAATAAACCATGTGCATTAATTGCCTTTCCCAGTTTGCCTTCATAAGTACAAGCAGCTGTCCCAAACAAATCTTTTTTTTTTAAAGTGTTATATAGGACCAATTAATTGGGATTGATATGCTTCTGTAGCACTGCTATCCAGCTGCCAGCCATCAGTATTCCTGGCACGTATGTTCTGCAAATAAAGTTTTTTTTTCCTCTAGCATTGAGAGAGGCTGGCACAACCAATACATCTATAACTTATACACAACTAATAAAAGAACATGAAACCCTTCCCCCCTAAAGAAACTTACTTCATAGTACCACTGAGAGAGAGGTAAGTTGTGCGTGATGGCGAGCCAATTCCTGTGCACTTCAAAATCTGTGGAATGACTACAAAAGGTTTACGTTAAGTCAGACGCATCTACCTGAAGGAGAAACATTACTGAATACAAGGCCAGAGGCATAAATAGAGGGCCTACACCACCCAGCTCCCAGACTCTGACAAATGATTGCCCAAATAATTTGGGCAGTAATAGAGATGCTGCACAAACTTTGTACCCAGGACGCTGATAGATATAGGACAACGTATACTGTAGGTATAATATAGGTATATTTTGGTCAGGAACGACTTATAGCTCAGCCTTTTCTTACAATTAACGCTAAAATTCCTGGGGTTACTGACTTTTTAAAAGCAATTTACAGTTTCTGAGGAAAAAGCTGCATTTTCCCCCCTATTAATTAAAAAGCATGCCTGTTTCAGCATATTAAAGCCCCCGAACAACAGCCAGGTTGGCTGTAAACACCTTTAAACCCAAACTTAATCCCCTTTTACACTGCCCAGAGGATGAGGAGGCGGCACCCCAGGGCCAGCGATACCTGAGGGGAACAACCCCCCCCGGGGCCGTCCCCGTACCGAATGGATCCCCGAACCCGAGCAGGGGCAGAGCCAGCAGCCCCCCATCCCTATCCCTGTCCCTGTCCCTTTCTTTCTTACTACGTGGGGATGAGGAGACACTTGAGGAAAGAGACGCCGAGCGCCAGGGCGCCGAACCAGCTCCTCCCGCCCGCCGCCATTATGGGCCCGCCGCCATTACGCGCCCGCCCCCCCCCCCGCGCATGCGCCAGGGCTGGGCCTGAGGGGAGCCATGGAGGTGGGGGGGGGGGAATGGAGGTGCTTGGGGGGGGCACAGAGGGGTTGGGAGCGCGGCTCCTGGCTCCACGCTGCACCACATAAAAATAAAATTCTGTGTCCGAGAGCGGTGTCTGAATGCTCCTTGAGGTCCTGCAGGCTCGGTGCTGTGAGCACGGCCCTGGGGAGGCTGTCATAGTGGAGAATCACCCTACCTTTGCCCTAACACCCAGGGGGTGTCCCTGTGAGAAAAACCGCAAATAATTTTCTTCAGACAGGCTCTTCTGTGAGGCTATTTTATCGCAATGATGGGTGTCCTGTCAATCAGGAGCGCATTTTAGTAATCAAATCATAACCTTTTATCCTCTATTACCCGATGCCTGATCACCTCCTGTTTCCTCATTGCCTGACTACTGCAGCTACTCAATTCACAAGCTACTTGATGCTCCTCTATACCATTTATGTACAATTTTTCTTATTTTTTCAACCCTTTAATTTCTCCTTTCCTCTGTTTTGAAAACTTGTGATCTTTGTTTCACTATTCTCACACTGCTCATCCTGTTTTTCTCCAGCTTCTACCTTATTTTGGAGCAGTGAGGCCTTCTACTGTCCACTTACCTACTTAGCCTTTCTCCTTACTATGACTACACAACTACCTTGGAATACAGAAAAGTAACTCTCTACTGCTAAAAAAACACAACTTTGTGTCTCACATCCTCACAGCCTCCTCTTCCCTGGGCTAAACACATGAAGCGCCCTCAGCCATCCCCTGTACATCTTCCCCTTGAGTTTGGGAGTGAAACTGGGTGTTGTGGGGTCAGGATTGGTGCTGGGTGTTACGGGGTCAGGCATGATGTAGGAGAAAGCATGGGGTTGAGAGCTGTGGGACCAGGCACAGGGTTGGCTCTTGTGAGCCCGCCAGGAGTATTGGGTTGTGTTGGACCTGCGGGATGTGGGGTTGGGTGGTGTGGAGCCACTCTGAGGCTGTATTTGCTGCCAGGGTTTGAGCTGATCCTGGTGGCCAGCACCTCCATGAGGAGGGGACAGCCTGTGGTGGTGGTTGTGTGTCCATCATTACTGGTCTCATGAAGGGTTGGCGTTGTCCAAGCACTGCCCCATCTCCCTCCTTTCATGCTCCTTCTCCGTTTTTACTGGAGTGGAGAAATGCTGTTCCTACAGGGTTCAACATCTGCTGCTGCTTCTTCCAGGACAACCCTGGGATATGGTCAAAAAGACGGGAGGATCTGACTCACACTGGATCTGGGTGATCTTTTAGGGTCTCTCTCGTCATTCCTTTGCACCTCCTCTGTGGCAATGGGCAGTGTGCTGGGTAGCCCCCCATGCCAATCTACTCATCAGCACAGGTTTAACCCTATTGATCTGATTTGTGAAAGGTTCCCCCTCAGGACAAGAAGCACGGTGTTTGTGGGTGCATTAAGGTTGGAAGGAATTGTGTAGCAGCTCTCATGCCAACAATTCCCTTGAATCGAGCAGAAGCCACTTCAAAACCTACAAGCTTAGCCCTCTTCCAGGGAGGTACCATCTCCAAACAGTGTCTCTGGGAGTTGAGTCCCCTTCTAGGTGTGCTCTTTGAGAGGAACATGCTCCATTTGATAGTTCTGCCAGCCTAGAGGGCAGATATATGCAAAGAGGATGGGTTTTTGGTTGCTTATAGCAAACCTCTGTCCTTCTAGGAACAGTACTCATAGGGGCACCTTGAAATCATGTTAATAATATGTGAGCATCTAATAACATGCAGAGCATCTACTGCTTCATTCACATTTTATTTACTGTCTTCAAAAATACATATTAGTAACAGTTCACAGAAGACTTACAGGCAGATAAATGCAACCAGATTTTCAAGTGTGATACCCTACAGGCTCTCTATAAAAGTGGTAAGAAAGTCAAACCATCTTTTGACACCTTCCAAAAAACATTCATTCAAAAGTATAGCTCTTAGTGAATCAGGGACCGAGTTCTGATCAACAGAAAAATCCCGAAAAATCCCAAATTGGGATTAAGAACAAGAAAGTAAGAGAGAAAATAAATTATTTACTCCATGGAGCCTTCCCCTGTAGTTGCTTCATTTTTTTTTTTAATTTTAAATTTTTGAATCCATAGGAAAACCATTGCTCCTATTATTCCTGAGTGAATCTGACAGCATGATCTGCTCGATCCAGCCCTTCTCACACAGAACACCGATATGTCTGTAATAATTCATGTACGAGACTTTTACTGGGAGCATCACATATTAATTAGCACTGCTCGTACCCTGCACGTTTGTGACCAGCAGTGCGTGGGTAAAGGACATATTAAAGAATTTTAAAGGAGATATTAAAGGACAGTTTCATGTTCCCAAAGACATGGAAATTCTGGGCAGTGACACCAAGTTAAAAGGGATGGGGTGAAAACGAAGCTTCCTAAAGAAGTCTTCTTCATAACTTCTCCATTTATCTGTGAAGTATCAGAAGATCATAGATTTATTTTACACAGTCCGTGGCATGGGCTGAAGGCCGTATTTATCAACCCTTTGAACTTTACGTACAGACCCCACCAGCCTTCCCAAGGCGGGGAATGAATCTGATTGATTGCAGACATTTACTGCCAGTAAACTCGAGTAGCGATTTACATTCAGCATCCAAGTTAAAACACGGGTAACTACAGCAGTGCATATGCTTGGCGATTTAAAGCATGTGCAAATTCAAGCAAAGCTGTCTGCATCTGACAGGGTACTAGCGTAACTGTTGGCATGGACAATATTTAAGTTGCTTAACAAGAGATTAAAACTGGAGAGGACCAGGGAGTCATTTTAATCACAGCCTTCTTCCACAACAGAATCTTTGTCTCCGTTGTTACCTTGCTGTTTTCTTTTCCTGAACGCACCTAGATCCTTTATTCTCCCCCTTCACATTCTTGTTAACTTAAGAATTCCTCCAGGTCTAACATTTTACACCTTTTATTTCCCTACCACCCCCTGCAGAAACAAACACTCCTCTCACTGTCTCCTAATGACTCTGAACAGCAGCAGCATGACCCAAAGACATCTTAGTATTTAGGTATGATTTCAGTCCTTTTATCATAACTGGACATTATTAGACAATTAAGAGATGTCAAGCCAAAAAAACATGTAAGATAAATCCATGACTGATTCTTTCTGGACTCCACTAAGATGCTTTATAATAATCTTTCTGTCTTACAAGAAATCCCACTGTGCCATGGACATGCACATGTCTGAAGATGCCATTATGGTACAGCTAATAACTTATTTATCATCTGCCCCAACTCTGATGTTTTTCTGCCCTGAAACTATTGATCTCTCTACCCAGTGACTCTCTCAGCATTTAGGCCATTAAAAAAAAAAATAAAGTGCATGTCAGCCTCATTTTATAGATGGAGGTGGTGAGGGAGACGGGCTGGTGGCAGAATCAGAACAGGAGATAAGCTCTGAGGTCCTTCAAATTTTAAGGGAAAGAAAGATTCTTTGTTTTAAGGAAACAAATAAGTTTGTTCTCAGAGGGAATATTCCACTCCAACAGTGAAATAATTTTTAGATGTTACTGCTAATAAATGTCAAGTGCTTTCCATGACTAGAGATGAGGTTGTGCTGTACCCTAAGCACTTGATATGGCTTTGTGCATGTTTATTTTTCTTTAACTCAGGAGAACTGCAGAGAACAAGAATCCCCAGTGCTGCTGAGTGGTGAAAGAAAAGCAAGTTACACCCCTCGGGCTCAGAAACAGAAGGTAAGCAAAAGCTAGCTATCAAGATAACAAGGGAACAAATGCTTCCGAGAGAGAATGTGCCTCCAAACAGTCATTACAACATAAATCAGAGCGCAAAATTAGGGAGCAGCTATATATTTAGCTTAGCACGTCCGCTGAAATAGCAACTCCATTTGTATAACATGTGTTTGATTGCAATCCCAGCTTAGCACTTACTTCACATACTTGGTAGCACGCAGAACTGCCGTGGTGCTATAAATAATACCTCCTTCTCAAAGATGTTTATTCCATTTAACAATTTAGAGCTATTTCAAGCTTTTGTGTTCCTCCCAAAGCCTGTTTTCATTCTGTCTTTACACTGGTTGGACATTTTGCATCTCTCTGCATATCAATAAACGTCAGAGATTTGTGGTCAACCCTACTTTTGCCTGATTTAATTACCTGAGCACAGAAAAATGTTGATTCAGGCGGTCCATCTTTTGCATAATATCCTGATGGGTTCAGGCTCTCCAGATGAGGACCTGGATCAGTTCTCTCCTTGATCTGTGGAGACTCAAACCCGTATTTCCATCTCAGCAGATTGCCTCAGTTACTAGGGCCACGTTGGGGCTCTCTTCACTTCTTGCCCAGATTTTTAAAGAACTATCTGACTGCTTTTAGTGTGGGCTCTGCTGCTGTCTGAAGAAAAGAAAAAGGGGTGGGGGCAAAACAGAGGATTAGAGCTCTCTGTAAAGCTATGCATAGTGCTTTGGGTGCCTCTTCTTACGTGCCTTTCACCAGAAAATAATGATTCAGCTCTTTTTCTTTATTATTATCTGAAACAGAATGAGGCAGTACCAATCCAGAGCTTGAAGGGGTGTTGATCAGACTTTCCCCCATCCCCTTTCAAATGAGATTTAAGCACACTGCTCTTGCCCCTTGATGTACTCAAGCTGAAAGGAAACTAATTAAGTTGATTTAATTCAACTAATTAAACAAAATAAGCTGAAAGAAAACTTTTCTTTTGAGTATTGAGTTTAAAAAACACACAGTTGACATCCCCCCAAAACTATTACCATAAATTCAGCAAGGGCATACCTATTTGGAAGGCATAGATTTGATGAAGGAGGGTTCAGGTGTGGTATTTTACAGATCACAATAAGATCACATGCATAGATCATCGCTATGAATGTCCAAATGAGCAGCAAACTCGTGGCAGAAATAAGATTCACATTGTTCTTGCTTTGCTTTGTCAGTGACACGCTGCAACCCCTGGAACAGACGACTTCTGCTTCACAGTTCAGGGCAGGAGTGGGGAAAAAAAAGTTCTTCCTAATGCTTTCTAGCCCCGAAGAATGGTCCCACAAGCTGGAATTTGGTCACAACGTACTGTTTACCATCCTCAAGGCTCCCAAAACTGGCCAGGTTTAATGGTTCCGTGGTTTTCAATCCCAGTCAGCGCTTCCTAACAACATGGTCCCACTTCCATCATCGTGCTGGTGGGTCTAGCACCAAGGCAGACAGGGAAAGAAGCTTACAGTAGGTTGCTAATAACTACGGAATGTGCATTTTCACCAGCAGCATGCTGATTTGTGTTGTTCATGCAATTACAGCTTGGGACAGTGGAAATTATATTTATTATATTTCTCTTGCTGTTTTCACAACAGTACAAAACACTTCTTTATGCTGCTTACGGGTCAGCTTAACACAGCAACAACTGGCTGCTTTGGGAAACGAGACCATGAGTGACACTGAGCTTTGCAGCCCCCTACCGAGAACTTTTGGAAGCAATAAAATTACAAATGCAGAAGTTGGTTATTGCATTTTCCCTTCTACCTCATTAGAGGTTACGGGAAATGTTCCGGGGGGGTCTCTCATGCAATCTGGTTAGGGACACCTAAAGTATTTCTAAACATAATTAGCTGAGAATGAACAACCTTGAACGTGGCACAAATGAGCTAATCATCATTTCGATCACTGTAGCACCAGGCCAAGCTTTTAGGAAAGGGCTCGACCACTGTCATCACCTCTGGTTTCCTCCTGCCTAATCTTTCTGACGACTGGACAGGAAATCCCAGCAAGAAGGCAAAAATGCTGCCTTAGCAGCCTGACTGTTCACAAGGACATCATAAATGGCTCAATGTGCAGCAGAAACGAGCCCCTAGTTTTGTAATGAGAAATACTGGGGGTAATGATGGAAAAATAGTCCTTTCAGATGGAATCCAGCCTACCTCGAGACCATCCCGTGCTGGTTGACATGGCCAAAAGAAGGCCGTGTCCTTGCAGAAGAGGTTCAGCCGTTCAGAATCTATTTGGGGGCCTCTGCCCTCTTGATGTCTTCACCTCTTAAGAGTTTTCGGAGCATCCTCAGGACAAATTATAGCGTTGTGAGGGAAGGAAAAGGACCAGTGGTCTCGGATGACTTTGGAATGTAAAGGTTTAAGAGCATCCAAAGCAAAGTTCCCCAACAGACACAATCTTCTCAAGTTTTAAGAACATCACTCTCTCTCTTATGGCTTTCTTGGTCGTTCCCAGTGTCAGACACATCATTCAAACACGGCTTCCCGGAAAGAAGAACAGGCTTCCTCCCAGGGTTCAGGAAAAAAAAAAAAGTCACCTTCAGATGGCAACAGGACAGGATCCCCTACTCATGTGCAGTTCGCACCGTCCTTTACAACTATATTGGATGAGTCCCTGTGGCGAGGTTTCTTCTCTGTGGATCCAACAAGTTTCTTGCGTGCTCCACGCAGGTGGCATGGTAAGAGAAGGAAAATGTGCCCACTGGAGTGTAGCTCCATGGCTTCTTTCACCGCATCAGGTCTCCAGCTACTCTCCAGATCTTGATGACTGAACATTCGCATCACCCTTGCAGGATAGGTTAAGGACCATCCCATTTTCCAACCGGAGAACGCAGGAAGGGTAGAAGTTCAGTGATTTTCCCCACAGTTGTACAGCAGGTTAGAGGTGGAGGCAGAGACAGTACCAACCCTGAATTCAGGTGTTAGACAATATTCCTTCTGCTTAGAATATGGCCATATTCTGGGAGATGGCATCGGTAAATACATTAAAGGAAAATCATCTCCCTGTTAGTGGCTCTTAATCCAGGCAAGCACGATTCTGAATTAGGCTGTAAGTGTGTTTTAGAGGGAAACACTTAACCTGTGTTATCTCCACGCCAGCACCACCATCAACAGCCCTTCCTACTTGTATCGAATCAGGCGAATAATCTTATTATTCATGAAATCCGAAGTGTGTGGATGAGAAGAATCTATGCAGAAGCCATCGCTCAGGGCTATTTTGAGCACTTCTTCCACAAACACCTGGAAGCTGTTGATCTGCTTATTGTCAGGCACCACCCAGAGTCTCTTCAAGTTCTGCCGCGTGTACTCCTCTTCGGGAAGGCCCTCCACGCTCGCAACCCAATCTAAGGTCAAATGGTTGGGGTCCTGCAGGTAGCTGGATATGGACGAGAGGTTTCCGTTGAAGCAGTAGTAAAGTTTGGAACCGAGAAGCTTCAGGAAGAGGCACGAAGTGGAGAAGATATTGGCGCTGAAGACTTCCATGTTGGAGGAGGAGAGGCTGTAGATCTGGGGCGCTTCTCGGACGGTGAAGTGAACGGTCTGGGTCTTCTGGTCGAGGCTGATGTTGAGCATGGCGTTTTTCTCCGCTTTGGAAAGCTCCACCTCCTTCTCCTGCAAGGCCTCGATCAGGGGCTGGATTTGGTAAAAATCCACCTCCCGCCGAAGCAAGCCCATTTCCTGAAAGTCCTCGGGGAGGTCCAAGTGAGAAGTTCGTAAGAAGTTGAGGATGTAGCGGAAGATTTTGCCGTCTCTGTCGATGAAGCAGTTGCCTTGGCTGTCCTTCTTGGTGGGCATCTTCCCACTGAACATGGCCCCCAGCATGGAGTCTGGGAAGCTAGTCAGGGTGGACAGGGAGGTGGTGTAGAGTTTCCCTCCCACATTGAGCGTGATGGGTTCTGACATGACGGAAAAGTCCCGCGGTGCTGGGACTAACTCTAAAAAATAAAAATAAAAATCCAACACCACACATTCAGCTGCATTAACCTGCTCAAAAGGAACAGGGAAAAAAAAAAGAGTACTAAATATATCTGGGTAACTACAGGGTAATAATTCATCATAGGAATTGGAACTTGGGTTGTTGGAGGATGTGTCTTGAGAAGAAACTTAAGGATGTTTTTTTCTCCTAAGGGTCTTTAACAGGGCTTTGTTTAGTTCAAAATTTAGTGCCAGAAATCACGAGTTTTCCAAAGCTTTGCAGTCATGCTGAATGTGAAATCTCTCCCACAGGTGCCTACAGCAGAACGACTGCTGACTTCAAGAGTTAGATCCTAGGCTCACCTGATCTCATCTCCCTGATGACCACAGGATTTAGAGGAAACAGAAAAGCAGGACAAAACCGGACACATTCCCAATATCTTCCAAGGCATCTTGAGGTGTAATCAAAGCAACAAAGCTGTGGTGGCAGAACCCCCCTAGCACACATTTGTGTGCAGTCATCCTAGCAGGGAGCCAGCGAGCTGTGCTGCCGTAAGTGCTACCATTCAGGAAAAAAAAATACAAATAAAAAAATCAGACTTTCTCCTTCCAACGTACTTTGCCTGAGAAAACATTTCCTAATTAATTGGGGCCGTATCCTCAGCTGGCGTAGCTTCTGTGCAGCTCCTCTGCAATCAGCTGAGCCAAACTGAGGATGTGATTTTATGCTGCAGTTCAGCATCATTGCCTCTGGAGGGAACATACCTCCCTTCACCCGCTACCCTACCGTCCTTATTCCTTCCTGCAGCTCCAGCACTTTCCTGACCCCACACTAAACCTGTTTAGGGAGCAAGCCCATCATTTGCTGTTCAGGATATGTTTCTGCCACACCTTGGAACCAGATGAGGATCTGCAAATCTGGCTGCTCCACCGCACAGCTGTTTTTCCTTGTTTGCTGAATACAAATCCATCAACAACTTCATTCCCAGCTTTATTTTGACTGTTTAAAAAGCAGCAGGGAACCCATCGGTATTTGCTGCAGAGCTATGAGGTAGCTCTTGCTGTAGTAGCTACGGTCATCCAACAGAAAGCAGCCAAACAGCTGCCTTAAAATTAAGTTTATTAAACCTAAATAGTCATGGAATAATCCTAGCCAGGATAACGTTGTTATCTGCTCTGCAGTCACATCCTTCAGGTATAACATTTCCCTCTGTCCTGTAGCCCGGGTTGGCCTCAGCACACAGCGCGTTTGTCACTGCACTATAATGAGGGGAAATAATCAGCTCTGCAAATCCACCGAGGGCTTTGCTTGTGTAAGCAACAGAGATCCTGCATCCAATAAAACTGGCAAATCAAGACACGTGGAAAGCAACACAGCACCCACTCCACCCCCGTGACCAAAGCCCGTCCTTGGTACTAACTTCAGCCAAAAACACCCTGAAAAAAAAGCTGTTTGTTTCAGCGTTACCCTCCCCTCAGCACTGTCGTCTCAGCAAACTTCCCACTCTTGAAGGCTTCAACCCAAATTAGAGCCGGGAGCTCTTCAAACCCATTTTATATCGGCTCCAACCAGTCTAATTCTGTTGTACGAGTGGCTGCTGTGTATTTTTCCCCCCTAAGGGCTTGCAATACGCCTGTGAAAGCGTTGCTACAAACACGGTCTGACATTCACAAAACCAGCCCCAAATGCGTATTTTTTTTCACGTTTCAGCCAAGAACAGAATTGTTCCCAACATCTCCCTGCGAATAACACAGACTGCAGAGGCAGGACTGACAGCGGCCCAAAGGCCCGTTCACGGCTTCCCTCCTCTGCTAAAACTCAGGCTGTTTTAGACCAAACAACCCCATTTTTTTCCGTTCTTTCTTTATAGGTCATGTTTGCAGATTTTTGAGCCCACGCCTGCTTGTTGGTACCACGGGAGGAGTTTTCTCATGCTGTCTGCCAGCTGCAGCGAGATCTCCTCCTCCATGGGTCTGTGACAGCCTTCTCCTGGCAAATTCTCTCATCAAGAACCTAAAGACCAGTGGATGGCCCAAATCTTCAGTGAGAAGACAAGAGAGAGTCCATTTCAAACCCAACATCCACCCTAAGTTTATTCTGATCCCGAACCTGGCTGGTTACATGCATATTAAGGAGAGGCAGACAGCTCAGACTGATCTGAAATGGGTAATGTTAAAAAAAAAGGGTCTGGCTCTGGTCTCTTGGCACCTATCTGACCTAATATCAGAGAAGGGCTCTCCAAGAGTGCAGCACTGCTGCTTGGTGGCATTTCCACGAACACGAGGCTGCAGGAGAGCCTCTGACGTGGCCGTGCGTGGCTGTAAGCTGCGGTCCCCAAGGCCAAGTACGAACTGGGTTATGGTTCTTGGAAGCAAGAGAATTACAGTAAAGCCTTTTGTGGAGCTGCTCCCAAAGCAGTACTTAAAATTCAGTCTGATTAGATCACCTAGAGATCTAATTGGAGAGCCGAAGATGTGAGTTTCACCAAAGAGCACAGTGTTATTACGTGCTTTGAGAGTGATTTGTGTTTAAATACATTTTTCTTTCAAAAAATAGATGTAATTTAGTGTTAAGGAGATAAATAAATTAAAAAAAACTACACTTATTTGAAGACATCATCTCTTCAGGCGATGCAAATTGAGAGAAACTAGCCTTGCTTCGTGGCAGTTTTTTATTGAGAAGTCCAACTTCTGAGTCAAAGCTGCTGCTTGAGCCTCCGAGCATTTCGGCAGACCAGGGTTTGTAAATTTGAAGGTGGGTTTTACTGGCAGGAGCATCCTCAGCAGATGCAGAGTGCCCATTTCTATAAGGAGCCTCTACCCCAGGAGTTTAGTTCAGCAAATAATTGGTCTGAACCTGGGAGAGTCATGGGGCTGACACAGCAGGAAGCTAGGAAACGGTGTGGGAAATGACAAAATTCACCCATTTTCACTTATTAACATCTTCACATATTTATAACACTCACCTCAGCTCCTTCATTATCTGTGACGCTTCCTTTGTTTAATAATTTTCAATGCAAAACAGCCTTGGGCAAGCTTATTTCCCCTCTTATTTATTCATTGTATTTAAGAGTGCTTTAATTAGATCATAAATAAAATTCTGCATGTATAATTTAACGGAGTGCTGGTTTCACCCAATTTAGAAAAAAAAAAACCCCACACATGCACAAATAATCATCCAAAAATGCATCATTCGTGATGTGCCTCCTTAGGTAAAAATGGTGCAAGTGGCACAACTATTGCTGAGTGTTTAACCTCTCTGAAAAATGAGCAAAGCTGCAGTTTACCCTTTTTTTTAGCCAGAAAATGCAGGTTGCTGTAAACTTTAAAGTTATGTTTATAACATTTTCAAAAAAAACAAAAAAACAACAGGGACCTTTCCTTACAGAATATATAAATTTGTGTATATAAAAAGCAAAGGAAAAGCCACTTTTTAATATGAGTTTTCTGCTTCCTGATTCAGATAAAAATTGATCTTTCCAGTTAAAAATAATCTACCCCGAACCAGCGAGTTGATGAAACCCGAGGGATCGAACGTCTGGTTCTCTTTCACAATCTCATTAAATATTTGGAGAAAACTGGCTCTGCATTAACAGAATAAAGATAAAAGTAGCTTGGCCAAAGCTAGAAATAGTGGCAGGACAGAGAAAAGATACAAAAGGTGCTAAGCAGATGAGAAAACAAAATGAAGTTTTTATTTGGGAAAAGGAGTAGCGATGCCTTGGTTTCCCTCAGAAGTAAAACCAAGCACAAGTATTTGTTGGGAGTGGGAAAATAAAAGCAGCAGGAATTGCTTACAGACACAGGTTTCCCTTTACAGGGAAAGAAAATGACTCCGTTTTGGGGGATTTTGGGGAGGCAGCAGGTAAGACGGGGTTAACAGGCTGCTCAGAGCATCGTGCAGAGGATCTCGTTAGGGAAATGAATTAAACGCAGAGCAGCAAAGGGCGATGTGATGTGGGAGGAGTGCATTTTAATTTTAATTTTCTATAGATGCCTCGTGGATTAATTTTAGTGTACCCTTCCGTACCCAACCCATAAAACATCCCTTCATGGCTGAAACTTTGGAAAGCCGTCTTTAAGGCAGCGAAAAACCCAGCTTGGTTAAGAAAAAGCTGCGGAGTTGAGATGAGCAGCAAGGCACACACGCAGCAAAAATTAGAGATGAATTATTTAGGAAGAAAACCTAAGTGGCAATAAGATGAAAGCAAGACGGGGACCGTTTCTGATAAGTATCGGGAAGAAAAGCCAGCCTAAAAAAAACCTTCCTGGCTTTTGGGTATTGCCCAAGAGAGCCGCAGTGGCTGTAGAAATGCCGCACGAGGCTGGCCAGGTAATGCGCTGCGGGAAGCCTGGAGGGGCCAGATGGATTTGGGGTAAAATGGAGGGGAAAGCAAGACCCTCAGCCAGGAATTTGTGTTATGGGGGCTAGAGGAAAGGCACTTTGACGTCCAGGAGTCACCCTACGGTGACAGCTTGGGGAAAAGTCGTAACGAAGAATGACCAAGGGAAAGTGGAAATAAAATAAGAAGGGTTTAGAAAAGAAAAATAAAAGGAAAACTTGGTTCCTGGCTTCCTGAGTGAGAGGCAGCCCCCAGCAGCCAGCAGGCAGCACGTGAGAGCTGGGTTTAAGGAAGGATTTGGGATAAAATGTGTTACAAGGAGAGGCTTAACCTTCCTCTAGGGTACCACTGATGCACGCACTGATCTCAGCGGATGCTCAGCTCCGGCAGGTTAAATGTTTGCAACACGCCTTCTACACACTACGTGCTTATTTACTGCGATCCTACAGAGGGAACCCCGTGTTTTCCCATCGCTGTAGGATGGAAATCAATCCCACATCGTTCTGGCCACTGGGCCGAGCGTGGGGAGCTCTGCCAGCCTCTGCAAGAGCTACGGCAGGGACTCCAGCTCCCAGCAGGCACCGTGCAGGAAATGCCACCTCACCCTTCCCCTATAGCCTCGAGGAAACATCCCCTATAGCCTCGAGGAAAAGCTCACCGGTGACTCGAGGTTTATTTTCTAATCACGCTGCGTTAAACACAGCAATACACGGGGAAGGATGAACACGACTTTCCTAACATCCCTGGCTGGCTGGCGGGGCAATGCTGCTCCTCCATCCCTTCCAGGGCCAGGACCTCCCTTCTTTGGGGTCTGGAGCATCTCCTGGCAGTGGGTCCAGGCTGGTGCTGCTTTCTGGGGGATGGAGTTGACCCCAAAATGCTGCATCTGCAGATGCTGAAGTTAAGCAGTGTGCAGCTCTGGGCGAAGAGGAGGTGGGATGAATGTGGTAGCTGCCCTCAGAGCCAGCTTCGTCCCCCAAAGTGCTGAAAAACCCGTGAATTGCAGAAAAATGGGATTGGGGAAATGGGGGGAGGACAAAGTTTGCCGGGCAGTGCTGCGCCATGCTGAGAGGGGCTGGCTCCTCCCTGCACAGCCGGGAATTCGCTACAGCAGAATGAACTGCTAAAATCATCCTAATAATCATAATAATTACAATAATTATAATTATAATAATAATAGGAATAAACCCACTAAATGCTCCCCGCATCCCAAAGCCCTTCTCCCTCTGGCCCCTCTGGCCCACCGAGCAGCACCCCCCTCCCCAAATCCCACCCGTGCCTCAGTTTCCCCAGCTGGCGGTGGGATGGGAAGGGGGTGACCCCAAGCCACCCCTCTCCCCCCTTATGGGGTGGCTCCCCAAAAAGCCCCCCCGCTGGCCCCGCACCCACCTGCGGCCCCGCCGAGCCCCGTCCCCGCCCGGGCGCCGCAGGAGGAGGAGGAGGAGGAGGAGGAGGAGGAGGAAGCAAAGGGGCGGCGAGCCCGGCTCTCCCGGTGCTGCCAGAGCTGGGATTTGTAGTTTCGTCGCCTTCCCTTCGCCCTGCCCCCGGAGCTGCCCGCAGGGCTGCGGCTTTTTTGCCCTAAAGAGGAGCGAAACGGGTTGGCACGGCTCGGCACGGCTCCGGGGGGGAGGTAACGGGGGGCAGGAGGACGGGGGGAGGTCAGGGGATGGGGTGCTGGGGGGTGGTTTGGGGTGTAAAAGGGTGGAGGGATGCTGGAAGGATGCGCAGGGTGAGGGATGCTCTTGGGAAGGGCTGCTCCGAGGGAGGGATGCTCAGAGAGGGGTGTTTGGGATGCTCCTGGGAAGGGATGCTGGAGGGATGCTCGGGATGCAATGTTTGGGATGTTTGGGGCTTCAGGATACAGGAGGGATACTGGAGAGAGGGATTTTGGGGGTCAGGATGCAGGAGGGATTCTCAGGGGTCGGGGTGCAGGGTTGGTATTAGGGGATCGGGCTGCTCAGAGGGTGCTCGGAGGTTGGGATGCTCGGGGTTTCAGGGTATAGGATGGATTCTCAAAGGAGGGGTGTTCGGGGGTTGGGATGTGCGATTGGTATTTGGGAGTTGGAGAGATGCTCGGGATGCTCTGGGGAAGGGATGCAGGAGGGATGCTCAGAGGGTGGGATGCAGGAGAGGTATTTGGGGCTCGGGGCTCACAGAGAGGGATGTTCAGGGCTTGGGATGCTCAGAGGGAGGGATGCTCAGGGGTTGGGGTGCTCGGGGCTTCAGGATACAGCAAGGAGACTTGGAGGGATGTTTGGAGGCCAGGATGCTCAGAGAATGGGATGCTTAGGGACTGGGATGCGGGAGGGAACTGGGATTAATGGGGGTTTGGGGTTCAGCATACAGGAGGAGTGTTCAGGGCTCAGGGTGCAGGAGGGAGCTTGGGGTGCTTGGGGGGGTCTGGGTGCAGGAGGGGTGCTCGGGAGGTGGGATGCCTAAAGGGAGGCCTGCCCAGAGGGAGGGATTTTTGGGGGAATGGGTGCAGCAGGGATGGCTGGAATGAAGGTTGGGATGCAAAGGGGATGCTCAGGATGCAGGTGGGGAACCCCGGAGCGATGCTGTGTGTGTGTGTGTGTGTGTGTGTGTGCATTCCCCTGGTGCCTGCAGAGCTCCGCAAACCTTCCTTTGCGAGGCAGCAGCTTGCCACAAGGAGCTGGTACAAATTGTGTCCAGGCTTTCACCCAGGGAAACCGACCTGGGGAGTGGAACAGCCTGGGATGTTCCCATCCCACAGGCCCTAAAAGATTCAGAGCACATTTTGTGACAGGGGTGGTGAAGTTTGCCACAGTCTCCGTGTGCCGCGATCTCGCTTGGCCTTCCTGGTTTCTGGATTAGCTGAGGCACAGCCAAATACTTGGGGGCTGCAGGGAAACTGAGGTCTAAAATGAGTTTTCTTTTTCCTGAAAACTGGAGGTCTCTGTATCTCCAAGCAGTTAGGCAAGGGCGGATAAATCCCAGCCAGCGCTCGGTCCGGTGTGCTTTGGTGGAGGAGACGTGGTTTTCGCTTGGACCAGCTCCAGGGCTTTTATTTCTCTACACAGATAAAAGCAGGCAGCAATGTGAAGGAAGGAGAGTGATGTTTATTCTATAAATACCTCCAAAAAAGCCTTCCGGAGTAGATGTATTTACAGTCCCCTGGGGATGATAATAGAAAGGACGTTGGTCTGAAGGTCAGGGCAGGAGCCAGGCACTCCTGGTATCACACAGGAGAAACGCAGCCCTGGCTGAGAGCTAGGGAGGAAGGCAGAAGGCTTTGGGAGGAGGAAATTTTGTCTGTGGTTGGTGCTGGGCTTAGCCATAAAGCCAGCGGTTTGTCAGTGGTGGTCCAAGTCCCGGTTCCTGTGCCTTTGCTACTGAATTCGGGGGCAATGGGAGAGGGAAATGTAATTCCTTGTGCCTCAGTTTCTGCAGCCACAGCTGGAGGTGATGGCTGATAACACGCTAGCAATGCTTTTGAGAGGCTTTATTGGAGAAGGATGCTGACATGTGTTAGAGCTGTGCATGTATCTCTTGTCTGGAGGGGAGGAATGGAGCTGGGAGGAGTCTGGAGACGGAGAGAGGATGAAATGTCAGGGCCTTGGGCGTTATTTGGCATTACTGCACTCATCGCTTTGACATCTAGCCAAAGCCTTTTCTTTTTTTGTTTTGTTTTGTTTTGTCTGATGACTGAGTGCCTAACAGCAAGAAACATAAAGCAAGAGAAGAGGCTTTGGGGTTTGTGTGCAGCAAAGGGACCGAAGGAGCAGCACTGGAGATCAGAGAGCGGGCCTGGCTGAGGCAGCCGCCTTCAGCTCCTCTGGGCAGCCTGGGCCAGGCCCTCAGCGCCCTCAGAGGGCAGAATTTCTTCCCAATTTCTTCCCGAAGCCTCCCCCCTGCCAGGCTCCAGCCACTGCCCCTCGTCCTGTCCCCCCAGCCCTGACCAAGAGTCCCTCCCCAGCTTTCCTGCCCACCCTGCAGGCCCTGGCAGCTCTCCCCAGGGCCTTCTCTTCCCCATGCCCACCACCCCCAGCTCTGGCTTCTTAGGAGAAAAACCAACAGATTTTAGAAACATCAACAGATTTTAGTAAAGATACGGCCTGCTATCTTGTAAATTTAGGCTGGTTGCACACATGCACTTTAGCTAGTTACTTTTTAGGGACCCCTCAAAGAAATGTATGGCCACAAGGAGCCTGCTGATCCCAAGGTGGACCTCCAGCTCTACAGAAAAGCCCCACAAAATACTGCTGGTCCGGCTGGGTGATGATATTTGGATGAATCTTTAGTTTCTGGAGAGGATAGAAAGGTGCTGGGCAGGGCAGGAGGTCCTGCAGAGCATGGGAACCCACCTGTGGCTCCACCGGCTGTGGGGTGAGGAGCCCCACAAGCGCTCAGGGTGCTTCAGATCGAGTACACCAGAGGGCAGGAAAGCATGAAAGAGCTTTAAGAGCCCAAATTAATTAGCTGTAGTGAGTAGGAGACACGCAACACGAGTGCAATCTGTCACTGGAAAACAGTTTGGGACAGGAAGCAAGGAATATGTTATCTCCTCGAAAAGGGGAGGTGGATTAGAGGAGGCAGATTGTAATTACAGGCGAAAATTTTGGCCAGCCTTCCACGCTGGCAATCTTTCCCTGCTACGACCGCAGATGGGTAGAGTCTCACTTTGGTTTCTAAAGGGCTATTTAGCTGCGTTTTGGGGGGAAGTTATTAGCTCTGAGTTTCTGTTATATTGCTGCAACAGCCTTGTCTCATGAAGGCGATGTGTGGTCCTCTGTGCGTATCCCCATAGATACCCACGGCTTGCAGAACAGTGGGCACTGTTTCAGCCGAAGCCTCCAGGCATTATTACAATGCGAATAATAAATAAGGCAGCCTGAGGCTTTAGATATTAATGAACAGCAGGATGACAAATAATTAGGAAAGAAATAAAGAGGGAAGCAGCAACTGTGTCGCTGAGGGGACTTGAGGAAGAAACCGCAGCATTAAGTCATTGTGAGTGCTTGAGGTATGCACGGAAGAGCACAGAGCTGGCATCACATCACTCCAATTAATTCAGGTGATTTAGCCAAAATAGCTAGATCCCAGCTAAATTAAGAGTATAACTGATTGTGTAAACTGCAATAGATCACAGGGAGAGAAGAGTAGGGGATGTGGCAGCAGTGATGACGGCCTTTATTTGATGATTTTTCAACTCTGTAGGTCTATTGCAATTTCTTTATGGTTATTTGCAGAAGTTTTTTTGGCATTTTAGAAAAAAAAACTCATAGGGAAGTGATAATGACTGCTTGTGCTTGCTCGATACCTGCTGGTGAGGCTGCATCTATTGGATGTGGTACTGATGTGTTATGGGCTGTTTGCCCTCCTCAGATGGATGGATGTGCAGGTACTTTGGACCAAAAATATCCCCATTGCTTATGAATTAAGGAGATATTTATTCCATAAAAAGAAAGAAAGAAAGAAAGAAAGAAAGAAAAGAAAGAAAGAAAGAAAGAAAGAAAGAAAGAAAGAAAGAAAGAAAGAAAGAAAGAAAGAGAGAAAGAAAGAAAGAAAGGTAAAAGAAAAAAATTATTAGGACTGCAAATTGCTTTGATGTTCTTGGAAAACAGACCTAGAGAGGTGTGTGACAGCAGGGGCTGCTTCTTTGGACAAGTTTGGACAATAAGTCACAGCAAATTTTATAGAAATTTCAGAGAATACTGTTGTGCAGTATGCTGTGCTCTAGGAAGGTGCTGTGAGCACTCACCTCCGTCCTGCAGCAGCTCAGCAGCCTGCAGGATCGAGCCCTAATTGCCTGACTGCCTGGAGGATGAAGGAAGAATAACAGTAATGTCTTGGCTGACATAAAAGGAACCACTTGAGCAGGAGTTAAGGACAATAAAAGGTGACTCTTGATTCTGTACTTCCAGACCTCCAGAGCAGTTAGGGAAGTAGATCACAATTTTGTCTTCTTTTTAAGTAAGAAGGAAGTCACATTATTTATCAGCCTACATTTGGACGGTGGGATTTTTTCCCTCCCCTAGTGGTATTTATCAAGCTATATAGCATGAAACAGTCCGGATGCCATCATAGGAAATGTGTTAAATTTATTACCAAGATTTCCTGAAGGTAAGATAAATCTCAGGTCTATGTTTTCCCAGCTTTTTATGGTGTGGGTGCAGGAACCAATACTGCATTCTGCAAAAAGTACTGGGGAGCCTTTACTGGAAATCTGCTGCTGGCAGAGATGGGGGAATGAATTGATTTAGAAGTAATTGGAGAGACTTCAAGTGAAATGAGTCCCAATTAAAGAAAAAAAAACACAGTCAGGAGAGAAATATATTAAGAGGACACCTCAGAGCATTACAGAATATGAAGATCAGACCCAACTAAAGCCCAAGGTGACTTTTCATCCTGAGCTCAGTTTTTTTGTTATTTTTTTGTTTGCAGTTTACTCAGTTGAGGGAGTGAAACGAAGCTGGCCGATGATGCTCTCTGCTTATACTCCATTTCACTCTCTGCTTTCTGAAACATGGCTGGCCAGCTGTCCTTGCAGGGACGCATCTTGCAGCAAACAAAGCCTGTTGCAAGCCTGGAAATACTTCATTTTCTTTGTGGCTTTAGGTGGCATTTAGGTCTGGAGCCAGAGCTGCTGTCCTTTACAGCATCCTTTTTATTTATTTATTTATTTATCTATCTATTTATTTATCTATCTATTTATTTATTTATTATTTTGAGGAGGTATGGGAGAAAGCACTGCTGTGTGTCTGTGGATGCAGTTTGTGCTACCAAATATCATCCGTGCTCGTTGATCTATCAGGCAGAAGGCAGAGTGTTTGCAGGACACTTTCCTAAGTCTGAGCATCTTCATGACAAAGATGAGGTAGGAAGACATTCCTCCCTTTTACAAAGCACAGCTCCCTCTCCAGCACATCTCCAAAAATCAAGAAGGACGGTCTCAGAAACTACCTTTGTCAGCCTGTCTTTGGGAAAATCATTGGGCACAGCCTTTTGAAAGCTGTGTCTGGGCACACGAAGGAGGTTTGCTTGATGGCAGGGCTGCCATGTAGGGGGACCAGGGCTGGCCAGGGCTGACGAGAACCTCGTGGAATTCAGCAATGACAAATGCAAAGTTCTGCATTTGGTACAGATTCGTCTCTGGATGGACTCATCCAGCATGGACTCAGCTGGGCTGTACCAACCCCCTGGTGAAAGCTGGGCGCTGGCTGATAGCAGCAGCCCAGTGCCTCCCAGGAGGTTATCTGGGAGATGGAGCCAGGCTTTTCACAGCAGTGCATGGCAGGAGAATGAGAGAAAAAGCAGGCATAAATCAAAACACGAGTTTTCAACTGGAAATAAGGAAAAACTTCCCGCTGTGAGCTAGTTAAAAACTGGGGCAAGTAGCTCAGGGTGGTTGTGTGATCTCCATCCTAGCATGTTTTCAAGACCTGGATGGAGAAAGCCCCGAGCAAATTGGTTTAATTTCAGCTTTGTGCAAGGGTTGGACCACAAACCTCCCTCCTGATCCTTCGATTTTCCCCAGGTTGCTCCTGCCAGTCGTGCACGAGGGGAGCAGAACAGTTTCACCACTTTATGGGAATTTTTTCTTTTTCTCTGCAAAGCTGTGTACTTTCTGTTTCGTGTGAGCTGCACACCAGATGGAACCTCAGAGCAGCTCTTCAGATTAATAATTAACACTTTGACCTCCTCCAGCATCTTCATGTGCTCCAGGAGCTCAGTTCTCTTTTGCAAGCAGGAATGAGCCGATCCTTCCAACTTTTCTATGACTTATTGCCTGGAATATGAAGTGCTAAAATGTTGAAGTTCTCCCACTTCTTATGACAGATTCCTGATTCTTTGAATATTTATTCTCTCTTTTATTTTTTTTATTTTTATTTATTATTATTATTATTATTATTTTAGTATTTAACAGAAGAGAACCAGGCACCAGATCTCCGGAGCAGTGTTTGGCTGCCCAGTGACGAAGCTCTCCCCCCCTCTCCTGCAGTTCCCTGGGTTGTTGATGACACATTTCCAATTTCTGCAACAAATGAGGCAGTGCTCTTGCAGGCAACAGTCTCCTTCACTGCAAACCCTGATTCATTCTCCAATAAGTCCCTGGAAAAAAAAAAATAGATAGAGTTAATATGAGATCCTTTAAATAATATCCCTGAAAGCATCTGGAGCTGTGCTGGGGCTGAATTAGCCCTCCTAACTCCTAAACTTTGCCACTTGAATGCTGTCTGAGTGTAGTTTGAAGACTGTAGTGTTTATTTTTATTTAGTACAATGCATCTGGAATGTAGCTTTAATACAGGTTTAATATTGTATTGTGAAATCCTTTGCTGGTGATGGATCCTCCACCACAAGGTCAGCTTGTGAACAATGAACAGTGAACAGACAGGGGACAGAAAGGCCAGGATGGTGCCTGGAGAGCTGTCTTCCAGGGGAAGACCCGGGGGCTTTTCCAGTGCTTTCTAATGCTTTATGGCTGTTGAATTCGGGCTGTGATGAATGGGAAGCTTTGCCTGACTCTGCAGTTTCTCTCCCCTCTCAATTTGGTCCAGCAAACAAATGAGGCAGGTCCTAGAGGGCAGCCAAGACCTCACCACTCCCTCTGCTGAGAGCTGGGTGGATTTAGGGAAATGTGGGGCACCACCCTGAGCTGCTGCACCCCTCGAGGAGAGGGAGCTCATCCTTTCCTAGGGTCAAGTGTAAGGTCATAGTTGGTTATTTACAAGACAAAAATGTTCAAGTTTGTTACTAGTCCGAAGAAGTTCTGTTTTTTTTTTTTTTTTTTTTTTTTGTGTATTTATTCTGGCTTTGGGACTTTTGTCTCAATCAAGCATCACCAGAGTGGAAACTTCTCCTCATCCCTCAGAACACCACCATGAAAAAGTCACAAGGATTATCATCTTTATAAGGTCCCAGATGGCTTCCAAGCTCTGTTTCTGGTCCTAAAAGCTTGACAAATCTTTCCTGAACTGACCTGGTGCTCTGTTCCTTCTTTCAGCAGCTGGGAGCAGGGATGGATAAGATACTGGAAGCTGTGGTGATGTCCTCCTACCCCAACAACGTGAAGCAAGGCCTCGTGAGGCGCGTCATCGAGGCGTCGAAGCAGCCCATGGACAGCGAGCAGTGCTGGTCCATGCTGGAGCTGTGCACCAAGCTTTATCTCGTGGGGGACACCAAGTATAAAAGAGAGATCGGGAAGGAGGTTTTGGAGGTCTATGGCCACTACCACCCGGAGGAATTTGAGGAGTTCTTCAACGTCCGCTTCCTCCTGAGTCTCCTCCAGGAGGGCTACGGCCCCCTGGGGAAGAGAAGCCATTACGTCCTCGATTATATCCAGTTAGGGCTGCAGTTCGTCTTGGAAAGCCCGTCAGCAAACAGCATTTTCAGCTTGCTGAGGATCGAGGTGCTCCGGAAAGTCTGCGAGAGGCCCGGCCCCAAGCAGTGCGCCAAGATCAGCAAACTCTTAAGCCAGCATCCTCAGTGCATCCCCACGGGCAAGCACCAGGTCTTGTTTTGTCAGCAGCTGATCCGGTGCATCGGGCAGTTCCAGTGCGTCTCCGAGGGGGAAGAGGACATCATGGAGTTTTTGGAGCATGTGAACAAGGTGAGCGGTCTCCTGCAGAGGATCTGGAGGACTCAGACCTCAGCCATCCTGCCCTCGTTGAAGGAGCTGTTCACTATCATTTCTTCGACAGGTAATGATTAAAAAAAATAAAAAAATAAGGGGTGCAAATGTAGGGATTGGCTTTGATGAGGAACAAAAGCGCTCGGTGGTTTTCTTGGTTCCCACCCACTCCAGAAATGCAACCACAACTGAAAAATAACAAAGAAGTGCCCCTAACTGTTACCTTAGGCTAAGAAAATAATTTTTCCTGAAACCACACAGAGTCTGTACACAGGAATTGTTAACTGGGCTGAAATATATGCAGCACAGGCTTGTGTGTTCAGTACTTTTCAGCATCAGCTGGGCTTGATGGAAAGCGTCTTATCTGCGGCAGGTCAGAGCAGGACCTGAAACCTTTCAGAAATGTCACTCTCAATCGATGAAGCCCTCAGCCTGCTCCTTAGCAGAAAGTAAGAGCAGAGCTAAGGACTTAACTCCTCACCAACCTAGAGGTAGGGAGCCCAGCTGTCTCTCTGGACAGTGGTTATGTCTTAAGGTAGGACAGAAAATATTGATCCATGTTTTGGGGCCTTTAGATTATTACAGAGAGGCTCAGAAGATTTTTGGAGATCCCAGTGCCGTGAAATGTCAGCCTGTAGGCAGGTGAGCTCCTGTCCCAGCTATTCCTGAGCCCATAAGGAGATGAACATTTCAATATCCCCTATATCAAAACCTCATCTTTTGGAACGTGCTCCAGGCAGGCAAACCTACAGTCATACCCCATTGCGATTATTTGCAGTAATTAACATAAAGAGAGCACACAGAGGGACTTTGGGACCCAGGCAAGCATGTTTTAGTGTCTGTGATCCCTGCATCCCTTTGGGCTGTGTATTACTGCATGCAACAGTCCATCTGCTGTGACCCAACCTCAATATTTTGGGGTTTGGGGGATCATCCTCCTAGCACAGCTACGCGTGGACTCCTCATGGCCTGTTTATGCCAGCTGCATTTACCTAGGCAGGAATTTTCTGGCTTTTAGAGCTGAGAACTGACCTCACGTGCCTGGTTTCCCCGGGGACTAACATCTTCCCTGCTGGTGCTCGTCCCTGTCTTGCAGAGGAGCAGGAAGCGCCGTCCAACGCCTTGGCCAGCGTGGTCCAGTTTGTGCCTCTGGAGCTGATGGACGGTGTCATCAGGAACCTCACCAACGACGACAGCATCAGCGACGTGCAAATGATGATGGCCATTGGCAGGTAGGAGAATTAGGGAATGCAGGAGTGAATGTTCTCGGTCTGGAGAAAAAACTGCCCCAAAGCTTCTCTCGGCTCCTCTGTGGGGTTTTACCCCAGGACTGGAGCAAAGGCCATTTTAGCTGGTGTCTTGTGAGGTATGGGGATAAAAGGGGAATTTCTGAATCCTTCCTTCCAGTTCTGAGGGCCCAAAGAACTAGAATAAAGAATGGTTTTTATTATTATATTATCATAAAGACTGATTATTATAATTATTATTGTATTTGTCTGGTTTGATTTGGTTTATTTTTTCTCAGAAATAATAAGCTGTGTTATGGGATACCCACCATAAGGTATCTTGAAAAGAATGGATTATTTTTTTTTTTCCAGAAGATGTAAAGGGCCGTTTCTTCCCCAAATCTCCTTTAAAGAATTTCAAGGACATCACCCTAAACCACCAGCCACAGCTAAAAACCTTGCAGGCATTTTTTAATGTCCAGCTGTTTCAACAAGCCCACCCTGACCTTCACCAGGCGGCTGCGGTGCTGCTGGTCTGGATCTTGGTGCTGTGCCATGCTTATCCCTGACGTCAGTGCAGGCAGAGCAAACGGAGACATCAAGGCATGATGAAGCAGTAGCGGGTGAAATACTGCCTGACGTGCCAGACTTGGTCTTTGCAGAGCCAGGATCCTCTCTGGCATCACCAGATCTTCCTTGCGCAGCCATGTCCAAGTCCTACAGCTCCTCTATGCCCCTGTACCTTGCTCCTGCTTTTCCTAGGATTATCTCTAACCTGTATCTTCCTCAGAGGTCTCTATTTAAATGGGTGATGTTCACATGCAGGAGCACACAGATTTAACCCAAGGGGGCTGGGGTGACTTGATCTCACTGGAAAAATCTTTTTTTTTTCCCCTCTCTCTTAAAGGATTTCTCCCCTCTCCCTCAGGTAAGTTACAGAACAGAAACCCACATTATTCCTGATGCCTGAAGAAAGAGATCCCTTCACTTTGACTTGCTGGGGAGGGTCATGCTTTCCTCAGGGGCAAGAAAAACCCAAGACAACAACAACAACAAGTTATCAGTTCAGTTCTTAAGCCTCTTCTCCATCTTTTTCTCCTCCTGGGATCCTATTCCCAGATGCTGCTGTGAGCTCCAGGCGATAAATCCTCCGCGAACGCCAGTGCCTAAATATAGCAGTTGCAAAAGCGATTGCATCATGCCTTAAAAAAATTCTTTGTCACGCAGAAGGGTGAGTAAATGATTACTCAGACTGAGCCAAACATTAAGCAGGGCCTGCAAAATGTAATTAAGCTCACTTAGGAGAAGTGCAGAAGTTTTGGCAGCGCGTTTATAGCAGACGGATGCCCCAGAAAACTGCGTGACTGTTGGCCTTTTGATGAGCGTGCTGCACGCTTAGGAAATCAAAGAAGTCAAAAGGGTCTTTCAGCTTGGGATCCCTGGCAAAGTCTTCCTCCAAAGTTTGGGTTTGGGAGTGCATGGCATTGGGGAAAAAAAATGGATGTGGGGCAGAGCTTTTGATCAAGCATTTAAAGAGCAAAGAGCAGTAAAAACAGCAAGCCTGGCACCTGCTGGTGTAAGCGTACACCGCAATCTCTTAGTTTCTCTTTCAGAGTTTGTCTCTTTTCAGATAAACTCTATTGATGTGCATCCAGAAATACTGATTTTTTACTTTTCTTTTAATTTTTTTTTTTTTTCTTAGGGTGTATCTGTTTCAAAGAGCCCAGCTTCGGCTGCGGAGAGCGCCTGCTGTCACACCGAGATGCAAGCACTTGTTATCTCTGGAAATCAGGATTTGAGCTTTTCAAAGCTGGGCAGGCCACATCAATGGCTCCTTTTGGCAAATTAGGGGCCCGGCTTGCAAAATGTTTGTGGATCTTACAATGTGGGAACTGCAGTGTGAATTTAAAGTGGAATTTGTTCCTACTGCAGCAATACAAGCAGCAGGTGGGGCAGGATTGTAACTTGGCCATTAATGTTGGTTAAAAAAAAAAAAAAAAGCTTATTGCAGACAAGGTTGTTTTATTTCAGTGTAAAAGAAGATAGGTGAAGGGAGGCCTTTGGATGCCTGAATCCATCTCCCTGCTTTTTAGGCACTGATGCTACAGATCCCTTTCACGAACGTCCAGCCACGGTCTTCAAAGCAGGAAGGGCTTTTGCTCCCCCTGCTTTCTTTCATAGCTGCCCCACCATTTGATTGCTTTAATGGTTCAGAGCTCTCTTCTGATAGCCAGCCTCTATTTATTTCCTGCTTTCTCATAGTTGTTTTGATTTTATGCCAGCATCAATAGCTGCAATACCTCTTTTCCCTCCCTGCTGTTTATTGTGTCGATGTATGCACGGACAACAGCCCCATCCCCTCTCTGCTTTCCAGTAGCTGTGCTGAACTAGCCAGCTTATTTCAAGCTTTTCTTGCAGGAGAGGTTCTGCATTTTCCTGACCATCTTAAGAGGCTTTTTCAGCACCTGCTCCCACTTCAGTTCATCGGTCTTGGATATGGATGGAGAGGTTTGTGCACTGTGTTCCTGATGAGGTGCATCGTGGCCTTAAATGATGGCTTAGGAGGTGATGGTTTTGCTTTGGAAAAGGTCTTTTTTTTCCTGCACTGCAGCAGGTGCTGGCCTTTTCCATGGCTAGTGTTACACTGGGAACTCACAGCCACCTGGTGCCCTGCTGGTCTTCTTCAGGCAGATCAATTCTCATCACACAGGAGCTGTTTCTTGTTATTTGCTCCCCACATGCCTTGCATGTGCTTTGAATGAAAGTATTTCATCCTGGTTCTGCATCTGTAGTCATCAGGGTCTTCCTCAGGATCCTCCTCTTGTTTTGATCATGCCTCCCAGCTTTGCATCATCCCAAGTTTCACAGCTGCCTTCAGGATGTTTGTGCCAACACCGTCAGGTCCTGTATCCGCTCAGATACCCAGCCAGATATGATCTGCTTGCGTCCTTTGACTAGAAAATCAGATATCCTGACAAGTCATACCTTGTCATCTATGATAAACCCCTGTGGCTTGCTACCCCTTCTTTTTAGTCACCCCCTTATTGCCTGTCTTAATTGTAGGAACTCTCCTCCTATTCTGCCCACAAAAAGCACCATGCCAGTGTTAATAGGGTCATTAAACTCACCAGAGTTCAATTTTACTTGATGAACATCACTGCCCCCCCTCGGAGCATATGAGCTCTTCGTTCCTCTTTCGCATTGGCTGTCATTGCTCCTGTTTCCATTCTCATATCTTCTATCTGCCTCCTCTTTGTCACCCTGATCAATTCCTTCCTCTCCGTCAAAACAGAGGCAGAGGATGTGTTTAGTTTGGAAGTCAAATCTGGAGGCTGTATCATATCTTTAATCACCATCACATCCTCCCTGTACAGCGATTGCGTGTCTTTCCTTATTCTGCTCTGATGCAAATGTCTGCAGAAGCTTTTCTGGTATTTGTTTTATTATCCAGCTTGGCTTGATTTTTGTTATTTCTCAACATCCCAACATATTCTGTTCTTCAAACTGTTCTTTTATTTTTTTTTCCTCCCAGTTCCTTGTGGGCTTGCTCTTTGCCTTATGTGGTTATTTATCCACAGTTGCTTTTATATATCTTGCACAAGACGTAAGCTTATAAACAAAAGGGGCTGATTGGGCAAGAAAGCTGGGCTGAGGTGGGAGATTGTGAAGACCTGGGATATCTTCAAATCAAAGGTCCTGAAATGATTAGCAAAGTTTGACCTTTGGAGATCCTAAGCCTTGGCTACCCTGCTGTTCTGTTTAACATTTAATTTAAGCATTTTTTTTTAATGCTTAATTTAAGTAATTATTTAAACAACCTGTCATCACTCAGTCTGAGGTTATTTTTTTACGAGTGACTCTCCTGTGAAGCGTTAGTTGCAGAAACATGGCATCTTGTTGGCTGAGTGGCTATAGAAGAAATTTGTTAGCTGTGACCTTCAGGAATATCTGGTTTCTATTAAGGTTACCAGTATTTTCTTTCTTTAATGTGATTTGGGGAATGAATGTTTACTACCCAGAGAAGATAAAGATCCAAATCTGGGTATTTTTCCATACCAGTATCATTAGTTCTCTAACAGCAGCAATGAGAAGACCTCAGTGAAGACCTCATGCAGATATCCACCACTTTAAAAACAGAACTGCCCTTCTAGGGCCTCCTCTGAAGGATATATTTGAGAATACACAAAGCAGTGCTGTGGTCTATAGGGCACCAGACTGGTGTTAGAAACTTGAACTCGAGTTGATTTAAGTCCGTGGAAGAAATCCTCATTTTCTTCCATGGACTTGGTCCTCTGATGAGCCACAGGATGCTGATGCCATTGCTGCAATTCAGCTTCAGGCTCTGTTGTGCTTTGAGTAATGGGATGGATGCTGTGATGAACCCCCTGTGGCAGGAGGTTGGAAATGGATGGTCTGTAAGATCCCTTCCAGCCCAAACTATTACACGATTTTAAATGTCTGATGTGGAACCTCTCTCTTACTTGGCCAACCCGTTGAATGGACAGGAACTTGGAAGAGATTTAACCCCGAGTGGAGCTGGGCTTTCACAATATATCCGTTGTTTACTGTCAGAGTTTGGATTTCATTTCAGGATGATCGACTGGGTGTCCTGGCCCCTGGGAAAGAACATAGACAAGTGGATTATTGCTCTGCTGAAGGGTTTGGCTGCGGTGAAGAAGTTCAGCATCCTGATTGAAGTTACTCTTTCAAAGATTGAGAAGGTCAGTGGGCATTTGGAAAAGCTTTTCCTTGCATCTGGGAGATCTTGCCTCTCAACTGAATAAGGATGAGATATGACTTGAGATGTATAGAAAAGATTATGCTGTCCCAAGGGGTTTTGAAGGGACCACTGAGCCTGCTGCATGTTCTGCAGATGCTGCATTACTGCAATATATTATAGGGTGGTGGGCAACTAGGAATGATGTTCACCAGAAATACCCGTTTGTGTGCCTATCTCCTTGTTAGAGAGAGCTGGACACTGGGATTCCTTTTCCCAGTTTTGGGACTACTTCTTGCCAAAGGATTTTGGGTGTGGCAGCAACTGAGACCTCAACCTGAAGTTCTTTAGGGCTTGATTTGCAGAGGTACCGCAAGGTACTCTTTTAATAACCTTAAAGGTTATAAAATATAACAAACCAAGGACTTTAAAGCCAACCAAGCACTTTCCTTCCCAAAACACAAAGTTCTTCTATGGCTTGTCCTTGGGAACGTGAAATGCTGCCCTTCAACTGTGCCTGGATCAGTGCTGGTTCATCACACCAGTGAGTAGTTTAACAGGTGACGTAGTTGTAGGTCAGTTTTAAAGCCTGTGTCCTGGCTTTATTTGCTTTATCAGCACAGATACAGCCCTACCCCCATTTTCCAACATTTTCCATGCTGTGGTCCTGCTATTTCTTCCTTTGTAAGATGGAGATAATACCTGGCTGTGTCTCCAGCGGAAGTCACCACAGAAGTTACCAATACCATAATTATCTGCATCAGAACATTATCTGTGGTTGCATTTGTCCCTGTGATCCCCCACGTGCATCAAGCAGTGACATTGCTGAGCCTTTGAAAGTGCTGAGAGGCTCTGCAAGAGCTTTGCTTTCTATCTCTTTGCCTGAAAGGTAGGTGATAAGGTTCCAAATACAACCATAAAACAGGAGAGGCACATTTAAGAAAATCTAGCATCCCTTTGTGCTCGGGTGGCCTCATCTATCAGGAGATCTGGAGGTATGTTGTGGCTATCAGGATCACCCAGAGCTCTGCACCTCAGTGTGCCAGGCACTGCACAGGCCTAAATGAGTGATTCTAACCCAGATGGTATTTTTAGGGTGCTCTGAGGACGTGTTCTGGACAGGAGATGACTCTGGAGGTGTGGCAGATGCTCAGTACCTCCCTTTCCTGCCGGGTCCTTCTCACTCATGTCGTGATACCAGCCTGCCTTCTCATCTGCTTTTTTTTTCTCCCCACCAGGTCTTCTCCAAGTTGCTGTACCCCATCGTGAGAGAGGGAGCGTTGTCCGTCCTGCAGTACATGCTGCTGAGCTTCCAGCACTCCCACGAAGCGTTTCACTTGGTAAGGATGCGTCCAGCCCTTGTCTGGGTGCATCGCCACAGCTGGGAGGGAGCCCAAAGGGCTGAATATCTCCCTCCTCTGCTAGCTTCTGCCTTGTGATGTAAATTCAGCCCATCAACTTGCAGCTTGTCCCTGCTGGAGGTTGCTCACCCTCTGGTGAACAAGAAATAAATATGGTAATATATATATAATGAAGTCCTGATGGTTGGTATTGCCCAGCTTGGTCTGGGTCACCACCAAACTGCATTATTGCATTGGAGAAGGAAAGGGAGCATTGAGACGTGGCCTGGGAAGGAATTTGGGCAGGGCTATGCTGACCCAGGATGGGGTTTTGTGGGCAGGTTTAGAAGATAGGGCCCCATATTTGATCCAATCCTTCCAGTTGTGGTGTTGTGGATGTTGCCACTGACTTTTGGATGCATTAGCAAAAGACTTTGGACTGATTGAATCTTGGAAAGCTCAAGTAGCAGCAAATATAATCCCAAACAGCTCTTGCTGTTTCCTAAGAAAGTTTCTGAAAGTTGCTTTTCATTTCCAGGGTGGTGCTTTTTGCCTGTTGACACTAAGGCACAGCTCTGCTTCCCACCAGTGCTGCCCCCAGAATGCTGTAATTAAAAAGTGGGGCTGAGAGCAAAGGCATGCCTGCAGTGATTGAACTGATAAAAGAACCAATGGAAATTTACTGCTATTAATGCTCGATTTCATACTTTTGCATTAAAGCCCTTACTTTTGGCTTTTCACCTAAAGTTCACGGAATAAACAGATAAGGTTGGAAAAAAGCAAAGCCAGCCAACGTTTTCAACTGATGTTTTCTAGTTCCTCAGCTGCAGCCGCTTTAAACGAGCCTCATTTCTTGAGAAACTCCTCAGTTCCTAAAAATAGACGTTCCAACGGGTTGTCTTCGATTGGGTGTCCAAAATTTGAAAGACTCCAAAAGCCATCGGTTGCTCTTGGCCTGAAGTTTCCATCTGCAGCCCAGCGAGTGCAAATTTCCTCCCTCCCCTATTTAAAAAAAAAAAAAAAAAAAAAAAAAGAAAAGCCCCAAACCCAACAAAACAACAAGGCATAAGCCTGTCATGCTTCTTATCTGTTTGCCCTGGCACCTTGGAAGAGTTTTGAGAATTGTTCAGATGACAGCTTGGCAAAATATCAATGCGTAAAGGTTCTGGGATTCATTTGTTTCCCCCACCAAAGCTTTCCAGTTGAAAGGAAGCAGTTAAAATCCCCAACATTTTGAGGAGGAAGCAAAAAAGAGAGGGAGAAGAGAGGAAGAAGAGTGAAGAAGGGACTAAAGGTTGGACTAAAGGTTGAAGCTAAAGGTTGAACTGTGGATTCTGAGCCATTAAACCAGGATCATTCTGGGGTAAAATCACGTAAAATAGAAATAAGAAAAACGGTGTCTGACTAGCACATCTGCAGGGCTGGGAACAGGTTAGCGAGGCTCTGTGCAGCTGTGGGGTCGGCAGAGGGTGCCCGTGAGCAATCTATCTTTGTGTTTGGGTCTGTGTGCTCACTGTAAATTTTTCTAGATGAAAGCAAAATAACGAACGTGCTCTTTACGTGCCTCTTGCTACCCATCCACCCATCCAATTCAGTTTATGCAGTATGAAATAAAATATAGCACACGATATAACACCTCTTGGAGGTTAATTCACCTATTTTACAGGTTTGAATCCCTGCACTTGGTGCTTAACATATAACATTCCTTTCCAGCATGGGTGCGTGTTTGAGCAGGTGCTGATCTGCACTAAGAATGGAAAATACAGCATGGCAAACTTTTATTTTATTATTCTTTTCTTTTCCAGCTGCTCCCTCACATCCCCAGGCTGGTGGCTTCTCTGAAGAAGGAGGACTCCAACTCTGCCACCAGCTCCCTGGAGCAGCTGGCCGAGCTCATCCACTGCATGTTCTTCCGCTTCTCAGGATTTCCAGATCTCTACGAACCGGTCTTGGAAGCAATTAAAGTAAGATGTGTACTTCTTGGCTGTTTTTTTTCTTTTTTTTTTTTTTCTGTATTGCATATGAACGTGACATCTCAGTTTGCAGTGTAGTGCTGAGCGGCTGTCCTACTGGTAGGGATGCCCAAACTTCAACACCTCCAGTTGTGGCAGAAGAAACAACCTAAAATTCCAAGTTTGAACCCCATGTAGGCAAGCTGGCTGTGTTTTGGGAGTAGAAACTTCTCTTATGGTGGATCTGCAGAAGTCCTTGTCATGGCTGTGGGTTTTAGCCATAGATTTAGACTTGAGTGCCTCTAAAGTACTAATACTAGTAGCTAAACAATTCCTTGCATGATTGCATGTTCAGGTGAAGAGCAGGGAAATGAGTTGTGCCATGGACACCTCCAGCAGAGGAGTTTTGCAGTTGCCCTTTAGTAATTCTTCACGTAGAAAGGCAAGGATTCATGACACCCATCTATTTTTCCAAGGCTCTTCCAATTCCAAATGAAGACAGGATTAAACATCTCTTGGGGCAAAATGCTTGGACCTCCCAGAAGAATGAGCTAGCCTGCTTCTACCCACGCCTGGCATCCAAATCGGAGACGGGAAAGATTGGCTTAATTAACTTGGGAAACACCTGCTACATGAATAGCATCATACAGTCTCTTTTCATGGCTTCCGAGTGAGTTTTTGCTCCCTTGCTCCCATTCAAGACTGCTCTGGGGTTGCTCATCACACAGGCGTTATGCTTTCCACACTAATTTTCCATCTTGTTTTGCCTCTCTGGTTTTCTTTTGCAGCTTTCGGCATTCGGTGTTGAATTTAACCGAGGGCAACTCCCAGCCCCTGATGACAAAGCTCCAGTGGCTCTTTGCGTTTTTGGAGCACAGTCAGGTAATTATTTCATGTTCTAGTTATTTGTTTGGACTGTCGGCTGCGGAAAGGCTCGTCTCCAAGTTGCTTCCTGCCGACTCCTATGTGCTGATAAGGAATTGTGGATCTTGGTGGATTTTTATAACGGGACGAATTTTGTTTACGTGAAAGAGGCTAATTTTGGGGGTGGAGGAGGCAAGCGAGTCTCAAGCTCGTCTCACCCATGAAAACGAGCTGTGTTCACACCAGGCTGCCTTTCTCCAGCCTCTGGCCTTCCTGGGTTTGACTGATGCAATCACTAATAGTTTTGACAATGAAATCCATTTGGTAATAGCTTACATATGTGGCCAGCTGAAAAGCCTGTTGGTGTAAAGCAGCAGTTTCTGTTTCTTGCTGTGCAGCAAAGAAGACTGGAGCAGTTTGCTTGTCCCCTTGCTTCACGGCAAAGTGCAGTCAATCAATAGAAATTGCCTTAAAAACAGTTTGGACAGAAAAAAAAACAACACACACAATGCCAGCAACAACAAACCTGTGGATTCCAGATGTTTTGAGTCTTCTGCATTTGAGGAAAATTAAAAAGTTATTACCCCAAAACAAATTAATCATAAATGCTTTCTTGACAAATCTGAAATTTAACGTGGGTGACTCCAGATAGGTCGTATTTAGGTCCTCTCTTGAAAGTACATCTGCCTATCCCTAAAAAGACACAGTTCTGAATTTTCCTTTGATGTGAAACCATTCATATGGGCCTCCAAACTATGAATTGGCTTGCTGTACTGTGGTATTGTGCCATTACTGATCACTTTGGGGGAAAAATATAGAGAACTTGTTAAATTTGGCCAAAGAAGGGCCTGTTTTTTTCAGGGCAAGTTAGGGTGCCTGTGATGTGTAAATCCAGTAACATATCTGCTTGTTAGGTAGCTTGTAGATAATAATATCTTAGTAATTTCCTATCATCATACAGGTTATTTTTCTTTTTTTTTTGGCAGCACTTAACGTCACTTCTTTGCCAATGATGAGTCTTTCCCCATGTTGATTAGGCAGCAGCTTCCTGGCGGTGCCAATTACATTATCACTGATTATGCAGATTACCTGCCTGCAGTGATCAGAATGATGGGTGGAAGTTCAGTGGATTATTTTTTTTTTAAGGAAGGGATTCAGTGAGAGAGATCGTGATCAAATTAAGTTGATGATCAAATTAAATTCAGGCTGAATTAAGTAGAAGTCTGTGGGGTCAGGAAAACAAAGCATTGTAAAATTGAATGAAGAAGTAAATGCGTGGATATTTCATAGAAATATACATAAAATATATACTGGTAAAAGCAAGCATATAGAAGGTCCTGTTCTCATAACAGTGGATCGAAGGGAGGTTCAGCAGTGCTGAAATTAATCCTTCCAGTCCTGGCTTGCAGCAAACCATGCAAGCCTTCCCTGCTATGAAGTGGGAATCCAGACCTCATGTTTCAAATGTGTTTTTCCCTCTTGGTGCCAGCGACCTGCCATCTCACCCGAGAGCTTCCTCTCCGCCTCCTGGCCACCCTGGTTCACTCCTGGTGCTCAGCAGGACTGCTCGGAGTATCTCAAGTACCTGCTGGATCGGTACGTGGCAAATGCCCTGATTTTGGAGCTCAGCAGCAACAGGTTCCCCTAGACCCGGTGTGTTATTTAATGCTGACCCACGGGGAAGGAGGGGAAGTGGCTGAGAGCTGGAGGAACTCAGAGTGGAGACTTGGGGTGGAGGATGGTGAGACCAGTCTGGGGTGTCTTGCTTATGCCCTCCTGGCGGTGAGGTCAGCAGAGAGGCCAGCTTGAACATTTCTGGAATTGCACCATGTTCAGAGGAGAGCTGTATGCTTGACAAGCCTCCTCTTTAAAATGTTGATTTTTTGCCTTTTTCTCACCTAGAAATCCCAAATCCTGGTGTCCTGGTGATGCCCCTAGGAGTGGGGTCAATGGCTCATTGCCCATCCCCACCTTCCTCCTGCAGCAGACCCCTGTGCACAGGCAGGCTAACCCAAATTAACCCCCACAACCAAAGAACAGAAACCATACTTTAGAAACCAGTTCTTGGTGTTGTACTGGTGTATAATGCAGACTTCTTTTTTCCCCTGCCAAAGATTACACGAAGAAGAAAAAACCGGGAAGAGGATCTACCAGAAACTCAAAGAGTCCAGCTTGATGTCTCAGGCCATGGAGCATCATTACTTAAACAAGACATTGATTGAGAAGATGTTTGGGGGTAAAATGATGACAAAGATCCGCTGCTTGAAGTGTCTCAATGTCTCCTCCCGAGAAGAAGCCTTCACAGACCTGTCGTTGGCTTTCCCCCCACCGGACAGGCACATACACGGGCCTGGGAGTGCCTCTGTTCTACCCGTGGAAGAAATTGGCCCGCAGTTTATCGAGCCTCCTGAAAACCCAAACCAGGTAATGGGGTCTCCTTGGGTCCGAAGGAAGCCCCATGTGTCTGGAGACCTCCCAGCTCAGCCGGTGCCAGTGGAAACGCTGGGTTTTCAGGAGCCTGGAGAACCATCAGATCCCTTAAGCTGCGGCACTGTTGGAGCAGAATCAACCAAAGACCCAATATTGGCTTCTGGGGAGCAGGCGTCTGCTCCCAAGGACTCCCGATCCGTCCCGGATTTAATCAACTATTTCCTGTCCCCGGAGAGACTGACGGCGGAGAACAAATACCACTGTGAGAAATGTGCTTCCTTGCAGGACGCCGAGAAGGTGGCGGAGCTGACGGAGGGGCCGCACTACCTCATCCTCACGCTGCTGCGCTTCTCCTTCGACCCGCGGACCATGAAGAGGAAGAAGATCCTGGACAACGTCTCCATCCCCGTGGTGCTCAAGCTACCTGTCCTCGTCTCCTCGGAGGAAAACGAGGATGTTTGGCGACACAGGAAGGGCCAAGGTGGCCCGGGGAGCAGTTTCGTGTCTGTCGTGTACGACCTCTGCAGCGTGGTGGTGCATTCGGGCATCTCCTCTGAGAGCGGACACTACTACTGCTACTCCAGGGAGTGCACTGACGCCGTGCCCCACGGGCAGCTGCGGGACGGGGCGCCGAAACCGGCTTCTGACAAGCAGTTGGACTTTGAAATCCAGTGGTACCTCTTCAACGACACCAGGGTTTCCTTCTCCTCCTTCGAATCGGTCAGCAACGTGACCTCCTTCTTCCCCAAGGACACTGCCTACGTGCTCTTCTACAGGCAGCGGCCGGGCACGCAGAGCTGCCCGCTGCACGAGGCTGCGGCCGAGGCCGGCCACCTGCATGGGGAACCCTCCCTCAATAAGGACTTGATGGAAGCCATCTCCAAAGACAACATCCTCTACCTGCAGGTAAGAAGTCCCCTTGCTGCTTGCTGCAGGGTCTGATCCCGTGGCTGGCCAGCTCGTGGGGCGAATTTCCACCCTCTGAGCAGCAGCAGGGTCAAGTCCGAAGGATAAATCTGCACCAGAATTATCCCTGGAGCAGATTTCATTCACCAACAGAGTTCAGATATTTCCAAACAGCAGTGTAGGAGTATGAGGTGAAATTTGGGAGTCACAGGGAAATTTGAGGGTCCTCTCTCCTTGTGAAAACAGCCCTTCAATGGGCACCTCTGCTCATCCATATGGCTGGAGAGACCCAACGCTTTGATGCATCTCCCCTGCAAAGCTCTAGAGATGAGGACGTGGCCTGGTAACCCCAGCTTAATTTGGAGGAGGCTCTCAGGAGCACCCAAACAGGCTTCTGACTACCTCCTCAGGGAAAGTGGGAGCCCTTTAGCTGCAGATAATGTCGCTATCTTTGTGTTATTTCTCCTCCTTCTCCCAGGAGCAGGAAAAAGAGGCGAGGAACCGAGCCGCCTACATCTCCGCCTTGCCGAAATCCCCGCTGTGGTGGAGGGACTTTGACAGGGACAAGGACGATGACAGCTCCTCGGGGGGATGCAGCCCTGCGGCGGGCGGAGGTGGATCCGGCTCCTTTCACGGACTCGTCTTCTAGCAGCTGGGTGAAACCAGAACATCAAACATCCACGGGGCCAACCCAAAGCCAGAGGCTCCTCTTCCTCGCCCTGCTGGCAGCGAGCATCTCAGAGGAGGATTTGGGGAGCGTTGTGATGGAAAAGGACTCAGGGGCTGACTTGGAGACTGCGTTGCTGGCACCCAGAGGGTCGTCCTGCTTCCTATGCACTTGGTCTTAACGCCTTAAATGAAGCCTTGCAGCTCAGCGCCTGCAGACAGCTCGGAGAAGTGCCCTTGTGCTTCAGCGCCGCCGTGTCTTGCCTGCTGCCACCAGCCTGGGGAGGGCACGGGGTGGGGATGGGGATGGGGAAGGATCCAGCGATGGCATGGGGATGGGGGCTGCTCGTGCACATCCCACCTGCAACCCTTCCCGTGACACTGAATTTTGGGGGAACCTCTTCACCGTTTTTTTTTTTTTTTTTTTTTTTTTTTTTAATAATGTGGTTCTAAAAGACCACCCGGACAAACCTTTAGAGGTGGAAAAAGGTTGAGAAAAGGCCCAAAAGAGGCCCCTCAGCCAATGCTGTGATGCTGCTGTGCCAGGGTGGGGAGCTTGCAGGCTTCCCTAGGGGCAGTGAGCATCAGCAGGGTCACCGGAGGGGTTTGGTACAGCATTACAAAGGACCTAAAAGCTGCTGAGGGGCACAAACCCCTCTGGCCATGAAAGACTGACCAGGTGTGGTTGGTTTTTGGGGCTCTGTCAAGCTCCTCTTGAGTTACCGGTGACCTCTGGATACTGTTAGTGTACAGGGCACTCAAAGGTTCCCAGCTGCTTGTCCAGCTGCGTCTTTAGGCTCGGTTCACCTGGCATTTCATGGCTTGAAAACTGGGCTTCCCTTTGGGACAAAGAAAGATAGAGACCCTTGAAACCACTATTTATTTCTTCAAAATCCTGATTTACAAAGAGTAACTCAACCAAATATACTGTATGCACCCAACATAAATACCTAGTATGTAAACCAGTGCTTTATATAAATCAAAAATGGGACAGGGACTGATTTAGGTGGCAGGAGCCAGCCCAAGCCTTGGGCAGTGCATCTATAGGATTGTAGCTCCCTCCCCGGCTGCTCCCCACCCATCCATCGTCCCTACCTGCTCCTTACTTGCGCCTGTAGTAGATTTCCTCTAGCTCCAGTGGCAGACTTGTGCCTTAGGTCCTGGGTGCGGGGCCTAATCCTGACAGGGGGGTTGGGGGGAGCATTTTTTTTTGCTGTGGAGGACAAGACAAAGCACAGACATTGCTATGGGTGATGCAAGCAGCAAGTCTGCTGGAGGGGACGTTTTCTGGCACGGGATTGAATCTCTGGCATATGCTAGCATATATATTCTTTTATTGTCTTTCCTACATATAAATAAAGGAAATGAATGAATTCAACGGGGAAGCTTCGTGTCTTACAGCAGTGCTCATGGGGTGGATGGGGTCAACAAGATGATGGGAGAGGAGCATTGCAAAACCTTCCTCTTGCTGCTGTGTGTTAGAGTGTCACCTGGAGGCATTTCCTGAGCTCTGGGCCAAGTGCTGGATGGTACTTCAGCAGGAGATGGTCTCTGCCTTGATGAGACCATAAGACCCTAATTTAACTAATGAACGCAACACGGGAAGCTGAAGAGGTTGCTCCATAGCAATGCTCTTCCTTGAGTATCTCTCTTTTATTTTTATTTTTTCCTTTTTTTCCCCCCTACAATTTGCTGAGATGAGGAGGGGCAAAGTGCACACAGTGCTCAGCATGGATGGCAGCCTGGGCCATCAATTATTAATACCATGATTACTATTAACATGTTATGATTACTATTATACCATATACGTGTACTATAATACAGCAGTATAGCATGCTGCCATGTCTGCTATACCAATTATAATATCTACTACGCTACTGTTAGTGTTATTAATAGCAGGAATATTTGTATATATCATACTAATATCGTATGTGCTGGAGTTTCACATCCATCTCTGCCCAGTAAGAGCCTCCAGCCTGGTTCTCAGCTCCACGTTTGGGGTCTCAGATGTGCCGGAGATGTGCTGTGATGCTGCTCTGGTCTAGAAAAGGGGGTTCTGGGGGACAATGCTGTAGGGAGGTGGCTTGCTTTTAACTCTGGGTGAGAAAGATTTGTTCTTGTGCTTAGGTTTTATGGGGGATTTGGTGACCTGAGCTGGGGCCTGTGCTGCTGACGGGTGAGGAGGGTGATTGCCCTCGCCCTGCATGTACCCAAGTGTGTCCCAAGAACAGATATAGATATAGTATTAAATTCACTTTATCAGCCCCCAAAACATCTGGTTTGGGTTCTGGTATCAAGAAAAGCCCCAGGTGCATCCTTGAGGCTGTCATGGCAGAGAGGGGACACCTGAAGCTGTAGGAGATACTTGGTGACTTGACCTGAAAAATACTCTGAGACCTTCATAGTGTTGCTTAATTTGGTGTGACCCAACCATTAATTCCCCCTTTCTCCCTCCCAGCTCCGAATCCGTGCAGGGAGTCAGCAGTGAGAGATCCATTTTTGGTTTCATTCTTTTATTTTCCCGTTGCTTTTCCGCTGCATATACAGTACTTAAAAATGAGATCACCTTCACATCAGGCATGTACCATGTTTATTAACAGCAAAAAAAGTATTACCTAGGTTTCACTCGAGACCGATTTACAGGATAAATAATTGTTTCAAATTACTTAAAAAAACAAACAAACAACAAAACCCCAAAGAATAAATTAATAACTTAAGTGATTAGCTGTCCACAGTGATTTGAAAACTTAATAACCATTCAAACAGTGACACCACAAGAAGACACGTACTGTACAGTTTGCCACAGATTACTCTTGTCCTTCCTTCTACAAATGGAAAAAAAAAATAAAATAAAATACTCCTCTTTAAGAACAGTCATAGGCTTCGAAACACACAAAAATATCCCTGCGAATCGGCTGCCGATGCGACGGCTCCGAAGCCGGGGCTCCGACCCTTCCTCGCAGCAGGTTAAGAAAGGGAGGGTGAAAACTACCCTAATTTGGCTGGGTCCCATCCCACACAACGATGCCCAGAGTCAGGGGGGACTTTGCCAAGGGCTGGGTTGAGTGGGATGTAGCTAAGCTAAAGGTTTGGTCCTAACCCTATGGGATTCGTCGGGGGGCTCTGCAGGGTCCTGCTCCCTTCCCTCTCCACGATGCTCCGCGTGTCCAAAGGGCTCTCAGATAAAACGTGGTGTTTTCAGGGACAATGTAGTTGTCAGCTACTTAAACCTCACTGTGAGGTGGGGAAAAGAGCACTAAAAATCTTCATTTTACAGGCTGGAGAGAAAGCAGGATACAGGGAGTTCAGGCGCACTCCCTTGGCCCCTCTGAAGATGAAGTGTGGTGTCACCCAAAGGCCAACACTAAAAAGGATGGTTTGTTACCCCCTGGTTTTGGGGATAAGCTCTCCCACGTAGGTTGTGGGTTGGCTGGGTGACACCTCGCTACACATCAGCTCTTCTCAGAGCAAGCTCTGAGGCAGGAGCCTGGTTAACAGCACATCTCTCAGAGCTGCAAAGCGAAGGAGCTAAAATCACAACTACACAAGGATGAGACACAAAGGACACGCTGCTGAGGGGAGGGACTGCTTCAGGCTGTGGAGATATCATGACACCAAGGCTCTCACCGAGTGCCTGGTGGTGACGGGTCCCTGTGGTGCCAGCCCTGCTCCAGCAGGGCCACCCTGAGCAGGGGGCCTAGCCCCACGTCCAGGCGGCTGCTGGAGATCCCCAAGGAGGAGCCCCCAGCCCCTCTCTGGGCAGCCTGTGCCAGGAAAAAAAATAAAAATAAAGAAAACCAAGGAAAACAAGCTATGCACAATGCATTTGCTCACCACCAGCTGACCGAGGCCCAGCCAGTCCCTGAGCAATGGCAGCCCTGGCAAATTTCCCCACGAGTTTTATTGCTGAGCATGGTGCTTGTATGGCATGGGACGTCCCTTTGGCCAGCCTGGGTCAGCTCCTGGCTGTGTCCCAGCTCCTGGTGCACCCCCAGGTACCTCGCTGGTGGGGCAGCACCAGGAGCTGAAGGTCCTTGGCTCTGTGCGAGCGCTGCTCAGCAACAGCTACAACACTGGTGTGTCACCAACACTGTTCTCGTCACAAACCCGGAACATAGCACCATAAAAAGCTACTACAAAGAAAATTAATGCAATCCCAGCCCATGAGCCGTGCTCAATGGGTGGAGAAAAGGAACCAGCTCATCCTGGTACACTCCTGGGAGTGGGACCCTGGGGTGTCAGGGCTCAGGTGGGGCTCCAGAGAGCCCTGGGTCAGTCAATGTCTATCCTAACAAATTTACAGGTTCAGGCTGTTCCCCGGTGGCTCAGACTGTGTGTCCGTGTCCTGGATGACTTTACCTGGGCCAGCCAGCCCTCTGCCAGGTGCAAGGGGTGGCCCCAGTGTGGATTAGGCCTCCTCACTGGGGTGTATGACCTTAGGTGTTGAGCTGTGCCTTTTCACGTCATGGCCAGAGAAGATTTTAGGATACCACAGGCATCCAGGCACTGCCTTTGGCCCCTTCCCTCATATGGAGGAGGCCCCACTCAGCCCCAGCAGCAGGGTCTCAGGGGAATTCAAGGGGAAGGGATGTTTCTAGTCCCACTCCCTGCCCTAAACAGGGTCAGCAGTAGGCTATGACCCACTTGCTCAGGCCTTGACCCAGTCAGGTCTTAAAATACCTTCAAGGACAGAGACAGCAGAGCCTCACAGGACACCCTGCGAAGCCACGGCACTGTGTCCCAATGACCAGCCCAAGAGAGCCCCAAAACTAGGTTCCTCAGCATAGCTGGGTCTCCACTATCTCCCTGTAGGGCTTCTCCTGCACACCTCAAGGATGAAGTGCTCTGGGTAAGGCCTGAGAGCAGTGGGTGCTGCCCTTCTACCAGCACGAGGCCCTCACTGAGCAAAACCCTTCCCTCCACAAACCCCCTCTGCAGATCTGACTTGAGACATGCCAAAGGAGGTGTGGAAGACCAAGACTCAAACCTTTCCGGCAAACACACCTGCCTTCTCTCCTCCCAGCCCATATACAACCCTGGTTGGTGCCTGTGAGGCTCCAAACCCATCCCAGTTATCCTCCAGGCAACCCAGGCCCTGGCCACCTCTTGGTGCCAGCCCCATCTGCCAGTCTGCCCCAGCACAATCTGCACACACACGTATTTTCTTTCTCCTGTTTGAGACTAAACCTCATCCCTGTATCCTTTCAGAACCAGCAATTTATTTTCCCCTGAACGTTCAAATGCCAATTCAGAGCAAATTGGTTCCAAGACAACTCGCACGTCGCACGAGTTGCTGCGAGCAGCAGGTGCAGACTCACAACATGGGATATGTACATGTATTTTGGGAAGTTTCTGCCTCTAAACCCACCAACCTAGCAGTTCTAAAGCTCAGGGGGAGCTTTCTGACATGGCCCTGATGCTTTCTAAAATGAACTGCTGAGGCCGTAGTCCTCGTCCTGCAATCGACCCTTCTCCATGAGCACACACACGCAAAAGCACAGCCCTTCTCTTAAAATGAGCCCATAAAGCTGAAGTGCAGGCTCTGACATAAGGATTCGAGCCAGGTCTTTTGCTTGCAATTAAAATGAATCATTAGCAATGCTCTCGGCTTCCTAAAATACCTACTCCTAACAAAAGAGCCAGTCATACTCGAGCATCCGAGTATAAAGTGGATGTGATAAACTCAATGCCTTCAGGACAAAGTTCTTGGCAGGCCGTGTAATTAAACCAGCTGCTTTTCGATACAGTTTAAGACTAAATACTGCACAAACATTAATCATCGGGGACTGCTCTAATCAGCCCAGCAACTGGCAGGAATGACTATTTCCACTGCAGCCATCGATTTCTTTCAGGAGGGGCTGGTATAGTCACGTCCATATGGCAGGGATGGAGTCGGCGAGTTGCTGCTTGGTATGGAGGGGCCGTTTGCTTGATGGTCAGCAGGGGAAAAAAAAAAAAAAAAGAAAAAAGAAAAAAAGGAGGAATATATTTGTTTCTGGGAAATTGGAAATGCAAAACCCATCTGTTTTGGCTTTCAAGCCACTGCATCCTCAGATGTGAGGGTTGCTGCTGCCTCCCCCTTGCCTCCCTGCTTTCAGGGTGCTTTTGGGACCCTTGTCTTCTTGACCCCTGATCTTCTGTGTACAGCAGGCTAGAGGATGACATAGGAAAAGCAAGTTCCTGCTTGAATCATGTTTGCTTTTCAGCAGGGATGGTGCAGAGCTCGTTCCCAGCCAGGCCAACACCCAGCAGGTCCCTGGGCTTGGCTTTTCCCTCACGGGATGCCAAGACCACAGGATCCGTCTGCGGCCTCTTGATGAGCTCACCGAGCTTCATGGGAGTCTTTGCAGTGAGTTCAGCAGGCTCTGGACCAGGACAATGTTCCATCTCCCCTGAGATGCGGTGATGAAAGGGGCTACGGAAAGCCCTGCTCCCTGCTCTTCATTTCATTATCTCACCATGCAAGCCCTCAATGAGAGGCAAAGGCCCCTGCAGGCTGTAACACTCCCCGGCCTTCACAAAGCATCTGCCTGTGCTAAATTTTCCCCTTTGGGTCATTTTTTTTTCCCCCTAGATGATGATTATTTTTACCAAAAGCATTAGGATATTTGCTCCATTATTCCTGTAAAAGGCCAACACTGCAATGTCTTACAAGGGTTATTGGAGCTTTTTCCATTAATATCCTTCCATTTCGTGGCAAAAGAGAAGAAAACATAAACGGGGGATGGAAATTGGAGACTTACAAGGCAGCACCCAGCCCTTAGGGGCCCAGATCCCGTACCTGCATGGGCCATCTCTGGCCCCTTCCAAACTCAGGCCAAGATTAAGCAAACGTGCTAACACTTGGGCATCAAGAGTCAACACAAACGTTTGTTTTTCGTGGTGGGAGGCAGAGCCTGTGTGGGGCAGGGTTCAGCTGGAAGGAAGGGTAACTCAAGCTCTTTAACAAAAACCACTACTTGATCTTTCTAACAGAAATGATCTTTGTTCAGCTCCCAGCTCGCAGTTGGCCTGTGTGTCCGTGTCAGTGCCTGCTGGCAGCCAGGCCTCTCCATGCCGATCGTTAGGCCTTCCTGTTTTAGTGAGATCCCAAATTCTTATTTCTGCAGAGAGCTGCCTCTTCCTTCTTCTTCCTTCTCCACTCCAGCTTCTCGCGGAGCGATCCCGAAGCCTGGCTGTGTCAAGGATGCAGGTGGGACTACAGCAGATTCCCATCCACGATGGTCAAAAAGTCTTATTTGTGTTGAAGAAACATCACCGAAGATGGGGAAAAATACAAAGTCCGGCCCTTTGTGCCCAGTAACAACTGACTTTTATGCTACATTACAGCTAACACCCATTGAGACACCCTGTCCTGGCTCTTCTCACCAACCTCTTCCCAAGCCCAAGGCCTCACCACCGATCAACATTTCAGTTACTCCACTCCTTTTGTCTCCCAGATGCACCTCACCAGACCCTCTTCATCCCAATCCAACCTCTAAGGTACAGCACCTGCCTTCTCCTGGTCCCCACAACAGCCTCCTGCTCCCTTCTTCCCACTCATCCTCGTGCCAGGCTGGACACCCATGGTCTACAGAACCTCTCTACACTCCTCGTACTCAACCACCGAGCTTCTCAGGTGGCCAGGGATGTAGGACACTTCCTCTATGGCCTTCTTTTAATGCCACAAAAGGCAGATTTGGGTTTTTAGGGCCAGATTCACTGGCAAATGACTTCAGATAGGCTTAAATTCTCCAAAGCCTCTCTCTCCAAACTTTGAGAGATGCAGGAGAGCATCAACAGCAGAAGACACCCCAACTATCCTGGCTGTTTCATGCATGCATGCATGTGTGAGCACATGCTGGCATATATACGGGTATGGTGGGGCAAGTTCTGGGCTCAACGGGGCAGTCTGGATGCTCGTCAAGCCCCTGAGGGTTAACAGCCACAACCAGAAACACAGGGGCTGTCCCACCAGGGGAACAGCTGTCAGAGGACTTGAACACATCATTATTTACAAGAGATGGGATGATGAAAGTAAAGTCAGACAGGAAGGGTCCTTACTCAGTTTTGGGGTTTGGGAGGAGGCAGAGAAGAGGGTAACCATGAGGAGATGGGGAATGAGGTCCTGTGAGAGGTGCTGTCAGACGTGTATGGCATGGTTTGAGGGTACGGCATGGAAGAAGACGGGGAGAGATGATGTTAGCACGTACAAGGTGGCTTTAATAGCTGTAAGCAACAGACGTGTAGGGTGAAACCTGGTATTGCTACGTTGAAGTTCCTGGATGGCGCATCCAGCAGCTAAAGCACAAACCTAGCCACCGAACGTGGTTGCTCTTTACCATCGGCAAACAGTATCCGCCAAGTCTTCCCCTGAAATTAAGTTTCTTTTTTGTCTTAAAAGAAAAAAAGTCGTGAAGACCCCCTCCCCTCGGCAGACAACAGTCTCAGGGATCCAGCCCAAACAGAGCTGGGAAAACCACGAGGATATTTGCCCGCTGAGCTGCCCGCCCCGGCTGCTACTGCTTGGTGCTCTTGGTGGGCTCCGAGGACTGCCGCACGTCAGTCCACTCCTGCATGGTGCTCTGCAGTGCCTGCGTCTTCTCCTTGTCCACTTGCACGTAGTCAACCTTCTCATCCGAGGCGACCGACGAGGTGGAGGGCTGCGGGGAGGAGAGACACGGCCACCCGTGGCCACCCGTCAGCTCCAGAGGCCACCAGATCCTCCCCGGCCTTCCCCCGTAATCCATAGCTCATCACCCTCCCTCTAACCTCCTGAATATTTGGTTGGAAACGTGTTACCTACCTGCTGATATTGCAAATTCAGCTTTGCATCGTGCTCGTTTTCTTGTAAAGAACTCAAGAATAATTATAGATGAGCCAAAAAATCCCAGCTCCAACCCTATTAGCTCCACACGCTCTAGATTATTTTAATCCCCTTAAACAACAGGGGAGAGCTGCTGAGTTAAAAGGAGACATTTTTTTTCCATATTTTCTTGGGCCCTGGAAGCTCTTCTGCCTCTACAAGTATTTCAGCTGCTGCAGCTGGAGCTAGGTGATGGTTTGGATGGTGCCAAACCCCTTGTGGTTTATTATTTAACTCGGTAATAGCTGCAGAAATACTGCTGGGCAGAAAGAAGGAATCAAGGTACAACTTTTAAATAATATGAAGAGCTAAGCAGTGGGATGCTTTCCCTGGAAATGAGGTGGTGGTTGAGAAAGCTGAGGCCAGTGCAGAGGTGTCTCCCACAAAGGTTCTCCTGAGGTCCTCCCTTGCTCTATTCTCCTGTAATTCACTTTAAGTCACCAATGTCTGGGTCTTTGGAAGCTTCCCCTTCCACATTTCTACTTGACATTTGGTAGAAGCATCCAAATGTCAGCAGGAGACAGATAGCCAGCACTTTCTGTGTGAGCTCCTCAAAGCATCTCATGTGGAAGATGTCTGGTTTTGGAGGGCCTGTTGCTCTGAAGGAGCGAAAAGTTCTGCTGCTGCTTCTTTGGAGACCTCCTGACAGCGTCTGACTGCAGCACCAAATCTACAAGCTCTAGGAAAATTTCTGGTCTCATCAGTATCCCTGAACCCCTCAACACCCATGCTTCTGGTGACACCTCCAGCAAAGCTGCAGACATAACAGAGACCAAACCTGACCTAGAATAAATACAAGAGAAGATCTGCAGGAAAAAAAAAAAAAATCACTCTTCTGAGGTTAGTAACCCTGCCCTGCACAAAAGCCCTCAAAAAATGCCTTGCTGTTAACCAGAAGTTTAGAAAAACCCCAGTACCTTTCTGTGTGGCCCTGGTGAGCTCGGCTGGAAGTCCAGGGCCAGATAATCCACACTCCCAGAACTCTTTTTAGGCGCTGGGCTGTTGGTGCCACTAGGAACAGGAGAAGCAGAAATGGGGTTTTGCTAATGCAGGGAAGAGACAGGAGAGATAATGAGCATTAACATGGGAAGAAGGATAAAAAAAAATAAAAAAGGAATTAACACACATCTGGCAAAGAAAAGCTTCAGTGGCACTTTCAAAAGAGGTCCCAGCCTGGAGATGCTCTCACCTTTCTCGCAGGGACCAGCGTGTGCAGCACTGCTGGGTTGAGTATGGGACTAATAAATACAAATTAATCCTCAAGATTTTGTATATCAGCCTTTCTGCTGCCTCTGTGCTCATTTTATTCACATGCCTGACATCAGACGTAAGCTCCAGCATTTCCTGGGAGCCACACCTCATGAGGCCAGGCCAGTGCTGGGATCTTTGCTAATCACAACCACGCTACGGATCTGCTTGGCCCCCTCTCCTTTACACAGCCTTCAAAATATGCTTCAAGTCAGCAGCTTTGCAAAGAGAGACAAAATCCCCTCCCTGCGAGCAGGGCCACTCCCTGCTGCTGCTCCGATAGCCCCTGCCCTCCACACAACCATGATGTCAGCAGCTATTGGGAGGATTAAAAAAAAAAAAAAAAAGAAAAAAAAAAGAATTTAAATCAGGAAAATTTATCCTGACAGCCCATGGGCATTTTTATCCCCTCTTAATTCCTTGTAAAGTGGGTAATAGATGTTTCTGCTCTCATATTGAGTTAAAACCCCAATAGGATGTGCCATTTTAGGAACAAAAGCCGCTGTTTTGTGCCTAGCTGGACAAAGGGATGCACACTACATCCCTCCTGGTGCTACCAGAATCCCTGTGGTGTTCCCATGTCACGAGGTAGGAATGTGTTTGCAGCACTGGGGGATGTATACATCCCGTTGGGACCCTATATCTTAGCTTCTCACCGTCTCGGCCCTATATTTTAGCGCTTACCATGGCCACGTAGTTCTCCTCGCTGTCTCCTGAGTCAGTGCTGGTGATGCTCTGGGAGGAGACAGGGCGACAGTACTGCAGCGAGCCGGCATTGAAGGTCTGGCTGTAAGGACAAGGGGCAAAGATTTAGGGACGGCTGCGGGGGCTCTTCATCCGTGGATGGGAAGGAATGGGAACGGGCAGCACTTGATGCCCCAAACATCACCACGCTCATGGTGGGTGGTGGAGAAAAGCTGGTGGCATTGAGGCTGACCTTCCCACGGGTCAACAAATCACTCAGTTGGTCTCCTTGTTTTGTTTTGTTTTGTTTTCTTTCTAGGACCTTTTTAATAACACCTTGCTTGCTATAAATCCATAACTCTCCTGCTATCAGCTACATAAATCCGGCCCCATAAACACTTTTATCTCACAGGAAGTATTTCACTTGGGAGGATGCAGAGCCAGCCTCCGTGGAGGTCCACAGCAGGCTTCTCACCTCCAGCCCCGCCACAGCTCGAGGCTTTGCTTACCGTGCAGGGCCCTAGCTGGATTTTTTTTTTTGCTGGAAACCAAAATCTCCGAGGCGTCGCCTTGTTTTCAATTGGCCAGATCTAATTACGGAGAATAACCTAATGCAATCAGCGTCTGGCATTAAAGCCCATGTCTTAAAAAGCTATTCGTTGCCTTGCAGTAAAGGCAGGGTCATCTGATTAGCTGATAAGGGGAAAAAAAAAAACAACAAACAAAACATTAGCTTCTCTGGGCTTGGACATCTTGTCAATCCAAGCCCGCTCACCCTTTCCTGGTGCAGTGTTTTCAGCGCGCAGAGCCCATGCCCTGCAGTCAGTCTCCACACAATCCAATTTATGAGAAGAGTCATAACAGCCAAGCCTGGCTTCTTCCTTTCATTGGACAACATCAGCCCGCGAATTAGCAGCAGGACTGGAACTGTGTGAATCCTGTTATTTTTGGCCAGCAGACTTCGCTGTGAAGTGCTTTGGTTTCGTTTTGCAGGCTTCCTCCAGGCTAGGCTTTGCTTTCAAGGCAATCCAAACACGACTCGGTCAAACCCTGCGTTTTTAGGCTGAAACAGGGTTTTTGGGGATAAACTGGATGTGAAATTGGTACCGTGCCCCGAGTGTGGCTTGGTTTGGAGTCACTCAGCCGTGTCACGAGTTGCGGCAGACCACAGGTCCTGCGTCGGAGCCACAGCTCCACGGGTGGTGTCAGATCCCAGAAATAGGAAACGTCTCCGAGGGATCTTAATTAGCTGCTCGGCCACATGCTGGGCTTTCATGTGAAAGCCTAACCTAAACCAATTCATCTTCCTGCTGCTAGCTGTGATGTGGGGAACATGACTCTGGCTCTCACAACGCTTGACGGAGCTCGCAAGCTCCATCGGGCTCCTCTTCTTCAACAGCATCTGACCCCAAAGTCGGGCCATGATGTATCCAGGGAAATCCCTGAGTCCCAAACCACCATGGTGTGGCAGGATATTTTAAGAAAGAATCACTCTATACATGTAAATGCCCAATTCTCATCTTCTTCTCAGGTAGCTCCTGCTGGGCCCCGATGGATGAGGATTTAGGGCAAGGCGGACTTTTTGCTCAACGTAGCCGCTCCTATGTTTGTATATTTTTCAAGACATGACCCAGCTCTGCAGCTCCTGCTTCTAACATCAACAAAACAAAACAAAACAGGGTGGAAGGGGTCACCCAGCTTTTAGGGAAATTCAATATGCATCATGCATAACTCACCTTGGCCTGGACCAGGATTTTGTGACTGGCGATTTGAAGGGAAGCTCATCGATGACGGTGTTGTTCCTCAGGTCCAGTGGCGATGGCTTTGCTGGGGGGGGGGGAGAATTATTTATTCAGATCACAACAGGCATGAGAGGGGACAGTCTGCTACAAATTGCTTGTTGCTTCCCATTTTTCTCAGCTGTACAACCCTCCTTGCTGATGACAAATACCCCCAGTCCCAACCCCCTGAGATCATTTACACTGGGACTGGGGAAAAAAATTGATTTTTTTTTTCTGACCCACAGCCCCAAATTTAGATGGATGGCCCCAAAAGGGGAATGGTGCCTCATTAGGGAGCTCTGATGCCTCGTTGGATGGGAAAAAACCCACAGCCAGGCAGAGCTGACCAAGGCTTCGGCAGCACTGAGCAACCTCTGGCAACAGAGGGACTTGAAAAGGAAATTTGTAGGGTAACATGAAAGCTCTTCTCATCCTGGGGGGTTCATTAGGTGGAAGAGAAGAATGCTGTGCTGCTGTCCCAGCCCTCATCTAGTGCATCGATTGGGTTAGATGCTGACATACTAATGATGGGATCACCACAGTCTTCCTCAAAGAGGAAGGGTATGGGAAAGAGGAAAATTTGAGGGTCTGACCATGCTGCTGGTGACACAAGACAGATGTAGTCCAAAATATCACAAGGATAGAAGGGTTCCTGGGACGTTTTCCCCACAAACACCCATTCTTACCTTTCCGGTCGGGTTTGAGGTTGCGGTTGACCGGCGGGGGCTGGATTTCACTCAACCTCCTGTGGCACTGCGCCATGGCTCCTCCTTTGTGCAAGGGGAGGGTGGCCGAGGACAACCCCACCAGGTCGAAGTGATGCGGCCCCGGGCTCATGGGGATGTAGAGATTTTGGGAGTTGTCGTTGGCTTTCTCGGCGTGGATCAGGGGCGAGGAACCGGGGTTCATGGGGACGTAGTTGTCCTCCGAGTCGGCGCTGTGGGAGCGGGCCACCACGGCCTTGGCCTGCTGGGGGACAAGTGGGAGGGCATTGAGAGCATCAAGACACTGCTCAGCCCCAGCCTGTAATAAGGGGTCCAGAAGAGGGCCACTGAGATGATCAGAGGGCTGGAGCACCTCTTCTATGAAGAAAGGTTGAGGGAACTGGGCTTGTTTAGCTTGGAGAAGAGAAGGCTCTGGGGAGACCTCATTGTGGCCTCCCAGTACTTGAAGGCAGCGTATAAATAGGAGGAGGAACGCCCAGGCTGGATGCAGCTCTGGGCAGCCTGCTCTAGTGGCTGGCAACCTTGCCCAGAGCAGGGGGGTTGAAACTAGATGATCTTTAAAGTCCTTTTCAACCTGATTCTATGAATAAGCCCCTCTGCATCTCATCATCATCACCAAACCAGCCTTAACATCTCAGCACGGATGGAAGGGACCGTCTGTCCCCTGCTTGGCCATCGGGTAGCACTGAGTGTGTCTACCTACCATGTTTTCAAGACCCTGAGGGCAGGGAAAGGTTTTAGTCACCCAAATGGGTGTCTCTTCTCATGATCAGAGTGATCTGCAGAAGCACGCTTAACGTGGAAAGTCAATTTTCTCTGGGCTCTGGCCATTGCACTAAAATGTAATATGAAAGGCCACTGTAAAGTCATTTCCAGTTCAGGAAGTCTTAGAAAGTGCACGAGAGAGGCTGTTCTGGCAACATGTCAAAATGCAGCTCGATAGCTTTTAGGAAGAAGCCTCTGGGGCCGTTTTTTTGGGGTCAAACCTCCAAGAAACTCTGTGGAAGCACCCAAAGCAAAGTTGCACTGGGTTGGGTGTTTGTCCCTCCAGCTCTGTCCTGCAGGAAATCAGTGACACAACCCTGCTGGAGTCAGCTCTGTAGGACGAGACCCTGAGGTCCTGCCTGGAACCGACTCCTCTCCGAACCTGTAAGGCCAACTCACCAGGTAGGAGTTGTACCCGTCGTGCATGGACTCCACCGACTGCACGGCGCTGCCGCCCCCGTGCTGGGGGTAGTCGTACGTCTCGCAAGAAGAAGCTGCAACACAACAACACAAAAGCACGTGTCCCAGAGCATCCACTAACAAATGGGGCTCCCCAAAGCAAAATGTAGGTTCTGGGAAGGCATTTTGTATTCCTGCTGATGGTGATGCTGGTAGGATGACGCGGCTCGAAGCCCATCACAGCTCCTCTGACACCCTGTGGTGCTCCCTCCCCGTTAACGCCTCTCCAAAGCAGCAGTGCAACTGCACCTAACCTGGTTCTGTCAAAGTGCTGCAAAACGCCAGGGTGAAGACGTCAGGTAAGGTAGATCAGGGTGACAAAACTGGGTTAAGGGAGAGCTTCATTACGGCCCGCTTGGCAGATAAAGGGCTATCAGTCTCCTACTGGGGGAGGAGGGGGTGAAGACGGGGTGAGAAGCTTTTAGGTTGGTCTGTAGCTGAGCTTCTCTTCGATCTCCAACCTAAATGTTGGTATTTAGGTAGGAGGAGATGGATAAGTCATTTCAGGGATGTGTGTATCATCTGTAGATTGTTTTCTCTCCAACTGCTCTTTCTAAGTTAATTTAGAACTAAATTAAACTAAATTCTAAACTAAAATTCCTCTGCTTGGGAAAGCAAGAATTGTATGAACTGGGTTAGATTAGGTGATAGGGAGAAAAATGTCTCTTTCCAAGAGTCCTCTGTTCTCTGCAGGGCTAGGAACAGTCCTGCAGGACTTAGAAAGGGCAAACTCATCCATGAGTCAACGAGAAGGGTGCCTCTGCCTTACTGGGGGTGTTGGGAGCTGGAGATGTGCAAAATTACTTCCCAGCCTGGTGAGCAAAATGAAGAGTTAGCTCCAGGCTGAAGTGAGTTCTGACAGCCCTGGTTATAAACTAAACCAAAAGCAAGGTAGAAATGGCAAGCCCTGGGGAAGGAGACTGCACTGGAAGGCAAGTTTGGGGTTTTATTTTGAGGCACAACGCAGCCAAGAGCCAGCTGAGCCCCTTGGGGATGCAGGGCCCTGGGGACGCATAATAAAAGCAGTGAGCCCATTACAAAATAAAAGCAGGGCTGGATCCTCACTGCAAAAGAGCTTTTTTGTGTTCAACCCCACGTTGGCTTTTGCAAGCATCTCCCCTGTCTCTAACACAACCCAGTTGGACCTCCCTGCCCAAGGCTGTCAGGGAGAAATTCCGCCCCCCACTGCTCCCAAGCCCCAAATCCCCAAATTCACCTCGGTGCAGCCTGCTGTTCTCCACGGCTGGCAGTGTGTTTCTCCGGGGAATGGTGGCTGCCATGGGGGCCAGCCCTAAGCTTTCCCCGGGCTGGGGTCTCTGGGGTGGGCTGCCCCACCGTGGCTCTGTCTGCCCGGGTTTTGGGGGCCGGGGAGGTGGCGCGGCGGGCGAGTCGCTGGCGGCCACGGCCAGAGCGTTGTGGTTCTTGTCCAGCGTAAACGTCCTGGGGATCTGGTAAACGGAGAGCGGGGTGGCAGGGACGTCGTAGGAGTCCGTGGAGAGCTCCCCGAACTCCTTGCACAGGGCGTTGCTGGGGGTCTTGTAGGTGTAGACGTCCTCGTTGTCCGTCTCGGAGCTGGTGAGGCTCGACTTGGGGTGGGAGTAGGAGCCGAAAGCCCGCGGGAGGTCGTACGCGCTGTCCCTGAACTCCGAGTTGTGGCGGCTGGGTTTCGGCAGGCTGTAGAAGCCGTGGAGCTGCGCGCCCACCCCGTTCACGCAGTGCCCGTTGCCCTGCGAGAGCTTCTGGACGGCCGTGTCGCTGCGCATGAAGAAGGACGACCTGGTGGCCTGCGAGAAGCTGGCGCTCCTGAGGAGGAAAAGGGGAGAAAGGAGCTGAGGTTTGGGGAGAGGCTCCTGGGGTGCAGCGAGCTCTGCTCCCCGTCCTTGCCACCCTCCCAAGCTACATTGGCCAACCCCAACATGATGAGAACATCTCCGGCTCGTCCCAATGTCCCCAACAACCCATTTTGTCCTGAAACACCTTCAAGATGCTCACGTGAAGTCAACCTCTTCCCAACAAAGCTCACACCGTGACCTTGCTCTCTTGCAGGGCCATAAAGCCTCTGCTCGGAAGGATGGAGAAAGCCTCTTAAGGGAGAGCTGGAGGGAAAAGTGCTCACTGCAAAGCTCTGACTGGGTCCCTTTGCTCTGCTCCGGCTGGGGGCAGCCCCTAAAAGCAGCTTTATAGGATCAAGGCACCCCCAGGAACCCGTCGTGCTGCCCGAGGTGCACCTCCTGTTTCGGGGATGGGGCAGGGGGCTGTTTGTTACCGAAGCTGAGACAATTTCCTTCCGTCGGCGCTCAGAGCTGTAGGAAGCCAGCGATGGGCAGGGATGTGTTTTGTTTTTCTCTTCCTTTCATTGTGGCTCTATTTAATCGCTCACTCGGCTACGGGGACGCGTGGATGGCAGGACGGGGACGCTGCAGCCCCATCCTGGAGCCCCACACGGGGTGCTGCAAGCCCCGTGGAGGCCAATTACACTCCCAGCAGCTTCCAGCTGGGAACTGGGGTTTTGCAGCCCCGATTGCAAGTGGAGAGGAATAAATCTCAGGGCTGAAGTCAGACTTACGCTCGGTTCCTCGGTGGGGAGCCGGGTGGTGTGGCCATTACCTCCCCGCCTGGCTAACAATCTTTTGATTTGCATTGTGCTCATGCCCAGGGATGGAGGCTGAGTGCTCATTAGCTGCCGAGCCCCTCTGAGCCCTCTGGCAAAGCGCGTTTCATCCTCAGCCTCCCGTTTCATCCCCCCCCTGCTGCTGCTGCCTTCCTCCGGCGTGACTTTTTGCAGACCACATCTCCCCCTGGCTTGGCTTTCTGCTCCCAAACCAGCAGATGAGATGGTTTTCACCCCAAACTGGCCACTGTGATTTCTGCAACGACGAGCAAATGCAGCCGCAGCAGTCGGGAGCAGCCCTTGGGCTGGGGCAGGTTTTTGGGATCGTGTGCTTGCAGCCCAAAAAGAGCTCAACCAGCCCCATATAAACACCCCCCACATGTTGGGAGCCCTGCCACGGATCCATCACCAAGCTGGGGAAAGAAAACGCAATGGTTACAGGGGGATTTCAAGCTGCAGATCCCTGGGGAAGAGTCAGCTCGGTGGGAGAAGCCAGGAGATGTTGGTTTACACCGCTGGGCAGGGCTGCTGGCTCTGTTTCATGGAGCCAGCACGAGGTGGCGCTCAGAAATAGGGCTTATTTGGGGAAAAAAAATAAAAATAAATTCCATGCTGTGATAACGCCGATGAATCCCCGCCGCCTTTGGAGCTGGGTTTGCCTGTGAGACATTCAGCCCGTTCGGCCGAGGATTTGCAGCCCCTCACGGGTTAATAATTCAGCATCAGCTGCCAATTAGCTACTATTACCCTCATTTTATGGATGAGTAAAGTGAGAGCTGCAGAGCTGGGTGGGGAGGGATTCCCAGCAGTGCTGCAGCCTGGCCCCCTGAACGGTGCATCGATCGGGGAGATTATTTCTGGCCCAGTTGCAGAAGCTGCTGCCAGCCAGTTTCTTTGCCCACCAAAGCATCAGAAACTTCTCCTTCCTTCTCGTCCTTCTCCTCCTGCTCCTGCTCTTCTTCCTCCTCATCCTCCCTGCGCTCAGGCTCTAGGAGGGCGGCTTTTAGGTATCATCACAGCTGGAGCATCAGAGAGCTTTTTTTAAAACACTGCTCCATTAACGCCATCTGAAGTTAATTATCTGACCCTTTCTTTTTTTGTTCTTGTTGATTTTTTTTTTTTTTTTGGTAGGGAGAGGCAGCTGCGGCAGGAAAACCCAGCGGAGGCAGCAGCCCAGGCTCTGCGCTCACGCCCCGCCAGCTGGGCTTCTCCTCCATCCCTCCTCGCTGCTCCCGTCAGCCAAAAGTCCTCACAACCGAAAAAAATCACAGAATGACACGGGGTTGAGGTCGGAAGGGACTTCTGGAGACCATCTGGTGGTCTCCAGAGGCTCAAGCAGGGCCACCCCAAGCAAGGCGCCCTCCTCCAAGTTGGGTTGAGTTGGCCAACCCCAACCGTGGCTCCCCGCGCCTTCTGCTCCCTGCAGTACCTGGCGTTTTCCGACTTTCTGCTCATGCACTGGTGGAGGAACAGGTAGTCCTGGGGGGCACTGGCGGACAGGGTGCTCTGGAGGTGGCCGGCGGGCGAGTCGAAGGTGAAGAGGGTGGGCTGGCTGGAGTGGGAGGGCGCCGAGGACTTGCGCTCGCGCAGGAGGTGGTGGTTGGCGCCGCTGAGCTCCGCCGGCGAGGACCGCGGCGCGTGGTTCATGGAGGCGATGCTCCTCAGGGTATCTGCAGGGAAAAAAAGAAACGCACCGGTGTGAGCGACCCCACAAAAGGAGTTCTGGATGGGTTTCCTACTCAAATGCTTTGGGAAGTTTCACAGAATTTATTTATAGCTCTTGGGGATGCAGCAGGAGGCTCCTCCGCTTGGAGCAAAAGCAACGATCGGTGGTAGATCAATATTTTAGCACTAGGTGGCCGATCAATGTTTTATCAGATTTTGTTAAGTTTTATCTTTTTAATCATGTTTTATCATATCCTTTGTGGCTTGCAGGGATGTCTGGGGGATGCCAGGCCAGCAACTGTGGGTTGTTAAAACCTGGTTAAAAAGGGAAAGGAAGAAAAGAGCTTTTGTGCCATGGTTTCTGCTGCTGTTTTTCCTTAGAGACCTCCCGTGGGAGGCTTTAAAGGTGTAATTCAAGTCATCTCCATCCCTGTGTGTAAGGACATCACTGCCATTCTTCTACAGTCGGGTAAACTGAGGCACAGGGCAGGAGTTTGGATGGACCCCGTGAGAGCAGAGCTGGAAAACATTCCCCTGTTCCCCAATTCCCTATTAATTCTGTGACTCTGAAAGAATTCCTGACATTTTCTGCCAGTAAAAAAGGAGGCAGACCCAGCTCCCAGTGCCCTCTCGCCTTGATTAAGGAGAAGTACATTTAAAAATATTAAATAGGTTTCAATCGAGAATATCCCAGAGGTCAGGAATAGCTGCCCAGCTACTCCAGACCCTTGGCAAACTCCTGGAATTTGAACCAGGAATGTTTTTTTACAGCCAAGCTGTAAACCCCATTAAACATGAAACCCCCCAAGTCCCCAGGGTGTGGAATATTTTGGGAAAGCTGATCCACCCCCGGCTGCAGTGGTGTCCATCCTGTGTGCACTCCTGGTGTGCAAAACACTCGTGTGGCACTGAGGTCACCCTTCCTAGAGCTCTGATTTACATTTATTTGGTGCTGACGCAAAAATGTAAAATAAAATAAAATAAAATAATCCCAAATCCTAACAAAAAGGCCGTCTTTCCCCAGATTAATCTATTATTTTTGGCAATCAGTGATCTAAGAACCACTCCCAGGTTTTCCCTGGAGATCGTGGGATCTCCAGCTGCTGCTCGAATTCAACCTCAGAAACCCATAAGGGAACCAACACAAGGATGAGGGGGAGTTTCCAGGTTCCCAACCCCTTTTTTTTTTCCATTCCTTCTCTCAAATCCCTGATCTTCTCCCTACGAAGAGGCTGTCGTGGCTCAGACGAGGAGCCGCTGTGCACGGGGTGATTTTTCACTGACTCCTGCCTCGTGTCAAGATACCAAATCGATCCGTCTGCTGCTCGCTCACCGCCGCTCCATTTTTATTTTTTTTTTCCCAGTGATGCTGCAAACTTCACCCGACACAGAAAAAGTACATTAATAAAAGCCAAAGAGCGGGGCTCGGCTCTATTGTTCGCTTTGTGCTAAACACGGGGAGGATCGATACGCAACATTGACATTAATGGTGGGGGATGAGAGCTTAAAACCTCAACTTCTGTCTTCTTTGCATGGGCATTAAAGGTCCCTCGGTGCTTTTCATGGGCGTAAATGGCCGTCTCGGTGTCCTTGGACAAAATGCTGCCTTGACCCTTATTCTTATTAAATATTTATCCCATAGCAGTGAAGACACATCCCCGTTGGAAAAGGAGCCCTGAGAGCTCTGGGAGTCCCAGGTCTGAGCCTTAAATCGAGTACTTTGAGATCCACCGGCATGGTGGAGGAGCCCACAGCCCTGTTGCTCTCCAAAATAGGGTGTCTGCACCCAAAATGCCTCTTGGGAACAGCCCCATGGTCCCGCTGTCTCCTGAATCATGGTCAGGAATCGCCCATGACATCGGGTTTTGGCCAAGACCCTTCCAAGGAAGGTGCCATGTCCCCAGCTGGGGACAACCAAGAGCAGTGCCAGGTTGGGGCCCTTCTTCCCTGAGCAGTCCTCTGCAGGCTCTGCTCTCCCCATGGCACAGGAAAGCCTCAGCAAGCCAAAATATGCCCAGGAGTAAGAAATTGCATTGATTTCCTTGTGCCAACACATCCCAAGGGAAGAGTTGGGGTTGCACGGAGCAGACAGCGCCCGGCATCCCCCAAATCACAACGCGTGGAGGAGCCCCACGAATCCTGCACCGCCAGGGGAAATATTCCCAAATTAACCTCAATTTGGGGAAACCGGAGAGCACGGCAGCCACTGAAAGAAAAATTAATTACGTGGTGGTGATCTCCATCAGCCCGACAGCGTAAAACGAAGCGGGGGATGAAGGGGAACAAGAAAGCAAAGCCCAGCGAAAGCACCTCTGCTTCCCCAGGGGAAGCCAGCTCTATCGACGGCCACATCGATTTTCAAAATGAATTCCCAGCCCGCTTCCCGCAGCCACCCGAAGCCCGAGAGCAGCAGCGGGAGTGAATCCAGGGCTCACGGAGTCCATTAGGGCCGGGAGATGAACTCCCTAATAGCAGGTGAGAGATGGATGGCCTCGCGGGCCCGGGAGGGGATTGCAGGGGCTGGGAAGATAAATCCTGCTGCTGCAGGAGGGGACTTCTGAGATTGCTTTTTTATTTTTTATTTTTAATGTTTTTTTTTTTTTTCTTCTATTTTTTTTTTCACTAGAGAAGAAAGGGAATCATGCACGCCTGGATCACACCCCGATGGTGCGTCCACGCTGGGCACTTGGCAAACATCCTTTGGGGGTCTCATCTGGATGCCTCCGGGCATTGTTCTCACCAAAGATGCTCAGCTCACTCTGGGCAGGACCCCAAAAAAAAAGATATTTCCCCATCCATCACCACCATCTGCCTCGCAGCCAAGGATAAGCCCACGGCCCTCGTTTTTTTTTTTTTTTTTTTTTTTTTTTATTTGGGAGGATGAAACCTCCCAAATCCCTTGGCTTTACGTTGAGATCTTGAGTTTATGTCGAGGGAATGCATCGAGTATAGCCAAGGAGGGATGAGGTCTTGTTCCAGCTCCTATGGCTGTTCCCAGAGGGGCAGAGTTAAGGTTGTGGAGCGGGGCCATATGGGAAGTGTCATCTTAACCCCATGTTTCCTGGCCGGAGCTCCTCCGAGGTTGGGGAATTTGGCTCTCACGCTCTGCAAGAGGCGGCGTTGGACGCCCACAACCTAAAACCCGATGTCGACAGCACGGCTTGCATGCAAAGACCTCGTCGGGCTCGTGCTGCAGATGTTGTCCTGATCCTTGAGATGAGGACCAGAAGCAAAACCAGGTTGGTTTCGGTCAGCTGAAGGCGTGGTGCTCTCTGGTCCGGGTTAAAATGTGCCTTTTTGGCCACACGTCGCAGCAAGGGGAAAAGAAATCCTCATCGGGACTCCGTCCCCGAAGAAGAAATCTGCAGCTACAAGCACGGCCAGCAGCAGCCCTGACTAGGCTGGGAGCCAGGAATTTTTTTCTGAATGTTTTCGATCCCCCAAAGCGGTATTTCCCTCACTGCTGACAGCTCTGAAGTCCCTCGCTTCCAGCAGCCGGCTAGTGCTATGTGCACATCCCTTCACACGATGTTCCTGCGCTTATCTGAGTGCAAGAATTACTCAGCCTCTTTCGGAAATTGTTGCTCAGAACAGCTTTTTTTATTTTTGTTTTTGATTTTTTCCACTTTGGCAGCAATGTTGGCTTCCCCCCCCGAAGGCAGAGGCTGTGGCTACAACCCCGGTAACCCACGGAGGGGGAAAGGTGCAGCCAAGGAGGTGGCGATTTTTGGAAATTTTTTTTTAATATTCCTGTGCTCCCATCAGTGGTTGCAGCAAGGCACCAGATTTCCTGATTTTTGCCCGAAATTGGCTGTGATACACACCCCACGCTGCCCATGGAGAACCAGCCCAAGCACCCTTGCAAATAAAGGTTTCCCCCGAGCTGCCCTGCAAGTAAAACCCCAAAACGCCTCTCCAGGTGATGCTGTGCCATGCCCTGGAGCCTGTGCTCCATCGCTTGCTATCTGCGAGCCATCATTTCGTCTGGGGACCACGCTTGGGCTGTGCCACCCCTCCACGATGGCAAACCACGAAACTTCGGACCGTGCTGCTGAATCCTTGCCAGCCACAACTGGTGGCCGAGGATTATTTTGTCATTTGGGGAGGGAATAGAGGAACCCGCTAGAAATAATCCCTAGGAGAGCGCGGAGGCGTCCTCGTGCGCTACGCTTCCCCCCAGTATTTGGAGCAGCTCCATTAGGAAAAAAAAAATAAAAATAAATAAAAATAAAAAAAGGGGGACAAAACCCCCATGGGGATCCGCCTGCGCCTCCACTCTTGCTGCCAGCTCACTGCTAGAAAAAAAAATAATAAAGAAAAAAAACAAAGAAGAAGACAAACAACCCTACCAAAACAAGCCCTCCGCGTGCTTCTCCTGGCAGGGACAGAGCAAACAACACGTCCCGGGGATGAGTCATTGCCAGGACGCCCTGGGATGCTGCGAGGATGAGCGCGGGGAATGTTTATTTCCCCAGCTCTCGGAGCCGGATGGCATTCGAAAAAAGGCATCGTCGGGCTGAGGACACGTGCAGAGGCACCGGCTAAAGGTTTTCTCCAGCGGGTGGGTGGGGAAGGGCGTCTGGTTTGGGTGATTTGCCCTCTCGAGGAGCTGCAGGAGAGGGTGCAGGGACCGTAGTGATCAGCGCTGCCCAAATCGTGGCAGCAGAGCTCCCCAAAACTAAGGATGGGGCTAAGTGGGGCTGACCGCAGCTACATCCTCCACTGCAGAGGAGCCCAAAGGAGTACAATGAGGTGCTTTTGGTCGTCTGGGCTGTTCTTTTCCATTTGATTTCTGTTGTTTATTTCCATTTGCTTTCGAGAAACCGACTGGCTGAGGGAAAGGAGCATCTCCGCTTCGCAGACAGGGTTCAGCTGCTAAGGGCACGATTTCTCTTTCCCAGTTTCAGCCTTCTGAATGATTTTTGGCCTAGGCTGCTCCCCTTAGGTTTTTCTCTACTGCCAACAGCGAAAAAACCCCAATTACTTGCACATGCAGCACAGGATGGGAAGAATTACCCTAGAAAGAGGTGATGGGAGAGGCAGGGAGGCAAAGATCAGTGGAAATAAATAGCCATTAGTGCCAGAGCCCTGCTTGCATTTTTGCACAAAAACACTAAAAAATGGGGTGAATGCAAGCGATTTCTTCTGCATTTGCTTTGAATGGGCATGGGAACAGGGGGAAAAATCCCAGTGCTGGGGAGAAAAGGAGAGAGAGGAGAGGGAAAGGAACCAAGCCAGATCACCCTGACCTCAACGCGTTACACATCCCAGCTATCTGAACAGGAATCGATTCTCTGAAGGACAAAGGGGCAGGAGGGAGAGCGACAAAAGCAGCCGAGCGGTGGTTGTGGCTGTAGCCAAAAAAAAATAAAAAATCCCCCAAAACCCTGGGGAACAGGCCACCCTTGAAAGAGCGAATCCTTTCATGTCGATATTCGGAGGGCAAAGCAAAGGGATGCGAGGTGCCCGCAGCCCTGGTGTCCGTGCGACCTTGAGCATCCCACCTGGGACACCCTTGGCAGAGAGCTCTGCCTGGGGACAGCGACCTAAAGCTGGGGACGAAGGACAGGTTTGAAACATTAAAGCCCTTTTTATGGAAAGCTCAGGTCTTTAATGTTCCGGGAGAGCAGAGAAAAAACTTTTTGCTATGAGAAAAACATGAACCTGCTTTACTTATGCATGCTTTAGTGCCATTTCGATTCAAGGGAGAGCACAGGAGGCCCAAATATTTGCACTTGGTATTACAGAAGAGCTGCCATCCCCGGCTCTTTGCAGAAGTGATTTATTTCCAGCTCTCCTTACCTTGGGGGAGAAACCTTATAACTCCCCGCTTGCTTGGGGAGTCCATAAAACAGCAGCGCTGTTACGGGGCTGCTTTACCATCACCCAGCAAAGAAGTGATGGGGAAGGGAAGGTGACCCCCGAATTTCTCCTCTTCCCTTGGGAATTTTGCAAGCACGCATGGGACCAAAATGCAGGAGTTTGGCCCCATTTTTTTTCTCCATGGCTGCAATACGGTGTCCCTAAACCAGAGAGCGGGGTCAGTGTGAGCAGGGGATGGTTCATCCCCAGAAAACATGCCTGTAGGGACAGAGACTCAAAATAACATCACTATTTTCCTCGTTTTTCCCCTGCTGGATGCTCAGCTCTCCCTGGAAGTCACCGTGGAAGACCCCAGACTCCCTTTCTCATCGACGCAGCCTTCAATTTCAGAACCAGCGCCTCCGCAAAGGTGTTGTGGGGCATTTGTCTCATTTAAGGGCTACAGACGTGCCCTATCTACGTGCCAGGCTCAGCTAAAGAAATCCTAAAGGCGGATCCATCCCTGAGATGTTGAGGGTCAAACGCAGGGAACAAAATCTCCGCAAGCAATGGGAGGACTGCACAACGCGAGCTCTGCGACACCGATGCTCCAGCAAAGAAAAAAAAGCAAAGTGCCACAAAAGCCATCCTGGATTTCTCTATCCCTCATTAAAAACCCGAGCCCAGCCCATTTTGCAGTCTATTAACAGTGCTCAGTGGAGGCAGAGAAAGAAAAGGTCCCTTCCTGGGAGCAGCTCGCCTTGCCATCGGGTTAGAGATGCCCGTGACCTGCCAAGCTTCATGCATAAAGAAATCACGAGCTCAATCGCAAAAAAAGGCTTCAGTAGCAGCTAAAACCTGCACGTTTCCCTCTCCCTCTTCTTTTTAAGATGTAACGATTGGGAAAAAAGACTTAAAATTTATTCCCCACACATCACCATAATCAAATAAGATGCTAATGCTATTAGCATGGGACCTTGCATCGCAAATGACTTCGAATCATATTCCCTTTCCAAGCGCCAGAGTTTCATTTAAATCGGTCTCCACAGCAACTGGAAGCAAAATGCGGGATGGAAATCTTCCTCGCTGGGTGTGTGAGTGAGGAATTTCACGGCGGAGCCATGGTCGGTGGGCTCGTGCCACCCATCTTCCACCCAACCGGTTATCAGCTTCTTGCAGATAACCAGGGCCAGGAGCAGAGGGAACGGCCTCGAGTTGTGCCAGGGGAGGCTCAGGTTGGCAACGAGGAGACATTTCTGCTCAGCAAGAGCGGTCAGGCCTTGGGACGGGTTGCCCAGGGAGGTGGGGGAGTCCCCGTCCCTGGGGGTGTTCAAGGAGAGGTTGGACGTGGTGCTTGGGGACAGGGCTTGGTGGTGACATTGGTGGTAGGGGGTGGTTGGAGCAGGTGATCCTGGAGGATCTAGGGAGAACCTTCAGCATCCCCTGGCCAGTGCCCACCAGATGATTTCATGGTTTCATCCCACAGAAAACGCTTCCCAAAACCATTTGAAAATGAGCTAAGCTTCGTCATGCCGTGGTTGGAAAGCCACTGGATAGAAACCGGCTCTCCTTTCCCATCAAAACATTTTCCCAGCCACTCCACTCGTCTTCCCTGCACTTGTTTCGCTCTTTGGTCATCATCACATCAACGGGCACGGGGTGAGGATCCTCGTCCTGGTTGGGGCTTCTCGGTTTTTCCCCTAATAAAATGAACATCAGCAACACGGCCCACAAAAAACGTCTTTGAGAGCAATGTCAGCAAGTGGGAGGTGCCTCGCTCGAGAGCGGCTGAAAGTTCACGCAATGAAAAAATAAATAAAAAAAAACCAACCAGCCCCGACCAGCCTCTGGGCTCTGTTAGTAATTATCTGGGCTCCGGTGGGTGTTAAAACATCTGTACTGGTTTGGCAGGGAGCGGGGAGCGTGGCTCGTGCCAAAAGGCAAGGGCTGGCGTGGGCTGAAAGCAGCGCGACGATGCTTGAGCGCGGTCTTCGTGCTGAGAAATGTGGGGCTGGCAGCTTCTCCTTGCGAGTGCTTTGGGGTTGGGGTCATCCCCATCCCTGTCCCTGCTGGGACCGTCCCGAGGAGGAGCTGAAGGTCCTTAAAGCAGCCCCAAATCCTGCTGGGTTTCACGTCCCCCCGGGTTTTGCCAGCAGTTCATCTCCACGTTGCGCTCTCCCGGGTCTTATTTCTAGGGAGAAACGTTTCCACGTGGACGCCCCCCATCTGGCCGTGGGCCAGCAGCTCTCTCCCCCCTGGATATTGCAGCACCGAGCAGCTCCCGGCACGGCTGCTGGTGCTTGAACCTTGTGCACTGAAGCTCGGGCTCCTTCGGGGGTTGTTTGTAACGTGGAGCAGCAGCGGGGCTGGGTTTAGTGGGGTAGCAGAGCGTAGCGAGGAGCTCGGCCCTCAGCAGCATCTGTCACGATCGCCCTGCGAGGAATATTTTTGGGCTTTGGCATTCCTCGTGCCCTGACTCAGGAGCAAAACATCCTCCAGCATCTAAGGACTGGAGCAAATTCTCTCTCCCCTGATGCTCCCTCACGGGATGGGAACGATCCCAAGCACTCTCCCTGTGCAGCATCCCCTCTCCCTCCTCTTCCTCCCCCAGACACAGCTCACAAAGCTCTGCAAGCCTGTCCCCAGCACCCAGGAGAGCCAGATTACATTAGCACCCTCGAGGCTGTGCCCGTCTCCTCGTGCTCACCACAGATGGCAGCAGCACCCAGACCAAAATCCCGAGCCTCCTGCCCGGCGCATCTCTTCCCGCTTGGCTTAGGACCAGCTGAGAAATCTTCTGACATCCTCCAGCTGCAACGTGCCACTCGATCAAACGGGAGCCTGCCAAGGCGTCGTCCGCAGCCAGAAACCATGAGAAACCTTCAGAGGGGATAAGGGAATTTGAAGTGGAGGGGGAGAAGGTCAAGGTGCTTCGATTCCTTCTCCTCGGATCGCTTTTTGGGGGGGTGGATGGCGGTGTTTTGGCTGAAAATCCTCAGGATGCACTTTCGTGATTTTTTTTTTTTGAAATTCATTCCAACTTGGAATCAAAACGCATGAATCAAAACCGAGGCTGAGGATGGATGGAAATGAATTCCAAGGAAGAAGAGCACGCTGAATTTTTACCACCACTTGCCGCTCGGAGCTGAGCCTCCGTATGTGCCTTCGGCGAGCTCCTTCCTTACAGGAATGGGATTTGTCGTATTTTAATTCCTAATTAAATTCTAATCTCTAATCACCTACGTAAACCATGCCCTAACAAGTCTGCTGAAGGGGTTCTGCGTCAGATCCAGTACCCGGTGCCCCCTTATTTGTGTCGTGGAGTCCTTCGCCCGTGAGATGAAATAGGGCTTGGCAGCAAATGTGTATGGCACCGGCCACAGCGATGCAGGAATTACCAGGAGCAGATGAGAGAAGCCAGCCTGCTCCAGCTTTCCACTTCCAAAAGCTCCAGAGAAAGCTGGGAACTTCACAGGGATCACTCCTGCAGCAACGGGAAAAACTGATTTATGCCTCACTTCCCCATTTCCAGCACTTCTTACAGCAAATATTTTCACCCCACTGATACAACCATGAGCATCCCTGCGCCAGTGGAAGTTTGGGAAGGAGGAGAAGCCACGGGAATACAGACATTGGGACTGAGACATTAGAAAAAAAATAATGTAATGACTTCTAAAAATACACTGGACAGTCCTCCAGGAAAAAGTCTTCTCCACCAAGAATTTCGGAGACAACCCCCTGGCAGATAAGGAGGTGGCCTGTGAGCAGGTTTTGACCCGACCACTAATTGCCAGAAGCAACCATCAGCTAGCAAAAAAAAGGCTCATCATGGATTTTTATGGATTTCAAGTGGGTATTTGAAAGGCTCCATCATGACTCATTGGAGAGCAATTCGAGCTGTTAGGGCCAGCCAGCCAAAATAATTAACCAGCGTCAAGGCTTTCTGTCAAGGTTGAGCCTGCACGGAGGGTACGCGAGCTTCGGGGAATGATTTTCCCAGATAAAAAATAGCAAATGCCATGAGCCACTCGACCCCAGCTTACTCTCAAGGCAAGCACCAGCTGCCTTGGCCAGGAGAGGACTTGGTCATGGGCAGCGTGAGGAAATCTTGTAGGTGAGATGCTGTTTGGCACCCTAATAAACAGATACAAAGGGTGGGACTCCAGTGGGGCCGTGCCCCTTCCCACCTTGGAGGGGATGCTACCAGGGAACTGGTGCTCCAGTTTTGCCTGCTGGGATTGCCAGGGTGCCTCTGCTCCTCAGCGTGCTCTGAGGTCTGGTATTTCCCAGAAGATTTGGGGTGTGGACGGACCTTTGGGGATGGTCTAGGCCAACCTCCTGCTCCGGGCAGGGGCAGCTCAGGGCTGTGTCCTGTTGGGTTTTGAGTAGCTCCAAGGGCAGAGACTCCACAGCCCCCAGCGTTTGAGTGCCCTCACGCTAAAAAGTGTATTTTTTTTTTTAATTATTATTTTCTTTTCAGGAGCTGTGGCCAAGTGTCCCTTTTAAAACCACTTCTAGCTTGGAGAGGACAGAAACCGTCACCACACTACCTCCATCAGCAAAAGGCAGAAGTTTGGTCCTCTATGAGATGTTCTCAGCCTTCCTGCGGGGAGCCAGGATGTGGTCAGGGCACCCACGGGGCATTTTCACGTGCTCCTGTATCCCCAAATCAGGTGTAACCCTCCGGTCCAAATAATAAATCACCTTCGCTGGAGCTCGGACAATGCAGCGCACTAAATAATGCAGGCAGCGTGCTGGAGAAGCAGGCAGCAATTATAAGCAAAGCACAGAAGCCATCTAGGGAAGAAGTGTTATCTTTGCAGATAAAATCAGTAATAAATGCTACTGCATTCATAAATAAAAATCAGTCTGGAAACAAACGCCGAGTGGTGTCACGGAAAGTTCACCGCAATCGACAGCTTCACGGCTCCTTCCTGCTTCATGAGCATATTCACTTGGAGGCTTTCAAGGTTTTAGAAAGCTTTCTCTTCACTCAGGCTTCGTTTTAATTGGAAATATAAAGCAAGGCAAAGCAGTAAACAAACAGGCATCGGGGTCCGGGAAATGAGAGAGCTTCAATCTGCCCTGGCTTTTAGCACGCTTCACAAAGCTGAGCTTAGGGGGTATAAACACGTGGCCCGCGTCCAATGTTGGGGAAAAAACAACGTGAAATACAAGGGGAGGTGTGGTGATTGTGGGGGAAAAGAGCCATGATGGGAAAAGCAGCCCTAAATAATTTGACACGCAGGTCACTGATTTCCTCCCTCGTCCCCCAGCTTGCCCCCGCACAGATTTTGGGGTTCTGCCCCCATCACTTTGCCTGGGTTGAGCCCCACGTGTGGGGCACCTGCATCTACACGTGCATATAACGGAGGCTCTGAGGACACAGGGTGCAGCAGGGCAAACCCCAACACTGCCCAGCCCAGGACCCTTCTGGGAAACATCAGCACGGGCAAATCCGACTGTGACTTTCCTCCCGGCTGGCTGATGCCCCAAATTCCTCCCTCCTTCCCTCCTTCCCTCCTTCCCTTGTGCTCAGGCCGTGCTGCTTCACCGGTCACTTTGCTCCAAGCCCATCAGCTGTTTTTCTTTCCGAAGGCTTTGCGTGGTTTTGCTTTCTGATCTGATGCTGATACCGTCCGCCGCGCTCATTTTTTCCACGGTCACTCAGTCAGCCGAAAAATTCCTCGGCGCCCATTAACCTAATGGGGCTGACCTGATGCGCGCGGGGCCTCGCAGCGATAAAACCCAATTAGAAAATGAAGAATTGTTTGAAATGGCTTTCTCCTTCGGGGTACCTGGGCCAGGAGGCAGCCCTGGGAAGGGCTGAGAGGCGCGAATACGGCGTGCCAGGCTCTGCTGGGAGGGCTGGGCAACGCCTTCTGCTCTAATAAAACATCAAAAAAAAAAAAAATAAAACAACTCTCAAACTTGACATTTCTTCCTCCCCTCCCAGCTCAAATCCCAGCCCTAGCTCAGTGAACCCAGTGGGACCTTGGCCAGGAAAGGGCAGGATTTTCCCCAACCCTCCAGCTCTATATTTATCTCCAGCAGGGGCTGGACAGCCTTGCACTGGGCGCCTGCTGGGAACCAGTCAAGAAGGGCTGGAAGATTTTGCTCGTCGGGCTTTTTCGAAAGCTGCACACGCACCTTCTTTTTCTGCTGGTGGATGGTTTTGTTATTTGCAGCAGGAGAGGAGGGTTCTTCGCCTGTAAACCCAGTTGCATCCTCTGCCAGCTCTGCTGGGGGCTCTCCCAAAATGACAGTGATACGGGTTTGCAATTACAAAGCCAAGAGATGTCCTGGATCTTCCAGCCCTTCAAAATGTCCAGAGCCAATATAAAATTAAAAAAAAAATAAAATCCTAAATTCCCAAATTCTAACAAAAATGCTGATCCAGCATTGCAAGCCTTGGATATTCATGGCATCAGGCCCCTGAAGCCAGAAGCTTGGCTTCCTAATCATGCAGATCCCTTAAGACTTTTTCTCTTGCTTTCTGGTTTCCAAAGCCCTCTGTATCCCTGCTTTAATCTTTTTCTTGGCACCTAAACGGGCTTGAAATCTGCTCTTGGTGCTCGCTCTGGCCCTGCAATGCTGCTGGTAACACAACGTGATGAAGAGCTGAGTACGGCAAGCAAAGAAAGGTATGGAAGAAAGTAGGGGTTGGTCCTTGTCTGATGTAAATGAAATGATGAGAAATGGTTCCACCTCACCTCAAACACCTCAAAAGCCTGGGGAGAAGACCTGAGATGGATGGGATTCATCTCAGCATGCTTTGAGGAGTCTACGAGGTGGATGTTTCCACCTGAGCTCAGCAATCCTAATTCTCCGGAGAGTCAAGGGACAGAAACAGGCACTTTTAGGGTGCAAAATTATCTGTTGTCAATGGGTTCGCCCCATTTCAGACATCTTTTGCCACTTTTGCCCTAAAAATGGGCGTGTTACAACCAACTGCCCACGGCTTCAGCTCCCTGTCCCAAAGGCCATGGGAATCGCAGCAAGGGGACCCTGATGGGTTGGTAGAAATCTGCAGTGGTCTCTGCTTGTTTCTTTCTTCTAGGAGCAAATTCCTGCTTGTCAGTGGCTCTGGGCTCTCGAGCAGGCTCATTAGCACCTGAACTAGCTCATCTCCAAAGGGAAAGAGGGAAAAAAAGGCAGGGGGGAAAGAGGAGGGGAGGGGGGGGGGAAGTCAGCAGGCACTTAACTGCTCTCAAGCCGCTCCTTTGTGCCAAGACCACTCCATCTCTGGTATTGTTTACACTGAAATAAAAGCTGAACAGTGTCAGATCCTAAAATAACTTGCTGTTTGTGGCTCAGGAAAACCAGGGTCAGGGAAGTTTGGAGCGAATTTAAAGAGGCAGGATGGCGAAGGGATAGGCTAGGGCTCCCACAAGGAGGTGGCTGCAGGAAAACGAAGTTAGGAATGAGGCTGGTGCGAAGTTAGATGGGGTCAGTGGGTTCCCAGCCCCACTCCAGGTGGGCTGGATAGGGCCAGGGGCTGAGATGTGCCATCCCCAGGTATGAATCTGCAGCCACGATTGTTGCCCTCGCTGGGCAAAGTCAGCAGACGTTGGAGAGAAACGCAGTGGGATTGACCCCAAACGTCCCTGAGATGTGTAATCAGGGGGTGTAGGTGTGAAATCTGGTGATTTAAAAGGAGCTCTGTCATGCTGAGTGGACAAAATATGGGTGGGAACACCGAGGGAAAGGCTGCATCTATTTATAGGGACTGTAGGGTGGGAGGAAGGGGCTCAATGACCCCATGTTGCCGCCCCAATGCAGGCCACCTCCACATCCCAAACGAGGCAATTAGGTTTTTGGGTGGGTTAAGGACATACACGGAAGGAACCAGAGCAGATCTGCCCCACAGCTCGAGCTCAACTCAACCCCGACCTCGCTCGTCGCTTGCCAAAGCGCCCCGTAGACCGCAAAGTCAAAGCCAAGGCCAAGCAACCGGAGTCAAAAGAAGCTGAACCATCAAATCCTGGCCCCTTTGGAGGGTGTAGGGCTCAGCAGGGTGTAGTCTGGTGGCCTGCTTGGCTGCCCTTAGGTGGCAGTGCTGCCTGCAGATCCCAAAACACAGCACTCGGGGCTTAGGGTGCCTTCAGAGATGCAAGGACAGCCCCACACCTCCCTCCTTGCCCCTATTTCTCGGCCACCGGCGAGCTCCCCGGCACGCTGCGGGGCTTGCAGCTCATCCAGGGTGTGAGCAGGGAAGGAAGCAGGCGTGTGCCGGGCACAATAGCAAGGAAGTACCTGGTCATTAGGGTTTCCCCTCTGGTTTCTGGCCATAGGAGAGGTGAAGGCAGCAGGAATTGGGGGCTGCCCCGGTGCTGTCCCCTGGTTTGGGCTTCCCGGTGCCTCGCCGAGCTTTGGGGCAGCTCCCAGCCTCCAAACAAACCTCTGGGGGTTGCGTGGTGCTGTGTTTTTCCTCCCTGAGCTCAGCAAACGTCCACGCAAAGCTGGAAGCAGCAGGGTGAGAGGCATTGCTGGCCTGATACGGCACTGAGATGTTTTTGGGGGTGGAGAGGAGCAGGAGCAGCCGCACGCTGTGGGGCAGGAGCAAGCTGAGGCGAAGGAGGAAGGAGAGTCCCCTTCTTCCCAGCTGGGAAAGCATCAGCCCTGCAGACTTAGCAGGCAGAGACACTCAGCTCTCCATTAAACATTAATGCCCGGCCCTGGCTGGCACTCGGCGAGCCGCTTAAAAGCCCGGGGAGCGCTGGGGATTGATCCCAGCCGGGATGCACAGCATCAACCCCGAGCTCAGAGGATGGAGCAAGGAGGGAGCCGACCCCTGCACCTCGCAGCAAGCGGGGACGCAGATAAAAGAAACCAAGTCCTGGATGATAAAAAAAAAATGAAAAGAAAAAGCACTCCACGACCCTATTTTTTGGCTGAGGACGAGCGTGCCCGGGCTGGGAGGGAGAGGCCACTGCTGCCAAACGCAGCCCACGGGGCAGGAGCCGAGTGCTGGCCCTTTCCCACGCCCCGCTCAGCCTCACCGAGAGCCTTCAGCTCGCAGCAGGGGCGGTCGCTCATCCCCTGAGCCGCTGCTGCTCCTTCTGCTCTGCTTTTTTCACCGCGGCCAGGCTGCCGTTTGTTGGGGAGAAGCTGTAGGATGAGTACTGGGAAGCCTCAAGCATCGGGGTGAGACGTCAAGGCCGAGCTGAGGCGTGCAAACGGGGCTGAAATGCTGCGGATATTCCCCTCCCTCCTTCCAGTGCAGGGTAAAACCTTGAGCACGGGGGCAGCAACACGGTGAAATCCCATGAGGGTTTGATCAGTGCCCGTGAGTCAGAGCCCTGGGAGAGCCCGTGCCCCAAGAAGGAGGCCAAAAAAGAAAAAAAAAAAGGAGCAGGGAGGTGAATGGGGGCAGAATTAGGAAGGTACCTACTTCTTCATCCATTCTTAATCCATCTGAAACAAGTGACCTGTGCACAGGACCCCTGCGAGGACACGCTCCCTGCACGCAGGTCCACGAGAAATTAAATCACAAGGTTTTTTTTTCCTGAAGGAGCAGCTCCAGGAAGGGTTAATGGCAGATGAGATACGTTGAGCGGGCTTTATTTATTTATTTTTCCTCCCCCCTTTTTTTTTTTCTTCTTTCTTCCCCCCCCCCCACCCCAAACCAAACAACAAAAGCGCCTGAGAAAATGCAGCGCGCAGCTGAGAGCTGGCCGCCTGCCCACTAGGGCAGGGAAAATGCAGCTGGCTGGAAGCGCAGCGCGGTGCCCACGAGCTTGGGATCCTGCCACAGCCCACGGCGGAGGGGCCCTGGGAACTCGACGGCCACGGGATAACCAGAAATATTCACCCCAAAGCAAGGGCGACGGCGGAGATGCCGGGATGGGGCCGGCACCCAACGGGGAGCAAAGAGAAGGGATGGAAGCAGCCCGGATCCCACCCTAAAAGCAAGGAAAATCTTGGGGGATTTGGGGTTTTCGCCACATCCCTGGCTGCCAGCTGGAGAAAGCATCATTGGGGTTGCCCTCCCGGTGAGGCTGGTGTGGTCTGAAAGCGGTAATTAGCTATCAAAGCAGCGAGGTGCTAGCAGAAACAGGGAGCTGCAGGGGGCTGGGTAAGCACCTGGGAGCCAATTTCATTTCCCCTCTCCTGGTAAAAGCAATCTCGCCGCTCCGCAGCTCCTTCCAGGAGGCTTTGGCGGTGCTGGGGACCGCGTCTCCTCTTCCACCTAAGTCCCCGAGGCTGCGGGCAGCTCCCTTTTGATGAGCCAGATGTGCAGCCACGCCGAATTGTGCTCGGCTCCATCCGTGTCTTAATCCTCAGAGCCTCCCAGTCTAGACAGGACACGACCAGCTAATGCAAAAACCAAGCGAGAGGAGATCGACCGCCTCCCGTCGCGCTGTGGGAAGCAGGAAGCATCAAAGAGCACTTTGGCCATCTTTTTTGGGGGGTTTCTTGCAAAGGTTTTTTGCCTTTTTTTTGTTTTTCCAGGCAGGCTTTGGGGTTAGGGTGCTGCAGCCACGGGTGTCATGTCCCCAGGAATGGGAACAACCTGCAAGATGCCCACGGGAGCTTCCCCGGCCATGGGAAGCTTCTGATCTCATTCCACCTGGCTGCTGGGATGGTGGTGGGGGTAATTAATTGGTGCAATTAGCACGGAGCTATCCCTGCCTCTGATGGTTAGCTTTTTGGGGCATCCAGTTCCTGACTCTTCAAGACTGCATGGAGCCTGCAAGCTCAGCCTCGAGCCCTGGGTGTTACCCAGCACAAACATGATTTAATTTTGGAAATCCAGAGGGATTTCCCAAATTACCCACCCACAGGGTGGCCAGGTGGGCTTCTAGGAACCTCGTGGGGTTCAACAAGGAGGAGTTTAGGGTCCTGCCCCCAGACAGGGACAGCACCAGGACGTGCAGGCAGCCTGGGACCTCGCAGCAAACAGCAAAGGAAAGGCTCCTGCCAGAGGTCACCGCTTCGGTGAGCACCAAAGCGAAGCCCCAGCCCTGAATAATTCATGCTCCCTCTTTCTGCAGCATCTGGACACATCTGCTGTGTTCGCCGCCGCAGGCTCGCTCGCAGCTGACTCAGAAAATTGCGTTTTGGCAGCCGGGTACTGTTTCAAGTGGGTACTTTCCCTCCGGCGTTAAGCGAGCTGTGATTTTTGTGACAAACAGGGATTTTTGCTCCTCTTTTGCTGATGTCACTCCACGTCGTCCCGCGGGGAGCAGCGCTTGGATCCCTGCAGTCTAACAAATCCTCGCTTCCCTTTGGGACAGATGGACTTGCAGCCAGGAGATCGTTTTCCCTTTGGATGCCCCAGGTTTCTATTTCACCCCAGCCCGGTATCGATCCCGCTGTCCCTGCGCTGGCAGCTCATTTTCCTAAAGGGGAAGGAAAAAAAAAAAAAAAAGCTCCCCCCCGAGCTGAACGCAGGCGGAATGGAAAACACAGAGCTCTTATAAAGGTGCCTACGATTTCACCAAACCTTGCTGCATCCATGGTGTCGCCACGGGATGTCATTTAATTCAGCCTGACCTTTCCCTGCGAGATTGTGCTCGTGGCGTTATCCAGGATCCCTTCAGCCGCTCGCATTGCCAAGGTGACGTCCCGTTTGAATGCGTCAGCGGGGGAAGATCGCGCCGCCGCGATGCTTTGTTTGCTGTCCTGCCCGACGGGATCTTGGCAGGGATTCAGCAGATCGCAGCTGCTCCGGGCTGGACCGAAAGAGAGGCAAGCTGGGCGGCGTGACGGGGAGCTTTGTGCAGGCGGAGCACGAGGCTGGGGTCCCCTTTTTGCGAGAAGATCTTTTTTTTTGGGGATGAGACGGGAGAAAAGTAACGCGCGGAGAGGGTTTATCCTGGATGCTGTGAGGAAAGGGCACTCAGCATGGCACTGGCACCTCCTGGCAGACACCTCCTTTGGCAGCAGGTGCTGGGCTGGTTTTGGAGCCCCAGCTGAGCTCCTCCAACCCGTGGCTTGAGGCTTGGGGAAAGCCCAGATGAGATAAAGCCACGGACGAGATAAAGCCACGGACGAGGTAACGCCACATACGAAATAAAGCCGTGGATGTGATAAGGCCACAGATGAGATAAAGCCATGGATGAGATAAAGCAAAGATGCCCACAGCTGATACCAGGCACAGCGGGGCTGCGGGGCTGCACCCCAGGTGCTCAGCCCCATCCCGTGCTGTTCAGGATGGATGTGACCCCTCATGGTTCCTCCGAACAAAATTTGCAGCCCTCGAGGAGCAGCTGGTGACACCGTTTTGAGGAACAGCCCTGGTGGGGTGGCCGTGAAGGTCCCCAGGCCGTGCTGGGGACGTGGAGGTGGCTCAGTGGCGCTTGAGGCAGCATTTTGCCAAAGCAAAGCTGGGTTTGGGTGGCACAAAACCACCCAACATTTACCTCCTCCCACCCAAGGCTTTCCCAGTGTGTCCCAGGAGGAGATGGGGATGTAGGTGGGGAGGTTGTGAGTGTCCACACAGCAGTGCTGGTGCTGGGGACAACCACAGCAGGATGAGGGACACGATCCCATTAAACCTCTCACTACACCCCACTCCACCAAAGGGCTGAAACTCCTGAAAAAAGGGGTTTTCACCGCTGAATCCCATGACTCCCAAGGAGACTTTGGTGGTGGATGAGGACACAGGCTGCAGCTAAAAGACACCCCAAACCCCACCAGCATCCCATAAGAGGCTCAGAAGCCTACAGTCACAGGGAAAAAAATAAATTGTGTGGCTTAGAGGGGCAAAGCCTGCTCTGCTTTGGATGCTGAAGGTAGGAAACCCCCGTGGAGGTTCCCCGTGTGTTCATCCAGAGACGAGCCAGACCCCAGCCCTGCACCCTCGTCCCATGGCTCTGATTGAAAGAGGTGCATCAGAGAGGATGGGACGGGACATATTTTGGCTGTGGACACGGTACCTGTGTTCTCCTCGGACTGGTTGAAGCCGCAGATCTGGCAGATGCTGCGAACCCACTTGTTCATGTCGTCTTCGGTCTCGGCCACCAGATAGAAGGTCCTGTCGCTGGTCTTGATGTCAAAGATGTAGCTGTCCTGCAGCTCCTTCTTGTTGAAGGTCAGCCCCGCGTCCACCTGCTCGCAGAAGTTGAGGTTGATCACCCGCAAAGGTTTCTTGGAGTGGTCATTTTTGTAGTACTCCAGGACGTCGGGGTCGCCGCTCATCCGACCGCTGCGCAGGACAAACCAGCGCTTCTTCCATGCCTGAAACCAAGCAGAGAGGGAGCATCAACCCCGCTGCTCAAGCCATGAGGGCCACGAAACCACTGCCATGCATGGGGTGACACAGGTGGACGTCCCCTTTCCACCCCAGGATGCTCAGGGACTGGGCGTCCATACAAGCAGCACGCAGACCCAGGACTCTGAGACCCAAATCCCGCTGGTTATTTGGCTAGGTATGAAAATCCCAATGGCTCAATGACACCAAGAATTGCTAGTCCTGAGGCTTAGAGCAACCCTGCTCCCACCCTACAGCCCAGACATGCTCTTAGGACCTGAATACCCTTCGTTCCTGGATAACAATCTGCCAAAATGCCTTTCAGCAGCTTAGAGGATCTCAGGAGCTTCGGACACAACACCCTTGGTCCCCCGTCCATCAGAAAAACCCCTAAAAGGGGAGCATCTGCAGATACCGAGCACGCTGATCCCATCTCTGTTTAAATACCAGGATAGAAAGGCTAATAAAACCAAGGGGAAAGCGGTTCGGCTTTTTAAATATCAGGAATAATGCCAGGGGAGAATCCAGGCTTCATTTGTTTTTCTGCATCTTCTGCTCCCGAGTACGTAGGAAGCTCCGTAGTGAATAAAAGGTTATTATTGATTTCTAGGTATGGCAGCCCTTGGAAAAGAAATGCCAGTCATCAGCCCCGGTGCTGGGGGTTGAATATGGACGTTCGAGGCCTGTCAGAGCATTTTGGACTAAATATTGGACAGGGTAAGTTGAACACATGGTCATCTTGCACTTGATCCCTTGCACTGCCCCAACCTTTTCAAAAACAGTTGGGAGCCACAAAGATAAAGTCCTAAATGCTACAAGTGCCGTGTTGTATGGAGAACCAGGCAGGCGTAACTCCAAAGGGTTTTTGGAGTTCCCTGGGCTGCCCAGGGAGGTGGTGGAGTCACCATCCCTGCAGGGCTTCAAAAGATGTTTAGATGTAGAGCTCAGTGATATGGTTTAGTGGAGGACTGGTTGGTGTTAGGTCAGAGGTTGGACTGGGTGATCTTGGAGGTCTCTTTGCACCAAAGGATGCCACGGGAGCAGATGTCATCCCTACCCCCCTGCCCCAGCCATGGATGTTTGTTATTTTATTATTTTTCCAAATCGCCAGTTTTTGGGTTCATATGACGGTGAGAGGCTAGGGCACGAGAAAGCACATGACATCCCTAAGAAGGAAGAACCGACAGCCACAAACATCTTTGACAACCCAAGAGAGCCTCGGGGAGGTGCTGGGACCTCCACGATGCTCCCCACGAGGTGACGACAGCCCCACGAGGCTCCACCTGTAGGTGACGGGGCACGAGCCAGGTCTTGGACACCCACCTCCATCAGGATCCTACAGCTCTGGAGAACGCGGTGGTTTAAATAAAGGAAAGAACCCCTTGTGATTATTTGCATCGTGCTTCCCAAAGGCTTAAAAATAGCTTTTGTTCGTGTCTTTGAGAGGTGTAACCTAATCAGTTTTGCACCGATTCCTAATCTGGCTGCCGGGGCTGGGAAAAAAAAAGCTTCAGTGCAGGCTTCCAAGTGCAGCGGAGCAGCAAATTGCTTAGCAAGAGGGCTTGCGGGGCTGGCAGGTTTTGGTTTCGTCTGGGAGATGCTCACCCACTTCTTCTCAGACAGCTGCTCCTAGATGAAGAAATACACACACGAGGGAGCCGTGTCCAGCCACTGCAGGGGAAAAAAGAGTTTCCCCAGGCAGCAGCAATAATTTGCCAGTCCATCTCCTCAAAATGAGTTAGCCAAATCTTTGGGGAACAAACTCATGAACATTTTTTATCTAGCTCTGAAATGCCCCGTTAGCTTCTTCCTGATAACACCAAGCCATTTCTTTGCAGCTGAGAAGTTGCATTAGAAAAAAAAAAAAAAAAACACAAAACACAGCAACTAGGATCCAGAATTTAGGGCTTTTAGGGAAAAAATAGAAGGAAATGCTGTAAGCGATGCCAGTGATGCCACCACAGTTCTCCTTTTTGTCTCTGTTACAAGACCCACAACTTCTCTAGTTCTCTGTGGTCTGTCTGGTAGCAGTGGAAAGCCCCACACAGACAGTATTTGGAAGAGAAAATGGAATAGAAAATGGTAGAAAGGGTAGGAGGGAAAGGAAAGGAAAGGAAAGGAAAGGAAAGGAAAGGAAAGGAAAGGAAAGGAAAGGAAAGGAAAGGAAAGGAAAGGAAAGGAAAGGAAAGGAAAGGAAAGGAAAGGAAAGGAAAGGAAAGGAAAGGAAAGGAAAGGAAAGGAAAGGAAAGGAAAGGAAAGGAAAGGAAAGGAAAGGAAAGGAAAGGAAAGGAAAGGAAATATTTCCCTAGAAATCTCTCTGCCCTTCTCTTTCTCCCCCCACCACCACCTTTGTCCCCAGCAGCGCAGCACACCGCTGGTGTGAAATAAACCTGCCAAAATCTGACCTGACACGAATCGCAGCACCTAATCCGAGCTGGCATGTGGGTTAAGCGACCGAGCGATGATGTTGGGCAAATTTTTCACACCGAGAAAAAAGCAGGGGCTGAGCGATTCGAGCAGCAAGCCCAGCAGAGGGGCGAGCAGGTCCTGGTGCCCCAGATTTGCCACGGACCATAACCATGGGCACAGAGCAGCTCCAGCTATTGCCCCATGGCCCCCAGCTGCTGGTGGGGATGCTACCGTGTGCATGGGAAGCCCGTGCTGTCCCCCCTTGTCTGCTTCCAATTTTAGCATCCTGGCAGGATCAGCCCTGGGAAAGGGGGACAGAGATGGCGGTTTCATGGGGACGCACACAGTGCCATTTTCAGATGGGTTTTGAGGCATTTTGGGTGGCTACCTGCACCACGGAGCAGAAGCTCAGGAGAGAATTGCAGAATAACCTGCTGGTGACCTGTATGATAATGTCATCTTCGTCGGAGTCCCTGCAGGCTTGTTATCTCATCTGACGGACAGGAGGATGCTGGTTTTATTATTCATGCAAGAAAGCCTCTCCCCTCCCTGCCTCGGTGCTAACTCAAAGGAGATAAATACATCTTGGATAAAGACAGGCTTGCAAGAAGGAGCAAGGAGTGAGGAAAACTCACTCGGTAATTGTACTTGTGAATTAATTGCCCCTGCCAGGTACCTTGGAGCCCATCTCGGAGACCCTGATATCCCCAAGCCTGAGAGCAAATGAGCTTGAGCCCCCCATCCAAATCCACCCCCTCCAAAATCTTCCAAACACCTTCTCCTCACCTGATGCCTGCTCACAGCGCCTTTCAATTCACCGACTCAACTCCATGAGCAGGTCCCAGCCCTGGGACCACCAAAAAAAGGATGGAGGAGAGCTCAGCTGAGCACCCAGAGCCTGCTACCTGCGAGACGGGCTGCCCCGCTGTGCTGCTCCCGGCTAATCACACGTCTGCGGCGGCCGAGTTCACGGCGAGTTCGTTAGCGGCATCACTTTAGGGGTAGGCTTTGATTGACAGCGTTAATAACGCCGAGTTGCAGCAGCGAGAGCCTGCGGGGCACAGGGAGCCTTGCCGGGGTGCACGGCGACTCCTCCTCGGCTCACTGGGGAGCCAGGGAATTAATAGAAATTAAAAAAAATTACTCAGCTTTGTGTGCATCTGAAGCTGTCGAGACTTCCCTCCTGGGGGTTTCTCCCATCGTTGGAAGGGTAATTAGCTTTTGGAGCACACACTGAATCGCTACGTGCAAAACCCACCCTGGGGTGGCATGGCCAGCACAGGACTTCGTTCATCGAGCACCTCTTACAGGCTGGGATGGGGTTTTAAGGAGGTTTTTAGGACTAAAACCTATCTGGAAGATCATTAAAAATGCTCATTAAAAGATACAGAAGCTTCAAATCCAGCTCCTGCCATCAGAAATTGTTGTTATGGGGGAAGAAATGGCTTGAGATGGCTTCTACCCACGGAGGTGGTGGTGGGAGCCGCAGAACCATCGCGTCCCCGTTGGCTCCCCATGGCCCTGCTGGGCTCTGCGAAGGGCAACAAAGCAGTGACACAATGTGGAAAGCACTTCCCTCGGTATTTACTTTAGGGGAGTTCTCTGGCTGGAAAGATTTCAAGAGTTCAAGGCTGCGCCGTGGATCTTAGGAAAATAAAGATGTCCCTGGGTGACGTGAGGGCACCGACCGCTTTTCTGCTGGGATGCTGGAGTCGCTGGTCCGGGATGGGGTGGAAAAAACAAATACCAAATGGTGAGGTTGTACTTACACCGTGCAGAAGAGAGAAAGAGGAGCTGGAGGCAAACTCTGCTGGAAGATGCACGGGGATGGCGCCAGAGGTGAAGGAAAGCTCCCATTAGATGGAAGGAAAATATTTCACAAAGAGTGGTGGGACAGAAAAGATGCGAGGGATGTCCAGCCTTGGAGACATTCAAAACCTGCCAGGACAAGGCCTGGAGAAGATGATTTACCTTCAGAGTTGGCCTTAACTTCAAAGCTTTGAGCGAGAGATTGGGCCAGAGAGCTCTGAGCTCCCTTCCAACCTCAATTATCTCTGAATCTAAATGACTTTTCCATAACTAGATCCAGCTCCCAGTGAGGAACTGATACACGATGAACTTGCTGTGAAAAGACACAATGAACATCATGCTCACACCCTGAACCCCAATGTGGGGCTGGCACAGCACCCTGCTACACGTCCATTTCACGTGAGAAAGGGCAGTACTGACATTTTTTGACTCTCCTTGAGTAAAGGAGACTTTTCTGGGTGATTTCTTTTTCATAAGGTGCCAGGAAAGTGAGGGGTTTAGAGGAGAGATCTGGAGCCCAGCTCCTGCCCTGGGGCTGGCTGCAGACAGTTCATGTGCGGGGCCTCCACTGTAGCCCTGCTGCCCCGTCACAGATTTCGTTATCTGGAAGTATTTCCTGCTATTCAGCCCTGCTCTGCATTTCTCTCTGTTATTCCTAGCCGAAATTTCTTCCCCCCCCACTGCAGCACACCCTTCTTCGGGGGATCGGAGCAGCAAAACAGAAGAGTGAAAAGGGAACGCGTCCTACAAAAGCAAGGCCCTGGGTGATATCACCAGGGCCCCAAAGGGCCGTGCACTGAGTCTCCATCCAACTGTTTAGTCTGGGTCTGGTCCAGAAGCCAGGGCAGCTAAAGGGATTTTTCATGCTTGGCCTCAAGGTGCTTTGTTGTTGGCCGTGTGGGTTCTGGGGGTGCTTCCCCAGAAGATCCCCAAGGATCTTCTCCACTGGGGGAGATCCCCAAGGAGGAGCCCCCAGCCCCTCTCTGGGCAGCCTGTGCCAGGGCTCCAGCACCCGCCCAGCCCAGCAGTGCTTCCTGAGGGGCAGAGGGCACCTCCTGGGCTCCAGGCTGGGCCCGGGGCCTCTGGGCCTGGCCCTGGGCACCCCAAAAGATCACCTCCCTCGGCCTGCTGGCCCTGTTCTACCCCAAGCGGCCCAGGAGACCACAAGGCCTTTGAGCAAGGGCACGTGGCTGCCTCCCATTCCACCTGATGCTCACCAGGACCCCCAGGTTTCTCTTCAGGAAGCACACAGCACTGCCCCAGAGCCCACAGCAGTCTCTGGTCGCCCCATAACACCTTGCCTTTCCTTTAAAACACCCATTTCATCTCCCTTCTCCCTCCCCAGGTCAATGGTCTGTAGTAAGAGCCGCCCGCGGGCAGACCGACAGACGTCAACACGCACGGCACAAGCACACAAGCAGCCAAGAGAGGAGTTTATTTTGCTTTTTGAGAACTTGGGGTTTCTGGAAGCAAAAGCAAACTGCTTGGAGATTTTTCCCCTCCTGAGGCTTTGGTATCAGGCCCTGATAAGCACTTTCCCGGCGGGATATGAGAACCGGTTGGCAGAGACAGGGGCCCGTTACACAAGCAGGGCTGGACATGGGAACTCAGCACAAACAAATGACTTTGATAACTGAGACCGAGTTTTTCTAGCTTTCTGGGCAGGCTGTGCTGTCACTGTCTCTTTTTCCCTGGAGCAGGCATTGGAAGGGGTGAGAGAGAGCAGAGAGAGCAGGAAGCCTCCGCAAGAGCAAAATAAATCCCACAGCACTGTCAGTGCTTCCTTCCCTCACCCATAGCTTTGGGCTGCTCCCATAAAAATAGGGTTTTGCCCCCAAAAAACACATTGCACTGGCCACAGATCCTGCCCCAGACTTGGTGTGCTGATGTCTGTGGTGAACATATGCCAGTCTCTGCCCACACGAAACATGTTGCAGAGATGCTTTTATCCATTAGCACTCAAATCCCAAGCATGGCTCGTGTTACAAAGCTGCGCCGATCTAAAGCAATACTTTTGAACCAAGAAAAGAAGTTGAAAACGACAACTCGAGGCTGAGTTTTGATCATCTGGGAGGAAGGCACCTGTGTCAGCTTTTGGAGTCGATACTATAATTAAACTGCTCTGCCCTCCACCTCTTAGGTGAAGGAGGATGGAAATAGAGATGGAAGAGGGGAATAAGAGCCGTGTCCTTCCCGCTGCCCTTGGCACACTAATTCCTTCACTTAAAGAATGCAGGAAAAGGGTCTTACAGATGATACTGAATCTCTTCAGCGTTTGGCAAGCTTTATGAGAAGCACAAATCAGTACCTGCTGTTAGCTTTGAGATGATCAGCAGGAGGTATCGTGGGGCTGAAGGTGATAGCAAAGTGTCAGGAAGTTTCCCCCCATCTAAAGGACTGACTCCTGGTTTCTCTAGCTTAAAATGGGGGTATTTGGGGTGGGTTTCCCTTTCTAAGGATGATTTCCTATTTTAGAAAAACTTCAAAGCTTGTTAATTTTGCATCACTTTTACACGCTGCCCCAGTGTGTAACCATTGCCAGTTGGATAAACCTCTTCAAAAGTGAGATGATGGGGCAAAAAAATAGCCCCCGACCCCTGGGAATACCCTGGGAACCGGGCATTCTCACGCCTTAAAAAAAAAAAAAAACAACACAAATTTGGACCTTCACCTTTCCTTGTCACAGCTCTTTTGTCAAGAAAATATTACAATGGTAGCCCCAACATGAGAAACTATCCAAAATCTGGGCTGCTTTGTGCCAGGTGCCACACAGTGAGAAACTGCATTAGCTCAGAGATGCCAGACTGGAAGAGAGAAAAGGCAGAACAGGAATGAAAGGAGAGCACTAACCCAGCCAGGACTACCCAAACCTTTAGCAGAAGTGAGGAAAGGACTTTATCTTCTGGCTCTCAGGCCAATAAAACACTCCCTTGATCTTTGACTCCAATAACTTTTACTCTATGGTCTTTTCCTTGTGGAGTTTTCCCCCTTTTCACGTCTAGTTTATTTCTAGCTGTGGTCAAGGTGCACATGTCTGCCCGAGTCTCTTGCTCACAGAAATAATCATTTTTTGACACACAAAAAAATGTTCTTGCCTCCAGGTGCTGGTTCAAGTGAACTGACTCCCTTTCAGAGGAAACGAAGCCATTTATCCCTGCCCAAATGTTCCCTGAATCTAGTGGGGATACATATTTAGGGCTACTAGGGGCCTGACCACCAGGATATCCTCCAGACCAAGAAGACACCTTCTACCCCCTAAATACAGGAGGCAAGAGGAGGCATCTTCAAGGTACTGATCTGCTCCTGCATGGCCAAGGGGCTCTCATTTGACCATGACAAATGGCAGACATCATGACCCACACATATTGTCTTTGATTAAACCCACGTTTTCTATGAATGGGTTAAGATTATTCTAATTTCACCAAAGTCACTTCAGCCTGAACCAAACCCAGGCCTCTCACAGAGGCAATGGTGACAACAGCAAATTCCTGGGACGTGGCCCAGATCTCACATTTCAGTGGGCTTTACCAGACCATGGGGGACTTTTCTGGGGAGGCTGTAGGGTGGATGAAAGGAGGGAATGGGAACGCTTCTCATCTGAAGAGTGAGCAAACACCTCCTGAGTGTGCTTGAAGCAACTACACCCAGAGGAGATGGCTCAGTGCTCCTCCTGCAGCTGTCCCAGATGGAAAGTAACACAAACACAAGAAGCATTTGAGGATATTTCAGGTGACGGGGCAAGAGAAGCAGCCCTATTGTGTCTGTAAACTACAGAAAAACAGAGGAATTGGCTGAGGAAACCAACAACGGCAGGGAGAAGGTGGTGGAGATGACCTGCTCGCTCCTGCCTAACACAAGGATGACAGGGCATCACTGAAGATAACGGGACCCAAGCTTGGGGCACATAGAAGGAGACTTTAATTTGGGCAATGCAGAAATGATCCATGGGAATCCTCCCTCAAGGATGTTCTGGAGGCTTCAAGTTTAGCTGGCCTCAAGTAGAGACTGAAGGAGAGCGTGGAAAGGAAGGCCCCTGAAAGTTACCAGGTGCCATCACGTGTAGTAAAGGAGATCCCTGTGCTGGAAATTATGGACAAAAGTGAAAACAGGAGGAGGAAGATGCTTGGAAAGAGCAAGGGAGCCTCTGTTGTCCACATTGACCCTCCTAGAAGAGCCCAACCATAGCAACTTCTCATGCTGCCTGGGTTTGCTCTGGGAAACCTGGGTGTAGTTGGTATTTTGGCAGGATAGAAACAGGAGACTGTGGAGACCAACACATCCAATGTGGGGAAAAAAAGAAGAGAAACAGTCAAAAGCCTGAGAAAGACAGCTCCATGGCACTCACCCATGAGCTGGTTTCTCGTGGCTAAGCTGGTTTGGGGTGGTGGGGTTTATTCCTGCAGTATAAAAGGGCTACCTAATGAGTGGATTCCCCGGTGCTTCATAATGTGCAGGCTCTGGAGAAAGCCTTTCCTGGGTTAAGAGCAGATTTTTCTTCTCCTTTAGATGAAACTGGAAGAAACCTAATTATCTCTTCCTGCTGAAACCTGCTGAAGGATTTACCACTTTCCAGGAGAGACTCACAGACAGCACAAGCACATTGGGGTGTACGTGGGGACAACCCTAGACCTGCACAACATGAGGAGACAAATTTCACTCGTTACACAGCCAAACTAAGTTGACTTCTTGTTTCAAGCCCAGTAAACTTCTCCAGGGAACCAGCTCACCCTGCTCAGGCCTCCTGAGGTCCCTTCCAACCTGAATTATTCAATGGCGCTATGACCATAAACTGATCTCTTCTACATCAGATGCTCTTTATGTTCACATGAAACCCGGTAAGCACGTGTTTGTCTTTACATTAAGCCATCATCTCTGAAAAAAAAAATAAATAAGGAAAGGAAAAAAGCAGGGTTGCTTCCAATTTATCACTTTGTGGCTTTGGCATCTCACAACGGGCTCTTGGGATGCTTTTCTCCATCAGACTGAAGGATCCTTAGCACCTTCGCTGGAAGAAAATATCACATTCACCTGCGTGCTGCAACCCCTCAGCTCTTCTGAAAAGCTAACCAGCTGCCAGCCTAGGCATTTTCTGTGCTAAACACCGTTTCTGCAATACTTTCACGTTCCCTTTCTTACTCTTTGGCATCAACATTAGTAGGCAGCTAGTCTAATACAGCTTGCTGTTGCTGTACATAAGGAGAAATAAATGCACCTTTTACCCCTTTATTTCGACGTCAAAGGTTGCAGTAGCTATTTCTGCCGCAGCCTCACTCATGTCAGGAGCTGCTCATGCAGTTTCTTTCTCCTAAACCCTGCAAATCCCTGCATTTGATGATTCATTGCACCTTTCCATAGGAACAATCTTCATTTCTTCGCCTTTGATGTACAACTTTGCACGGGGCTGTATTCTAACATATTTTGTTTAAATCGGCTCTGCTTGCCAAGTGATCCAGACTGCTCCATCTGATGAATTTGTCTTCAACATTTACTGCTTCATTACCCTTTGTGCCACTGGCAGCATCTCCCCGCAGGAGCCATCAGATCCGTTTCACTTATAGAAATGCTGAGAACTAGCATTAATCCCTGAAAAACAGCACAGAGAAAAGCCACAAAAGAGGACGACATCTTTCTTAGAATCTATCGGGTTTTAATTCACCTTCCACGACTGCAAGGCTGTCTGGGCTGCCCTCGATATCCTATAACTGACCTGCCCCTAACAGGACTGCTTTCGCCCCGTATCTGCAAAGCTGTTGTGCTTTTCTCCCACACTGTAGTGGAGAGGAAACGAGACTGCTGCAGGGAAACTCAATCCATGAATTTCCCTGCAGGATTTTTTTGTACTGCTCTGCTCACCTCTTCCTCAAGTACCAGACCTTCAAATCTCTCCATGGCCCTTCAGTGATGGGTTCCCTTACTAAATGAAACTTGTAGGTGAAACTTGAGATGAACTAGATGAATCTTGTAGCTGAAAAATTTCAGGGATTTTAGGAAAAATTTAGGAAAAGTTTCTTTACTGTGAGGATGCTCAGACACAGGCTCAGACACTGGTGCAGGGCTTCCTCGGGAGGTGGCACTTTATTAATCAAATGTCTGCCCTACCTCTTGCTTTCTGCCAGCAGACAAAGCGTGTTCCTGAGCACACAACAGTCTTCTTGGCCTTGGGAACTCAGGTGCATAAGAAGTGACTTGATAAACATGAGTGTGGTTTAGCCAGCAGAGATGAGGCAGTCAAATGGATGAGAAGATGGCCTACCCAAAACCTACTCTTAATTGTGATGCTTATGTCATAGAATCCTCGAATCATTAGGGTTGGAAGAGACCTCCAAGATCATCACCTGCTCCAACCACCCCCTACCACCAATGTCCCCACCAAGCCCTGTCCCCAAGCACCACGTCCAACCTCTCCTTGAACACCCCCAGGGACGGGGACTCCCCCACCTCCCTGGGCAACCCGTCCCAAGGCCTGACCGCTCTTGCTGAGCAGAAATGTCTCCTCATTGCCAACCTGAGCCTCCCCTGGCACAACTCGAGGCCGTTCCCTCTGCTCCTGGCCCTGGTTCCCTGTGAGCAGAGGCTCCAGGGCCTCGATGTCCTTCTGGGAGTGAGGGGCCCAAAGCTGAACCCAGCACTCGAGAGGCGGCCTCAGAGAGCAGAGCCCAGGGGGACGAGCACCTCCCTGGTCCTGTTGGTTGCACTATTCCTGATACAAAATTAGAGCTGTGAAGCCTACAGAAGGTCCTGCAGTAGTAGATATGGGAAGCTGCAGGATTTCCAGTCATTCCTCTTTCCCAGCTAACCAACAACACAGCGAGAACAGGCTCTTGACATCAAATATTCCTAGTCTGACCTGAAGGATGGCCACAAATCTGGCTGAACGAGGCAGAAAAATAACCCAAGGACATGGTAACAGATTGCTTGGTTTAAGGACTTCTATACAATGAAGGAAGCCAAGGGGGGAATAAATCAGGTGAGGTGCTGGGAACCACTTCACAACAGCTGAGAAGCTGCAGGATCAAAAGGACCATTTAGTAGGAACTTTGCGGATTAGCCTTTTCTCCTTAAATTTAAATTACTCCACAAAAGTGGCTGAAGCCCAGACACGACTGTGGTAGTCTGCTGATCACACAGCCTCATCTTCTCGGGAGCCCAGCCTGAAGCCCACGTTTCAGGCCTCAAAGCAGCGGGCACGAGGATCGGTGCTAACTCCGTGCCACCACAACGCCAGAGCAGCTCCTCTGCTCGCTGATGTGTGTGGAAAACTGTTACCAACATTTCCCTCAGTGGGTTGAAACAGTGCTCAGCCACTGACGTGCACTCGGTGGAGGATGGGGCCCACCACCTCTCCCTCTGCTGGAATCTCTGTGGCCACCGTCCCCAGCTGGTGACCCCGTCGATAGCTGAAAAGCCTTTCCCAAAGCAGCAAAACCTCTCTCCTTTCATGTATTATTAAAATCCTCCCTGGTTAATTTATTAGGGCACTCTGAGCTGGAAAAATGACCTCTTTGTCGACCCACTTAACCATGCTCCACTCAAACACAAAGCCGTCAGAAGGGCTAAGGCAAGAGCCAGGGAAGTTGCGCGCAGACTGATGTCCTTTGTCCCTGTGAGACAGCTCCAGGATGGAAGTGCCGGGACTCCCTGGCACGAGAGCAAAGGGTTAGACACAAGCCTTCACAGACAAAACCACAAAGGAAACATTCAGCCCATGCGCCGCACGGACACAGCCAGAGAAACAAGACTCCCCGGTCCTCCCTCCTACGCAGCGCTGAGCCCTCCCTGAACCTATGGATTTGGGAAGAAACCTTAAGCCTTCCCCACGCTGGCTCGTCTCGAAATACAAATGGAAAATGTGATGGTAACAGGGGACGAGCCCATCTGCATGTGTTGGCCTAGGAGGCGCAGAGCTCATGGAAAAGCTCCGGCTGAAGGCATCCAGGCCTGCAGGTGGACCGTCCTCTTCTCATCTCCTGGGTTTCTCCAGCCAGAGGATTGCTGGATTTGCTCCGCAGCAATCCCAAATTCAAACGAACAGATACGGGGTGTGGAGGAGCAGGAGATCGGCACTGCGAGGCAGAGCCGGGTACACCAAATTGACAGCACAAACAGCAGTTGGCACCAAAAGCACCCCTGTAAGTGAAATGAATGGGATTAGCCGTCATTAGGTCTTGTTTTTCCATTAGTGTCATAAAGATGAAGCTGCTCTCCTGCCATAAAGGCGGCCTGTAAAGTGCTCAGCCTCGACGGGACTCTCAGGCTATTAGGGAGGACACAAAAGCTCGATTTGCTTCATCACCACCAAAGTGTCTGTCGAGTGCAGCAGGGACAAAATGAAGCCGCGAGGTGCCTGCATAGCGCGGGGGACTGGGGGCCCCATCCCATGCCCCGCTCTTTACCCTATAATAACACCAGCTTCTTGCCGGAGAGCGTTTTAAAGCCCAAATGCTTTGTGATGCTTGGACTGAGCCTCAGTCTCATGGGATATGCTTTGCCTCAAGCAAATGTGCTGCTGATTATCCTTGCTATGAAGGGTGCATGTAAAGAAACGCTCGTGGGGACAGCTAAACAAACAGCGGGCTGAATTTCACCCCATAGGAGAAGACCTGGAGGGGGACCTTGGAGGTAGACATGAAATGCATTAATTCCTGCCTGGTTTCAGCTTCATAAAGCTCATACATTACGGCTGTTTTATGACATAATTTACACAGAACAGAATAAACTACGGCAGATATCTGAGATGGGGAGGCAGGAGTTGGTGAGATCTGATGCTGCAGCTGACATTTCTCTGTCAAAGGCTTGGAAAAAGGGGTTTTTACCCTGTTGTACCGCAGTTTTCCAAGTGCCAAATCGAGACCTGATCTCAGATGGATGTTACAAATATAAATAAAGAAAGAAAGGAATTGAGCTCCTATCTGCAGAAATACTTTGGGGGTGGAAAGTGTAGTTATGGGTGGGGAGTCATTTTTCTGCCTGCAACGGTTCTGCGGACCGAGAGGTAGAAAACAGCGCGTGGGAACCTGAACCTGCAGCAAAGAGGGGTGGAAAGATCAGTAACTGATGAGTTTTATTGCAGCATGTGTTAATCATCCCCCTAGAAGAGGGACGGGGATGGGGGTGGAGGACTTGGCAGCGGGGAGGAGAACGGCTGGGGGAAATGACAGTTCTGAGATGCATTTGTAATGCTAACTCACATCTGGGATCAATCCTGGAATGGGAACACAGTGTCTGGCCTGGGCAGGCCAGGAGGAAATGAACTTCGTGGCTAACCTGCATGAAGAACCCGACCCGGTGAGCCAAGCGTGGCCTTTGGAGGTGTTCCTCAAGTGACCTGGGGGCACGGACTACCGCAGATGCTTTCCAAAGGGAGCAGGGAGCTTCTCCAAGGGGCTCGCTCTGAGGCTGAGGATGCTCTGCACGGGCTGCCAAGGAGGAACAGGTCCAGCTCTCGATGGGAGCCCTTGTCCCAAAGCCTTCGGTGGGGCAGGCTGAGCTTGGTGGCCAGCTGGCTCTGGGAGCTGCACGGCAAAGCTGAAAGAGGCTTTCTCCTCCACTTTGCGACCTTGCACCTCATTCCCAGCAGTTCTGCATTCATATTTCCTTCTTCTCTGATGCCACCTGCCCATGTCTCCCACTCACAGCAGCGATCAGGGGACCAAGGAGTGCAGCAAGGCACAGGCACACCGAGACCAGAGCTGGCACCTACATGCACCATGATAAAAGATTCGTGGTATTCCCTCACGGGACCTCATTTGCAAGCTCCTTCAGAGGCAGTTCGTCTTTAGAAACAAACCTTATTACTTTCTGGCTGCACCAGGATGCACCAAGTACGTGCCTTTCCTGCCCCAACTTGCATAGGCTGTAGGTTTTGGGGGCAGATGGGGAGTTCGTGCTGGGCTAAAGCATCCCAGATTCCTTGGCTGGGTGTTTGAGAATTTATACACACCATACTCTGCAAATCTGGGAGGAAGCCGCTCCTTATTACATTACCTCCTGATGCACGGGGGGATCCTGGGCTTTGTTTTTGCTGTGAACTCCTAAACCCGTCCTGCATCCCCTGTCTGGCTCCATGGCAGGTGAGGGGGGAAAAAAGAAAGCTTGTGTTGACTCTGCGGGTGCTCTTCGCAAGCACCAAGCACTCAAGTGGTTTCTGCAGCTGAGTAAATAGGAGGAAAGCCCGTTGTGGATCTGCTCTGTCTACACGTGGCCTCCTCGCCCTCCCACCAGCAAGGATGAGCAATGGGAGCCCTGCTGCGATCTCCACCCTGAGAAAACACCCGGAGAACGGCGAGGGTGGGCTCCACATGTAGCTCCAGGTGGTCTTAGTGTCTTGGGAACCAGAAGAAAGGAAGTCCTACACCAAGCCAAGGATGTCTCCTTGCCTTGGCCAGCAACATTGGGCAAGAAATAATATCAGTGAGGGCATGGGTTAATGAAGGTTGGGGAGATGGCAGCAAGACCAGGGTGGGCTTCCAAAGCTTTATTATTACACCTAGAGGGCTATTAATGATTTTTTCTCCTGGGGAAACCACCCTGTACACATATAGATGAGTTGGAAGAGTAACACTGAAGACCCCTACATCGCTGAAGGGCAGTGTAAGGGTTTGAGTCTGGCTAAATTCAGTTTTCATCTTCACAGGAGGGATGAGCCCAGGTGAGATGGGGCCACCTCCGGTCTGTGCTTGCTCAAAAAGATCAAGGAGGCATCCAGACCCCACGAAACCCTGCACCCCTTCTGGTTCATCCACCACAGGCACTTGGATTTTCCACCCAGCCCTCAATTATCCCCAAAGTCGACACCTCCCGCCTCCCCATCAGGGCCCGGTGCCGCGATCCCAGGAAAATGTCAATAAGCCCGAGGAAATTCAGAGAAGAGCGAAGCAAAATATTATGATGGAACCAGAAAGACCGACTTTCTGAGATAATGTGTTTAGCTTGGCTTATCGGTAGCTCAGCGGGGACGCGGCAACTCGACGGCCTGCAAATATTTGAAGGGTGTAAACAGCAGGGACAAGAAGGAAATCACCAAGCGGGTTTGTGGAGTAGGATGAGCAGGAACGGGGTGAAGGCATGACCCTTGACAGCTGCTGACCCGGGTTTAGGTCTCTCCATGGACGATCTACACAAGCTTCCTCATCCGATAGCTTCTCTACAGGTCTCTGTAGCACCCATCACGGCCTTTTGGGACTCAAGAGAAGCACGCACAACCCTTATGTTGGGTTTCACCCCTGTGGATACAAATACGGGGAAGGTTTCTAGCTATTGCTGCAATTTTAAGCCCACCAGGGCAAGGGCAAGTGGTGTCCATCAACACCCGGCCCTGTTCAGGCCACTGACAACGAGCCCATTTTGCCACCTACATCCTGTTTTTCTTTTCCGTCACCACCGGCTTCGAGCCTCACGAACAGATAGGTGATGGTTTTCAGCTGAAACCTTGGACAGATGTGGCAACAAAAAACAAATTTTGTTCATCTGTGTCAGATCTGCAAACTTATTCCCTTGGAGTAAACAACCTTTAAAAAAAACTCAGCCCCCGAAACGATTCGCTTTAGCATTTCATAACTACGTTTGGATTTCTTCAATTCAAAGTGACATTTATTTTCAGATTGGAGGGGTTAAAACAATAGCTCCGAGTCCAAATATTTAATTCACAGTCAAGGAAAATATTTACTCATCTTTCAAGCAAAGTCCTCCTCCAGCTTTGCAGATCTTCCAGAGAACCCCCTAAAACACTGACATCCTCTTCGAGGGTGACTCAAACTGCTCTGACTCCCCGTAGTGACGTCGCTAAACCCCGAATGAGACGGACACAGCCCAGTAAGCACCCAAAAAATGCTTACGGAAGGGAAGATTCAAATTTAGAGTGGCTGCCTCTCTATAAATAGCCCGCAGAACTAAAATACATTCCACTTTGGCTGGAAATGCCTTTGGCCTCGTGGTCATAAACACTCCTGCCTTTTATACTTGAACCAAATATTTGGTTTCTATAGTTATAACGCCGAGTGCCCCGTGGTCTTTATTTTTAATCCGCAGTGTTTGCATGAAGAGCTGGGCAGCGGTTTGCGGGGACGGTGGCGGAGTCTGGACCACAGGTGCATCATTAAAAATAAACCCGTGAGCAGCCCCAAAAAGCTCTCCCCAAAGCGGCCGAATGTGCACCGAGCTTCGCTTGTAAACACCGCCTGGCTTTCAGGTTTTTCGCTAAGTGCACCCGGAGTGAAAAAGGCCAAGGAACCAGCGATGGCTAATAGAATAATGAGGCTCTGTCCTGCTAATCTGATGTTCTCAGAGCACTTTGCGAGCATTCATCATCCCCCCAGCGGGGCAGGTTGCGGATCGTCGCTCCGAGCGCGTGACATCGGAGGGGTCGGGTACCACCGGGGGGGCTGAATTGCTTTATATATATATACACGGATATATAAAAGTCACATCCATCTCCCCCAAATTTGTCTTCAGAGGAGCCTGTTTATCTTTCCGACAGCGATACACATGAAAGGGCTATTATTCGGCGCTGAATAAATCAAGCACCCACCCGCCAGTGCTAATGATGGAAGGAAAAGGAAATTAAAGGTGACCCGCGCGGCGTCGAGATCACAGGATAACTCCCCATCCATTTACCATAATTTAAGGCGATTAAATCCTGCCTGTAAGAACTAAACGGGTTTCAATTATTGTGGCAGCCCACCCTCAAGATGCTCGTGGGGCAGGAGGTTGGGCTTCCTAAAGGATGCCTGGAGGGGTTGGTGCAGACTCGGTTTCTCCATCCTCCCAAGCAGCGAGCCTGAAAACATGCATACAGGTGTTTTTTTTTCTGGAGAAAACCTAAATTCAGTTTCTTAGCAAAGTCATGGCCATTGAATGGATCTGAACTGACTTTAAGGCATGACTGGGCAGGAAGGGTGGAAGGTGCCCAGCATCTTCTCACCCAGGGACTCCATTGAAGAGAAGCAGGTGCCAGAAATGAATAAAAAAGGCAACAAAACACCCTGAGCAACGTTTCATTTCTAGCGATTACTGATAAAACACCACAGGGAATGCTTCATTATTCGGGATCTCCACTAGCTGTCGATGGCATTACGGCAATGCCTGCAGTAGATGTGATTCCTAATGCTGATTCCTAATTCCTAATTCCTAAATCATCTTCTGGATGGAGGAGCAGCTCACATTTTTATTACAGGTGGCACACTCCTGCACCCGATCCCGAGGGGATGATGTATGTCCATGTGCCACCCTACAAGCCCAACAATGTGAAGCTTTTCCAGCCTGGGACTCCCAGATGTTCACTTCTGCCTCTATGCCACTGCACAAAGACAAGGAAAAGCCGAATCTGGCAAAAAGCACCTGGAAATCACAGGGATTTATTATCATCCAATAATGGGAGGCAGAATATTTTAACTTGCCCCGGAGGGGTGGGTTGCAGCGTGACTCACGAGGTCTTGACCTCTTGCTCCCTCGGGGGCACGCGGATCCTGAATTATCCCAGGCCAGGGCTGTCTGCCCAGCGCAGAATGAGAAAAATGGGCAATTCTGGGGGAAAACAGCACAGAAACGGGCACGAGCATGGATATCCCGGCTGAGATTAACGCCTCCTCCCCCTGCTTTTTCTCACACCGTGGGGAGGGCAGAGTTCAACCACCAATTTTTGCTCAGCAAAGGCGTTTTCAGCATCCCCAGCAGCTCCAACCTGGCTGTTAGCTCCCTGAAAACCGGCGCAGCACGGCTCGGCGCTGCCAGCCCTCCCTCCGCCCCTCTGCGGCATTCAAATTCCCTGCACACGCTGCATCGCCGGCTCCGAGACCTGCGGTCGCTCGGCGCTATTGATATTTCAGATTTACCGGCAGACGTGGCGCGGGATGCACCTCCGGGAAATCGCTGCCGTTATTTAATCTCCCCCCCTTTGGATTCCCGCTGCGTTTCAAAGCAGCGGTGGGGGAGAGACGAACGTCACTCATGGAAGGGATTTGCTTAGCTGTGGGGTCAAAGAAATGCGGAGTGGTTTTAGGATGGGACAGAAATCCCATTAGGGGCTATAAAATCCGTGCTCCCACCAGGGAGCCCTGAGGTTTATTTGGGTAAGAATGTGTAAACGGCAGTGACTACAAGCATTACTTCACCACAGGGCACCACGTGAAGTATCTAGGAAGCATCCATGGCTATATGAGAAGAGCAATGAGAACCACACCTGGTTTAGGATTTTATTTCCCACTTACAGCCTCACAGGGTGAATAAACTGTCTTTTCCCTGCAAATTTTTGGACCAAGGTTGGACCAAAAGCTGATCATGGCATGCATGAGCAAGAATTGATGGATATTTTCAGAATAAGACTCCCCTACCGGGGCTGTAGCTCAGGTTGGGTTCAATAACCTACTCCATGTGTGTCTTTGTCTCTCACATGTCCGAATGCTTTATGCAGTTTGGGAAAAACTCAAGGAAATATTTTTTGTTTTATTGTTGTATTTTTCAAAACAGGTCTCATTTAGAAAGCTAGAATCATTAAGGTTGGAAAAGCCCTCCAAGATCATCTGCTCCAACCATCCCCCTACCACCAACGTCACCCACTAAACCATGTCCCCAAGCACCACGTCCAACCTTTCACTACAGAAGTTTAAAGTGAAGCCAGGAAAATGTAGCTGCTTTTAAGGAATCCTGGAATGAGAGAAGGGAAGGGGACAGGAGAGCGATGTCCTTGTGGGACAGAGGCAGGGAGCACCAAGGAGAAGATACAACTTTTATAAGGTGTGATTTCAACAGCCAAACCTGCTCCTGCACAGCCCAAGTCATTGCTGCAACAGAAATAAAAGTCTAGGGCCAGATTCTCATCTCAGATGCTCAACCTAAAATCCAGACAATCTCCACTGGCTTCAAGCTCTCCTGGTTTACAGCTCCCTCAAAGGCAGGTTGCAAGGACCACCGTGGCCATCAAAACCTGCAGCACCCCAAAAACTCCTCCAGTGACCATTTCCCTGTCGCTTGTCTCGGCAATAAGTGCTTCTACAAGGAAGCCACGGCTCGACAGCAGCGATGCTCCCTGGTTTTCAGGAGGAAGACCTGAAAACCTGCTCATATCTAGGAGATCTTGGCTTGGAGATGCTGAAGGCCCACCTGGGACCTGCTAGCCTGGGCTATGGTCAAAAGTCTGCCAGGTCTACCTTGACCCCAAAGAGTGGCTGGTCCTATACACCCCAGGGAAAGGTGGAGGAATCCCCAAAAGAGCGAAATTGCCTGTTTTGGGGAAAAGCATCCACCTAATCTAGGCGGCAGAGAGCATCTTTGGCATATGGGTCGTAACCACCCGCTGAGTGCAGCTACAGACAGTGCAGGGAGGCAGATCAGATAGCAGTGCTTCCAAAGCTATTTCTCCAGACTTTAATATCATTAAAAAAATTGATAATCTCCTCCTCTATAAAAGCACGGCTCCCTCTGGGAACTTCTTTGGCTGCTGCATTGACCCAGAGCAATCCTGAAGCCGGCTGAACCAGGCGATGGCAATGAAAAGCGGCATTTTGGAAACCCAACCCAGGGTGTGCAGGGATGGAGCTGTGCCCCGAAAAAAAAAAAGCTGCCAGCAGCTTATTTAGCATGCAGTGACCCTTTAGGTGCCAGGGCCATGAGATCTCGGAAAGAAGGACTGACACGCTCGTTTCTTCTCTCCTTGTTTTTCTCCTTTGTTGAGTGTTTTGGAAACCTAATGATGATTTTTTAATTTTTATTTTTTTTTTAAAGAAATGCCAGCTGCAGCTGGGACTCATCCTCAGCCCTTTGCCTGGTGTTATTTTACCTTTTGTTTTCCTGCCAGCTCTCCAGGGACATAAAGAAGGTGCTTACAGACACTGCCCTTTTGAGTGAGGATAGCGAAAGGAGCTCACCTCTTGCCTTCTGCACCCAAATCTCACCTTGTCCCCCTCTTCATCAATTTATAGTAACAGGATAAGATAAGCAGGTAGCCTTTGGGGCTGTCACATACGCTCCCTTGCCAACACTATGGCATTAACACCCCCAAAAACCCCATTATCACACTATTTCACCTACCGGTTGCAATCCCTGGGGTGTCGGACTGTTGCTAGCTCACCTTCACGGCAGCAACACCCATGGCCGTGCCGTGCTGGCACTGCACAATTTGTCTGATCTCGGAAGCTAAGCAGTCAGGTGTGGTTAGGACTTGCACCGGAGATCCGTGGAATTACACTTTAATATTCAACACCTTCAGAGTCTGCGAGACAACTCATCTTGCCTTCATTATTTCCTCGCCCGGCTCGTGTGAGCGGCTGAGGATTTCTCCCAGCCTCTTCCCTCCCCATCCTCTCTGCTGACAGATGACTGACACGAGGGGGATAAAAAGCTTTGGGGAGGGAGGGGAGAGGAAGGGTCGATTCTGTTTGGGATCAATGCATCGCCATCGAACGGGAGGGAGAGGGCTGGAGTGGCCGTGCCCTCGGGAGCTGTCTGATCCATCAAACCCGACGCTCCCCGCAGAGGAGCTGGCCCTAGAGGCCAAGGCAGCCCCTGGTTATTTTTAGGAAAAGCTTCCCTCCTCTGTTATCCCTTTCATGCAGCAGGAAATCTTTTCTTGGACATTATGTTAAAAGAGAAGGCAGCAGACAACCAAAACAACACCTCATTTCCTGGATTCTTCCTCTCCATCTCGCTTCTCTCTTCCCATTCTCCCCATAGTTGTTTTGTTTTGCTTTTAGGGCATGTCTCTCAGCAGTTTTCACTCTGCCTCCAGCCCCTCTCCTTGCACACCTCTATTACGTTAATATTTACTGCAAGGAAGGAATAAAATGCCCCGAGTGATGCTCCTCCAGCACCTGGAGCACCTCCTCGAGCAGGTCCGACCCCAAGTGCCACCCAATGAAGGAAGACGCGGCGTTGACTTTGGCCAACGGTGGACGCGGCCCTCGGGGTGCAGCCTCTTCCATGTCCCATATGCTCCGTCCGGAAACATAAACTCTCTTTCTATAGGAAAGCAGGTTATCCTGGGGCAGAGGAAATGTTTCCTCTTCCCGGCAGGATGTTTGCAATGAGCCCAGAGCGAGGTATGTATAGAAACCTCCCGACGCGGCTGCACCTCTGCGGAGGTTTCGGCAAACATCTCCCAGCAAATGGCCTGAATCAACGCTAGCGCCCCAGAGCTGAAAAGAGCCAGCCCGAGGAAAACAGACAGAGATGAACATTAAAAATAACATTTGACACGTGCCAAAATTAGGCAGGAGCTCCCAAAGTAGTCACAGTGATCAATAAAGGTATGGGGGAATCCCTGCAGGTAGATCTCCACATCTGGCTGAGCTTCTCGAGATCCCCAAAATCCATGGAGATGGGCACCCAGTGCCCACTTTATTATTCCTCCTTCCCACCTGCATTTCCCTCTAGGATAGAAAAAGGCTTTCCAAATCTTTGCCAAAAGCAAAGCTTCTCTGCAAAATACTTTGGCTTTGAAAAAGTGGATTTTTTTTTTTTTGTCCCCAAAAGATTTATCAAAAAATCCCCAGCTAGGTCTGTCCAAACAGTTGAGATCTCAGCTCTTCATCTAACAGAAAGTGTAGATCTTGATGCACAGCTCTGTGGGGTTCATGATGAGCCTCTCTTCTAGGTTTTGGGGTCTCAGATAAAATTTAGAGGAAACTCACACTTTTTCAAGCCAGTCCTAGAAACGTCCCTTGAGTGCCCAAAGAGTTTGCAAGAGCTCTTTGGCAAAAGCTTTGGTCCCTGTTCTTTTGCAACACACTGAAGATTTCCTGAAGTGCTCTGGAGAAGGCTATTTGGAAAAGAGAAAAACCCCAAAGAAATTCAGTGCTCAGGAAGGAGATTTCCCTGTGTGGCAACAATTTAGGGATTCGGTAACTTCAGGAGCTGGGCTGGCTGCTCTGCACCCTGAGCCTGCACCTCTCAAGCCCCTGAACAAACACGGCTCAATTTTACCTGAAAAACAGTTTCTTTACCCAAATGTTTCATGGGCTTATTAGAGAAACCACAGCTTCACCCTTTTGGTCATCAACCCACAGCCTCCAACAGCGCTTGCACAAAGTGTTAAAGGGGTGAATGAGCAGTAACTCCTTTTGGGTGCTTAAAATAAGGTCTTTTGTTGCCCTGTTCTAGACCATACATAGCTGTAATTATTTATCTGCCCCCATTTTCCTATATATGAGATGCAGGCTCAGTGGCTCTGCCACTCATTCTGCACCAGGGTTTGTAATCCCTGGGGCTGGGGTTAGGATGGGGAAACATGACCTTGCCAATGCTTCAGCATCATAAATGGTTTTGACACGTCAAAAAGATGTAAAGTAGGTAGGTATTTTAGAAGTCAGCTGAAACACAAATAAAAATAAATAGGCTAGGAAAATATCCTTTTTTTCTTTCTTTTTTCTTTCTTTTTTTTTTTTTTTTAAATCTCATTCCTATGCCCTGTTAGCCTGCTGTGGGATGTGTTTGTAGTGGTGCACAGTTGGTTTTACCACTAATGACAGGTCAGCCTGTCGGGTTTTATTTTAATTTTACGACCTTTATGAGAAACTCTTCTGCAGCAGCGATTAAAATAGCAGCCGTCTCCTGTCTGTGCAGCAGTGAAACCGTCTGACACCGACACAAACACACCACCAGGATGAAAAACATCACCCTTTCTCCTTTACTGCATAAACACTTTGCCCAAACACATCAACGCAAGCAGGTTTTGGGCTCCTGGCTCTCCCACCCAGCCCTGCCCATCCACGCGGGGGACCCAGCGCTGTGTTTTCCTGTGGGGATATGCAGAGGGTGAGGACATGAAGGATGTTTTCCTCCATGCTAGGCGGCCAGAAGCCTCCAAAACATGATGTGCTGTATCTCTAGTTTTACAGAATCACAAGCTAATGGTCTCCTGGGCTGCATGGGGCAAAGCAGGGCCAGCAGGCCGAGGGAGGTGATCCTTTGGGGTGCCCAGGGCCAGGCCCAGAGGCCCCGGGCCCAGCCTGGAGCCCAGGAGGTGCCCTCTGCCCCTCAGGAAGCACTGCTGGGCTGGGCGGGTGCCGGAGCCCTGGCACAGGCTGCCCAGAGAGGGGCTGGGGGCTCCTCCTTGGGGATCTCCAGCAGCCGCCTGGACGTGGGGCTGGGCCCCCTGCTCGGGGTGGCCCTGCTGGAGCAGGGCTGGCACCACAGGGACCCGCAGCTGCCCGACACCACCAGCCACGCTGGGCTTCCATATCTCATTTCCACTGCATCAGTCCCACAAAGGCACCCCCAGCTTCTCATCACTGTCTGTGTGGCATCTCAGAGCCACCAAAAACCTGCAAGGCCCATCCTTGTGCACAAACACTGTGCTAGTCCTGAGTGAACACACAGCGTGCCAAATGGAAATAAAATTGAGCAGTAGGGCTGTGGGAAAGGATGGAGACATGCTTTAACTAGCCAACATTTTCAAAACTCTTTAATAATAATAATTAGCAGGCACCTGATATTGCCAAAGGCCCAATAGTCTCCATACAGAAACCCAGCTCTCTCCTAGCACCAGTTTGGGACCCACTCCTCCTTTCGATGGTCAGTAGCCGAAAGCTGTTGTTGCCCTACTTTTTTTTTTTTTTTTGAAACATTCACGTGAATGAAGTTCTGTTTGTGGAAAATTACATCACTTCAGCTGAAGGAGACTTCCTGCTTTTCTTTGTCTAATTATCGCATGACTGCTATTTGCAACACACTCGCTTCGGTATTTTGGGTTTTGCTACATCAGTGGTATCAGTGTTCAAGAGCGTGCACAGGCACGGGTTTGAGGGTATAGGGACAAATTCTTGGCTAAATTCTTCCCTTTTCATAGCTTCCCTCCAGTTTTTGCCAAAACACACAAAGTTAAGGGGGCAGGTGATGAGGACATTTCAAATACCTCAGGCCGGGTCCTGGGAACTTACAGAAAAATGGGCAGAATTCACATCCTTTTAGAGAGCAAATCAAACAACCTCTTTCCAAAGGTTTGGGCTAAAATCCTGGATTTTAAGTCCTCCCAAATTCACACAGAATCATCAGCTCCATCACGAGTGCTTGCAGGTACCTGGGTCTGAAGGCAGAAGAGCTGAACTGCAGGGCTCAGAAAGGTAACCGGGGACAGATTTCAACCTCAAGAAAGGCTTGGGATGCTTATGCAGTGCTAATGATGAGATAATTCAGAAATATTTCAAACCTGACAACATAACATACTAGCTCCGGCTGCAATTTAGTGCGTGTTACCGGGTTTTTCATTGCTTTTCCCTGGCTACGATGGATTCCAAGCTTGCAGTTATTATAGCCATTACATGCTTCATTTCAATGGGGGCTGCTTGCAGCTGTCACAACGGGCTGAAAATATATTCTTTATGTCAAACTGCACAGGAGACATTTCCTCCTTGAGTCACTGACAGGTCACCTCCCCAAACCAATTAGCTAATTGTCTAATATCACTCCCTGAAGAGCAAGAGAAATGAGTGACACGCGAATGAACTCTGCCCATAGAAAACGCTTGTTCTCTCTCCCTCCCTCGTCGAATTTTTTTTTAAAACCTTAATTTAATCTGTCGGCCATTCCAACAAACGATGCAGTGTGCCTGCCCGTTCCTTGCATGTTGACTTTCTGCCAGGCCATTTTATTTTATTTTTTTTCTTAAATGAAGGAGAATAAAAATTAATAGTGTTTCCTTCCTAGTATATATAGAAACTCGAGGCAGCTACAGGGGGTCATCAGCGACCATCAGCTCACTCCCAAATCTGCCATTAGCTCCTTCTGGGTTCAAAGCAGCTCAACCCTGACCCTTGGGAGCTGGCAAGGCTCTTGTTTAACGTAGCCACATACCTGTGCCAGGTTTGGGCTCAATCAGCTGGGATAAGAAGTGTTGCTTTACTCAGCAAAAGTGCTCCTTATGTGAAGCCCTTCTTGGCCATTGCTTCACGAGCTGTTTTTATTTCTCCTAGCAAAAGCGATGCAAGGAGAGGGAAATAACAAAGAAAGGTTGCTGAGCTCCACAGAGAAGCCCTGTGCTTGCCCAGGGACAACTCCCATGCTGCTTGATGTTACCAGAACATGAATATCATGGCTGATGCGCTCCAAAATGCTGTTTGTATTCACCCAACTGGAAAAACTGCTTGTCATGGCTATCGCAATGTGACCTCGACCTTCTACAATCCCCTCTTAGCACCGTGCCTGTGTAGTAAGACTGCTAAATCACTCTTCACCAACCTGAAAGCCCTCTAGGGGGAGATGCCTGGCTCGGGGAGAGCAGTGGGTGCTGTTTATCATGAGTTTAGTACTGTTTTCTAATGTTTTCTTTCAAAATGTCTCCTGTAATGTCCTTACAGACAGACTGGTGGGCTTCTGGTGGACACCAAGTCAACCATGGACCAGCAACGTGGCCTCGTGGCAAAGATGGCCACCAGCCTTCTGGGCCGCCTCAGGCAGAGCGTTGCCAGTAGGCCAAGAGGGAGATCCTTTCCCTCTGTGCAGCACTGGTGGGACACATCTAGGTTCTGGCTCCAATTCTGGACTCTCCAGTAAAAAACAGACACAAACAATGCAGTGAGTCCAGCCATGAAGGTGCCGAAGGGCCTGGAGCACCTCTGCCGTGAGGAGAGGCTGCGAGAGCTGGGGCTGCTGGGCCTGGAGCAGAGGAGGCTCCGGGAGCTGCCAGCCATGCCCCAAAACACCTGATGGGGGAAATTAAGACCAATAATAAAACATTCATACTATGATTAACCTGAAGCCTTGCCTTATGGGGCTTCAGAAAGGATAACTACAGGGAAGATCTTAATTCTCTCAGATATGGCTCTACCAGAGGTGGTAGGAGTATCTCGGACGGACAGAGATGGTTAGGGCAGGGATGGGGGCTGCTAATTCATTTTTTAGGCTTGGTGCTGATGGATTTGAAACAAAACCTATAGTCAGCACAGCAGGAACGCCCTACAAAATGACATTTGTTGACTTTACAGAGTTTTTGTATGGGGAGGGGCAGATGAAATAAGCTGATAGCAGACAGTAAAATGTCTTGAGAAGGGGAGGACAACGAAACCAGTGGGAAGAAACAAGGAAAATGAGGGCCCTCTCATGAACACTATCCCAGGAATGCTCCTGCCAGCTACAGATTTTAAGCCTTGCTTGAGCTCCTCCAGATGGGCTGAACTTGGCTCTAGCAGCCCAGCACATCACCCCAATCCTCTTGGCACTGACCCAGTTGCTTGGTGGTTGCTCATTAAACCGGCATCCTGAGGGTTAAGCACATCAGAAGAACCTGCCTCGACACATTGCTATCCATTCCTTTTTTTTTTTATCCCTTGGAAAATGCTAAGTCACTCTTTAGCAAGAGGCCAGGAGAGAGGTTGCTTAGGAACTAAATCACTTTCATTCTTAGACAGTGATTCTAGCTGGCACCCAGGGCGGCCTGGAAGCGTTCAGCCAGGGGCCGGGGCGCTGGGAAAGGAGCTGCCTTACATCAGCGGTGAGCAATGGGCTGTGGGGTCGTCCCCGAATAAAAGAGCAGAGGCCACCTCTGCTCCCCGTTCCTCTAGATAACCGCGTGAGGCTCGTGTAAGAAACTACCGGATTTGCGCCAAAAAAAGAGACCAAAAAAGTATAAATCAGCCAGGTTTGGGCAGTGTCACAAGAGGTCGTGTTTAAGGTTGTGTAGAGTGTCAGAGCTTCTCCAGTCTTCAAGTCAGGTATTTTAGAATAAGTGAATCCAGGACCTCCAAAGAGAGACCCAGATGCCAAGTGGTACACCAGACCGCTCACGATACCTTAAAACCACTCACCAGAGTTGTCCTCCTTTAGGAGAAAACACCACAGAAAAAGACTCGTAGCTTTTAGGGAGAGTTAAAAACTTCTAGGGACCGTCCTCCAGGATGCACGAGGGCAAAGAGTTGTGCCGACGAGGCCGCCCAGTCCTGTCTGCCCAGGGGAAGCTATTTCGAGGGAATCATGTGAAAAGAGACCAATGAGTCAACATTTCGGACCTGATGAACTGACAAAAGCTGCAGGAAGAAGCCGAATCGTCACATTTCCACTGTGTGTGCACTTGGGGAGAGGACTCGTTTGACCGAGCCCTGCAGGAAAGCTTTGGAAGCTGCAAGGTAGGAACACAAGAAATGGAAGTCCCCTTCTCCTCTGCTGAGACAGTCCAGCAGCTCTCTGACAGCCCTACTGAAGACTTTACACTATTAACACTTGACATGAAACATGCTCAGCTTCCAGGCTCTGTAAGAGAGAAGGAAATCCCCCGTTATGCTGCTCATCATTTCTCTGCAGTGTACCAGCAGTCTGTGGAGGGTTGGGGCAGGAGGCAAGGCTGATCCAAAGGGATGAGCAGTTGATAAGGACCTCATCGGCACTGCCCTGTATCACAGGTGCAGTATAGTACTTAATAAAATCCAGTTTTGGTCACTCCAAGCATGTAAGAAGGTGTAAAATGCTGGAAAAGCACAAGCAGAGGAAGCTGCCCTAGATAAATCATTGTTCCTGCATCGCTTTCATCATAAGCTTAAGGGAACCAGATGCCCATCTTCTGCTGAGCTTCCCACATCCACCTGAAATACCAATCTAAACCCACCACTAAGCCAAGATGACAGCTAGATTGCAACCCAAGAGCAGCTAAGGTTGGACTGGACAATGTCGTGTCCTTCTGGATGTTCATGCTGACGGACAACCAGAACCTTTGCTCACTTGGTTTCCCCCAAAATACTTAAAACAAGCAAACAGATAAGGAAATCAACAAGCCCACCCCAGCTAGGACAACATTTGACACCCCACGATGACTTCTGAGAAGGATTTTCAGGAGCTGAAAAAATAAAACAGCAAATCATGCTGGAAAGACAGATGATAATTTTTCAAAATACTTTGCTTTCTTGCCTGTGCTTCCCTGAGCCCAGCAGATCAACGTGGAGCCACGAAGAAGCACGTCCAGGAGGGGACAAACAAAGCTGCAGGGACCAACTGGGCACTTTGGATGGGTGCAGAGCCTGTCAAGAGCAAGGTGAGGACCCCAACCCCATCCTTTCACGTGTCGGTCCCATACTTTGTCACGGCTGTGTTTAGGACCCAGTGGAGTTTGGGATGAAACGTGATATCGTTGCAAGCATCCTCTCCCATCCTGCGGGACTCAGATGGCAGGAGAAGTGCACGCTGAAGCAAAATTATTCCCTGATGGATAAAACAGCAGCTGACCAACCCGAAGGGCAAAGGCACGGGGCCAGTGAGCTCTCCTTGCCCACCCACGGGCATCGCAGCAGCCTCCCGTGTGCCACAGAGCCTCCCAGGTCGTAATTTGACTTGCAGCCCCTAACGAGATCAGCCCGGATGATTCAGTTCGCTATTAAATCATCATTTACTGCCCTGCCATCAGCTCCAGGACAGAAAACAACATAAGTGTCCAGAGAAAGAGCCCAAGGAGAATTCAGCCGGCGCTGGCACACGTTTCAAGCTCGGTGGTGTAAACCAGCCTGGAAACCCACGTTTCCTTTATCCAGGTCAGGGATTTTTTGGCCAACACGGCTCGGATATCGAGGAATAACACACGCAGCAGCTTGGGCTTACTTCGCTCAGATTCATCGTGCTGGCTGCAGACAGAGGTTGGAGCCCAGCAGGCAGAGAGCGTTTAACTTCCCAAGGTGGTGTGGGCAGGGAAGGGTCTCTGTGTTATAGGGTGATGGATAAAGCTGGAACAGAACCTCCTGCACCCGTGATATTCTGCTTTTCTCACCTGAATTGCTAAAATTCTCTCTTTTCTTAACAGAATTCCTTCTCACCAGCTGCCTCGGTACGCACACTGTTGTTTTTCCTTCGAGAAAATCTTGGCTGAGCCTCCGTGGGGCTGCGTGCCCTGCTCCCTGCAAAAAGGCATTGGGAAAAAGCAGAGGGAACGATGCACAAAACTGTGGGGCTGGGAAAGGTTGGGGAAAGGAACAGGAGGCTTTGCCCTGCGATTTGTTTGCTCGGCATCTTCTATCTGGATGAAGCAAAAGGTTTCATTTAGGGAGGGTAAGGGAGAGAAGAGGCTGTGTGCGAGAATCAGGTGGTGACAGAGGGCGGATGGCAGTGCTTTGCCCTATGGTTTTAAAGCCCAGGAGCCAGATTTTCTTCTATTTTGTCACTTTTTCCCCTGGGGATCATGTTATGGGGCAAGGAGAGGGGACGTGGGGGGATGCTGCACCCCGTTTCCTTACGCTTATCCTCCTGGGGATCGGAGGGAGAGGGTGGGCGGGCACCCTGAGTAGCTTCACGGAGGGGGTTTAGATTTGGCTTTTAAAGTCATCCTTGAACTCTGCCATCCTAATTCTGATTTATCCAAAGAAACAGCAGGAAAAGCCAGGCTCAACGTGATGAACTTGCATCAGGCCGAGGAGATTTGCCTTCCTCGTGTTTACACAGCCCCGCGTCCATCTGAAAGGCATCACCGCCACCCTCCTCACGCGCTTCCCAAGCTCTCCGACACGCTTAAAAAAATACCACTAAAGAAAAACAAAAGCACAAAAAAAACAACACACCGAAAGCAATCAAAAAAAAGACAAAAAACCCCAAGCACCATCAACAAAACCCACCCCGCAGCACCGCACAGCGAGCAAGGCGCTGCGAGGCCACATGTTTTTGTGCTCACTCGAGCTCAGCCTCCTCCACAACCTCTCCTCGAGCCAAATGTTTCTGCGGAGCGCTGGAAAAACCCAAAAAAAACCTCCCCCAGCACAGCACGGCGGGGGCTGCGCCGGGGGGGCCCTGCCCGGCACTGTCTGGGGGACACGGATGAGGAACAAGTGCCTATTGTCCCTCGACGGGGCTGAAAGGAGGCTCAGTGGGGTAAAAATATAACGCGGAGAGGGTTTGGGCTTCCTCTGCTCTCTGCTTCCACCTTGCAAAGCTCCAGCTCTGGTCCTGCTGCCTGCAGCGGTGCCGAACCCCGATAAGTAGCTCTGAAACCACACCTCGAGTCTTCTAATCCTCTCCCAAACGGGTCCGGACTGTTTTTAATACCGGTGGCACAACTGGGAGGGAGCGGAGAGCCGGGCGGCGTGTTGCGGGGTTGATAAAGGGCCGAGGGTGGTTTCCAGGGCAGGGCTGGAGTCGTTAAAAGCAAGAGTTTGCCAACAATTGCATTTTTATTTTTAATTTTTTAGGACAAAATCACAGCCAGCCCCGCCGGGGCACGCCGGCAGGTGATGCCCATCTGGTTTCTTCACCACCTCCCCTTCCCCACGTGGGATGAAGGCAGCGATTTCTCCCAGGCAACGTTTTCTCGACGTTTTTCTCAATGTTTTGCACGGGTGCAACCTCCAGGAGGAGGCACGGTCTCCACTTCTCCCAGTTTTCCTGCAGAGACCTTGTAAAGACTTCCCAGCTCCTAAAGGTGGCTGCAGGAAAGCTGGGGAGGGACTCTTGGTCAGGGCTGGGGGGCCAGGACGAGGGGCAGCGGCTGGAGCCTGGCAGGGGGGAGGCTTCGGGAAGAAATTGGGAAGAAATTCTGCCTTCTGGGGTCATTTTTCTCTTGAAAAAAAAATTAAATAAGATTGCTCTGACATTGATACTCGTCTGCTGATGACATTCTCCTGGCGCTGGAGGGGAACGTGGTGATTTCGATGCAAAAACGGAGCGAGGTGAAGGCTGCTCTCCGGGACAGATGATGCATAAACCAGCCCTGCTGCTCGGCTGGAGGCGAGGGAAGCCGCGGGGTGTCAGGAAGGAGCTCTGCCTTCCTGGGGAGGCCAATGGTTAAATAATCAGGAGGCAGACACGGCAGTTCTGAGCTTACCAGGACTTGCTGAGCTTTTTTTTTTTTCGGGGTAGTTTTGGCAGCCCGAACTGGCCCCTCTGCTGTACAGCAGCCCCTCTGCTTAATGGAGGGATCCTCAACTAAAGAAAAGAAACTTTGAAGGCTTCTAGTGGGATTTACGTCAGCCAGGAGCTGAATCCTACATCTCCAAAGGGTATTGCTTGATTTATTTCTTCGAGGAGTGAGAAGAGGGGAGAACCCATCCGCTCCTGATGGGTTCCTCAAGCGAGTTGAAAAAAAAAAAAAGAGAGAACTCAAAAGCTCCCTTGCTTCGGCACCCTAGGACATGGCCTTTTATTGCAAAAGGGTAGAAATGCACGGGAAAAATAATAATCAACCTTCTTTGTTTGAGAAAAAGCCCCCGAGCCACCCAGAGGATGTGCTGCTGTGGGGCTGGGGACGGGTGTGGGTGGCACCTCCTGGCACCGAGGGGCCGTTTGCGTTGGCAGCCGCGCCAGAAAGCCCCCGCACAACCTAGGGGAAAACGGGACTAAAACAAAAAAGGGACAGAAAGAAAGAAAAAAAGAAAAAAAAATAATAAAAAAACCCACCCAGCAAATAAACAAAAGCATTCCTAATAAACTGGAAATGTCACACCGCATCAGGGATCACAAGATCGGGCGCGGAAAGGTCCAAGCGGCGAGAACACGCCGTGAAAAACAGATGGGAAAAACAAGCCGGGAAAGGTTGGGAGCGGGTTTCTGAGCTTCTGCTCCCGACATGAGGTTTAGAGACAGGGCTGGCGTGGCTGGGGAGCTGCTGGGTGAAACACCAGCCGTCTACACCGTCCCTATAACCCCCGTGGAAGCCCGAAAGCTCAGGGACGGAGGGCAAAGCTTCATGCTTCAATCCCGAATCAGCCCGTTTGGGAATGTAATTTTTCCAGCTTGCTGAGCCCAGGCTGGCCGCGTGTCGAGTCAGGTTAATAACGCAGCTTTTTATATCTTGGACTTGTTTTTTTTTTTTTTTTTTTTTGTGGATTCCTGCTTGGAACAGGGCTTGCTCCTCGCTGCACAGCTGTGCTTCGAGGCCGGGATTCAGGCTGGGTTGCTGGGAGACTCTGCAGCACGGGGATGGATGGCCAAGGACTCGTAGAAGAGGTTCCTCAGCAAGCAAACGCAACAAGATCCACGCTGGGAAAAGCAGATTCCTGCTGACGAGCCTTAAATGTTAAGGATCGAAAGGAGAATGGAAGACCGAAGGGAAACGGGAAGAGGTGGGGAGGTAAAACTCCTGATGACGAGCTTGGAGGAGCCACCAGATGGGACCAGCTTTTCCTCGGCCCTGTCTGACGCCTCCCAACCTCACGAGATAACCAAAATTTATTTTTTTAATGCAACATCTGAGGGTATGAAGATGGAGCTGAAGTGAGGGCTTGGCTCAGGTGCCCTGCGACGTGGGAGGGGTGGCGAGGGAATGCTTCCCAAAGCTCAGCCCCAACGCTTTTTTTTTTTTTTTTTCCTTCTGAAATTTGACAAATCCAACTGATTTCCTCTACTCCTTTGCATTCCTGCGTGCTCTGGGGCTCCAAGAGATGCCTGGCAGGAAGTAGGAGCGATCTCCAGGGAGAGCTTATTTTGGAGAGCCGGCCAAGCCGAGCCTTCAAACTTCTCGTCCTCGTTACTCCGACGGAGACGGGCCGAGGCGTTCCCACAGAGGGCCAGATCCCTTCTCACCCCGACGGCTTCTCGGTGCCGGCAGGGAGGTGTTTTTAGGGCTGAGGGACAGGGTTGGAAACTTGTGGGTGAGGTCCTGAGACGTGGGCACTTTGGCCCTTGGATATACACTTGCCTTCAAATTTCAGAAAGCAGCTCTTGATTCGGCACAACTCACACCGCACGAGGCCAAGGTGGATGGAGAAAACTACTGTCCACTTCACCCCAAAAATATATTAAAAGAACCCACATGGATATGACAAAAAATGTGCCATGATAGCTCGGCACACCTGTAGTATCAGCGTGGCAGTCGGACATCGCGGAGCCACGCTGCTGACGAATTGCTTTTCCCGACGTTAATTGCACCAGCCATTTTTTTCCCCCTTTTACAACTCCTCTTTTATAACTTAAAAAAACCAAAAACATTTAATAGCTGTCCTGCAGCTCGTTCCTTAAGATTAATACGTCAAAACAGAAACACCGGGGAGTATGCAAGGAAGAAAATCATCCTAAAACCCCCTTTGGCTGAATTTAATCTCTATTAGAAGCCTTAGTCACGATGGAAATGTATTTACAACCACAGACCTCCCCTAAATTACCTTAACAGCCTCTCGCTGATGCTCTGATGGCCAAAACAGCGCCGTAAATTCCCGGCTCGCCCTACCAAATCGCACGGGTGGCTGTGGCACCGCGTTTCAGCCCAAAGCAGGGTGAGATTTCGTCTTGCTACCCACTTGAGATCACCTCCCGGCACAGAGGGGTGCACCGAAATGGGAGTAAATGCCCCGAAATGGGAGGAAATTTCAGATTCGTGCTCACAAACCTGCTGGCAAGACCCTGAGGAGCCTACGGGCTCGGTTTTCCCCCTCCTCTCCCACGTCTGATGGACTTTCCGCTCGTCTGGCAGCGGGGCTGAGTTGTTGAGCAGGATGAGTTCCCTCCTTGCCTTGTCCCAGTGACTTCCAGGCAAGAAAAACCTACAAAACACCTTGAGTAGGAAACCCAAGGAGGAGATGGGATCAAAGGATGCTGGTGGCTGGCTCCCAGCTCCATGAGGGACTTGTTGCAGAGCCTTAAAGACCCAATTAATGCCCAAACGCTTCCATTCCTATGATTTTATTTCCCATTTCCAGGGACAGCAAAGGGCAATCTGGCAGCACAGAGGTGAATCCTCCTTCAGAAACCCGTTGGGTGCCCAACCCAACCCCAATCCTTGCCTGAGCTGGGACGTGCGATGCTGAAATCTGAAATTCTGGGTTTGGTTTTGATGAAGGGAGGGATAATTCAGGAGCTGGGAGCAGCTCTGCTGGATCCATGCGAGATGGGATCTCTCCAAAACGCTGGTGGAGATAAACCCACCACCAGGAGAAGCCCAGCTTCGTCTGGTTGAAAGCTCAGCACGCCAAATTCGCTCCTTTTCGGTGTTTTCTTCCCAAAATCAGCCCCTGCTGTGGCAGATACTCTCATCGCTCACATCTCACCCCCTTTACGAGGTGTGAATTCAGCAAGGTGGCCGTCCCTCGGCGTTTGGGAACCCCGGTCCCGTGCAGCTTTCCCAGGCTCCTCGTCGCTCTCGTTGCCCTTCTCCGAAGGCTCCGGTGTCAGGGGTCCACCCACGCACATTTCTATGGGATCACGGCCCGATTGCTGGCAGGGACGCTCCCCGCGCCGGCCAGCCTCGCTCTGTGCACGGCCTCAAACCTCAGCTCCCCTTTTCCAGGCTCAAACCTCACCCCATAACCTCCAACCTCCTCCCAGGACCACCCCGCCTCACTTGACAGCACCTCCACCTCCTTGCTGCAGCCAGAAAACCCCAAGCCAGGCGCTCCCCGTGCTCCCCGCATCCCTTCTACTTCTTTTTTTTCTTAATTTTCTTTATTTTATTTCTCCCCCACGGCTTTTTTTTTTTTTTTTGCCAGCAGCAATCACAGCCGCTCCCTGTCTGCCGCTGCTCTATGGCCGTGCTGGAGGTAGGGATGGGCTCCTGCCACCCCAGCCCCGCGCCCTGACCCCAAAACAATGAGCCCTTCTATTTCCCCCCTCGCCCCGTGGAAACTCCGCTCTGCCTCGATGGGGGCAGGAAAGGCAGAAGGCGAGCCTCAAGCCCTCGATTCTTCTTCTATCAAAGCAAAAGCCTTTTTATTTTTTATTTTTTATTTTTTAATTTTATTTCCCGGGAGCTTCCTATCTGGAGGGGTTTTTTTTTGGGAGCGACACAGAGAGCTGCACAAGACCCGGAATCAAAGGAGCTGTGTGCGGGGTGGATGGCACGCAGCGGGGTGGCTATTTTTTGCCATAATTACGCTGGAATTGGGTGTTTGTTAGGTCTGCCCCTACCCGTGCTGGATGGCTCGCAAGCCCACGGGCCGTACGGAAGGGGGATTTGGGTGTGAGGCGCCCTAAATAGGGGTGCTGGGCCAGGCTTGGCAAGGGAGAGGCAGGTGTGGGGCAGCAGCTGGAGTTCAGCAGCCCGGATCTGCGGGTTTCGGAGAGCACAAATCTTCTCCTCCGCTGTTATTTCCAGCTCGCCATATGGACGCGGGAGCTGGAAAGCCACCAAGGAGATGTCTGAATCGCCTTCCAAAGCAAACGCCTCTGGAAAAGACTGGGTTGAAGTGGAATGAGCCGCACACCGAGTGCCGGGATGCTGTCAGGAGGGCATCCCAGAGTCACCCGGGAGGCACGGTGGAAATATTTCAGGTGCCCCAAAAAGGTGCCGGGAAGCAGAGGAAATAAAGGAAAACCAAAAGGCCGAGCAGAAGGGATTTGTGTGAGTGGTTCAGGGGAAAAACAGAGGCTGAGCACGCAGGATTTGAACCCTCGGAGGCCAGGAGAAGGAGAGGCCAGAGCCTTTTTTTTTTTTTCTTGCAACGTTTCAGTCGCTGCCTGGCCGGCCGTGATGGGTGACAGAGGCACGGCCGCACAAACCAGGCTGACCTTGGGGAATTCCTCCTCGGACGTTCGAAGTGGAATTCCTCCTTGACCTTCGGGTGCCGGCGTGGCTGCCTCGAGGCGTGCTCATGCCCTGGCTGCTCCTCCAGCTCTCGGGCCCCTCCCTGCCACCCACACCTTTTCCATTTTTGCTTGCTAATTGGGAATAAGAGAAGGGCCGCAGCACGGTGCTGTTCGGGGACTCATAGCAGAGGTGCAGGATGCTCCAGGAGATTTTTTTTAGGGGATGCTCGGCAGCTTTGGGAGCCTCCCTGGATGCTCACCCTGCAGTAAATCCAAGTCTCTCATCCTCACTTCTCCCTCTTCTCCACACAGAGACGCACAAAAGCCGCAGAGGCACTGCGACAGGGCAGCAGGATCTCAGGAAGATGCCCTAAAGCCCAGTTCCCAGCTGCGGGATGACCCCAAACACGAGTGCAGCCAAACCACTGCCTCGCTCCCTGCCTCAGTTTCCCCACCCCAAGCGGACCCCTCGGGGCAGATGCGGCCTCGCTGAACGCCCAACGCCACGCGCAGCGAGCCCAAGCCCCGGTTTCCTCAGCTGCTGCTGTCATCCAGAGAAATAATGAGCGCTCTGCCTTTGAGTCACTGCCATAAATGATGTGCTCCGGTCTGGTAAACACTATTACATCACCTCTCGCATCTGACACTCTCCAAAAGAAAAAGGAAACACACACACACAAAAAAAAAAAAAAAAAAAAAGGGTTCCAATAGGTTTCAGTATCGCTTCTGCTCTGTTCCAAGACGAAACGAAGCCAGCTTCCTGCTGCGCTCTCCTCAAGTGCTGTTTGTTTCTGCGCTCCCGTCCTGTTTGCTGCCACCATCGGTCTTCAGACTTCGCCAGGAGCATCGGGCGGCTCGGAAAGTCGTGACGTAGTCACGACAGACAGCTGGGGATTCGGTGCCAGGAGGCAAATGCAGCGCTTCCACTCCCTGCACGCCACCGGAGCGCCTTGCCTCCGCCGGGTAACCCCCCCCACTGGCTTTTTCTCCATCCAGCACTTGAAAAATCTCCAAAAACGGGTGTTGTGGGAATCCAGGACCCTCAGAGTGCAGAATTTCCCCCCAAAACCCTCAGACCTGAATCTCCAGCGCTGCTTTGTGCTGGTTGCCCTGTGCCCCAATCTGCCCTGCGAGTAGCTGCAAGCGCTCAGGATGCAGCGAGGTGGTGCCGCGGGAGCTGGGAATAAAAAAAAAAAAAAAAAAAAAAAAAAAAGGCAACCCTCTGACCTGCAAAAGCCCTCCTGCGGCACAGCGAGGCTCTGCCCTCCTCTGAATCACAGGGACGGGGCTAAAAGTACGCCCGCTGCTCCTTTTGAATCACAGGGCTGAAGACGGGGTGGTTTGACAGCTGGAACAAGGCACCACGCCGCCCAGCTCAGGGCTGTCGAAACTTCTGCTCGGTGCTGGGTCAGAGGGCTTCAAAACCTCTCCCCTCGCAGCTTTTCTCAGTGCTCCTCTCCCTCGCTGCAGCTCCAGCCCAGCACTCGTTGGCCAAGCGTTCGGGCAGCCCGGGGTGTCCCCGCATCGCTGGTCCCATTTCGGCCCCCATCCCACGTCCTCACCCAGCGAGGATGCCCTAAAGGAGGGACATCGAGGATCCTTCAGGGGCCAGAAGAAGCCTTTCTGCAGGGCTTTACCCGAGGAAAAGGGCAGCAGGATCTCAGATCCTTTAACCTCTCAGATCCCTTTAACCTCTCAAACCCTCTGACCTGGAGCAAGCTGCTCCTGCCTGATGGAAGACGGCCGCTGCCGCACGCAGCCAAACCTTCCTCCCAGTTAAACCAGTTGAGGGGAAGCACTAAAGGATTGTAAAACCAGTGCAGGACCAGAAGGGTTTGGTTTGGGCACAATTGCAGCCGCACATCTCAGCCAGACAGAAAATCCGACGACTTGGGGGTACCCAAACACCCAGGGGAAGCGCAGTGATGCGATGACAGGAGGCCACGAGCCCCTCCACGACCACAGAAGTTATTTTTTACGTTGTTTTTCTACCAGAGAGCCCCTCCCTGACCCCAAATTGGTCTCAGACAGACAGACAGACGGACACAACCAGCAGGAGAGCACCAGGAGGTGGTGGGTGAGCACAGGGCGGCACAACACGCGCTGGTCTTGCCTCACGGGTCCCACAACCGAAGCCAAGGGGGTTGTTTAGGGACCTGATTTTTCATTATTTTTTCTGCATCCCGAGCAGAAGTTGGCATTTTGGTGTCCCCACTGCTTTTGACCTTCAAACATCTGCTTGGCTTTCCCTACCAGCACCAGGCTGACATCTGTGGGGTTCATCCGAGCCTAACCAACTGTGGTCCCAAGACCATAGGTCCCAAGACCGGGTTTGTAGCAAGGCAGAAAAGAGGCAGGAATGATCTGAGGCTGGAAGAGCTCGTGCTTGGCTTGGGGGAACCCAAGGGGAGAGAAAATCCCGAGCCTGCAGCATCACACACAGCACGGGCAGCCCGAGCAGGCCCTGCAGTGGGTGCGGGGGAGCTGCCCTGTGTGGACGTGAGGAAGAAAAGCCAGCACCTTCCCCTCTTGCCAAAGATCTCCTTGAGAAGTAAAAGCAAAACAAAGCCGGGCTTGCAAAAGCACAGCGCTTCCAAGGGCAGTTTCAGCCCCACGCCCATGCGCGGACACGCACAGCTTGTCAAAAAAAAAAAAAAAAATAAAATAAAAATAAATCCATCATCTTCCCCGTGTCAACGCAGCCGGAGCAGGAACTTCAAACCCAATTAGCAGCATCCTGCAGCTCGAGATTCCTCCTTTGAGGTCCCCGAGCGGAATATAAACCAAAGGCACGAGGCGAGAGGCGAAGCCTTCCTGGTGAAGCCCTATAAAAACCAGCACAACGCCGCGGCAGCCTTTTGAGGGTGGAAACCCAAAGGCGCCCACGTGGTTTTGGGGCAGATCACAGAATCGGTGAGGTTGGGAGAGACCTCCACGATCACCCAGTCTAACCTCTGACCTAACACCAACCAGTCCTCCACTGAACCACGTCACTGAGTTCAACATCTCAATGTCCTTTGAAGCCCTCCAGGGATGGTGACTCCACCACCTCCCTGGGCAGCCCATCCCGATGCCTCACAACCCTTTCGGTGAAGAATTTCTTCCTAATATCCAACCTAAACCTCATCTGGTGCAATTTTAGCCCATTCCCCTTCATCCTGTCTCTAGGAGGAGCAGAGATCCCCCTGAGGTCCATCTGCCGAGCTTCCTGCCCTGCGCGTGCTGCGTGGGCCGGCCGGGCGCATCGCGGCCACGTTTCCTCCATCCATCCAGGGAGGGAGGGAGGGGAATTAAGGATGTTTTGACAACACAGGTGGCTCACGAGGCTCTCGGGGCTGCAGCCGGATGAAAAGCAGCCTTATGCCCGTGGCTAATTATGCCCGTGGCTAATTAGCCCTCACCGGCGGCGTGGATTCGGCTCCCGTAGGAATGCCGGAGCACGAGGTGGGTGATGCCCCGACGGGAGCACCCTTTTACGGGGCAGGTGCCGGGGAGCTAATGATGTTTGATGATTTAAGGCCGCCAGTGACTCAGGAAGAGCAATTAAGCTGATTTCTGCGGGAGGAAGGCGCTTTGCTCCATTAAGCTAAAAGCATCCTCCGCGGCTCAGCCCGTCCGCCGCCCGGCGAGCCCACGGCAGGGTTTGGATGTTTTCCCCTATAAAAACCAGACGCTTTCACCTTTGTCTCGGGATATTTTGGGGCCGGAGCCCCTCCCAGATCTGCAGCCTCACCCCGACCCTGTCCTGCCTCCAAGGGGACAGGGCACGCAGCTGTAGGGCTGGAGGCATCTGAAGGGGACGGCACCCCTCATGCCTATAGGGCCACCCCCATTTTGTGTTATCGTAACCCCAAACCACAGCCACCCCTCTGACCCTACCCCAGTCCATGAAACAGGTTTAGGGACGCCCACCGATCCCCAAAAAAAAACATCAGAAAGGATGATTAGGATGGAGATCCATAATGAAGGGGGAGCATCCAGCTGGACGACCCCATTGGGACGCGATGTGCCGAGTCATGGGGTGGCAGCATTTTGGGGCCAGGCTCCTGGCGAGCCCGTGGGGAGGAGGAAAGGCTTTCCTCAGACAGCGGGGACGGCGCCGGGGCTGGCGTTTGGACCCTTTTTCTTTTACAACTTCCTCACAGGCGTTTGATCCCGCTCAGGACCCCGAGGGGTGACGGTGGGGCTGCTTGGACGTTGCCCCATTAATAGGATCGGCGGGTGGGGAGGGGGAAGCAGACATTATAGGGTGTGGGGAGGGATCCCCAGACGCTTTACCTTTCCCCCCAGGACCGAAAGCACCCCAAAAAAAAAACCTTTAGGGGTTTTAAAAGGGTTGCTGACACCCCTGGATGCCCCCACAGCGGGGCTGAGCCGAGTCCCCCCAGCAGCAGGTGCACCCGGGCATGGAAAGGGGAAGGGGGGGGCTGTCCCAAAAGAGCCTCCCCTATCCCAAAGGGGCTGTCCTGAAGGGTCTCCCCCCATCCCAAAAAGGTCCCCCCCCCGACCCCAAAAGCCACTCACGTATCGCCTCAACTTCTTCTCCGGCGGCGACTTGCGGAGCCAGCCGGCGCACACCACCTCGCCCCCGCTCATCGCCACCCAGCCGGCCGCTGCCTCCCCGGCCCCGAGCAGGAGGAGGATGAAGGACGAGGAGGAGGAGGAGGACGAGGAGGAGGAGGAGGAGGGATGGAGATGAAGAGGGAGGGACTGGGGAAGGGGGGGCACACACACAACGAGCGCCTCCCCCCCCCCCCTTCTCTCTGTCTCTCTCCCTCCCTCAGCTTCCAGCCGCGGCTGCGGGCGGGGAAGCAGGAAACCGCCTCCCGGCCCGGCTCTCCCCGCCTCCCGGCCGGCTTTAAAGACACAAAACCACCCCTCCCTGAGGCAAAAGGGTGCCCTAAATCCCCCTCGGCAGCTCCCCGACCCCACAAGGCTTGCCCGATCCCACAGGGTTTGCCCCGACCCCACAGGAGTTGCCTCAGCCCGGCCCTGCCCTCACAGATCACAGAGCCCGGGGTGGAAACTTTCCGGGCCCCGCACCCCCCCCCCCCCCCCCAATTTTGCACCTCAGATTTTTCACTAAACCCTCCTAATTTGAAGGTTTGGAAGCAGAAAGCCCCCCTGAGGAGGTTTTCACAAGGGTTTTGCAGGTTTTGAAGCAGAAAGCCCCCCCCTCAGAGAGGTGCCTGGCTGAGCTTAGGGCCCCGTGGGGGAGATGAAGGGGTCAGAGGGGTAGCAAAGGGGAAAAAAAAAGACCGAAATTCCCCCCCCAAAGCCAAAATCAAACCCAAAAAAGCAAAATCCAAACCAACATGAGCATCGACAGCATCAAAATAACATAAAACCAACATGGAAATCAACAAGGTGCCCGGCTGAGCTCAGGGTCCCGTGGGGGAGATGAGGGGGTCAGAGGGGTAATAAAGGGGAAAAAACGACCAAAAAAAAGCCCTGAAACCAAACCAAAAACCCAACCCCCAAAACAAGAACATAAACAACAAAAAAACATCAAACCAACATGAAAATAAACAATAAAAAAAGCAAAACAAAACATGAAGGCAAACCAAACCAATAAACCACGGCAACGGGTTGTAGCAAAATCCCCCCCCCGCCCTGAGGTAAAAAATAATAATAACTGAGGGGAAGCGATAAAAGCCTCATTTTTTATTTTTATTTTTTTCTTATTGTCAGTAATGGAGCAGCACCCACTTCATCCAAGGTACAACGTCCCTTTACAGCCCTCTAACCCTCCTTTTGCTCCATCCTTAACAACAAACCTCTGGGCATGGCAGTGGTAAAAGTTGTTCTGTGCCGAGTCCCTTCGCACCGCACCTGTTTGGTGGTGTTTTTTTTTTTTTTTTTTTTTTTTTTTTTTTTTTTGTTTTGTTTTGTTTTGTTTTGTTTTAAGGAAATACAAACTGGGGATGGATTTCCCAGACCTGCCTCTCTCCGACGGCTCTGCCCCAAACCTGCTGGGGCACATTCAGTCATCGCTCCCTGCCTCGATTTCCCTCCCTGCTGCTCCAACCTCCGTGGGCAGGGACGGTCTCTCCTGGCGTGTCTGTGCCGTCCCTGCTGCAATAACAGCTCCAGCCTGGGACAAAAACCAATATATGTGGCTGCTCGAGCGGGGATCTTGCGTCACGAGCAGTAATTACAGCTCGTGGTGCCTCTGGGAGGGAGGGATGGCACCTTTGTGCAAGCTGGGGACACAGCACTTAGGCCATACGTTGTTTATCAGCTTTGTGAATACACAGTGGAGGGGAATAACCCCTTGAGGAACGAGGATGTAATTTGTAAGGAATGTATTTTTGTAGGCTTCATTTCTATTTTTGTCAGGTTAAAAGAAAAAAAGGGAAGCTTCAGACCTTTTCCTTGATACTGTTCCTGCAGGTGCCAGCTGTGCCCACACACCCCGGCCGTGCCTCACTCCGTGTGCAGGAGCCATCCACGGGGTAAACGGGGTGACCCCATGCTCTGATCCCAGCTTCAGAGACCTTCCCAAAACCCAGCACTCCTCCAGGGAGGCTGGAGACCCCCCGGGAGTTTACAGAGACCTAATTGAGAGCGGACAATCGCGATTAATAGGCAGGTATGGTGCAAAGCCACTCCACGCTGCCCGTTAATGATTCACGGGCTAGGAATTTGCTCGCACTGACACAGATGCAAAGTGGTATCAATTTGAAAACCAGTCGCGGAGAACCCCGTCTGCATTTTTATGTTAACAACTTTCCCCACGCAGGGCCGAAACGCTTCACTGGGGCCACGGCTCTTTAAAGCGATGCTCCGTAATGAGCATCGGGGTGAATTGGAATGAGTTATTCTGCACGGCCTTGGGGTTATGACCCTGCTCCCTGTCCTCTCCTTTCTCTCTACTCATCCCATGTCCTGGTGCCCAGCTCAAATATGATCACCCGATCATATCTGACCAGTGGCCAAAACACGAAGCATCCCCATGAATTCTTTTTTTCACTCCTCTGCTGATGCCTACTCTAAAAGCCTGCCGCACGCAGCTCCCCGGCGCTTTTGGATGGGAAACGGGTTGTGATTTCTGCACCTGTAAGCACGCTGCCAGCTCAGACGTGAGACAGAAGCTCCGTGCAGAGAAATCGCTCGCAACAAAGGCGCTCTGCCTGAACGTGCACGCCTAAACCCCGCCACGGCTGCGCTCAGAGCGGGGCCAGCAAGTAAATCCTGGCATCAGGCGGCCAGATTCCTCGTGACCCGATGCATGTCGTGCTACAGCACCGGTGCCACTGAAAGCATTGGGCCAGGAATACAAATCTTGCCCCCGACGCTATATTTGCTCCGGAGCAAACCGGAGTCGGAGCAAACCAAAAAAAAGGGAGGAATTGAGAAGTGGTGTGTAAGAAATCACGTTCCTATGGGGTTCCGAGACAAATCCCGCGTTTGGTGTGCTGGGATGCCTGGAAAGGAGCTGCCCTTCCTCCTGCAGAAACCTCCAGGGGGGTGGTTTTATTCACAGCCTTCACCGGGCTTCCTCGTTCTCGGCTGAAACTGAGATCCACGTGTGAAAAAAAAAACAACTTTTGGCGAACCGCAGTGCCCACCGCGTCCCCTGCCGCCTCCCGGTTTCTTTAACCGAGCTGTGCCATCTGCTGGCCCAAGGAAAAGCTGCAAGAAGAGCGCGTCCAACCTCGCAGCGGCTTGCTGGGGAGGCAGGATGGAGACAACGGGGCATTTCCTGGGGATTAGGGGCCCAGCTGGCGGAATGCTTTGGGCTACTCACCCCAGCCAGGCTCTGATCCCTAGGAAATGCCCTGCGCGGGGGTTAAAATAAACCGAAAGAGACTGCGGGGAAAGAGGCTCTGAAAATGCGCCGTGCTGCCGGGTGCCGCACGCCTGCTTTGCCATTCCGAGCGCACGCTCGGGCTCTTGAGATGCAGCTCCACGCCGCGACCTGACTTTATCTTCAGCACACAGCTCCTGCAGCAGGGCTGGCTGGCAGCGGCGCCTTTCATGTCATCCAAATTTGTCAAGGTTAGGGAAAAAATAAAAAAAATTTCTTCTCTTTCAAGGATTGGAGCCTTTTCAAGCTTTTTACCCTGCGTAAAAGAGCACGGCGAGCCCCCCAGAACAGCCGGCGGGTGAAGCCAAACCCCAAGCCGGTCCTTTCCTTTGTCGATAGGCAGCAGCTCCAGCAGCTCTGGCTGCTTTCCCTGAGCAGGGGGAATATTAGCACAGGATGCTCTGATCAGCTAACGAGGCAGTTTGAAGCATCTTCACCGCGGTGTTCTGGCAAAGACGGGGGCACCAGAGCTCTGATGCCTTCGCAGAGACTCAAAAAAGGGAAAGAGACGACTCGGGGGGCAGCAGTGCTGGAGATGCACACACAGCCTGGAAATTGATGGTCCTGCAGTGATGGGAAAACAATGGGATGGGATTTAACAGGCTGCCCAGAGGGGCTGGGGCTCCTCTTTGGTGCTGAATTGGTGTCTGGATGCAGCCAGGGGACGCTTCCAGTCCTTGCATTTTAAGATAATGACACGGGTTTTGCTGCTTGGGAGCCAGGATCCAAGCTAAAGCCCGGTCCTGCTTCCCACACTAAACCAGACCATTTGAAATAATTTCGCAGGGAGCTGAGCTGGGACAAAACACAACTGAAATTCTTCCAAAACCTGGGCTCAGACAGAAGTTCTTCATGCCTGGTCCATCCTTCTGGGATGCCTTGACCGCAGCCGGGCCCTCGGCAAGCAACCGTAAAACAAATCACAATAAAAAGAGCAGGGAGAAGTCTTTACCCGTCTCCCCTGCCTGTTTACCCGAGCCTGGTATCCTCTGACATCCTTCGGCATTACTTCCAGAGCAGATGGTGCTCTGTGGTAGAGCAAACGAGCAATTATCCTCCTGACACCCCGCGAGGCCTCCCCGCATGCGATCGCAAGAAGTTACTTCACCCCAAGCTAAGAGCTGTTGTCTGGCTTTTCAGCATAATTGGCTGTAATCGAGTTTAATTTGGTTGGTGCAGTAACTCTGAAGACTTTTGTAACCGGATTACTGTCGGCTCAGCGGTCATGTGCCATTATATTTGCTGGGCAAAACAGAAGCCAGAATAAAACCAGATGCTTTCCCCCCTGCTCCTCCTTCCAGCGGCACCCCTCCAGGATATGAGCTCGCGCTGCACAGTCACCGTAATGAACTCAAAATGCTATTAGAAGAAGGAAGTCGTTGCTGTCATATTACATTCAGGCCTCTCCTAGAAAGCGTAAATGATCTGCTCTATGTATCTCTGTTTGTTTACAGTCGGAGACCACGCACAGCTTAGGGCTAAAAATACTGGAGCACAGATCTACGATGTGCACGAGCTTTGAGGTGAACAAATCTCATTATCCTCCTGGTACAGAGAGGGGAGCTCGGACCAGGAGCAGGAGTGAATGAGCCCCTCAGGTCCCATTTTCTGCTGTACATCACCAGCCAAGAGAAAGGACTACCAGGATGAGAATGCTGTGTCTGTAGCAGATGCACGGATCTACTGCAAGCAAGCCATAGGTGAGAAAGGCAAATGTCACTAAGCCAGCAGCATAAAGCCCTTCTTTTCAGACCTTCCAGCTCCTACTGGCGTTAACTTACCCAGGCAGCGTGTGAAAGGCTGTTCTCATCAGGCTTTAGGACAAATTTTGGAAATTCAAGACCCTGTGGACCCCCAGATGTTGGGATTTAAGACCTGGTGACATCCTCCTGACCGATGCTGAGACCAGACAAATGGAGACTGAAATGTACTTTTTTTTTAACAGTGAAAATGTACTTTTTTAAACAGTGAAAATGTATATTTTTTTTTAACAGTGAAAATATTCATGGGAACAACGCATGGAAGAGATAGGATCTTGTGGTTTCACAGCACTGGAGGCTATTTGGAGGCATAGGAAACATATTATGTTCCTGGCTTGAATGCCTGTTGTCAGATAGATGCCTCCTAAAAACTCAGCTCAGTTTTGAATTGCAGATAAACCGTGAAAAGACCAAAGAGACTTCTCCGAGAAGCAAAGCAACATCTTCAGCTCCCAGTCCCAAATGCTACGGAGCAGGCACCCGCACGGCTGAATGCTGGTAGGCTGCAGACGCAGGCGTTTGCATCTCTGGTTCTGGCCAGATGGCTATTCCGAGTTTCTAATGATCTGGGAAATGAACGCTTCGTAACGTTGCATCTCCGAGGGGTTAGCACCAACTTTCTTCCAGTTTCCATACCAGCACTGCTCCAGATGGCACCAGATCTCGGGCGGGGATGGGAGTAACGCGCTGCTAAAAGCTGCACGTGCTCCGAGGAGGCGGCAATGTAATCCTGCCAGGCAATCACCCGTCAAGTTCGTTAACAAATATGCTCATGAAATGTGTTCAACGCTTGCATCCTATACTTCCTAAATCACCATAAACGACAATAATTGATTAACGCCATTAAAAACGGAATATGAAAGCGTTTTTCAGCCACTGCAGAAGCCAAGCCCTCAGATTTCATTTGCGTTGTACTTTGGGTTGAGCGAGTGGCAGAGTTCAAACACGTGGGGTTGTTTATAGGGAAAGCACTTTGCTGTGCAGAGCCCCTTCTGTGACACACCGCACGCTGCTGGGCAAGCCCCAGCACACGTGGTGGTTTATTTACATTAAACAACCGGAGAGGTCACTTCAAGTGCTTCACGGGGATGGCATCGTGCGACTCCAGCCCGGCAGAACGAGGCCTCATCAGCAGAAATGTCTGCTTGACTCAGGCAGGGGAGCCTCCAAATCTAATTCTGACTTTGCTTCCCTCTATAAGCTCTGGCAGGTCCCTTCATCTGTCCCTGCACTCAGCTTGAGCATCGGTTTTCTCATGGCTGAACGGACACAGAGAGGTCAGCAAGCCTTGGAGTTGTTTGGGTGGGCAGTCTGTGGCCGTGCTTCCAGCAGCAGAGCAGCAAAGCTGAAGGACACACGGGAGATGGGAGAGCTGAATCTCAAAGATTATGCATCACACGCCTGCTTCACGTGGCTTAATCTGGCTTAATTACAACGCCGAGCATTTAGAGCCTGGGATCTTCAAAGGGACACGAAGAGTACTGAATTAATGCTCAAAAATCACTCTGGAATTAAAGAATTACTCCATAGAATTGCTGTTGCACCGCCACTGCGTCTGTGAAATGAAATTATTTTCCCCCGTGGCTGGAAACGCAGCGTCTCTTGGAATTCATGGCTGATCGTACAGGAGTGTCCAATATAGAAACGTGTGAACGTGGTTTGTCAAGGCTACCTTCCAGACCACACCGCAAGTTCCTCGGAGCAATTTGTGCCTTTTTTTTTTTTTTGCCAGCAACCCATATGGTTCGTTACCGCTGAAAACTGAGGCCTCCGTTACTACAGCACACGCGAGCGTCAGTACATTAATCTGCTGAAGACAGTAAGAAAGATAAACAGCTCCTGGTGAAGAGCAAAAAGCAGGAGCAGGCTTTGCAGAGAAAATTAAAAATGTGCTCTGTTGGCTCCCTCAAATTATTCAGAAAAAAAAAATAAAAATCAATTGCAAGAGTAATAAAAACCAACAGCAGCACTGTGAAATCCGTATTGCTCTATCTGAAAGGCCTCGGGACGTACAGGGATAGATAAAAATCACTGAAGCACAGTCTAGGATGTTAGAAATGCCAAAAATGCGTTTGAAATCGGATCGGCTGCAAACATCCTGCCTGGCTTCTGGTGTGGCAGTGCACCCAAAGGCGGAGGGGAGTCTTGTGGGGAGGCAATGCACAAGGACTCGGTTGATTTGGGTCAGTTCCATGGTTCTGCCACGTACCGTGGAGAAGCTGCTGAATTGCTCCATGCCTCGATTTCCCGCAGCAAAAAGAGTGTCAGCAATAAGAGCAAGAAGGATCCTGAAGTCATTTCACCCATGTTTCACCCAAAATCGAGCCCACAATTTCTGACAGAGCTAGTCGAAGTCCTTCAAACGGCCTCACAGCCTTGTCCCACTCCTGCCCTTCATGGCAAAGCTCTCCCTTCGCAGCATCTTTGCCTGATCTCGCATGGCGAACACTGAGACCCAGCTGCAGGACAGATAAGAAGCCACATCACGGCAGCCATAAAGCAACGGGAGCTGTAATTTCTTTGAACTCGGGGTCAAACTTCTTGTTAGCCAAGTCTATAAGAACCCATACAGTAAATTACATGCGTCTCTTTACCAGCAGGATCATAAAATAAAACTTTACAATCCTTCTGAAGGTCACGGCTCGGCAACAAACTGTAAGATAAAACAATAAATTCACCCCCGAGACCAGTTTTCGTGGCTTCTCCAGCTTTGGTTAGATCTGAGGAAATTAGGACTTCGACAATCTTTATACAAAATCTTCCTTATTTCTCCTTTGGACCCATCTCCCAGCTCTCCCTAACGTAAGACAGAGGCTGAAACAACAGCAACAGCAAGCGTTAGCGGTTTCAGCAGCAGCAGAGCCTCATTTATCTCCATACACACATTTAATGGGAACAATGACCAGAGTGTTTCTTGGCAAATTAGTCCCTTTCTCCCCCGAAAGACAAACACACCTATAAGCTACTTCCAAAACAATCAATATTAGTCCAGCAAACAAAACCCTACGTTAAGTTTCCCATCAAAGTCTTGGCACTGCCTCGAGTGATGCTCTGTAAATTGCAGCCGCTGTTGAATGAAGTGGAAAGGGGACCGCTGAGCTGGGCACCTCGGTGCTTCTCCCTCCTGTTTTGGGGTGTGAAGGGAGTTAAGGCAGCTACAAACCCTACGCCAGCTTGGCCTGCTGACTCTGAAAATCTGGCTGAGGGACAGAGCTTTATTTCTGTGACTGTCTAAGTTAATACAGCAGCCCAAGATCCACACACTGCCATCGTAACTCAGCGTAAATCCTAAGGAGAACAGCAATCTCTGCTGCTAGCTAAGGAGCACACGTTTGCTCTCCTGGGAAGACTGAGACGTGGTACCAGTTTTTGGGTATGATTTTCTTAGTTAGATCTTGCACATAAAAATCTGAAGTAAAGGGATTATCTGAGGTTCATGCGAGCAAAGCCAGAAGTCTTCCTTTCAACGTTCACACGCAGACACAATCATCGATGACGCCGATTCTTTCCTCTGAAACTCCAAGTGAGGACAACCCTGAAAAGAGGCAGCGCCAGCTGCCGAGGAACTGAAACTGCAAGAATTACTTACCGACAGCTAGCAGAGATCGTGCTGGTTACCTGGCCTCGAGAGCTGACCCCTTACAGCACTGAAAACACCCCAACGTGAGCTGTGGGTTCAGCTAAGGGATGAGTCCTGTGTGCAAAGAATGACAGCTTTTTATTTCAAGAAGTGTCAGTTTTTAATCTGGCTTCGACTCTTGCCGGAGTGCAGCCTCTCAGCAGAGAAGCAGCAAGGAAATGGCTTCAATCTACGAAACTCTCGGCGTGTTTCCCTGCCTGCATGTCCCAGAGGAAATTCATTCCGGGCCGGGAGCTTCAGAGGAAATAGATGGCATTCCACATGGAAATCCCAGAGAAAAACGCCCCTAAGGACAGCCCTGCCAACACACCCAGCACCTCAGAACGAAGCAGAAGTACGTGCACAAGACGAGGGAGGCTGCTCCGCTTGGACACGCAGTGGGGAACGCGCCAAGAAGTGCGTCCTTGCCACCTCTTGCTTCACAGCCTGCTGTCCTACGACGGCTACAACCAGGAAAACAAAACGAAACAAACCCTCTGACATTGCTTCATGTACCTACCTGCTCAAAGGTTCAACCTTTTCCTTCTGTCCTGCAACGATCTCTTATCGAGGTGAAAAATGGAGGGCGGATCGCACCAGCCCTCGGCTCTTGCAAGGCCTCGATAACCTGCCTGAAACGCTCCTGCCGTCCTTCCCGGCAACTCGTGACTCACTCCACATCATCCCACGGCTTTTGGGCACCTGCCATTGTCTTCTCTTCTCCGCCTTGTTTTTCACCTGCCACTTTTTAGCCCCACCCGGCCCGTCAGATCTGAGATCCCGTCAGATTCACGGCGTGGCCAACAACCTCCTGCACCTTCACGGGGTGGCCAAAAACCTCCTGCAACTTCCCAGAGTGGCCTTCAAATAGCAGATAGCTCAAACGCACAGAGATACTCGGGTGTCTTATAAACTTCTCAGCGGTTTCAAAGGTGCTCGAACCCTTCCACGGAACCAGACTTACCACCTCGGGCTGTACCAGGAAACACAAAGCAGCAAATGCATGGTTAACACCCGCCTAATCGAGCAGATGAAGGAGAAAACAATCTTGATGTGCAAGGGATACTGCAGTGACTGCACCAAACAGCCCAAAGCAATGACCTCGAGGTGATCTTGTTTGCACGATCATTACACACAAGAGGCCCGGCCGTGGACCGAACTGAAGCACGGCAGGTGCCCCGTTACATAAATTTGTGTTTTTAGATGCTGCAGGCGCAGTACTGCACGGCCTCACTGCAGAGAACTGGGACCAGGATGCTACCAGCCCAACGCTGTTTGGTAACTGCTTTGCAATCTCTTTCATCTACTCGGAAGAAAAGTCTTCGGGGCTGTTCTGCAGCCACTTCACGTTCTGCGTGCCAATTTACCTGGGTTCATTAGCAGCAAGGCTGTTACCTTGCTTTTTCTTCTTTATATACATTGTTTTTACTGCAGCTGTCTCGGGCTCCACGCTAGTAAGCACTATGCAAATGACCGGTTGCTGGATGGCTGCTAATTTAGAAGGGAAGAAAGATGCTGGAAACCCTCAGTTCGAGTCCCAAATAAACCACTTGTTTCCAGTTGCCTTGGGCAAGTCACTTGATCTGCCCCGAAATCTGTTTTCAAAACAGAAATGAATATTTCTTTACCTGGCAGGGAAGCTGAGAGCATAAACCCATTAAAGACTGCAAGGAGTTCCGATCCTAGGGTGATAAGCAATTACTTCATACATATGCAAGGGCTGGCAGCGTGCGTTGCTTGTTCCAAAATACACACAGAACTGCTTGGCCCGATGAACAGATATTTTCTCAACAACAAAACAGCAAAGCAACAACAACAAACCGCCTGAAAACTGCAGGTTGGCTTCAGAGGGATGAGTGTGCTCTCGTCTAACTGAACGTTTCCTTCTGCTGTGCAAGGGTGCTTGCTCGGATGCACGAAGCAGGTACCTCCTGCAGAAGCTGTGCGACCGATTCGGGTCCACGCAGAAGGAAACATCAGCCAAAGAGGCTGGAGGAAACGCTTTCCACCAGAATAAGGAGCCATGCAGAGTTACAAAACAACCCAGTGAACATCTTTATTCACAAAATCAACCATCAGCCACCTGATGCGCTCCCGCAGTTCCAGGACGACGTTTTGCCTTGCTAGGTCTGCCTGATTTTTTTCCGAGGTAAAGAGGATTTGCTTTTAACTCGGGGTGGGGAGAAGCACGCTGCACAGTTGTCATTTCGTAAGAGCAAAACGCGTCTCAGCCGTGACAATACTTTGCAATTTTATAATACTCCAATCTTCAAAGCGCTGTGCAGGCATTTAATTAAAGCCTATTAAAGCCTCACAGCAGCCCTGGCTCCCCGTCCCTCTCAGGTCACACCTCCTTATTAATATTTCACATGAAACCCCCGCTACCTCCCAACAATACTGATTCAGTACTCCCATCACTCGTGCTAGTCTCAGGAGAACCTCAACCCTTTAGTTAGGGGTTTATTTATTTATTATCACTCCCGAAATCACTAAGGATGTCAACTGCTCTCACATTAACCGCAGCTATGCTTCCATAATCTCACCAGAACGTGTATTATTTTCTGTAAGCCAGGATTAAGCTCACGGAGAGCTTCGTGATACAAAAATCCTCTCCGTTTCCCACTAAAACGCCCTGTCCCGTGCTCACGTTACGTCCACGTGGTGACAGCAGCGCCTTGCTCCGCTCCAGCCAGCTGCTGAGCTACAGCAGACAGGAGTGAGGGAACCTGGGGAAAGGGATCACGTCCTTGATGTTGTCGACTCCCAGGATGTACTGCAGGTAGCGTTCAAAGCCCATCCCGAAGCCTCCGTGGGGAACCGAGCCGAATTTTCGGAGGTCTAGGTACCTGCGATGGAAAGAGACAGTTACACTTGCAGCGCGTTTACGCTGAGGTAATTACAGCGAGCTTTTTATCTAGGGGTTTGTTTTCCATCTTAATTACTTCTCCTCGCCCCTAACCGCTGTGGGTTTCTGCCAATGCAGCCGGGACAGGCCAGGGGTGGGAAGAGGTGTGGCTCCCTGACAGGAGGAGCTTTTATTAGCAGAAACCCCAAGTGCAAAAAAAGCATTTAAACCAGCAGAGCTACGCCTTGCCAGTGTGCTAGAGCCTGTTTTGTTTAGGAACGAGAACTCATTTGGGTACAAAGCACGGTTTTAACACCACAGCTCATGCTGTGAGCACCTCTGGAAGTTTTAACAGGTAAAATATCCCGAATAGAGGCACGAGCCCAGGTCTGACAACACAAAACAGAGATGGAGGCGCCTGCTCGCAGCTGTTTAGCCTGTGCCATGCTGGTGTTGAAACCTGCCCTACAATAAATTCTTTCATTTTCTGTCGAGTCACCTTTTCAATAGCCTAAATCATATCATTTCCAGTAATTTCTTCAGAAGACTATTTCTTGGCCCAAACAGGTCCTGCTGTCTGCTGAATTTTCCCTCAGACCTTTACTTTTCTTTTAAGGTAATGATGATAGCCTTTTTTATTTCCCCCCCGAATCACTTTTACAGGCTGATTCATTTATTCCCCCAGCAAGTCAGCAAAAAATCTTGGCCGTATCTTCTCCAACAATGAGACCTGGAACAAGACATTTCATTTTCCAGAACAGTACCTGTCATCAACAGAAAACTCAGCTCCCTGGTTTGGAAGCAGATATTCCAAAAGTCAGAGAATGGCTCGGGTTGGAAGGGACCTTAAAGCCCATCCAGTTCCAACCCCCTGCCGTGGGCAGGGCCACCTCCCGCTAGATCAGGTTGCCCAGGACCCCATCCAACCTGGTCCTGAACACCCCCAGGGATGGGGCACCCACGATATATGGGTTAAGAAGCTTCTTCTTTAGAGCTCCCCATTGCCCTGCTGGATTTCAGCTGCTGTGATACACAAGGACTATGCATGCAGCTATAAAATGTCACCCACAGTTTTATTTTAACAGGAGTGAACAACATCTCAGCGGGTTTCTTCTTTTATGGGGCCACTTCTGAGCCTGCTGGGGCCACGAAGTTTTTATTCTTTATATGAATGCCCTAGTAGGGGATTGAGTGGCTGCACGTGCATTACGTGCTTCTAATCTTGAATGAATATTTTATCAACCCAGTTTAAAAATGCAAGTAAATTTAAATGTAAATATATAACCAAGTATTCTTAAATATGTATATGCATACAATTATATACTAATATAATATATAAATATGCAAACAATACATATAAATATGCATCTTGAATTACATATGCTTACACTATATAATTATATACTATGGAATTACAATATATTACAATATTATGTATTAAATTATATATTAAATATATTTAATACAATAGATAGCACTGGGTTTGGCTGGAATAATTTTCTTCATAGTAGCTCCTACGGTTCTACACTCTGGATTTGTGATAAAAACAGTGTTGATAACACCTTGATGTGTTAATTATTTTAACTATTTACTTATTTTTAATTATTGCAGAGCAGTGCTTACGCAGCATCAAGGTCTCTTTCTGGTTCTCCCACCCGAGAGGAGGCTGGGGGGAGGCAGCACAAGGAGTTGGGAGGGGACTCAGCCAGGACAGCTGAGCAGCTCACTGGTTTTCACACTTTTACCTTTCTCATCCTCTTCCCCATCCCACTTCGGGGGAACAAAGAAGTGGCTGTGTGGGGCTTAGCTGCCTACCAGGGTTAACTGACAATACATATAAAAATATGTATTTATCACATTTATATAATACATGAATAAATGTAGTAACACCTAAGTACACTTAATAAATACTTAAGTACCCATAAAAACATATGAATTTTGCTTGTATTTTGATACATATGTAGATACATATTTATATTTAAGTGCTTGCCTTTCAGGGTTTTGTTGGTTTGCAGCCCACATTTTAACAGCGTGAAGCCAAAGCAATGCCACTGATCACCTCGTCTTGCAAAACACAGACATTCTCCAACGAATGGCTAAGCCTGCAAGACACTGCCCTGGCAGACTGAGTTTGGTGGTAAGACTTTCAGAGCTGAAAATGTTAATTTTTCTTGCAGTTCTTTAACAGTAGTTAAAATTTCGGAAGCCGTATATTATTTTTTTTTACTTTTTTTTTCCATGGGGCTCTGCCTCCTCCACTCTGCTGCCTAAGCAGTAAAACCAAAAGCAGAACTTCCTACCTCTTCCTAGCACTGACCCACAACGGTTATGCCTGCACTGCAAGCTGAACAGCAGGCTCAAGAGAGGGATATTTGTTGCCTGGTCCCGGGGGCCCACAAGTTTTTTGTCTGCACACGGTCATCTTCAACTTAACCTGCTTCACGCAGGCTGCATTTGTAAAAATTTGGGCATCCACTTATAAACCAGGATCTGCCTCCGGGGAGCTCTGCTCTGCGACTTTTCAAGGGTTTGCAAGGAAGGCGATGGGCGAACCTGATGCTGAGGGTGGTGACTTGTAAAATATGAACGGCCTCCTAAACGCGAGGGATTTGAGCGCTGCCCGTGGCACAGCAACCTGTCCCAGCTCAGCAGTTCTGAGCTGAACTGGCTAAGCAGCTGGTGACAACTCTAGCAGCAAGCAGCAATTTAAATAACAGCACAAACACTGCTGGTGACATCAGTGAGCCTATCTCGGCCCGTGCAAAGACAGCTGAGGCTACGCCTAGCACCTTTTCTTCCCTTCTGCTGGCAAGAGAGTTTACAAAGTCATCACAAAGAGATGAAGTAACTCAGCTGCTTCCAGATGAACAATAATAATAAATTCTACCCTTGCTTATCCAGGGCTTTCATCTGTGGATCTCAAAGCACTCTGAGAAGCCATTTTGGCAAAAGGACCGAAACAAAACCCATTAAAGTTAATAGAAAAAGTCCATTGAATTAAACGTGCTGAGGATCAAGCCTGTGAATCCTTCCTGATGACTGTGCTTAGACGAAGCAAAGGAATTGAGAAATTTTCCATTCTTCCCAGATGAAAGAAAAAAGTAACTGCCTGCAGATGAAAAGAAAAATCCCTTTAGGCTGGGAAATGTTCCCCGAGGTTTCCTTCATTCAGTAATCTCCAGACACTGGATGTTTCTCACCTCAAAAACAGCAAAAACAGCCATGAACTAATCTAGCTGTTTCTCCCAGTGCCTCATACTTATGAGGAGGGATGAGCCCCTCACTGGCAACTGGGGGGCCGTGCAACAACATTCTACGGGGGAAATAAGTTTATGTGACCGCAGCTAGCCCCTGAGTTCATGTTCAGGACCCAGAGGGCTGGTTGCTCTTCTGAGATTTGAAATTTACTAAAATATGTGCTGCAACAACATCCCCTGGCAGCGAATTCCACCAGCTTGTTATGTGGCAAGTTAGCAAAGCATTCCCTAGAAAAGCATTCCCTTTCATCCCTTTAAAAACCTATATCCTTTCACCATCATCCTGAAATCCTGCGCTGCACAGCAAGGCCCTATGAAGAACAGCACTCTCCTAGGGACCATTTGTAAAGCAGAATGTATTCTTTTCGGTCTCCTTTCAAAACAAACACCACCTTCATCTTTTATGTAACTGTCTTGTTATACTGAAGCCTCCGCAGCCAGTTAGAAGAAAAAGTACAGCCGAAAGAACAAAGACACTGCAGTCCACAAAGAGGAATATCCTACTGGATAAAAAAAATAAGGAAAATATATGGGTAATGAAAAACTGCCAGTGACATGAGATGGCATTTGCAGGACCATTTGGTTACATGTTTCAGGTACTGAGCATGCAAAGTAACCATGATGCTGGGAAAAACGCTGTCTTTGGTTTTGTACAACTTCTGCTCTGCTACAACTTTTCAGGAATCTTCCAGCAATCTTCCAGCGCTTCTGTGTTCTCACCAGAGCAGCAACAAGAGGGTCAGGCTTCTTCCAAGGAGAGCGATGGTTTTACCGGCTTTCACTGGGCTCTGAAGGAGGTTCAAGGAGGATATGAATGCTGTGACTGCCCATTGATCCAAAGCAGCTCACCAGTGCTGCTGTTTCTTAAGCCCTCTCCTTTCTACCTTGCCACCTGACAGAACGCTCTGACATTAGAGTCACAGAATCATTAGGGTTGGAAAAGACCTCTGAGATCATTCAAGAATCAAAGACAATTGTAAATAAAAAAGGCCAAGAAGACTGAAGCTCAATATTCACCATCTAAGGCCAAGATGGCACAGTAATATCCATCCTAAGACAGCAGGTAACGTCTGCCCTGGTGCTACGTCCAAGGAAATTGGTGCTTACATGCAGAAAGACCACCTGAAATGCTGCTCGTGCTGGTATGGGGACACGTTCATTACAAAGAAGTAGAGTTTTGTTATTGCTCGTGCTAAGTTGGCACTTGGAGTCTGCAGGCAGGGCAAGGCCCTGTTTGTGAGGCAATGCACTCAACACCCTGTGGTCACAGAGAATTCAGGCTTTGCCCTGTGGAGCTGACAGCCTGAACTGGCAAAGAACAGCAGGAAAGAGGCACAGAGGCAGCAAGTGAGTTCCCAGGGCAAACTCTGACCACCTGACTTTCCCACCTCACTTGCACAGACCTCTCAGCCTAGCCAAGATCAGCATCTGCAGCACCGAGCTCTTTTCTATCTACAGTTCAAAGGAAAGAGTGTGAAAATAAGAAACAGTCACTGTGAAGCCAAGGCAGATAGTTCCCCAGCTCATATTCTTTACAGAAAGAAACCTGTGCAACAGGAAAGATGTCCTGAGCTGAGGAAGATTCAGAGGAGTTTGGCTATATCCATTTATCTACTTTTTTTGAAAAGCTTTCTAGAAGACAGGGAGGGGCAGAAGCACCACAAATCATCGGATGCCTCTTTGACCGATGACTCCCCCACCAGCAAGGAAGTCTTGAAGCCACGAATAGCAGCAGCGTGTCCCAAAATATCCTCGTGCTTACTCAGAGAAGAAAACAGGCAGAAACCGAGATACGGCATTAGACGGGGGATTTCAGAAGGGACCACATCTTGCACAGCCCATTCAGGAGTTAGCAAATATTGCACTTCAAAAGGAATGACTCAGCTGCTCTCAGAAGGGTTTGTGTGCCAGCTTTGGAGACTGAATTCAATCACCGAAATGGAGGAAATTAATTTCAGTCTCTCCTGCCACCTTCACTGAGAAGATGCTGGCAAACCACCGACCTCTTTTCTGGCAGATTCTGGAGCAAGAGGCCAGTAGGAACCACAGATCTCCTGCGCCTTCCTAGCACACCAGGCTCTGCTACGGCAAGGGTCTTCAATCAGTTTCAATCTTCTCTGGGAAGCTGCATCATCCACAACGGTGTGGATGGAAAAGGGGAGCAGAGAATCTCCAAAATGAGATTATAGGAGGAAGAGGTTTCCAAAATGTCACTGCTACACGACATGAAACTGAAAATGGGAGATGGGCAACGTCTTGGTCTTCTCTTCGCAGGAGGCATAAGGCAGGGCTGAGCAGTGCTGAGAGGCTCCCTGCTACCGAGCACCAAGCTTTCTCAGGCTGTACCTCAAATCCTGACCACACAACTGATTATCCTTGGTCAGGACAACCCTTCCCTCTCCAGCAGACCCAATATTTAATTACCTACATACGTTGGGAGTTGCTGACTATGCTCCTCTAGTGTATCAGGTGCTGGGCAGGGTTAGGAAAAAAACAACCATCCTGTGTACCACCCAGAGTCCTGGGATTGTTCTGAGTATTTTACATAAGCTGCAAGGGGACAACTAAGAAGCAGAGCATGCTAAAAGGATTCAGCTTGACTGCTACACCTTACACAGACACACTGGACATGTTAACAGCTCTCTACCAGCAATTTTACCTGAGAACATGGGCAGTTAAAACATGTACCTGCCTAAAAATATTTCCTGCAAACAGAAGCTACGGGCTCAAAGACATTCCAGACAGAAACCTTCACCCTATGCTCTGGGTTTGATGAGTTGATACAGTGCATTCTGACCCATGAATGCAAATAATAAAGGAAGACACTTCATTCACCGTGTTTGCAAATGGATGATGTAAAGGACTGACAGGCACTGAGCACTTCCCAAGTGATTTCATACTGTGGGAGGAGGAGGGTGGAAGAATCTCCTACTACTGCTTTTCTCAAGGCAGTCACCCTAACGAGCACTCCAAATACCGAGGAGTATTTGGATACTCTTCTAAATTTAACATTCTCTGCAGTATCATCCTCTCAGGAGCTATGACCAAGTACGTACCAAGAAACACTTGTCAGGAGGGGCACTAAAATCTTGGCATTTTAATAGGCTACGCTGTTAATTCAAAGGTTGTTCAGCCTCCTTAGCAGGACAGTTTTAATTGCTTCCATGGATTTGTTAGGGAAGGTTTTTCGACCCAATTGCCCTGTCAATTGTAAAAGGAGTTATTCATGGAGCTGTTAAAGGTCACAAATTGCTTGTGGTTCTGCATCCTGTTTATCTCGTGTGCTGGTGGACAGAATCTATGCGGCTTGGAACACAGCTTAATGATTTAATACCGCTGATGAGCTGTAAATTAATCCACTTCGTGCCATCCTGAAAGGAATGACCTGTGCTGTCCGTGGACAAATTGGGAAGATAAACTGTGTAGCATCAGATTAAATTTGTTTAAATGAAGTCTTCCATTTAGACTGGACTGGGCCAAGAAATGTCCCCCTCAAAAACAGAGCCAATAAATAAATAAATAAATAAATAAATAAATAAATACATAAAAGAAACACTTGTTTTAAGAACCTCAGAAGAAGAAATATAGCTTACAGACCAAGATACTGTCTTACCATTGGTAGGTATCTGCAAGTCCTAATCTGTGGAACAAAAAGAAAAAGCCTCGTAAGTAAAGGAACACAACAGATCTTCAGGAGCAGCACCTGACTGGAAAACAATATGAGGTTAAGGGAGGCTCTCGTGATGAAACTCAGTCCAAAAAGGAAAGGTAGGAAGGTAAGGGAAGGCATGGTCGGTGGCTGTCAGCTCTGGCACTTGGTAGACATCTCAAACAGGTTCCCAACATGCTTCTTAAAATGCCAAGTTTGTTGGTAAACAAACAGGGTTGAGCCCAACTTCATGCAAAAACTTCTGCACATTCTTAAATTGAGGCAAATGAATAAAATCTACTTGTGAATTTCTGGAGAGAACAGGCCTAAATACTGAATTTACATGCAGCCAAACTCACTTGTAAATGAGTATAAATCTCTTCACATGTGTGGCTATGGAATGATGCAAATTTTCCCCTTTCTTAGTTCACAAAACCACTAAAGATGCCACGGATTTCATAACGTGTAAAGCCATTAAATAAAAATAGTTTCGGTAAAACTATTAAATAAAACCGTGGCTTTTCCTAATTGCCACCAGTGCAACCTCCCTCTTTTCCTGTCCTGGCAGAAACTGAGCAAAGTTGATGTTGTTTTTTTTTTTTCTCCACTTCTCTCAACACAAACAAGAACGTCTGTAAGCAAAATTAGACCATTTTGCTGATCTTCAGCGCGTTGCAGCAGTCCCTGTAGGACTTGTAGATCTGTTGTAAGAAGTGTGCATAAAGAGCCAAGAATTCAGCTCTCTCTCTACTTACGGTGGGTCTGCAGGAATTTCAAGAATTTAAAGGCATTAACAAAGTATTTTGACTCAGCACATCAGGTCCTGAGCACTCAAAACTGAGAAAAACGTAGTAAGTATGATTATTTTTCCACGTGTTTCCATCTTCAGTGCAGAGCTGTACTTTAAGGCCACTGTAGATACACCATTTGTAGCTTGAAACGCCTCCTGTGTGTTTCCTGCCAAACAAAAAAGTCTGGCTTTAACCTTTACCAGGATCCCTCCTCCAGCTGCACACCTGGAGGGCTGGGGACTCGGGATCTCACTGTCAAAAAAGTCAAGTGCAGCAGGCAACACTGCTCATTGCTTCAGACAAAGCGTGCCTCCTTCTGGAGAGCTCACAGGGAGAGGAACAACAAGCAAAGGGAGGCCTTGCAGGGAATATATCACCCTACACTGCAAACTGAGAACCACCACGCCAGTGATTTAATTGCCCTGTCTGTTGTTTTCATTATGCTGAAATGGGTTTTGCTTTTCTCTGCTGACTCGATCCATCTCTGTGGGCACGCAGCTGATTTGAGTGATAAATTCTGCCCCAACATGCAAATGATGTTGCTCTGGGATTAATCCCCCTCAAAAATTGCTTTGTGCAAGTGTATGACTGGCACAAACGGACTCCCGTGAGTTATGAAAGGTTCTCTGGAAAACTCAGGCAGGATCTAGGGAGTGATTTTCCATGGAGATTTACCCCATCTGTAACCTCAGTTATTGTTAATTAAACAGCAGCTCTGATATCCTGACACTGAATTTAGCCTAAAATCACTCCACGTCACACGAGCCAGAACAAAGCAGCAAGGAAAGAGACTGTCAAAGAGCCTGCGTGACTCAGAACAGCTCCCAGCCACTTCCAGGGAAGCTTCTCACCAAGCTGTTAGCTAAGAGAAGTGTTCTCTGAAATGATGCCACCGAGGCCAGCTGCATCACGGCTAGCGGAGCTTCTGACCAGAGCTGCAGTTCCTCAGTTGCACAACGCAGTAACAAAAATATCCGAGCTCTGGGTGACAACTTCCACCTTCACAGTCAGCTCGCAGCCACCAAAACTGTGGAGGAAAGGTTCGAGGACAAAGTGCTTCAGAGCAGGGCCTCCTGGCACCTGCAGGTCCCACGTACCTCTGCAGGCGGGACTGGAGGAAGGGCAGGCGCTCCTCTCTCAAGCTGCCTCCACACAACTCCCCGATTCCTGGTACGAGGAGGTCAACAGCTGCAACCTTAAAAGAAACAAAAATAACGTCAGTCATGCCCTTCAGTCCACAGCAGAAGCACAGCAGACACCGGATGGTTGTTTGTAAAAAAGCTGCTTTAATTATCCCGTCGAGTCCAGGACCCCGAGGTGAGTATTTTCACGTGCTCAAAAAGTCTCTTTTGGGCAGGAGAAGGCTGGGAGGGAAGCCTACAATGACAGAAGCTGTCAGGCCTACAGAAAACCTAAATGAGTGCACCCACGTTCCAGGCTGAGGACGTTTGCACCACGTGGTGTGAACTGAATGCCATCAGGTCACTCTGGAGACAGGAGTGCACATAGGAAAATCTGTACGTGGTGCAAAAAAACAAACGGGAGCTCACGAGGAGGCAAACACGCACAGGGCCTGATTCCCTTAGAGTTTATGCAGCTCTAAAAACCTAACGCTACCCAACTCATGAACCCTCCTCCTGGTACTCCTGCTTTGTGGATTTCTTCTACAACAGAAAAAAGACCGGACAGGATCATATCTCAGCTTGGACTTGTTGAGTGGAGGCCCAGCAGAAGGCTATCCTCGTTTATCAGAGGCTGAGGCACACGCTCAGCTGAAAAGGAGGTGGAAGCGTGACCCGTGGACTCACTGTTCTTTGGGGTCCGTCTTCGTTGTCCCGCATGTAGAAAGGTTTGAGGTCGTAGGGGTAGTTAATGACAAACACGGGAACCTCCCCGCAGTGCTGCACCAGGTACTTCTCGTGTTCCGTTTGGAGGTCACAGCCCCACTGGGAAGACAAGAAAAGGGACCTGGCGTCACGCTTTGCCTGTGGCAAGAGACGCGGCAAAATCCCTGCAGAGGAGAGGCGCGGCTTTGACCCACATGAAACCACGAGCAGTAACTCCGAGAGCCCACGGGGCTGGGGGAAAATCTGCTAAGAGAACAGAATTCCACAGGTTTGAAGGCAGAGCAAAGCAATGAAATAACAGAGGTAAATTTCCCAGAACAGGGCCAGACTTCCCTGCTGCTGATACAAAATCAGAAAAAAAAACAACCCCCCAAAAACCCCAACAAACAAAACCTTCTCTCCACATCGCTCCAGGGAAACAGGCAGCTGTCCCCAGCTGCTTTACTCAGCCAGCACACCAGCCTTATTTTGGCGTACAGAAAGCAGCTCTGCCAGGATGACCACTCTCTCCTTGCTGTGTCCTGTTACAAGCTACTTTAATTCTCACTTAGGAAAACTCAGCACCCTCCTAACCAGTTCTTTCTTACTGGAAAACCTGGCCATCTGCAATGCCCTTTGCTTCTGCTTTCTTCCAGTGATGTTACAAATTCTGGGGCTTTTGATGAGAAAAGGGAATCAGGTGATTCTCCTTCCCAGGTAACAATTATCCTTTGGAGAGGCAAAGGGTTCCGCTTACCTCCATGTAGGTTATATGATATTTTGACATGGTTTTGGCTTATTAGAACTTGTCAAACTTTTGGTGCTACCTAAATATCATTCCCTTATTTGAAGACGACTGAAGAATGATGACAGCAGACACCACAACACACTCAGCACTACTCAGATACAGAAAGAGAGAAAGGAGGCTTCCCTGAGACCTGCAAAGTTTTTCAGGCTGTGTGCAAAAACAGGCACAGGGAGAAGCCGCCAGGCAACCACCTACCTCTGGCTTAAAAGCAAAAGTTTGAGAAGCTTGCTTCAAAATTTCCACCGCTTCGTTGTAGGAAATTCTACAAGACAAAAAAAAAAAAAAAAAAAAAAGAATTTAGAGATAACTGTGAAAGGAATAACAAGAAAGTTTTCTGGCCAAGCTTTGCACTGGAAAATGAAGGAGGCATTTCCCCCCGGCCATGCCAACTTGTGCTGTGATGTCAGACTTCCCAATAATGCTTTGGATGGAAACCAAAAGCTTACATTTTATATGGCAAGCGCCCCGTGCTTTCCTGTGCTTCGGCTACATGCAGGAAGTGCTAAGCTCTCAAGCCACTTCTGCGTTATTGCAACGCTGCATTTCAGTCGGAAGGGAGTTTTGCACAGAACCTCTTCATACAAATTTGATTTTTTTTTTTTATTTATTAAAGAAACCTGTCCTCACTGGCACAGTTCCAACAACGCAGCTCCATCGTTCAGCACGGTGTTAGGAGGCAAAAATAACAGCCCAGAGCGCGAAGAACTCGTACCTCCAACCTTTTTATTTTGCAAATACCATGAGGTTTATTTGCAGCAACGTTTCTCTGCTCCTCTGACAGCTTTGAAAGCGGTTTCTCCACTGATTTCCACCGGTACAGGAGAACAGCACCGTGGCAAAGCAAACAGAAGTGCAGTCAGAGATGCTGCAGGTTTGGTAACTGGAAATCAAGACTCGATGGAAGGTGCTTTTGCTGACAAGTTTTCCACATAGCAAGCAAATGCTGCGGACAGAAAGAGCAACTTGCTCGTGGTAATTTCATCTCTCTGTATCGTTAGCCAAATGCAATTATAAAACAAATTCCCTGAAGGGCACGAGCTCTTTACATCCATGGAAGGCTTCTGGAGGAAATACATCAGGAATACCTCTGGAGGAGGTACTTTAAGGGGGCACGGAAGGAAATCAAAATTCTTCCGTTCTTTAGCACAGAGCAAAACGGAAAAAGGAGTTGCACAAGTGATTGGGAATAAAAAATCAGCTGGCCTTTTTAAACATCAAAAATATTTGCAGAAAAGAGGATATGCTGGAGAGAAAATGTGAAGGAGGGCAGAGCACCAAAGCTGAAACCAAGGAGCAAACCACTGGGAGCAAACCACTCGTCAGGTGCATGTGAAAGGAGGACACCCTGGCAGAAAGAGGATCTCGTCCAGGCAAGCAAAAGTGAAAGGACGGCAGAGCCAGACGCTGGTCTCATGCAGAGGTGACAGGAGGACTGGCAAACAGAACAGAAGGAATTTCGGTTCGTGCTCTTGAGGAGACCTTATGTTAACCCAGCAGGCACCGAGTTGGGGCAGAAAAAGAAGATAGAGAAAATAGGAACCCTTTCCCCAAAAGCCCTCTTCCAGATCATTTTGAAATCGAAGTACTTACGTGACGAATTTGTTCTTCAGCATTTGTTCCAACCTGCCCTTGGTCAAAACAAGAAAAACAAAAGCGTAAAGCAACTCCTAAGGGTTCAGGGGCACAGAAGAAGCAGAGAGAAGTCACCCCCCTCTAAGTTTTGATTTGTGGGTCTGCGTTGTGCTCTAGATAAGGGTCAAAATCCACTCCAAGCCATGCAGTGCTAAAAGGGAAGCTAATTTTGGAGCTGAGGATTTGGAGGCCAGTAGGTGACGACACAACTACAGCTTTGCCACAGATGCTATAGCAAGTTGTGCATCCTCTCTGCATTGGCCTGAAAAATAACTTAAGCTCAGACCAACTCCTGGCTCTTCACAGTTCATTAACACAGGAGAACAATTAAACAAAAAATAAATTAAGCCCCCTATTTCCAAGGGCTCCCAAAAATGCATAGAAGGGTCGCAGCTCTTTCCTGTCCCATTTATTACCTTCTGGGCAGGAGCTACGTATTTATGAAAAAGCTCCACGTCACGAGGACATCTGGAGAACACGGTGCTTGTTGCTGTCTTGAAAAGATCTTCCATAACCTAATAGAGAAAACAGAAGGGCACGAAAAATTAACGCTGCTTAGATGTCCCAGACTATAAATAAAACGCGGTGCGCATCAGCCAAAGGGTACAAAAGGAGCTTTTGCATGGTCAGACTGCATAAAAAGAGCACCAGCTTGCTAATGCTGCTAATTAGCAGGCTTGCTCACCAGCTGAAGAGGATGAGAACCTGCTTTTCTGCTACGGGTTTAGGGTCTCAGCGTCTGCTGATGGCCTCGGTATCTTCAGTCGAGTATCTCCAGTGCAAAAAGCACACCTGAAACATTCGAGCAGCAGCCACAAATGAACTCATTACAACCATTTGTGGTGACTGGGCTCCGATGAATCATGAGGAGAGGGGAATAAACGTGTGCTGAGTAGAGCCAGCCTGTCCAACAGATTCCATCTAGAGAGTTTCTGTACAGTAAGAGCAAAGCAAAGGGAACACGCACAGAGATGAGCAGAGAGCTAAAACTGACCCATCAATGCGGGGATGTTCGAGAAGCTAAAAAAGGACCTGCTTTAATTTTCCTAAACTAACGTGGATCAGCTGAATGACACTCACATCCAGTTTGGATGCACTTAGCTGTAAAATGGGCTTCACCTATGAAGAATTAAACTAAAAAAATGCCTTTTGGATTCCAAACAAAAACAAACAGAAACCAAACCAAACCAAACCAAAAAAAGCCCCACAACGTACTCCAATGCATTTTGATCAGCCTGTTGGAAGAGTCATTTCTGTGTCTGTTTAAGCAAAGCAGGCTACCCCAAACACTTGCTGGCATGCTGGCGGGTAAGAGTTCCTGCATCTCCTCGTAGTCCCACACACCTGCACAAAGCAGGGAGTTGATACCTGTGGAGTACTGACGCTCCCAACTCTTCTGCAAAATCACTCTCCTTATTCTCATCTCCTTTGCAAGCAACAGAGCAAAGCAGCTCGACTGCGTTTCACCTTAGCCTAGGATGAGACCAGGTTTTTCACAACAAAAAGCACCTCTGAAAGTCCTGGTGCATTTTCTGTGAGATTAACAACTTGGTTCATTAACCGAAGAGCTGAGAGAAGCAAAGTACCCACCGGTGATCTCTAGGTGAACAGAGGTCCCTGGATACTGCCCAGGGGAGATTAACTGCACGAAGATGAACCTGACTTCTGGTCTGCAGATCTGAGGAATAAGCAAGTAAGGAACCAGACCTTACAGGGCAAGAGGAATAAAACACAGAAGAAAGAAGAAGCTGGGCTCCTGACGTAACTAAGCTGAGATTTCAAGCATTTTGTTCAAACTCTCATGTCTAGAAGACTGTTCTTTCTTCATCACCTGGCCTGAACTGCTGCTCTGTGCTGATGAACAGTCTCTGCATCCCACCAGCTGGTAAGTCAGGCCCTGTCTTCATCCCTTTGGAGCCAAACTCAGCCTTGAGACTCCTGCATCAATCTGGGCCCTCTGTTTAGAAAGGCAAGATCCAAATGAGGCCCAGCAGATGAACATTTTCCTCCTACTGCTACTCAAGCACAGAGGAAATGAAAAGCTAGCATTCCTGCTGCTGAGTGGCAAACAAGCAAACAGGCAGCTTTGAACCTTCTTCAAAGTAGCTAGAAAAAGGCTTATGCAAATGAAATTAGAAAACCTGGCAATTCATCTGGTTTCGCCGAGGCAGAGACGGAGGGGTTTTACATTAAGCTTCCTCTTTCTAGAAAATGAAAGTATCATCTGGTTTTAGAAAAGCATGTTGTTTAATTAGCACTTTTTTTTTTTTTTTTTCCCCTCGCTGTGCGATAAAGTAACAATTAGGTTCCCACAGCCTTCAACACAAGCAGCTTCCTCTTGTGGAAAAAAGATGTGGGTGGTATGGGAAAAACAATCTGAGAAACATTTCCAGGTTTGAGACTGAGGTTTAATCCTGGCAAAAAAAAAAAAAAAAAAAGAAAAAAAAGAAAAGACAGACACGTGGGTCATGCGTCGGCCTCCTCACTGCTCTTAACTCTTACTTATGCCAAATGCGTACCAGGCACGAACAGCAGGGCGAAAAATAAAGGGAGAAAAAAGCTCTCCGGCTCAGGAGTTCTGGCTTTAAGCAGATTAATGTAATGAAGGACTGGAAAGCAGGCTGGATGAGAAGCGAGTGGAGAACCACAGGTGCTGGCTTGCTGACCACATGAGCTGCAGAGATGGCCCAAGTGGCTGGGTGTGAGTGAATTCTGGAAGAAGCACGTTTGGTAGGGGATTTTAAAACACCACCAGAACCACAGCTGGTAGCTTGTCTTGGAGGTGGGACTCTTGGTGTCCAAAAGTTTGCTTGCTTCGTAATGAAAATGCAGGAATTGTGCTGCTGGAAAGGCAGGTGAGGAGGACAGAGGTCAACATCTTCCCTTCTCCCCTACGTCTCCCTACTTTTATCTGGTGATTCTCACCCTCCAAAGAAGTTCTGCAGCATCGGTTCTGGCCTTCCCTGATGTTGCTGCGAAACTTAATGATTGCCTCTCTGATTTTCAGTTAATTTTGCCTCGGAGCGTTTGATACTGCGACTTATTCTCTTCCCAAATCACGTTGTGACCAGGGGTGAAACAGGAAATCATCACCAAACCAGTGGCAGACGTCAGCAGCAGCAACCGAAGGTGCTGTGCACAACGAGAGGGGTTCCAATCATCACCTGTCCGCATAAACATCACCCAAGCATACTTTCAGAAAAAACACAGGGCAGGCTCACACCAGATTCTGGCTCACACCTGCCTGCTGCTGGGAAGTAGTAAATAAATTCCTGGCTTTGGTTTGCTTGCCTGTGTGGCTTTTTGCTGTACCTACCAAGCTGTCTTTGTCTCAACCCACTTTTATCTTTCCCATTCTCTCTCCCAGGCCACCAGGGGACAGCGAGCGAGCAGCTGCACAAGAGCAGAGCACACCACTTCTACAGCAAAGGAAGCATTTACCAGGACCGCAGGAGAAATATGCTTGCAAGGGATATTCCTCTTCACATCTTCCTGTCTCCTGCGGTACCCTGATAATCCTATTAGTTCTCCAAAGAAGATTGTAAAGGAGAAGTATTAGAGACTAGCTCAGACTAGAGCTCAAATGCTGTGGGTTAAATTTTGTTCTCCATTTTATGCAGTTCGTGTTGCCAAGATTTGACTTTATTAAGGAAGACTGACACTAGGCAACAACTGCTCTCAGAAAAAAACTTACTTTGGGTATTTTCCAACTTTGCAGCCTAAATAATGTTCTTTTAACATGGTTTTGTATGCATGTTTAATGAAATTCAGTAATGATGGCACCACGTTACCTCTCTGAGGCCCCGTTAGTGTCACGAGTGAAGTGGGACCCTTTAAAATCCTCTTCACTGTCAGGACAGCCAAAAAGAAAAATAGAAGACGACGACCTACAGACATGACTGCTTAACACAGCACTGGAGAGAGGGGGAAAGGGTGGGAGCAGGCATCTCACAGGACAGGTAGGAATGGAGATCTTGGACTTCTAGCACTCTGCTGAGACCAGACACTTCCATATAAGACAGATGTCTTCTAACCTGACCTTCTCCTAACTCTTTCTTGCTCATCTTGGAGGAACTTCTAGCCTAGACTCCTTTGGAAAGAGGCCACAAAGGCCTGAGAACCACTCGCACACTCCCTGTAGGCTGAAGCAGTAACAGCATCAGGCCGAGTGAGGCACCGAGCGCACGGAGTGCTGTGGGACTTTCCGCAGCAAGGATTGTGAAACCTGCCTGCCTTGCGAGAGTCTCGGCTTCTTGGGAGCACTAAGACACGGTTTGGCACAAAGCAGAAACTTACGCTGCGTGATCGAGACACACAGGACTTCCTAAGAACTGGGCTGCTAATTTAGGAATAACTGAGCATTACTCCGTGCAGTTACACCGGGGAGAAACAGACCTTTGCTCTTGAATCTTGCTCTTCCTTTTATTTTGTAAAGAAAGCTGCTTTTCTTTTGGAGCTTTGGCTAAAGAAACACCTCACTAGAGAACAGTAAACACGCATTTCTTTGTAGCAAGGCTCTTCTGTACCCTTTAACGGTGCAAAAACAAATACTTGCAAGATGTCCCTGAAGAAGCTGAGCACTCCCAGCACGCTCACTTGCGTTGGAGGTATTCATTCCACGTCTTGAACACCAATTTTAAAAATAATTTTGCAACAATCCAGCTCTTTATCTGAGGACAAAGTTCAGATGCTAACCGTAGCCAATAGCCCCCGAGGCTTTCAGCTGGGTGTTTGGCATCAAACAAAGAACACCACAAGCTGCCCAGTGGGCAGATAGGGGAGAGAACACTGCCTTTACGTCAGTTATGTGGGGAAAAAGAAACTTAACTGAGGCTTTAGAGCAGCTGTCAGTTTTTTTTTGGTGTGTATTTTTATTCTTTTGTTATTTTTCCAAAAGAGATTGCCCAACGATTTAAAAATAAACAAAACAGGAACTCCACTTCTGCAAGAGAGAACATCACAAAAGTAAGCGTTTTGCAATGTGGACTTGCTAAGGGGGATGCAAAACCATTGCTGCTAGGAGGATTTCTGTAACAAGAAAGGATTCTTGTCAGAGACTTCGGGGCACGAGAAAGAAGGGAAAAATGAATCACAGAATCACAGAATCACAGAATTTCTAGGTTGGAAGAGACCTCAAGATCATCGAGTCCAACCTCTGACCTAACGCTAGCAGTCCCCACTAAACCATATCCCTAAGCTCTACATCTAAACGTCTTTTGAAGACTTCCAGGGATGGTGACTCCACCACTTCCCTGGGCAGCCTGTTCCAGTGCCTCACAACCCTTTCAGTGAAGAAGTTCTTCCTAACATCTAACCTAAAACTCCCCTGGCTCAACTTAAGCCCATTCCCCCTCGTCCTGTCACCAGGCACGTGGGAGAACAGGCCAACCCCCACCTCTCTACAGCCTCCTTTAAAGTATCTGTAAAGAGCAATAAGGTCACCCCTGAGCCTCCTCTTCTCCAGGCTGAACAAGCCCAGCTCCCTCAGCCGCTCCTCGTAGGACTTGTTCTCCAGAATATACTCCAGAACCTGATATATTTCATAAGCCAAGAAATTAGGGTTCTAATCTACCTGTGTGGGTATTAACTCCCAAGTCCTGCTGGGTGTAAGCTGGCTCGTGCCGAAAGCAGGAAGATGTGTTAGCATCCATCATGTGGTTAGCGGTCAGTCCTGGAAAATCATTTGAGAGCAGCGAGCACAGCTAAGGGAGGAGGAGGGAATTCTGACGCTGGTTCTGCACAAATATTTGGGGGTGCCCACCTGCATGATGTCCTGGAGGCTCTCGGTGAAGGACAGCTCAGCCTCCACCATGTAGAACTCTGCCAGGTGCCGGCGACTCTGCGAGTTTTCGGCTCGAAACGTCGGCCCAAAGGTGAACACGTGGGTAAAGGCCCTGCGAGGAGACAAGAATGAGGTAGGTCAGGCCTGGAGCACAAACATTATATTGAAAATCCCATCCACGAGCTCACTTTTCTCCCAGGATCTCAAAGCTTTCATGTTTCCATCGTGTCTTTGACCTGGTTAATGGCACTGCTGTGTATGGTGCTGCTACATTCCTCCAGTGGGGTGGGAAGAGGGGTTATTCGCATCCCTCCACAGCTTTCACATCCTTCCACAGTTAACTGAGGTTGCACAAACCCTTCGCAGCTTTCACAGAGCACCATTTACACCCAGGATGCTTTCTGTGGCTGCACAAGAAGAAAAACAACACGCCGCAGAACCAGATCACCACACCAGGCAGGCTCCCCTCATTTCTTATCCCCCCACATTTATCTGGCTGCAAGCTCTGACGTTTGCAGGTGCTGCGACACCCCAAAGCCCAGCAGTGCAGTGTCCCACTGCTGGTCTTGCCGGCACCCAGAGGGTGCAGGTGAAGTCCAGCAGGCTGGAAAGATGGTGCACGGCTTGCAGTCCCCCTCTAGTGGCAAGACCAAAGGTTATTCCAGAAATGGACAAGGAACCGGGCTCCTTCCACAGCTGAAAACGGCTCAGCTAAAAGGGATCCCCTAATTAGGGAGCCCCTAATGCAGAAAATGCTTATGGGATAGCACCTGGTGCTGAAGTGACCGTTGTGTTTCCTATTATCAAGTTCTTTCTTGTGTCTTTTTATTCTAACTGAAGACGTCCTTCTTGTGTCTTGCTCAGCACCTCTGCTACCAACATTTTGCAGCAAACATCCTCCATGAAGGATCCTTTTCCTTTTCTATTCCCCGTGGAATATTCAACCTGATGGGATGTTGCCACGAACTTCTGCCCCGGCTTGATCCTCCTCCTCCAAACTGCCCTTTGCCTCTCCAAAATCCTCAGCGACGTTTAGCTAATTGCTATAACGAACCCGTTGCTCCCTGCCCGGCTCAGTATTACCTCACCAGTTCCTCGTGCTCCCCCATCTGGAGCCATCTGTTGTCTTCTCTTCTGGAGAAACGCGCGTTTCTTCCTCAACGCCTTGTGTGTTTTCTTTTTTTTTTCTTTCTTTTCCATCTTCCTACAGCACCTGGCACAACAAGGTCTTGGATCCGAAGCTTCAGAGGCTCAACTGCTATAGCAATACGAACAACAAACAGGCAACAGTGAGTCACTCGGACAAAACTGGTCAAGGCAGGACTGGTCAAAACCTTTGGCTTGCTGTGGAGGACACAGAAATCAGCCTGCAGTGTGCTACCCGTGCCCAGGTCTGCTAAAATGTTTCCATTTGGGGTTCTTCAGTGAAAAGGTTTTACCTAAAGGCATCGGTTTCGTCACAAATTCGGGTTGGAACAGACACAAAAATACTTCCCAAAGCTCGCACCTGCTGAAGGAGGCACCCAGGACTGCTGGGTTGGATGTGAGGCTCTCCAGCTCCTCCCTGATGTGGAGATCTCGATCAGAACTTATTGCTCCAAGCTGTTGGCTGTGGCCAGATCCTTCACAGCCACGGATTGATTTTGTGCTGCAAGAACGAAGCCTCTCTGTGCTGGGTATTTGGGGAGGACGAGTGCAGAACTCCCCCAGGCTCCCATTTCAGGCTTTTCTCAGCTCCAGGCATCCTCCAAAGCTGCGAGGAGGAGAGGAGTCGTGCATTTCTCGGGTTGCTTTTTGGGAACGCATGGATCCAAGTGGGTGTGAGGATTTCACCACGACCCTGGGATGCTGGCACAGGGAAACCAGGCAGCCAGCACGCTGGCAAAGCGATCGGAGGAGCACAACAAATGCTTTCTCATCTGGCAACAGGAATTCAGTGCTGAGCAGAGGCCTGGGAGTAACAGGGAAGCACAGCTGAGATACACACAGCCCGTATTATCAGCCCCAAGCATGAACAATTATTTTTCAGCCAGGCTTTCACGTACTGCTGACTGTCCCCTGCCGCTCAAGACACGAAGCGAATGCACTCTGCGCAGATCTGACCTTTATTTGTGCTTCAGCTGCTAGTAGGAAACGTATCTGGGGTCGGACACGCTGCTGCATCATGCTGAGCATGTATAAATACACCAGAAAACAAGGATTGGGGCTGCCTCTGCTTTGATTTGATGGATCGTTTGATTTGACTCCTGTGCTTTCTGCTGCTCCTGATGAATCCTTCACGTTCCCAGCCCTCTGTGTGTCTTCTTTCAGCATTTAAAAATAACTTGAAGCTTCTGGTTGAGTCTCCAAAAAGTTCCTAGGCTGGCAGAGCCCCTGGGAAGCCGAAAGGGATGTGCTGGGAGATCCCCCGGCCCTAAGAACGTCGGGGGGGGAGAAATTTCCTCCTTTTCACCCCAAGTTTATTGCATTGCAACCTTCTGCTCCGAGAGCTTTGCGGCACGCAGACCGAGGGCTCGTTTCCTTCCAGCCTGCTGACAATTCATTATCGAGACAGTGATAGAAAGCACGAGGGGAGCACAAAGCATCCGTGCCCAAAGCTGCTTAAAAGGAGCCTTTTAATTAAAACTCACACGATGATCGTGGGGCCGAGCGTCCCTGCCTTCCCGGCCCTTTTTAATGCTGCAATCCCGACGTAATTAATTGTGCTGCTGGCTCCCGGGCCGTGCTCCTCTCCTGAGCCAGGGCTCCACGCTGCTGCCGGGGTAATAAAGACCGATTGGTGCTGCTGAAGCGAGGCGACGCGACTCCGAGCGAGTAATTCATCAAGGAGAGGTGATTCCTGTGCGGCCAAGGTCACGCCGGTGACACAGCCGGGGACAAGAGGAGGTTGTGACTCAGGGCTGAGCACCAAACCGCCCCGGGGCGTTCAGCTTTCTGTCTGTAGGGCGCCCTCGTCCTCACCGGGGTCTGCGGACTCGTTTTGGAAGTGGAAGGCCTCCCTGCTCCACCAAAACGAGCGGCTGACTTTGCTCCACTGCCAGCTGGCTGCAGCCCTTGACCCGAGCACACGTGGGATTGCTCAGGGATGCTGAAATTTCTAGCCTGAAACATCTTCTGGCCTGACACACGAAACCACCCGCATGCAGCGAGCCTTTCAAACAAGCCCATCCGATGCCTCCAGGGTCCAGATTTTGGAGGAGCTGGAAGCCCAGGGCTCCTATGATGCTGGCGAGGTGTTCAAAGAAGGGGGACAGCGCTTTGCAGCCTTGAGCTGGGCAGAAAATGTTAAAAGGAAAGCTCAGCGTTGGACAGAAACACCCCTTTTTTAACCTCAGTGTAAAAGGAACAATCCCAGTACTGTCGTTGGGTGGCTTGGATTTTGCACAACGAAAATTGTTCGTGTTTCTGCTGAAAAGGCAGCGCGGGGAGGGGGAGGGCACTGCCGTGAGTTTTCTCCAGAAAAATGGGTTTTAAAGGATTCCTCAGAATATGCCAGTTCTGTCTGCCCCCTGAGGAAGGGCAGACGTAGAGGGCTTCATCCCGACACGGGCTCTTACAGCAGTCTGTGAGCTTCAGGCTTGGGCAGCGGTGCTGAGTGCTGAGGTTTCGATTCATGCTGCGCCAAGATGGGACCGTACTTCCTTCTGCAGGCAGCCAAAAATAAATACATAAATTAAAAACAACAACAACCAAGAAAAAAAAAAAAAGCTGTCTAAGTTCCCAGACAGGGACTGGGAAGTGCCAAACTTCCACCCCAGCCAGCCAGACTGAAGCAATGCAGCAGCTTCCCTCGTTGTGCCTTCCGAAGGGCAGAGTCCAGGGTGTGCAGCAGCAAGAAAAGGAGAAGAAGGGACCCGGCTCCTCTCCAGGCCGCCCTCCTCTGCTTGACCAGGGTCCAGGCAGGCTTGAATTAAGAGCAAGGTGATCCACGTTCCCCAATTGTCTGGCAAAGCAGCCCGTGCTCTGTTTGTTGTGTCTCACAGCACCGCCAGGCGTTATCCTGGGAGGTTACAGATGGGAGAGCGGGGGAAAAAGCGAGACACAAAGCAAACAGAGTTACTCAGAGCCACGCAGCCTCTTCTGCTCCAGGCGCAGAGATCTCATCAGCTCGGGCCCTCCGCCCTTTTACGAGGCTCTGCAGGGCTTTCTTCTCAGCGGAGGCTTGTTTTGTCCTGGTTTTGATATTAGGATGTTTAATTTAAGTCAATAAAACAACCCATTAGCGACGATAAGTCAAGCTGGGCTGATGAAAGCCACCAGAGCAGCTCAGCATTTATTCAAATCACCATCTCCCAGGCCCAAGCTGAAAAAGATGTTCCACAAGAAGTGATACAAAATGTTCTAAGCATTTACACGAACCAGGGTACAAAGGGGCTGTTTGAAAACTTCATCATCATCAGACTTCAAGCCTGAGCCGTAAAAATACATTACCGACAGGGAAAAAAAAAAAGAAAGCAACCGTGCTGAACCCATTTTCCTTTCCGAGTGGAAAAAAAACATGGTCCCCACGAACTGCATTATAACAGCTCGCAAGAGGATTTTTTTTATTAAATGTCATTTTTTTTTCAGCTGGACACTGCCTCTGCAAATATGGATTGCAGACAAATTACATTGGTGGGTGCATGACCACAAAGTGCCATGGTTTGGGCCCCATTTGCAAGTCCAGGTGAGGCTATTTAAAATTTCTGAGGTCTACAGTAAGCAGATAAAGGAAATAACTGTGCTAAAACCAGCTATTGAAAGCAGTATTGAATGCAACAAGCTCCAGCTGACTGCAACACGCACCTACACAGATCCATATCCTCCTTCGGTGCAGGGATGGCAAGGCTTTGAAGAAATTGGGTGCATGCTCTTGTTGGATTTGTGAGCCTCTTTTAAAGAAAGCTGTGGAGCAAATGGGGCTGGAGCAAAGCAGGAGCTGCTTGAGCACGAGGCATGCTCACCTTCTCACCAGCAATCACGTTTGCCACGGTGTTATCAGCAACTGATGATCAGCTGAGCTGCAATAAGAGCACCTGCAGGCTTCTTGCTCGCCTTGCTCACCAAGAAGAAGTCTGCAAAGCCACCAGGAGTGTGGATATCGTGGCACAGGCGGCCGAGTGGTGTTCCCCAGAGCAGCGTTGAGGCCAGTTTTGGTTAATATTTTATCAGTGGTCTTGATGAGGGGATCAAGTACACCCTCAGCGGGTTCAGAGATGACACCCAGTTGGGCAGGAGCGTGGATCTGCTTATTAGGAAGGTTTTGCAGAGGGATCTGGATAGGCTGGGTCAATGGCCCCCGCCCGTTTGTAGGGCATTCAGAAATGGTGTGGCCAGCATGACAGGGAAGTGATTGTCCCTCTGTGATGGCACTGTGTGACTACACTCCAGGTATTGTGTTCAATTTTGGGCCTCTCACCACAAGAAAGATACTGAGTTGCTGGAAGGCATTCAGGGAAGAGAAATGAAGGTGGTGAGGGGACTAGAAAACAAGACAGATGAGAACCGGCTGAGGGAAACGTTTAATCTCAAGAAAAGGAGGCTGAAGGAAGGTATCACTTCCTACACTACCTGAAAGGAGGTTGTAGCAAGGTCTCTTTGTTTCTGTGATTCCGTGATGCTAGAGATTGTGCGTGGATCCCAGACACGGCTACCATCAGCATGTTCATTCTCTTCTGGCAAGAGAATTAACTGCTTCTCCTCCCAAAAAGGCAGAGGGAAGGGGCCAACAGCACATCCACGCAGGCTGTAAAGCCCCCGCCAGCTCGCTGCCCTACCTCCAGATCTGCGTTTGCCTTCCCACTAACACCGACTCATTAGCAGTCCCCGCAGCAGGCAGGGACCGAAGCGTGCGGTAATTGATTAAAGCCAGACACGGCACGGCTGCTTTTTATAGCTCCAATTAAGTGGCAGTCTAATTAATGGAAGTTAGCGTGCTAATTATAAAGAGGCTGTGCTGTGAGTCAGGCTCGAGCAACTGTTGTGCAAGAAACGTCAGATTTTTTTTCGGGGATTCAATGTAAATAATGACACTTACATTGGTGAATTCCTTGCAGCAGGGCCGCTGTGCAACTGGACATCGTTCCTGCAGCTGCATTTGAAAGTATTTCAAATCTTACAGCGTAGAGCAAATATTTGCTCGAAGACAATGCAATCTTTTCCATCGTTAGCATTGGGATCAAATTTTAAGGCTGCATTTGGCAGGCTGCTGAAAGAAAAGCCTCTCACAGAAGGCCTCGGATGTGTCTTTTTGCAGCCCGACAGCGTTTGCTGGAACAGCAGCCCCAAACGACAGCTCCCTGTCTTCTGTGCTTTGAAAAATCAGCGAAACGCTGGCATTTTTGCAAAGAAATCTGTGTGATTTTATTCCCTTCTGAAACCAACAGGAAACTCACTGCTTTCAGCTCTCTGCAAACCCAGGCAGCCACAGCCAGAAGGGCTTTGGAGGACTGGGATTTTCCTGAGCCTCTCTGCAAGCAGAAAAGCCAGCTGCAGGACTGCAGAGGATGTCTGGAAAAGGCAGGACAGCAGCGAAATCCACGATGGCTTAGAAACCACAGAGATGTGCTTAAGGAGAGGGAAGGAGAGTTATTTTTCAGCCAAACCAAGTTTGATAGCTAGACATTAACAGGCAGATGTCAGGGGGAAAGGCTGAGGTTTTAGTTCACAGGTCCTGGGGAGAAGTGCTGAACTTAAGGATAGTTCACTAAGACGGTCTTGGGACAAAATGGGAATTAAATCAATAATAAACTCAGTGACAGAATAATTCAAGCTGGCAGGGACGTCAGGAGCTTGCTAGTCCAACTTCCTTGCTCACCCTGCTCTCAGGCTGCTCAGGGTTTTATCCAGCTCAGTTTTCCAAACCTCTGAGGGTGAGAAGTGCACAGCCTCTCTCAGCAATCTTTCAATGCTTGACTGACCTCTTAACAAGTTTTTTTCCCCTCTATAATCACTTGGAAGTTTTCTTGCTTCATTTTATGCCCATTCTCTTGTCCTGTCATTCACCACCGCAAAGAGCTTGGGACTGTCTCCCCGATAACCTCCTGGCAGGCTGTTATTAGGTTCCCCCTGAGCCTTTTGCCCATTTAAAGGGAATTTGAAAAGAATAAGATGAAGAAGAGATGAGAAACCTACTGAGGGACTGACAGGAGTAGAAACAGAGCTAGGGAGGATGAGGAAGGAGATGAGAGAACTTATTGTGAGATTTAGGGAGGGAGAGGAGAGTCCCCAAAGCTTTTAAAAAGCAGTTTCTGCTAAATTCATGCTGCATCAGGCAGAACAAGCAGTGCCTGGGATGAAGGGCCAGGAAAATCAGTGCAAAATGTCAGCTGAAGGAACACGGGCTGAAAGGAGAGGAGCAGGTAGGTCCTGTGGGAAGGTCAGGCGGGTGAAAGGAGAAATAAATGAGTAAATAGGCCCAGTGAGCTGTACTTCTTGGCAGCGATTGGTTTTGGTGCCTCTGAATCATCAGCTGTCACAGCCCCTCCAGGCTGCTTCGGGGCCCCAAAGGAGCCTTTATCCTTACAGCAGGATCACAGGTCAAGAAAATACCACGAGGACCAGCAGCTTCGCAGCGAGCCCGTGACATTTCAAAGTGGTTATTGGGACACACACACACGCAGCCCTACAAACCTCTGCCCCACAGAGCGCTCACTGACTCATTGAAGATTCAAAAGCCCGAAGCTGAGAGCTGTGGTACTGAATAAAAGACTTTTCTGGAGACCTCCAGCAGCCCGCAGATTTACAGCAGCTGGCTCGTTCAGACGCCGAGCGGTTGACCTGGATGCCGCCAGCGCGGACGAGAGGAGAAATTGTGCCAAGTGGGCCGCTCGTGTCACGCCGAGAGACGAGACAAACTTCTCTGACCTTGCCTTCAAGATCAAGCACAGCAGACAGTCAACGCAGGAACTCCCCTTTTCTCATTTATTCTTGGAGAAAATGGTTCAAAATTTGTAAGGTCTAATAGGTCGTTGCTTTGCTTGTCAGCAGAAACAGAGCCCAGAGCTCTGGACACCGGGTACGGAGCACCACGTCCTAAAAGTGCCACGGAAAAATTCCTCTCTCCCCTCACACCACTCCTGGTTTTTAATGGCTTCTGGCAGGGTCTGTCCCCGCACCCTCACCTCCCACAGCAAGTCAGGGCTCCCAAACATTCCTACCTCGGGCTCCTCCCTCAGGCTCCCAGGGACCAGATGTTCCTGAAAGCTGTAGGGCTGCAGCAAGGCAGAGCTTCCCCAAAGGGAACTGTGGAAGAACAGCTCCTTTTCTGGGTATGAAAAATTCAGTTTGGCTAAAGAAGTGAGAGAAAGGGTCAATTTCATTGGATTAAACCCAAAGCACACAAATTCTTTACTGTTTTAACTGCTTTGTTTATCGGGCAGACCAGAATATTTCAGCTTTTGGGAAAAGGGCTCCTGCTTTTTACTGCTTTGAATGCATCACCAGAACATTTCATTACTATACTACAATGCACTTCAATTATTTCTTCACCTAAGGAGTCCTACTCAGAGACTAACACCCAGCTTGCTGGAAATAAACCAGAAATAAAAAACTTGCACCAGAAATAAAAACGTGGCAGGATCTGAAGGGTCTCACAGCACCTCGGTGGTTAACGCCTCCCCTCCGCTGCGATGCCTTGCACGTGCTTGTGCGCCGAGAAGAGCCCGAGCTATTTCTGATGGCTGAAGGGATTCAATAGCACTTGAGTTCCAGGCCTCAAAAACTCACCGTGCTCAAATAAAAATGAAAGGAGCAGGTTCACAGAACGGTTACACCCCCAGTAAACACAGCTTATCTAAATTTAGACGGCACTGGATCCACTCAAAATGCCTGCATGAACAACGTGCTACTGTAAAACAGGAACACGGAGCTGCGATACAACGTCCTGCGTTCAGAAGAGCGCTGATTTTTTGACAGAGCAAGGTGCACCCGAGTGACAGCGACGCAAAAAACACGTAGCAGACAGATCCTGAGTCTGCCCAGGTCAACCTTCTGCTCCTTCCCCGAGCGGGCTGTGTACTATTTAAAGGGAGCAGAGTGATGTAAGGCAGCGGGGCTGTATTTCAAGCGAATCATTACGATCCATACTTTTTCTTTGGCTTATTTGATTTGTTGAATTACGTCTTCCAATAAAGGTCACGAGGCACGAAAGTCAATTAAGCCTCCCGCACGCAGACGGATGTCATCCCGTCTTCGCTCAGGGATGCGAAAAACTCTGCCACCTCTGCAGCTAAACAAACCTCGTCCTCATTATCTTGCCTCAGATAATGGCCGAGATGACGCAGCAGCCTGTGGCTGCCAAGTGACCCGTGCTTCTCTCGCAGCTGCCGGGGCACCACACGCGAGCAAGTCAAAAACATCCTGTCCATGGAGAACCTCCAGGCTGAGTGTTTCAGCAGACCCCATCTAGGTAGCCTGAGAAGAGATGCTTTCTCACAGACAGAATAAGCCAGGCAGAAAACAGCTTTCTGAACAAATTCCTATTTTATTTTTTTGGTCTGTGTACAAAACTTGCCCCTTGAACAGCTTCCCTGCAGCTACTTACCAGCAGCCAGCTAAACTCTGCAACAGGGATTGAGCAGAAAAGAACTAAGTGTTTATTATTTGGTTTTCAGCACTGGATGCAAGGCACGGGCAGCAGCTTACGACTCCTAGAAATATTAATTAGAGTTTACATGAAAAGGGGAGGGCCTTCCAACTTCTAGCCACATTTTCTAAAGCTTTATTCCTCTCATTTTCAGGAGATTCACACTGAACAGTAACTGATCACTTTGGAAGGAGATCTTTCCTCTCTGTCAGTGCACAGCGAATCCTCCTGGCACAGTCCTACCTGATCTCTGATAGGCTTTACCAGCAATACAGCTGGCAGACAGCTGAATTTGGTACCACATCTGAGGATAACCCACATCCTAAGGGCCCAGAACATTGTGCCTCCCAATAACAGGTTGTTCTGATGTGATTACATCTGTTTGATGTGCTAACTTAGTTAATTTATTGTGAACATTCAGTGTAGGTGAGGATCAAACCCACTAATCAAAGGGCAATGTGGCTCTGACAGGCTGTGACACTTCCACAACTATCAATCTCGGTGAAACACTAACATTAAAAGCTTAAGAATAATTTTTTATTAAAGTCAGTATTAACTGACTTTAATATGATCACTTCGGTGGCTAGATTGAACAAGTATCTAGCGTGAAAGCCATGAAACAGAAGAAATCAGAATTGGCAGAGGGAAGAAACACAACTGGAAGACTGAAGGAGACAGAGGATGGAAGTTTGAACCAGAATTCATCAGGAGCCCAGCTTCCACCCTCCCAGGCTGGCCTCTTACACCATCATTCAGCCACTGTTGCTCACTTGGTTTCTGGCACACGTGGCAGGCACCTGCTGGGTACCAACGGGGCAAAATTGGCAAGTAAAACTCACAGATCAACCCAAACTTGGTGTTTCGCTCACCCTGCCATCACTTCCAAATGGAGCTGGCCCGAAACCGTCAGGAAGGCAGGCACGTTGAAGAAATGGTTCTTTTCCGCAGATTTCTGCGTCTCATTTGATGTCTGCAAATCAAAAACGCACAAATTAGACTCCAGGTGCTTGAGTAAAGATCCCAGCTCCCAGCTTATTCCCTTTTTTCTCCTAAGAAATGGTATCAGAGTCAACCTGAACACCCCTGAGATGGAACCCAACACTGTGCTAAGTTGTCCTAACACAACGTTTCCCATCTCTGCTCAGACAACTACCAGCCTTGAAAACCAATTCAGGCAAAGCACACTGTAACAAAAATAATGTACAGGATAAAACACCCCTGAGAACTTCTCTTTTTAGGGGTTTCAATCACTTAATGTGGCTGTGTAGTGAAAAGCCACACCCTAAGGGGAAACACCACAGCTCCCACCTCCTCTTTCAGTGATTTATGAGGAGGATGTGGGCTGTAGGTATCACAACAACTTACAGAACAAGTGTGTGCTGCAGCACAGCTGTCACCAAGAAAACTTGCATGTCTCAGCACCAAGGAAGAGCACCCAGTGCTTTCAGACATCCCTGAAACTAGCAGGGATTTTAAATCAGATGTCCAACAATTGTATCAGTTCAGCTGCTGGGGAAGTAACTTGTTACGATGACAAAGCTTTCATAGGGTTGTTATCTGTCCCCAAGTTTTGAAGGGCAGTGAGTTTGTGCACAGCTAAAAGAACAGCTCTTCCCTACACACCTCTGGCTTTTGCACATGGAATTTTGTCAGGAGCCCTGAATTTTGCTCAAAGTAAATAAATAAATAAATAAATAAATAAATAAATAAATAAATAAATAAATAAAATTTGTGTGTTTAAACATGGCTGAGCTGAAACAGAAGTGGCATTGTAGAAAGGCAGGAGACACTAAGATGTAAACTAAAATGTCAGGAAGGACTTATTCAGCGTTTAACAAGCCAGTCTGACAACAACGGTGGTGGAAGCCCAGATTTTCTAGAGTTCTGGCTCCCATGCAGGATAAAACACACAGCTGAAGGCTCTGCCTATCTAGAAATCCGCAAGCAGGTGGAGAAATCACATCCCTCGTTTCTAGGAAATAAAACCACACAAAATGAAAATCCCACTGGAACATCTGTTGAGGAACAATTTACTCAGCAACATATAAAAGAAAGAAGGCAGCGGAGCAGCCCAAGTCTCCAAATCTAAGTACGGATTTTTCACTCTTCCCTACCAAGATTACTGGAGACTGAGAAGGGATTGAGAAGGGAAGGATCTCTTCCATTTGGAAGTTCAAAGCTTCATACAACATTGCCTTCAAAATTCAACAGAGAAATGAGAAAGCAGGGGACAATCCCCTCCCTCGCCCTGCTGCTGCTGCAGCCCAGGGCACACTTGGCTTTTGGGGCTGCCAGTGCACAGGGCCGGCTTGTGTTGAGCTTTCCTCTTCAAAATCAAGTGAATTTGTTTCCACTGGGAAAAACAAGCAAAGCAAAACACCAAAGAACAACAGTAATCAGGAGAAAAAAAGCAAAGGAATATCTTCTTAGGACTTGTTTTTCCATCTTCAAAAAGGCAGAACTCAAACAATATGGAGACGGAGATATCACAACTTACACATTGCACATGCACTGAGAAACACCGTTTAGTTTCGGCTTCTGCGTAACATGTTTTAAGCATAAAAAAAATACCTCGACGGAAGCTGTAGAAAGCTCAGTATTTGATTATGAAAGAGGTCTGAAAACAATCCCATTGAACGATGGTGTATTTGGGGTTTTAATTTACAGGCATGAAAGAGGAATCAAAAGGCCTCTGTGATGAGCCTTTTGAAAGTCATTTAAGATTGGTGCTTCTCTATTTCCCTGGTGGACACTGAGCTGACCAAAAGACAGCAATGAACCCTTGAAGAAAAGCAAGCCACCAGCCACTGCGCTGCAACCAAGTTCAGGAAGGTGACTTCTCCTCTCCTCTCACTGCTGGTGACAAACCTGGAGTGCAAGGTGCTGTGCTTGATACCAGAACTACAAGGACACAGCCAGCTGAGTCCAGCAAAAGGCCACAAAGATGAAGAAGAAGCTGGAGCATCTTTCAAATGAGGGGAGAGAGATGTGGGAGTGTTCAGCCTGGAGAGGAGGCTCAGGGGGATCAATAAATACCTGAAGGGAAGGTGCAAAGAAGATGAAGCCACGTTCTTTTCACTGGTGCCCAAAAAACAAGGCAATGGGCACAGATTACAACAAAGAAGACCACACCATGAAATTCCATCTGAAGACAAAAATAAACTTTAAAAAAAAAAAAACAACACACCACCACAATGAAGGTGATCAAGCAGAAGAATAGGCTGCCCAGAGCCTCCATCGGTGGAGATGCTCAAAACTCAGCTGGACACAGTCCTGAGCAGCTTGCTCTAGCTGACCCTGCTTGATCGGCAGTTGTATTAGATAATCTCTAAATTCTATCAACAAATTTTATTTGTTTTTTAAAAGTGAAGATACATGAGAATTTGTTTCAGCGTTTTCTATATCCCAACGTCATCCCTAAGCTTTGGAGGAGTCAAAGGTCCAGAGAAGGAACTCTGAAGCTACTCTGAGGTTTTGCTGATCAACATTCACTTCAAAATGAGTACGTCCTTGTGAGATACATTTGCAACACCCACTTTTCACAGCCTAGTTCCTAGGAGTTATGCTGAGCACAGCCAGCTCAGCTAGGCATGTCACTGCCTCTAGCCACCCTGCTCCTCAGCTTGCTTTGTCATGGGGAGGTTGCGAGGCTCGGGCTTGTTTGCCAGCCTTTGATATTCCGCAACCTGCCATTTTACTCAATGAGATGGAAGGTGTTGCTTTTTGTTCTTAAAAAGCTTCGCTGCTCATCACAGGGATGAAACGGAGACTGTCAAAGAGCTCAGATCACAAGGCAGTTTTATCTCTTCGCAGCATCACCCTGAAGAAAAGAGCGAGCCTGCCTTGCTCGCAGAGATCAATGGGAAGAGGACAATTTGTGGCTGGAACCCCAGGACGGTTTCCTTTGTTTCAGAGATTTTGCAGTTCTAAAAAAAAAAAAAAGAAAACAAGGATGCAGAAGCAGGCCCCTATTGTTTTCTTCAAACAAAGCCAAGGTATTTGTTCAAAAACAATACGGATATTAATAAACATCCAAACATCCACATCCCACAGTCCCAGAGCCACGGCCAGAGCGCTAGAGAGCAGAGCCACGCACCACCCCAGCTTCTCCTCCTGGAAGTTCAGTTCAGCCACGTTCCTCATCCCACCAGCGAAAAATCCCACCTAATCCTGTAGGATGCGACTTCTAAACAACGAGAAAGAGACGGGCTGGAGGCAGGAAAAGAACAGAAGATGACAGCCATGAAATCTCAGCGCTTCCCCCGGAGCCACAAACAGGATACAGCTGTCTCCACGAGCTGGGGCCCGGTTTATTTACGATGCCTTTTGTGTCATTTTTCATTCTCCGTATCAGATGTAATCTCGGCGAGGCAAGGGGAGAATAGACACAACATTAAGTAGGAAAACGGACAGACTACAGGGCTTAGAAAAACCTGCAGGCAGTTTGCTGGGCCACCCAGGTCCTGGGATGCGAGTGTGCGCTGCAGGCAGCTCCTGGACTGCTCCCAACACAAGTGGAAGAGCGAATGTAGCAGCCTAAATAAAAGTTTTACTCCCCTTCAGCTTCCCAGTCACTGCCTCTTCCCTTCATTTTGAGGTACAAAGCTTGATGAGTGGGTATTAGGAGCTGGAAAAAGAAAATGAGAATCAGTGCACTCGCCACGCAGGAGAAAGGAGGCATCTTCCCTTCATAGCCACCTTCAGCAAGGAGGCATCCCATAATTAGCAGCTTCCCATTTCACACTGACTAACTTGCTGGAAGGGGTTCCTCCACTTTACACGTTCAAGCACCAGACTTTGCCTGCCACTTCCCAACCCAAGAATACCTCCTTGATAAAAGACGGGGGGAAATAACGCGTTTGCTTTCAAGTTCTCTCCGTTTCCTCGTTGAAAACTCCTCTGCGTGCAGTGGGGAGAGAGGGAGGGGCAACCCAGATGAAACAACACCTCGGTGTTTCTGCGTAAATGCCCTATAAATGTACTGGGATTCGACACCGACATCAAAGGCTTTTTATTCTCATTCTAAATACGAGAACAACTGGATTTAGTACCTGTTTTGTTTTCCTTCTCCGATGTCTAATGATTTAATTTAAAAGCCATTCACTTTGATGTCAGTTTTGTATTAACTTCTACTCGAGGCAATTAGCTTGAGGAAAGCACGAACCGTTTGATTCTGTCTTTCCCTCCACACAAGCCAAATGCACGAAGGGCTCGGGGAAGACTTGGAAGGCTCACAGAAATCGCTGCTTTAGCTCCAGACCAGCCCCACAATGCCACGCTGCTGAAGCTTCACGGTAGCAGGGCTTTAATCCAGACCTACACTGAGATGTCCCATTATAAACATGAGTGGGTTTCCTTTTTTAGACAATCTGCACGATTTTCCATCTTCCCCAAAGTCCTCCTTGCAATTTCAGCCCTGATTCTGATCAGCTGGACTCCCGCTGGGCAACGGCAGCTGGTTCTGCCGAGAGAAACATCTCGTTAACGTGTGCTGGAGCTACAGAACTATAGAGATGAACCAGGTAGAAAAAAAAAGCAGCAGAAAGTGGGAGAGCCAGGAAAGATGAGAGCAAGCCCTCCTGTGGCTCAGTTCCAGCTTCCTCCGACCCTGCTGAGCAGCTCCCTTGAAGTCCCAGGTACTGGCTGCCTCCCAGCCTGTGACACATCCATCATGGGGAACCACCTGAGGGACACTGATCCTGGGTGCATTTCACCCGGATTCTCCCCAGCAGATCCCAGCCTTCCTTGGTGCTGACAAGGTTCTTTTTCAGCAGGGCTGAATGAAAAATAGGAGTGAGTTTCTGCACCTTCAGCAGCAGGCACACATTTCGGGTTCTGCAGGACGTGCAGCCATGAACTTGAGCTCCTCAGGGATCTAGAAATGTTCCTTCCTGTAAGCAGGTGGCAAAACAGTAAAAAAAAAAAAAAAAAACACCTTGCATCATCTCTGGACACATTTTAGAGAAGAATAATACCTGCACCTTCCCCACAGCAGCTCAGCACAGTCAAACAAGGCAGCTGTCCAGGGAGCCAAGTGGAAAAGACAAGGGAAAGAGACCCAGAACACAGGGAGTTTGCAGACAGAGTGGGAGGCTGCTGAAAATAGCCAGGAACAGCCACGCAGCCGGGTCACAAAGACAAAAGGCAGGCAGATTTCGTAAGGAGCAGCCCCAAAAGAAGACTCAGTAAAGATTCTTTCAATACACAAAATCTTCTACGGATTTTAGACTTAAACAGAAGGAAAATCTGAGGAAAGGATCCGCCCTGAGGTCCTCAGAGAGCTGGTTCAGAGGAATTATTCTCGGATTAAAAATAAAATAAACCTATTTCACCCTGCTGGTCTGAGTTCTCCCAATTTCACGGGTTACCTTGCCCTCCTTTGCATTCTGCTAAAACCCAGATTACAACATTCAGAGCTCTGCTGGCCTTTTCAGTCAGTTTATTTTAAAGAAGGCAGCACAAGCAAGAGGCTTCCACCAAAAGAAAATATTATTAAAAGGTGCAGAGATCTCCACATTGGTGTCGCTGATGTTCTCAAGCAGGTTAGGGTTTGCCTGGCTGTTTTTACAGTTTCTCCTCACACTTTCTTTTTGAAAAGCTGTAGAAAAATCTCCAATACAAAGGATTTCTTTTGAAGTTCGCAACATCTTGTGATTTATTTATTTGATACTTGATGTGGTCTGCCTACTACCCTCTTCTCGTTGTTCCAGTGCTTCATTTTTCAAATATTTTCTTAAATTGATTTGCCCACCAGACAGGAAAAGCGATTCCCCCCCATCCCAAGCCCTACTCTGAGAACATCACAACCCAAACTATGCACAGACTAATCAGTGCACTCAAAACCAAACAAAGATAATGAGGAAGCCAAATCTATAAACAAACACAAATCCTCCAGGATTAGGAGGTCTAGGAATTAAAGATCACACGCCTTCACAAAGCCCTTCCCTTCTAACTCAGGATACTGCTTTCCCATCTCTTCAAGTCTCATGTGAAAACAGATTCTTCCTCTCCTCACTTTCCACCATCTCTAAAGAACGTCTAAGCCTGCACAGCCACCAGACGTCGGGCAGAGGATTAAAACTGGCAGGGAGGAGAAGATGGCCATTAAATGTACTCATTTACAGTGGATGCAAAAGTCTTCTGTGGCCTTAAAGGCTACTCAACCAGACCTTGCAACTTATTCCACCCCCGCCAGCACAGCTAAACTGGTGAGACCATCCGTTTTCGACACTGCCCGATGAAATTTAAAACCAAAAATGCAGAAAAACCAGCCCTGTCTGCGTGCAGGCTGCAAGCAGCAGGCACATTTTAACTACGGATTCAGGAGCCGTAGGACATCAGCTGAGGATCTGCGTTAAAAGCCTACGTCCAGAATTTACCTACTTCTTTTTTTAAAATGAAGGATTTCATTTGCAGGTTGCTCTCACTGATTCCCATCCCTACAGTTCTTGTTTCCTGCTTAACTGCAGGAGCAAGAGGAATTTATTCTCTCCCTTACCATTTGCCAGCAGTGCATTAAGGGCTACGGTGACTGCATAGAGCAGACAGGGAACGTGTTGATGTCTGGTTTGATTAGAAGCACACAGAGGTTCTGGGCTTTGATGTGAGCACCACAGGAATGCTGTCACCCTCACTGTTGTCCATCTCACGGATCCACATCCACAGAAGGATTCATCTCCCCCAGATTTCCACGGCCAAGAAACGCTCTCACTGCGTGAGGTGGTCTTGGATCTCTGCTAGCCAAGACCACTTCTGAGCAGAGCTTTAAGAAAAGAAAACCACACCCTCACTAAATTAGGGCAGCTGACGAAGCAGTGCTCAGAGAAGAAATGAGAAATCAAGGAAAAAATCTCCAGAAGCCCCTTGTCTGTGGCACAGAGCTTTCAGTGAGATACTTTTACCCACTTTCAATGGGACTCAGCACTTGTTCCACACCTCCCAAGCCCAGCTGTCACCACGTCTCCCCAAGACAGGTATTATTTTCCACCTAAGCAATCAGACTGGAGCGAGCCTAGGAAATTTGCCTTGAACTCTGCGTTAAGATCCAGCTTAGCCAAGTTTCAGATCTGCACTTTACCACCTCAATCTCCATTTGCATCAGTGCTTCTGCTGCTACCAGCCACCTACGCTGCAGTCCTGCATCCTTCACAGCTTTCAAGTGGATACAATTTGTACCAAAGACGTAAGGCACGGTACAGCTGCAAACTGGATAATGTTCTCATCATCAAGTGTCGCTTGTTTTCACGTCTTCATTTGCATGCAACAGCCTGGAGCGAACCTTTGGTGCATCAAGGGATCTCAATTAAACAGGAACAATTTAGTTTAGCTAATCAACTCTATTGTCACAGCGAGCAGAAAGCTGAGCCACATGTATTGCTCTGGACTGGTCTGGAAGGGAATCTCTGCTAGCACAGGTTAGGCAGCGAGATCCTGAAGAACAAGTACAGAGAGGCTTTTTGTCATGAGGCAGCAGAGAAAGTGCAAGACATGACCCTGCAGCAAGCAACTGCCACCTCAACAGTTTTTCTGTTGCTTACAGATGATTCACCAGCAAGGCTGGAGCCGCCGAGCGTTAAGTGGCAATGGATGTAATTGTTCGAGACAGAAGAGTACGATTCAAATATAGAAGTAGGGAAAGCAGATGGAATTTCCTATGATTCATGGATGTGGGGGCTCGGAATCACGAGAAATCTGCAGGGAAGAGCTTCGTGGTTACAGTCGCAATTAAGCTTCACAGGCGGTTTTGACCCAGGGTGTCAACTACTTAAGAAAATGACAGATTGTGGCAGTAGCTTGGTGGACAGACGGGGAGACTTGGCAGAACTGGGAGACACGGCAATTTCAGCCATGAATTCCAACATGCAACAGTAGCAGCTTGCAAGGAGGAATATATACACGTCTGAAAACGGCTTTAGATACCGCTGACTTTCTTTTGAGGAGTTCTCATGGTTGCAAAGAAGAACCCAAGTGAATATATTCTTAATTTCAGAGCTAAGAAGTATTTGTTTCTGGTAGGCTGTCCTGAACGTCCCATCCCATCTCTTGGGCTCTTAGGATCGCGTCCTTTTGCTTACTAAGATGTTCCACCTTCCTCTGCTGCTCTTTGTGAGCCTTTCCACAGCACCAGGGAGAGAAAAACCGCGGCAGTACAAAAGGTGCTGATTAATGCACTGAACAGGACTTAAAGGAACGCATCTGTTTTACTCCGCCTCAATTATTAGTTAAGGCAAACGACTGCTATATTAAAAAACTAATCACAGCTGTACATAAAGGGAAGCTTTTATAAAGACAAACATTTCCTCCGACCTTCAATGACTCCAGAACTGCTCTGCAAGCAAAAATCACAACGAACTCTACCCAACCCAACCTACCTCAATCTGAAAGAGTTCCCCGGCACCTTCGCAGTCATTCGATGTGATTATGGGGGTATGGATGTGCACGTAGCCACGATCCTGGAAGAGACAGACCACAGGAAGTTAACCAGCTGAAAATATCAAGCAGCGACTGCAAGGATGACATCAACCAGCACACATCATGACACAGCTATTAGTCCCCAACCAGGGCATCCTGAGCAGCCTTTCAGGCAAATTCTGCCTTACATGGACAAAGACAGAACACTAGCTAAATTTTATCATGATTTACAAATCCAAATGTGCATGATAAAGTGTTTTTGCAGCTGTTCATTTCCACACCACTCCCCTTTCTTTTCACCTCCTCCAGTATTATTTTATTGTATGAATGGTTTCAATCAAATTTCATCCCTGTGGCTTCAACATTTCAGCTTCTCCCAACTTTTTGGAAGTTGATGGTTGAGCAGAAGACACCGTGATCTCCACCAAGAGAAATGTTCAGGTGTGTTAGATAACAGAGATCACATATTGCATGGCAAAGAGACCTTAAAAACACTCAACCACTGTGAAAATGTCACTCATACCTCACATCATCTTAGATAGCAAGGTTAAACTGGTTTGAAGAGACAAGGCTTGATCATTGTCTAGGTACCCTGAGAACAGGACAAGAGGGAACGGCCTCAAGTTGTGCCAGGGGAGGCTTAGGTTGGCAATGAGGAGACATTTCTGCTCAGCAAGAGTGGTCAGGCCTTGGGACGGGTTGCCCAGGGAGGTGGGGGAGTCCCCGTCCCTGGGGGTGTTCAAGGAGAGGTTGGACGTGGTGCTTGGGGACAGGGCTTGGTGGTGACATTGGTGGTAGGGGGGTGGTTGGACCAGGTGATATTGGAGGGCTTTTCCAACCTTAATAATTCTAGGATTCTAATAACCCATTCAGGAAATGGTTTACAGATCCACCAGAGGCTCCTGAAGGCAGGCAGGCTGTAGGAAGAGCAAACCCCAGTTCTCTGAGATTCTCTGCAGAGCAGCACCAGGATTTTAAAACAGCTGCAACGCAGTTTCCAGCGGATGGGTACATCAAGCAGACCTCAGGCGTTCACATATTGTGAGTTAAGAGGCAAAAATGGGAGCAGAACTGTACTGTCTCCTCCCTAAATTAGTCTCACTGACGAGACCTCTGGTGAAGCACAGATCATACCTGTGCACATCAAGGCACACAAGACCCTTGAACTAGCACCTTCCGGCTGAGAACAGACAAACTTGGTTTCTCTCGTATCACTTTCATGTCTAGCACAAGGGAACCCCTTTAAAAATCAGGGTGTGACAGCATTAGCATGACACAGGCAATTAAGTAGCATAACCCACTGTCTGCTCCCAGAAAACACCAAAAAAGAAAGATAAAAATCAGTGTTTCTAGAAGCTTAAGTTCTGATTTTATCAGAATAATACAAATTCAGGGAGGGCAGCTTTAGCCTACCAACACACAGTGCAGGTTCTCTGCTATCATCCTACACACGCTCCAAAACCTGCTGGGCACAGGTCCTACCACCCCGACATGAGATTTCAGGATCCTGCCCACATTTTTTACCGCAACCAGTAGCACTGCACACAAGAAGATGCACGATTCACATTCCAAAAGAATAATGAATGAACCTTCCAAAGCAGACAAGGGTTCTTCTGCGTGAGCTGCACAGGTCAGAAAACTGCTGTCTAAGATGTGGAGATAATAAAAAACTCCTGCATCATTCCCATTATTAAAGCTCCTAGAATACTTCAGATCACATCATTTGCCCTAAGAAACCTGGAAATTAGTTAACATGCAAATCAGAGATGATCTGCAACCATTTCACGCTGCCCATGAACAATGTTCCTACCCCACAAGGACCACAAGACCCGGGGGAAGATTTCAAGATGACATTTTAGGCTGCCACATCCAAACCAAAGGCATTTAGCATTAGTCATTCACTGCTGGCTGTAAACTATTAGGCTAAAAAAAAAAAAAAAAAAAAAGCTTTTAAAGTTACAGTTTAGATTAGCTTTGAATTAAAAAAAAATAAAATAAAAACATTTATTTTCCTTCACCATTAAGCCCTTTACAGTTGTGCACAGTGAAAACTGGTTATATTTTTATATTTTTTAGAAGATATCACATGCGCTGACAACGTCAAGTTTGAAATTGCAGCACTTCTGGGATGATGTAGGTGGCAATTTTTAAAAAAAGACTCATTTCTGATGGAAGGAAAGCAAACAAGCCCCAGACATTCCTGGTGCTAGAACAGTCGTGACATAAGCATTGCAAATGGCAGGTCTGGGACCAAACCTTCCTTATCTCTTAAAAAATAACTTCACCATAGCTGCTGCTGCTGCTAAAATAATAATGCTTTATATTTTGCAGTAGTTCTCCTCTCCTGAGCATTTTAAACAGGAAGATGTCAGTTTGAGATGGGATCAACTTGGAGAAGTAATGCCTCTGTCAGAAAAAAATGTTTTCTGGTATCTCAGCTGGCTTCCTCGCCCCAGTTTGGTTACAAACTTTTGGAGGTATTGCCATCTAGTGGCTCGCCAGCAGACCGCCAGCAGTCAGGTTCTGCATTACCAGCTGGCACAAGGCTGGAACTAACAGCAGCTTCACCTGACACTGCGTTTCTGTTAAGCTCTTCTGCTATATCTGAACCCATCCTAATTCAAATAAAACATTTATTTCAACGAACAGCTTTAAAAAGAAAGGGCTCGGGTGTGTTGGAGAACTTTCTGCCTTATTTTCTCTACTCATGCAGAGAATTCCATAGTCTCTGTGTAGCATCTTGAGTCGGAATTAACTCACTGCCCCCTGCTGCCACTGCCTGCACAAAGCCTACAGCCTGCCCGCAGCTTAAGGGATGTCAGCACGTCCGTAAACACAGGTGCCTCCCACCCACCAGTCTCAAATGCATTAAAAAAACAGGAGTGACTTAATCTCAGCTAACAACATCCATGCAGACTTGTAGCACAGTAATGAAAAGGTAAGAACTGAGAGGATATCATGAAGATCTGAGTCACTTTGTCTGCACCACACAGATTTCCACGTGGGAGGCGGCTTCTGTCCAAGGTCACTGCTGAGGGCCAGTGAAAGGACTCGGTGTTACGGCGTGTTCTGCAGACCACACACGCTCACGGACAATTATATTGCAGCTCAGTGAAAGGGATAAAAAAATAAAACTATCAGGAAGTGGGTGGAAAGACAGTAACAAGGCCACAGATGTGCTAACTTCACCATAAGAAACAGCCTGGCCAAGGCCTCAGCCAGGCCCAGGCCTGAAGAGAAAACCACTACGCCCCAAATCTGCACCCTGCAGTCAACACTTCACGCTCCCTGCCTCTTCACGTGCCTCTGTGAAGCCCGAGCAGGGAGTGTTTTTACACAAAAAGCTCAGCAGAGAAGGGAGCTACCTGGAAGAAGGAGTGGATCGCTGCGGTGGCTTCGCTGCGGATTCTCAAGAGGGCGCCGAGCGCGTTGCTCCTGCATCGCAAGTGGGGGAACTGGCGGACGTACTCCAGCGGGTGCCTCTCCTTCGCTTTCAGGGGGAACGACTAAAAGCAGCAAGGGAAGAAAAACAAGAGGATGAGAGCTTGGAATCACCACGGTTTTATTGCTGTGTCCATCTCTGAGTAGTAAAACTCACTTGTCATTACAAAGCAGGAAGAAAGAAACGCTTTTCTCTGGCTTTTCTAGTTATTTCGTGGAGTTTTATTCTTACAATTTTTGAACAAAAAGCAGCACTCTGAAATGTATCTTTTGGATGTTGAGCCTTCAAAGCCAACTGCTCGTCTCGCTACTGCAACAACGAGCTGTTTCCAAATGTGCTTGGGGCAAATTCTCCTGCCTGCACAATCCGAAGGGTTTAACCAGTGCCTCTGCTTCCCAGATTTGTAGCCAGGCCAGATTTAGCAGGTAAAGCACCTAGCACAGGTAACTGCTGCAGGCTGGGAGCAGAGCACGCACTCAGCTGCCAATATCTGCACCTGTTTCCACGTGGGAACAGCTCTGCCCCAAAACAGAGCATTCGCAGCGTTCCTATCAACCTTTTTTTTTCTCTTTTGATATACCCTACACCCAGCGCTGACAAATCAAAGCCCGCAGGAGCATTCAGACTCAAAGCAAATCCAGTTTGAAGCATGCTCTGCTGGATCCTGGAGCCTTTTGATATTTATTCCCCAAGCGACCCTACCAGCTGGATTGCCTGCTGTGGCGACGTACCAAAGCGTCACAAGGTCCCACCACGCGAATGCTTTCAGCCTTCAGCTCCACGGTTTGCATCTTGTGAGGGCTTTTGACCAGTTTCCCTCGTACTTCCACCGCGCTTCCAAAAGTGAGGTCTCTAAGAAAGCAAGAAGAACAGCAACCAACTGGGGGTTGGTACAGAGTCAACCACAATCAGCAGAGACTGCTGTTAAATTAGGTAGAACACTTGAGATTCGGCACTATTGCTACAATACCTCTTGTAACTGATGGGAAGTTATCAAATGCAGTCAAACATTATTCATATTTCCACCTTTTAATAGATTTATAAAGCAACAGAGGAAAGCAGGACTCTAGCAGTGTTGGAAAAGTGAGGGGAAGAGAGGCTTTTATAAGAAGGGGTTATTGGTGGGGACAAGTCAGGCTTATAGGAAAAAAAATAAAGATCAAGTGATGGACAGAAGGATCCTGGATCACCCTGAACCCTACCCCAAAGGAGAATTGAGAGTAACAAACAAAGTGAAGCTGGAAAACAAGTGCATTATTCTATTATCTTGTGATAACAGACTAATAACAATATATTTTACATAATAATATTACCTCGTGCTACTAGAACAGGCACACCTATCTAGGAGGTATGTTGACCCAACCATCCCTCAAATTACCACGGTAAGAGCAACAGCTCTCCAGAAAGCTGAGGAACAGCCACCCATGGCTATAGGGTGTGATTTCCTAGGTCCAACAGCAGTCCAGAACGCCCACACTACTACAGCAATTAAAAAAGTGAGATCTAAATTAATCTCACGGGACAAACAGCTGAACAAGAAGGCCTCAGGTAAGAGGAGACAGAGTAATTGGACCCTCTCCATCCTAAAACCATCCCCAGAGAGCCCAAACTGCAGCAGTGCCTTTCCTGTGGGCAGGTGGGAGCTGCTCCTCCAGCAGTCTGGTGAGTCCCTGGCACTGCAAGGCCCTGGGAGCGCCAATAAGCGCAGATATTTCTACAGGTGTCCCAAAGCCACCAACCTGCTTTCCATGCTGGGGTCAGCCACCACCTGGAGGCTTTCCAGAGAGCTCCCATCGTTGATATGCAGGAACAAAACCTCCTTCTGGGAGCGGACGGAGCGGACCCAGCCCTATTATGGGTGAAAAAGAAATTTGTTATTTCTTTATAAAAAGAAGTTTATAATTTTTTATTTCTCGTTGTAAGATTGACCCGCGTCTCATTGGAGCTGAGAATACCAAAACTGGCAAAGCATTTTGAAGATGAAAAATATTTTAGCAATGTACACGTTCTTATTTATTACCTCCTTTCAGAACTCCTTTATTGCAACAGTCCAAGAATGCAGAGTTTTAAAACACTCGAGGCTATTCTGACAATTTTAGTAACGATGGGTTGCAAGGAAGGTTCCGACTGGAAGTTGTTTTTGTATACATGCCATCACGGAATGGTTTGGGTTGGAAGGGACCTCAAAGCCCATCTAATTTCAATCCCCTGCAAGGTCAGGACCCTCTGCCCCCAGAGATAAGGAAGAAATTCTGCCCTCTGAGGGCATTGAGGGCCTGGCCCAGGCTGCCCAGCGGAGCTGGGAGTGCCCCAGCCCTGGCAGCGCCCAAGGCCAGGCTGGGTGGGGCTGGGGATAGGGGTTGGAATTAGGTGGTCTTTAAGGTCCCTTCCAACCCAACCCATTCTGTGATCCTAAAAAGTAAAATTCCCCTTAAAAAGAATTTAAAATTTACAGTCAATACCAAGCCACCAAGCAGAAGTCACAGCAAATACAACCCCCTCAGCAGCTCCCCAGCTCACAAGAGCTAAGACAAAGCTGAAAAACCATCCATAGGGAATTTCCAGCTCATCTTATAACAAGGCTACAGAAAACACCTAAAACCAGCGCTGCTTAAACATCCAAACCGGGCCCATGTGCCCCATCGTTTTTGTCTTTTCCTTAACTGGCCCAAAAAGTTTCAAAGACTTCAGGCCGAGCATGTGCTTCGGGGATTTCATACAGACAAAACAATTTGAATCCGTCTCCTCGGACTGTCTAGACTGAACGAACTGCAAGAATTAAACAGCATCAGAAGGAAAGCATTCTTCAAATTACGGAGCGACTACTGACCCCGGTAAGGCAGGGCCACATTGCGAGCTAAACACTGGAGACATTCCAATCCAGTTCGCGGCAGCAAAGCCAACACACATTTAAAATCTGCCTGAGGTATTTCCACAGAACCTTCAGACCTCGTGCACAGCAAATGCCTACTTAATTGGGGAGGGCAGGGGAGGCAACAGCACGCAAGAACTGTGAAGGTTTTAAGGCTATAAACCTTGTGATCACCAAAACTTCAGCTTTTCTTCCAGCCTTGCCATTTCAGCAGGCGTTCACCTGGATGTCTGCTGCAGGTGTTGCACCTGGAGCTGTAGCTGATTCAAGGAACAACCAGGCTTTACTTCAGGACTCTTACGTGGCACAGCATCCTCATATTCTTACGGCTAAAGCAACAGGTGTTAAAAAGGCATTTCAGACAGCGACATGCCTCAAGCTGTTGTGCTTATCCTCTGTATTTCTGTAAATCCCCAAACGTTACACTCGATGCATAATGTTTACCGTATAATGGCAAGTGTTTTTCTTAGTTTCTTCTCTTGCAAGCGCTCCGTAAAAAAACAAATAATCCCTGAACAAAGAAACATCCTTAATAGCTTCTTCCCACCTCATCGGGCAGCTCTGGGATTTGTTAAACACAGCCATGAGTCCTGCATCCTGCAACAGGAAAATATGAGCGTACCCTCAGGCTTGTAGCAGAGCCGCAGAGGCTGTGGCAGCGGTGTTTTGACCGCTTCGTACCCCATCAGAAGCACTCCGGGGTGACAATCCCCATTCAGACCAGGCTGCGGTTTCCATAACTACAACCTGGCCATAATAAGGTTCATTTTAAGCTACGGCAGTTCCCCAGTGCAGCCTAACGCTAAAGACATTTGTGCCAGCACAAGGGAAAAGAAACAAGAAATAAAGAGGCGATATTTCCAATTCCAGCACCAGTTTATTCCAGCTTGCATTACCATACTTCAAAAGAAAAGCACCTGTGCTGGCTGAGCTTCATCCTACCCCATTAGGCTACATCTAAGTGTGTGCAGGTTTTTGTGTCAGCGCCCAGCCCTTTACAGCCTGATCCTCAAACACTTAAATTGCTTTAGAAGAGAAACCATGCATCTACAAGCACTGCTCTGTCAGAAACACCTGCAAATGAAGACAACTGTTTGCTGAGGAGATGGAACAAGGTCTAAAAAAGCTCAATACTGAAACTTTACCTCAGTCTACTTTGGTTCACATCTACCTTAGCTCACAGCTGGAGCTGGGCATGAATGTCAGCCCTACCTGATGCTGCTAGAAGCCCTGATGTGGAACAAGCCCTAAAGCAAAACTTTAAGGAAACAGCAGGGCACAGACTGTGGTTCCCTGTCCCAAGCTGAGCAGACCCAAACTGGCTGGATACAGCCCCAAACTGGTTTGGATGCAGCCCCTCATGGGACAAGCCTCTCTCTGCGCCTTGCCCCGAGCACTTCAAGCATCTGAGCCACCAGCAGCCGAGCGAGCAGGGGCAGGCAGAGCTGGCGAGAGGCCACGCAGGAAATCGGCCGCTTTTTGAGGAAAAATCACCACACAGAACAGCAACAAAAGCAGCTCGCCGCCCTTCCGCACCGCCACACACCTGCACCTGCACCTCGCCCGCTGCTTCCCGGGCTCCCAGCGCCTGGCGGACCCGCAGCCGCGCCGCCGGTGCCCGCTGCTCCCTGGGGAGGGAGGAGGACGAGGAAAATGAGGAGAAAGAAGAGGAGGACGAGGAAGAGGAGAAGATGGAGGAAGGGCAGCGGCGCAGGGCCCGCCACCCGCCCCGGGCCCCCAACATGGCCGCCCTCAGCGGGCCTCGTCCCCTCAGAGCGCCCTCCGCCTCACGTGACCGCCTCAGCCAATGGCCGCCGGAGGACCGCCGCAGAGAGCCAATCAGAAGGGAGAGCGGCAGGACGGTCTGCCGAGCGGGCGCAAAGGCTGCTGGGAAATGTAGTTTATGATTACGGGTTTCGGGCTGTGGGGGAGTAGGGGGGCAGAATGGTGAAAACAATGGGTTGAGATAAGGACGGGGACATCACTCACAGATTACCACCACGGGCAGCACTGACTCAGCACAGGGAGATTAATAAAATTTATTACCTGTTATTAACAATCTAGAGCAATGTGAAAGTAAAAAACACTAAAAACCATCTTCCCCCCATTCACCCGCATCCACCTCCTACCCCTGAGGTAGGGGAATGGGGAACAGGGAATGGGGGCTGCGGTCAGTCCCTGATGTTTTGTCTCCACCACTCCTTCACGGTCACTCTCTGCCCTTGATCCACATGGTGTCCTTCCCAAATTGAGCCTGTGGGGACTGCCCACAGGCTGCACCTCTTCAGGAGCTGGTCCCACATGGCTCCGTACCATGGGGTCCATCCATCAGGAGGACTTCATAAGGCCTCTGAGGGAAAAAAATCAGTTCTGGAAGAGTTTTGGGGCAGGCTGCAAGCCCTCACGTGGTCCTGGGGACTCAGATAGGAAGGGACTGAAGGGAGAGGCTGCTCCCCTCAGCAGCAGTACAGTATGGGGATGGGGTAGGGCACACAGCAGCCAGCCCTACAGTGGGTTTGGGGGCACCCATTCCCATGTCCTCCTTATTCCTGTCTTGCTTTCCTACATGCCACACTAACAGAATTGATAAGCAGCTGGAAGCAGGACTCAGTTCCGCCCTGCAAGCGCAGTTTGGGGTCAAGATCCTTCTCCTTGTCCTTTTTTTTTCTCCCTCTTGACCTCTTGTAGCTCCCCTGAGTGGTGTTTGAAAAGCAGCCATCAAGGAGCCGAGTGTCAAAAAGGCAGCGGTGCTTCCCCACACAGCACACCCGCTCTGCTCTCTTACTTGACCCGTGAGCATCCCTCTCCTGTGCGATCACCCTGCCTTGTCCCAGCCCCCTGCATCAATCCTCAGAGCACGGAGCGCGAAAACGCTGCCGCTCAGCCTCACTTTCCAAATTTTCTTCTCCTCCCAAGTGGCAGCGACATCTGCCCCGGGGCCACGAGGTGCTGGGAGGCAGCTTTGAGAGCAGCACTGCTTGCAGGGAGACAAATCCCCGTCTCACTACAAAGGCTCAGGTAAGAAGAAATTTGCTGGCCAGAGACCTCATTTAAAAGAAACAAGCTGAGCTGATGGGAAAGAGAAGAGGCAAGCTTTGTAGATGCTTAGTTTTGACTTTCCCCTGTGGTGCTTTTTATCTCGGAATGAAAAGCTTCTTGTCCTCAAAGTCTTGCTGGGGCCTTCCTTCACCTCTCCCTTTTCTCCCAGTTTCCTGATGTCCCCGCCTGTGGCTCTCGGCCCAGACCCGAGCTCTGAGCTCCCTTTGGAAGGCCGTCCCGAGGAATTAGAGGCGCAGAGCAGGGGCACAGGCTGGATAACAAAGAAATTCACAGAAAGGACAGGAGACCGCAGGAAGGAGTGTGGAAAGGGTAAGTGGGAAAAGGGCTGGATGTGCATCAACCAAGAAGGAGCGCTTGGTAGGTGGTGTCACCCATCCTCGGTGTCACTGCAAGGAAATATTTTTTTTTTTCAGGGTTTCTTGATGCATAAAATGATCACCAGGCCAGATTAACAATTAATTTAGGGAATAGTTAGGAACGAACGCCCATGACAGCATCATTCGTGGTGAATTCACCAAATAAGAGGTAAAGTCCTTTCCTTCAGATCCCTATGCCCCAGGGCCACCTATGGGCCTTTTCTGAGAAGAGGATAACATGGCCTCAAATTTCTAGGGCTACACATGAACTTGTGCCATCCAGCTGAATAATTCTCCTTCTAAAGACAAAAGGGTATCACTAGAAAGAGCAGAACTTTGATCCATCAGCCCCGAGAGAAAATCAGGATGGAGCATTAGCAGCAAAGTACAAGGCTGCCAGTTTTCCACGTGGATTTTCTGCCCCTCTACACTGACCACAGCTCCACACACCCCAATATGCTTCATATTCCCTCCTGCTGAGTTCCTTACCCAGAATCAATGCTGCTGGGACTTGGTCACGCTGCTGTGAGCTGTTCCAGGCTCCTGGACTGCAGATAGCATTTGTGTGCTGACAGGCACAGTTTCCAGCAAGCATATTTTGAAAAAGGGCAGAGGGACAGACAAGTGTTAAAGTATTCCCAGGGCTCTCCAACAAAGCACAGTTTGTTCCCAACAAAGCTGAGCATCCTCTTGTCACTGCTGGGTGCTCTCCTCACCAGAGAGCAATTTTTGCCATGTCAGTAACATGAATCACAGCCCCGGTGACGAGCCAGGAGGCTGTTTCAGAAGACCCACCTGGGTCTAGACAGTGCTCGAGCCAGCTCATGTGTCTGTTTCCCCTCTCGTATCTGAACTGGGTGTTTTAGAGCCAGTTTGGGTGTCTGAAAAGGACACGGCAGTGCCTGGATGTGTGTTCTGCTTCTTTCCCTGCAGAACAGAGCTCTTCTAAGAGCTCTCCAGAGGGCACTGGTGCTATTTGTGGATCAGATTAATAATGTGAGCCTGGGCTGGAAGGCAGAAAGCCAGTTGTCAGGGTGTCTGCAGGGAGGGGAGCATAAAGGATGGTGAGAAATAATGATCCTCTTACACTTTCAGCTGGGCCGAAGAAAGCTTGGAGAAGTGGTGGGAGTGAACTTCCAAACAGGGGGTGATGTTTTTGGGATGGGAGTGGGCATTTAGTGATGTGCTTGTAGGTCGTTGCTACAACCGTGTCAGGGACTGGAATTAGGTGGGCTTTAAGGTCCCTCCCAACCCTTCTAAGGTCCCTTCTGTGATTCTATTATTCTATGGTTTCTCAATCAAGACATCAGAGAGCCCATTAAAGAAATGGAGTGTTCCCAAGCAGGAAGGGTTTGGGGAAGCTAATACTGCTCATGTAGCTGGTGCCATCCTGATCTGGTCAGGGAATGGGACTAATAAAAAAGGCAAGGAAGAGGATGTGAGTGGCACAAAGCAAGAAATAAAGTCCTGCCTCCTACAAGAAGGCCCTCACCCCTCTGGTAGCTGTTAACATGAACCCATTTTGTCTATGTATTTAGGAATTGGAGATGCTGCTATAGGAAAACTTTGCCCTCAGGGCTGGCCATATGGAAATTTTTTCCATCTCTACCTCTGAGAGCCCTGAAGATGGCATCTCAGCAGCTCTTTCTGATTTGGAAGGCTCTTTCAATGAGGGTTTTTATCATCAGCAGCGTCCACTGTTTGTGGGACTCTGATCCTGAGCCCAAGAAAGTGTGGCGTCCCTCTGACAGCCTGTCCCTTTTAGCTGGAGCCTGCTGTAGTGTCTTCTGAGTAGATAAAGGACTGTGTGTGCAGGGCATATGAAGTCCTCCCAAAAGGAAGAGTTAGGCAGATAAAATCCTTTTTAACCCCTGGATAATAGGCAGTTCTTCAATCTAGCAGACTCTTCACTTTATAGGGTCTTTTCACTGTACCAGCAGATGCCCTCTGGTGCCCCTAAAGGTCCTAGCACAAGATAGCCCACCTCCTGCAATGTCTCAGATGCAGCAGTGGGGACACTGATTAGGAAGTACTGTTCTTTTTTTTTTTTTTTTGGTGGTATCTTGGTAACCCACAATGAAGCACATTTGTCTTTATTGCAAAGTAAAGAATTTGTATTTCTTTGTTTCACGGCAGTAATTTTCGAATGAAACGAGATACAATATGGAAAACATTTCTTCCAATAAATAAAGATGATTTTCCTTAAACAAACAGCTGGCTTCGATATCTCTGTCTTTCAATCTCAGCTCCCATATTATTTTTTTTTTCTGTACCCTTCATTGAAAATTAACAAAAACAGACACAACAACTTCCTCTTATATAGTCCTTCATTTATTTCTTTAAATTTCCCTGCAGATGAAGAAAAGGGAAGAATCTGTTCTTCTGCCAGAGGACAACACAACACTTGGCCTGGCTGACTTTGGGCTTCAGGACAGGACCAGCTCCATGGTGCCACTCCCCACCCGGGTTGATGGGTGAGTAAATGCAAAGCTCAGAGATGCTTTAAGTTCCCTGGGCAGGGTTCAGGGTGTATTCACAGTCCTCTGAGAGCACAATGCGGCATCCCAGGAAGGAGCCAGCCCAAAGCTAGCCCAAGGATGGAGCCACGGAGCTGCACAGCAGTATCTGAGCAGCTTTCTTTGACTCTTCTGCTCTGACAGTGCTTGCTCATAGTGTCTGTGGATGAAACATTTATTTTGCCTTCTTTCAGAAGAGATTCTAGTGAAAGGAGGAAATCAAACCCTTCCCTGCCTGGTTACCGGTGTTGCTGCCTACTTTTGGTATTGAGTGGATACCTTGCCTTGTACCATTCCCATCCCGTTCCTTGCTTTTCTTATTAGTCCCATTCCCTGGCTAGATCTGGATGGCACATGAGCAATACATGAGCAATATTAGCTTCCCCAGACCTTTTCAGCTTGGGAATGCTCCATTTCTTTAATGGGCTTTCTGTCTCTCTCTTAAAATTATTTTATTTTCCCCACCCAAGCAGCAATGACTTCCTTGGGGATTCCTGGATTCCTGGGTTGTGGCTGGGGCAGTGATGAGATAGCGCTGAGGAGAAATGTGGCTCTTTGCACAGGTCCTCCAGGTGAGCAGAGCTCCTGGCTACAGGGGAGTAAGGGAAAGCTGGGAAATGTCCATCCTGACCTTGTTCTGTCTTCCCCCAAAGTATTTCCTGCTGCAGCCAAATGAGAAGTGTCATTACATGAATGTGAGGTGCCTGGACAAGTTCATCTGGGACCAGCAGATCTGTTCCTACGACACTGAGGTGGGTTTCTATGTGTCCCGCATGGAGCTGGGACAGGCACTTGCTGAGTATTCGATCACGCTGCAGTGGCTCAGCTACCTGTGGTTTGCTCTGCAGCAAGGTTTTATCCTTCTCAAATCAAGATCAAGTGGTTTTAAAACAGGCAGGAAGAGATGGGCATAGCTGCCTGCCACCATGGCCTGGAGTAAGATGAAAATAGAGAGAGCAGAAAGTCTTGGGGAAGGTCACTCCTAGACCTGTTGGGACAGCAGGAAACTGGGAAAAAATTTTGGGAGAAAACAGCAAATGTGTAGCTTGGGCCTTTGCTCTCTGGACTGCTCTTCCAACAGAAATGCACTCTGGATCTGCTGAGGGTAAGAAGGTGCCTGAACTGCTGGGCTTTGTGCTGGGCTTCATCATGGTTGGGGTTCATTATCTATCAAAAGGAAAAGGAAAGTGAATTATTCATGAGCTAAGTAGAAACCTGTTCTTAATGGGGCTGCAGAGAAATGTTTTAAAGCCTGTAAGACTTCACTAAAAGTTAGATTTACCATGATAATTTCCTTGGGTTCCCAGCATTCAAGTGGGTTTTATGTGGTCTAATCCAATATCCACAGAAGCCAGTGATAGCTTTTAATTTATTTTAACTGATGTTAGATTGGGCTTTCAGTGATGAGAAGCCATTTCAGAACTATCATCAGCTGCTGAAAGGTCAGCCCTGTCCTCTGAGATACAGTCCTAGGCTATGGTTATGGTTTCTTATGACTATCAAATTAGCTGCCTCATTCCCAAATGTCTCTGTGTTGCTTTGTTGCAGACATATTTTGTAGACCCTGGAAGCAAATACATTCATACTTATTTATAAAAGGATCGAATACCTCTCTTTTGAAACTTTGCAGGGAAAAAAAAAAGAGAAGAAAGAACATTATCTTCCAGAAAGATGCATGCTTGCCCCCAAAACGTTGGTTTGCTCTGTGCCAGCATCTTCTCACAGCCCTTGCTTTCTCTTTTCTAATCATCTGAATTATTAGAATCAGAAATGGGTTTTGGGTGTTGTCTTGGTGCTGGAAATGCTGAAACACCCTTCCTTAGACCCAAACATCTGTTTCCCAGTGAACTACAGTGAACATGGTGAACAGATTTGACTTTATGGGAATGAATTTTGCAGCCTGCCCGGAGCCTGAGCTCATTGCACCTGCGTTGGCTGGGGCCCTGCAGGTCACCTCAGAAACTGGATTCCCCTGCCAGGAATAAATTCCCTCTGACGGAGCTGCGGGGGTGATCTCTGAAGCTCAGCTGACCCCGAGGCTCTCAGCAGCTCCGTGGTGGATTTTAGCACGGGACCACCGTGCGCTTGGAGATGATGGGGAGAAGCAGCAGGCTGGCAGCTGCCCCAGGATGTCAGAGCAGAGTTACATCCACAGATGGTGAGGATAAACGTGGAAATCACAGGAAAATTATTTGGGGAGGGTGAATACAGGAGATTCTGCTAGCAGGAGCCTGGGGGAGCTTTTCCTGCCCTTGAATTCAGCTGGCACAATGACTGGCAATGCTCTTAAAACCTTCATGAGAGGTTCCTCCAACCATTTCTTTCTACTTTTTTTACTCACAGGGGGCTCCTGTGCCTGTCTGCCGCAGCTGTAGAGAAACAATGTGGAAGAAGACATACTGCATGGTGCCTAAATCCACAGCAAACCTCTGTGAGTCTGTTTTTCTCTCTCATTATTCAGAGGAACCATTGCTCCCTGCTCTTTCCCTGCTCTATTCCCTCTCTTGCTGGTGTTGCCTACACTAGGAGGGTCCTGCCCCTTCCTGTTTCAGAACTGTGAGTTTGTAAATCTGTAAATTCGGGGATAACCCCAGGGAGATTATCACAGGGAGACCAGTGATGCTGGGAGGAAGGACTCTGCTCCTGCTTGAGCTTCCCAGCCCTGCACACACCTGCAGAGAGAAGAGGGGAATAGCTAATAGCATTTCTAAGAAATGTGTTGTACTTTGAGCGATTTATCTAAGGGTCTGAAAGGATTTAATAACCGAGAGCTAATTAAATGTACTAATTAACCCAGTGTTTAATCTCAGCTCTTCACGAGATTTCTGTGCTGCCGGAGCATGGGTGCCTTCCCGTATATCATGACATCCAGCCACTTTGCTTAATTGTGATTCCTCGGCACACGGTGCGGGCACTCAGCTGCTCAGGTGATGAGAGGAACACGAAAGCCCACGTGCAGGAGGAAATTGGACAGGCGAAGCCAGCTCTGTGTGACTAACGACCCAGGAGATTATTTCCATGAAGAGGACACTGACAGCTAATTTGCTCCCCCCCCTCGTCACTGGTTTGTTCCTGCCACCACTGGTTTGCTGAGGGGAACGGAAAGCATCTTTTTCTGGACACAAGGACAAAGTGGCTGTGTCACTCCTTGGTCCTGTCCTTGTCACCATGGTCTGAGCAGCTCTGCTACAACCAGGAGATGGACACCGCTCACTTTCTCTTCTTACCACCCTTCCCCATGGGCTGGCTGTTCCAGGAGGGTTTATACTGGTGCTACTGGTGCGATTTTGGTGCACAACCTACACAGCCAACCCTCAGATCTACGGGAGTTGTTGCCACAGTGCCACACAAGAAGGAACATCCAATGTGGGTGCTTAGAGCCAGCAGGACACCCGGAGCAACGCGACCTTTTGCTTCCAGGGCTGAATAATTCCTCCTGGCACCAGAGCTGTGGGTTGTTGTTGGTGGGCTCAGGAGGAAGAGAGACGGCGCTCACACCATCCCAAATCCTGGCATGTGACCAGGGGAACCACCCCAAGATACATGTGCAGAATTCAGTGGAGGACATCTGAAATCCTGTCATTGCTTCTGCTCCCAGCTGGCATGGAAACTATGCTCAGGCAGCTTCCAAAACCCACAGACTGCCCAGCCTGGGGCAGAAGAATTCCTCCGACAGCACTTTTTACGCCAGTGCTTTCAGCTCCCTCCCAGCTTTGACTCCGTCTACACACTGTTCATTTTTTTTTTTTTTTTTACTACTAGTTTAAATACGGAGTGGAAGTGAGCTTCTTGCATGCTCCTGACCTCAGCGTGGGGTTACAACTCCTTTAGGAGCTCCTAATTCCAACGTGGATGGAAACACATCTGTGTGAGCCCGGGTCATTAAATGAACCGGGAAAACAGGCTGCTGCGGGGAGATGTGGCAGTCACCTTGATTGGAAATCTCCAAGGGGAAGCCAGGCGTGGATCTCTCCGGGATGTCTTAGGAGAATGAATCAGACCTGCCAGGATGTGGGGAGAGGGGGGAGACGACCCACTGGGGCCTTTTTTTCCGAACTGAACAGGCGAATGCTTTTACGAAATCACCAATCCCCCAGTGTCTCCTTGCGCAGCCCTATGCAGCCGGCAGAGGAAATTGGTAACTGTACCCAGCAAGCCTGTTTTTAATTAACAAATAATTATCTACAAATTGCTGTAATTATTGCCTTGGATTCCAGAGGATGGGGACGTTAGCGCGAGATGAGCACAGTTGCCTTGCAAGTGAAATATTTTCCCTGCCTTATCTCCAGCGCCCTGCTGCTGTGAGGTTTGGGGACTCGGCTGCGCGTTCCTTTGGAGAAAGTGATAAAACCGCTCGGGCTGCCTGCAAGGGGAAGCACGATGGGAAAACACCGAAGGGAGGGCAGGTTCTTGCATGCATCCCGTCATCTGCCCTCGTTCTGGAGTGGTTTGGGGGTTTCCGATTAAGACATAAACCCCTGGCAGAAATGTCAGGAGGAAAGGTGCTTGCACGCCAGTGAGCCAAGCACAGCCAGCATCCTGGGTGGTGATCTCTCCAAACCTGATGAAACCAAGTTTGGAAAAGGTGGGGTTGGGTTTGGGAGAGGTTGGTGTTAATTCAGATCAAGTGGGCAGCACGGAGATGCTCTGAGCCTTCAGCACGGCGGGATGTTGGGATGGAGAGGGCTCAGGACCACCCGTGACCTTCCAGACCGTGTTTCAGAGGGAAGGTGGTACACGCAGAGCCCTTCCACTGCTTTTCACAGAATCATTAAGGTTGGAAAAGCCCTCAAGATCATCTGGTCCAACCCCTACCACCAATGTCACCCACTAAACCACGTCCCTAAACACCAGGCTCTGCTGCCAAACCTCATGGTGAGTGTCCACACCAAACCCTTCTGGTTACAGAGGAACGCTGTGGTAGCCTAAATACAACTCCTGTGCCAGCACACGGGGAAGTTCATAAGTCTAACCACCCACAGGAGGTGGAAAATCCCCCTGGTTTGCAGGGAAGGCATTGAAAGACTGTGTTATGTCCCAGGTTGGATGGGCAACCTGTAGAAGAGCCGCCCAAATTTCAGTCTTGCTTGGATTGCAGCACAACTATTTTGTGCTGCAGCCTCTTCCAAGGCGATGTGCGTGCTGCAGACTCTCGCAGAGGGATTTCAGTGTTTGTTTCTCATCCCTTTGTCTGTAGGAAAACCCTTCTTGGCCAAGACATGCTGGGGCTTCTTGCTGTGGAGGAGTGCAGAAGCCAAACGAAAGCAAGCTGGCCGGCCCTCAACCTCAGCTTGCTTTTACTGGCAGGACAATATGAGAGCCCTCCATCCTGCTCAGATATATCCTACTCATCCTGAAGATATAGAGGTAGAAGCTGATTTTCTGCTACTTTCCAGGGTAGCAGGAGGAATTTGCTTGGAAGCACAAAGCTGTATCACTGGTGGTGTCCAACCCGGCCTCCAGCGTTGGCTGGTCTTGAGGAGCTTCGTGCTCTTCACACCCCTGGAGGTTGAGCTCCCAGCTGTGGACTTGTTGAGCATCCAAAATGCTCCTGCTTTATCTGAGGCATGGCCGTGATTCAAATATGTTGCACCAGCGAGAAAATGCTTCGGCGTTAGGATTAAGAAGAGGTTTCTAATGAATGGAAACTGTTTATGGACAACAAAGCTGTCAGAAGAAATGATTGATTGCACTGAATATTTTATTTGCGAGCCTTAAAAGAAAGTCTCTGAAATATCTTTTGGCAGGTCTGTGAACCTAATGAAGTGATTCGCAGAGATACAGAGGGAACTGAGGGACTGCTACCAGCAGAACAGGACAGCCTTGGTAGGTTTCCATACCCCCATCTGCAGCATGGCTCAAGAATACTGTGGGGGACTGGCAAAAAAAGGGCAAAATTCAGATTTGTTTGCTTCAGCCCTGCTAAGAAGAGGGAAAGTAACACTTCCTAACCACTCTGTATCTTCATTACTTAAAGAGTAGGGAGAGGGACCCGGCTAGTAACTGTGGGGCTGAAACCAAACCCGAATTGTCTTTGAAATCGGATTATGTGCCCAGCATCTTCTACTGCGCCCAGCATCACTGTGGTGCTTTATGCAACCAAACCTTAACACCTTTGGAGATCTCCCATGGGAAACCAGCATCTTGTTGTGCTGCTGGGCTATGCTGGTGAAACAGCGTGGCCTAAATCCCACAAGAGACCAAGGGCACGCGTGGGATTTGGACTCCAACCTCCTGATGGCTCATTCTGTGCCCGCACCACCAGCTCTTGTTCTCCTCGTGCTTCGTTTCCCTCCACCTCCTCCTGCCCGCAGAGTTGCTGCCACCCTCGACCTCTTGCTGCTGCCAACACTTTTTGTTTTTACCCAGCATGTCACCCCAGGGGATGTGTCACCCCGCAAAACACTGCAAAAACAGTGGTTTTAAACTAAAAGAGGGGAGGTTTAGATTCTCTAATCTAAATTTTGAGGTGGAAATTCTGGTGGTGAGGCACTGGAACGGGTTGCCCAGAGAGGTTGTGGATGTCTCGTCCCTGGATGTGTTCAGGACCAGGTTGGATGGGGCTCTGGGCAACTTGATCTAGTGGGTGGCATCCCTCCCCATGGCAGGGGGTTGGAACTGGATGGGCTTTGATGTACCTTCCAGCCCGAGCCATGCTGTGACTCTATAACAAGGCGTCTGGAGAAATTCTGGCCTCTTCTCCAGGTGTCTGCATCGGGGATGTTCACACTCCCCTTGGAGCCGATGGGTCCAAATAGGCTCCCCTATGGAGCAAGACATCCCATCCCGAAGCAGGCATCTAGAATAGCCCAAGTACACGCTCACTGGTGGCTGTGATGGCAATTTTGGGTGGAGAAACCTCCTTGGGCAGCACGGAGGCACCCATCTGAGATACACCAGCCATGGGCAATGCTTGAAGAACCAGAGCGATCCTACACGGCAGGGGAGGATGTACTAAAAAACGTCTGCTCTGGCATTTCTTTGGCAAGATTATTTTATATATTTATTTATTTTTTTTTCGAGTACTTCTTCCCTTTTGTCACTAGGTGACAGCAGAGGTCTCAACAACACCACAGCGAGGACTGCGCTGAACCAGGGGCTGGTTCCGCTGCTCTACCAGCTGGGACAGCCCGATGACTTCTAACACCTCTTTCTCTCTTTATTTCTCTGGAAAATTAAATACAAATATATGATGTAAGTAAAAAAACCCACCACTTTTCTGTGGCACTGCCTGAATCTGGTTTGTCTGCCTCATCACCTCCACTGTCCGCGTCATATTTTGAAGAATTTCTCTTATATTTACACAATGTATTTGCTCTAATTGGGAACTGGCACCTAAATTTGGGCACGAACACTTTAGACAGGATGGATGGATGGATTTTTGTGTGTACAGTAATTCTTGATAGGCCAGATAATAGATAAGGGGCAGAGCAGGGGTTTTTAAAATAAATTATTTAATTATAAATAATTCTATTATCAGGAATGCCTTTACCAGGTGCAGGTAACAAGGAAGAAAAGGTGAGGGTTTCTGAAACATGAGTCAAATGGTTGATTTCTGTACCTGGGATGCTATAAAGGGGGATGAATCAGGCTGTGGTCTAGCAAGGAGCTCTGTAGGAGCACATGGACCTTGTCTGATGATTAACTGGATCGGGTCTCCGATCTGTACAAAGGTATTCTGCAGGGAGGATATGATCTATGCTCTTAGGAGAGGCCAGGACACTTTAGGAAACATTGGGGGTGATTTATTCGTAGTTTCATAGGAGATTCTGGGGACATATTTCACAAGGAGGATTTTCATTACAAAATTCTCCAGCCTAAATCCTCAACAGCAATCTCAGTGCCTGCAGCTCTTGGGCAGGGTCCAGGATTTTGTCCTTGTCAAAACCAGAGCAGAGGAGATACCGAGACTGTTTGAATCTTCCAGATATTGCAGAACTGGAAAGCTTATTTCAAGCCCCTTGTCAGTGACCAGAAGAAGCTTCCACATTCTTTCTCGTGCAGAGATTGTGCTTGCTGCCTTTGTTTTCTCTGCAGTGTGTTTTTTACTCTCAAAGGCAGTGATAACCTCCAGACACCGGCAGCGCTTCATCTCAGCCCCGTGCAGGCTCTCAGTCCTCGACCTTGTGCTCCTATTGACTTGGATCGTGCAGGATCACGGGCCCAAAGAGCTGTTGTATTGTGTTGGGAAGGAAAACTAAACCAGCCAGCATTTCCATTTCTGATCCCTCCATCTCTGGCCCACAGCTGGGTGAAGGAGAAAAGATGATGTTGCTTCTTGGTGCCATACTTTAGCTGCTGATGGAGATGGAGATTTCTAGGGAGTAATGCCTCTCAGTTCATTGCTGCCGTCTAAATATTAGGCAGTCAAGCTAAGCTGGCAGTATAGGAGCTCTATATGACAAAATTGTTGGGTAGGTGACTCTCCAGAATGGCTTTGTCCATCCCAAGGTGAATATCTGAAACTGGAATTAGGAGGAGTTGAGCCAAGCTTGTGTCTCAGCTGTCTGTGAAGTGCAACATCAACTAAATCCTGATGCTCTCATGAGATGAATCCCATCCCTGGGAAGGAAGAGCTCAGAGACCTTTTGCTGTGTGCCCTGAGCAGCCCACCGTGTGTCCCTTTGAATCCCATGGAGAGGTTAGGGTAGAATCGGATGGGACAGACGGATTGAGCAAGCTATAGTTAGGTGGGATATTCATGAACACCCACACAGGTATTGCATCTCTACTGAAGTCACCAATTATGCTTTTTTCCCCGATGCCATGAGCTTCATCCTCAGATCTGGGAGCTGCCCTATACCTAGGAGATGTGGCGCAGGAGGTGGATGATGGATTGTGGGGAAAGGTTGTGTCTGGGAGCTGACCCATCACCAGCAGAGGACCTGCAACGTCCCTGGACATGTCCCAGGCCATGAAGGATGAGAACCGGCTAGGATCTGCCCATCTGCTTCACGTCCTATTTTAGAAACTGTGATTGAAGGTAAAATCCAGCCTGGAGGTGACAAGCATCTAGGTCACCCTGGCCATGTCCACAGCTGGCAGAGCAGGGAAGGGAGGGGAGAAGGGTGACACTGGCTGATGAATGAGGGCTGAGAGCAGCCCTTTAGAGACACCGTCACAGCCTGAATGTCACAGATTAGCTACTGCTGATCTAAACAGTCACCTTGAAGTTCAAAGGATGACTCCTAAGCCTTGTTACTGCAGTTTGGGGACTAAAATAGGTTCTGAGAAGCCCGTACAACCTGAATCTCGGGCAAAACAGCCTGCAGTTAGGCTGCTACGTGTCTGTGGTACCAACTGAGCTTTTAAATTTGGAAGCATCTGCCCCAGCAGTGATTTGATTTTATGCAATGCCTCTCATGCTACTGTATTGCTAAGCATGTCACTAAATCCTTGCACATCAAAGGAACAAAGTAAATCAAGCAAAACTGCATAAGCCACACTACAATTCAGTTTTGGCAAAAGGTGCTTAGGCAACCCTGGAGGCCGTGGCCCTATAGCTAGCAGCAAAACTCACAAAAAGCCCAGAAGCAGTGTGGTTTTTCCTCCACCACCAGGCAAACGGCCTTGCAGCTGCAAGGGTGGATTAGGAACTGGCCTGGAGTCAAATGTCCCAGAGTCAGACCACAATTTTCCATGTGGCTTCAAGCATTATACTTAATTTTTTGGTGCCTCCACTTTCTGGTCCGTAATATTTTTTTCCATCTTCCATGGGGGAGATGAGGATTAAGGACGTTCCTTGGAGACAGAAAAGCTTTGCAAGTGTTAAAGACTCGGGTTCACCCTTGGCTAGGCTCGCTTGGGTTCCTAGGAGTCAGCCATGCACGGCAGAATGTGACCACAATGCTACTGCTAATTTTTAGTATTTATTTTTCATCCTTTTGCTGCTTTGTAGGTGTTGGTGGAGATAGGGAATGGTACTTCAGGAGCCCACCTCGCTCCCTGGGACCAGGTTCCAGCAGGAGAGCTGTCCCTTGTTGGCACACACGGAGACAGCAGTCCTTGGCTGTGCATTTGGGTCTGATGGGTGACACGTATGGACAAACTGCCTGAAAGTTGGGTAGAAGCCACCATGGGCCATGGAGGAGATGCCGCTGTGATGGCCACAATGGAGAAGATGCAGTCTAGCAAGTAACGAATGATCTGCTCTTGGGGGTCACCATATTTCCCATCACAAAAGGAGGTAGGAGCAGGGTTTTTAGGGAATGTGTTCTTGCCCCCATTTGGAAATTTCCAGGTCAGAAATCCCTCCTGCCCACAGCACTTTATTCTGTACCTCCCTAGATTTCTGCTCTTCCTACCCAACTCCTCTCCATCCTAAATCTAACTCAGAACCTCAAGCCTCTACTCCAGATATTTCCAACACCTCTTGTCCCATGCCAACCCTCCTCTTCTTTTTACCATGAGTCCACAATGATATGGACGTCGGTCCCACAATAAATGGATTAAAATCACCGATGTCATTTACTCAGGGTAAAGTCAAACACAGCTACAGTGACTTTTGCTCATTCCTAGACTAGAGCACGTTGACATTTATGGACTGCCATCCCCACACGGAACATTACAGAGGCAGCAATTGCAATGCATCTCCCAGGGATCTTTTCCTCTAGAGGATCCAGATGCTTTCCAGGCGCTTGGTAACAGTACAAAATAGTCTGCTATTAGAATTCAAAAGCAAACAAAATAGCCCTTCCCTGCAGGCTTTCTTTCTATGAGGCATTTCTGATGAGAATCCAAAGTCTCTGCAGAGGCCTGGCATACAAAATTCAAATTACATAGCTCGCGTTCCCCTCTATAAGTAGCTGCTTGAAGCACAAAATCCCTCTGCAGTTCCCTCCAGAGACGAGAGGCAGCTCCCAGTGCTAAAACAACTCCTCTCAGCAGGCCTTGGGCTGAAGGCCTGCAAAGGTTGCGGCCCGGGCGCTCCCCAACCATTTTGGGGTCCTCCTGCCTCACGGAGGGCCAATCTCCCAACCATGGCAGCAAACCCAAAGCAGAACCTCTCACCTCCTTGCCCCCAGCCCCTGGAAACACCCCGGGGCTCCATCCGTCCTCCCATTCCCATCTCCGGGGCCGTCCCGCTGAGATCTGAAAGGGCACATCTGAGACTACCCCGTTCAGGGCTATTTTGTCGTGGGGTTAGGTTAAAAATGAGTCACGGTCATTTTGGTGAATTGCTCGCACAGCGGCGTTTTTCCACGCAGTGAGCCATTACGAGCCCATAGGTGGAGAAGATAATTATGGCTGGTGCAAAGCTGTGCCTAATTTCCCAGTCTGTAAAGGGAAGACAATAGCTACCTTTCCTCCTGGAGGTGTGTGACGCTTTAATCATAAGGGGAGCTCTTTATATAGAGATTTTAAAGACACCACCGCGTTTATATAGTCCCACCTTCTGCATAAAAAAAGAGCAAAGATCATCAGCCGTTAATGTCTGTGTCAAGTTTACAATTTTTCCTTGGGTTTATAGCACATCTTTTAGAAAGAAATTCATGCGACAAACCTGCATGGATGTATGTCAAATTACAAACCCCATTTTCTGTGCTGACTTACACACAGTTTTGTAATTTCCACCTATAAACTCAGCTTTGGAGTAAAATACGCCATTTGTGTTTTCTGTTGATTTTAGGCAAAATTCTATGGGTTCAGCCAGCCTGAGTCATCATTTCCCTTATGTTCCTGAACCAAATTTTAAAGGAAAAAAGTTTTACTTTGTGTTGTTCCCAAGGAAGAGAAGATAATCTTTCTGTAATGACCTCATGAATGAGCATAATATTGAGTGGCATCTCTTTGTAGGGATGTATATGGATGGAAGGAAATCAAATTTATAGGCGATGCATGTCCACGCAGCTGTGAGTCCAGCTTAAAAGGCAGTAAGAACAGACTTGGTGAAAGAGCTCTCTTGAACTGAAATTGTTTGCATGTGGAGGAAAACCTCACAATTTTGAGAAATCAGTTTAATCTGTCTGCCTCAGAGGAAGTTCAGATTTGTACTTTGGTGATGTGATAGGCAATACTATGTTGTCCCCCATCACAGGGTTTTGCTTTTATTTACACCAGAAAGAGCTAATTTGGTCTAAAGTTATTTTTCTTACTTTGCCCAATGTGAAAATCGCTGCCATGAATTTGAGGGCATGCCTAGCCTACATGGGATGAAGGGATGTAGGTTGACCTACCATGAGGAGGTTGCAGAGGATGTAGGGCTCTGAAAGAAGTTTATCCTTTAATGCATTCAAGACAGCTCATCTGAACACACAGATGTGGGCTGGCCTCTGAAATGCCGTGAGAGTCTGGCCCAAATCTTAAGCCTGCAGTTATTTGGTGAAGATGATTGACATGTAATGCTTTCCAAACGTAAAATAATACGGTTAAAATTTTCATTCGTGACTTTTAAAATTAATTTATATATATATATATATTGCTTATTTGTCGTTGTATTCTCTGAAGGGTGAAACTAGGAGCAGAGTAGGCTCAGTGGGGTGGGGGAGCAGAGTGCTGTGCCTGGGGGAAAGGCTGAGATGCCAGAGCTGTGCCTGAGCATCTGTCCCCAGGACCCAGGGCCAGGAGGAGCAGCTCTAATCCAGACAAAGGTTCTGTGAGGAGACTTAATTTGCAAGATTTCATTCTTGCATTTCCCTTCGGTGACCTTCCTGACATCACCAACACACTCCAAATCAACTCCGAGTTGCAGAGAAGCTACTGTATTCGTAGGCAGGTCATTTCCCAGGGAAGCCCCAGGAAATCGCTCTGTATTTCCATCTGAAATTTCTTTCTAGCATGGCTCTGGTGTCTAACCACCAGATGTCATTGCTCCTTTCTCCCAGGCACGAAAGCTGAACTGAGCAAATAGTCAAACAGAGGCACTCTGCTAACGCTAATCACAAAGTACACACTCAGTAGCTGTTCGTGGTCCCCAGCTATTTTCCAGCGGTTATCAATTAGAGGACAAAATTACCTACAGGACATCCCGGGACTCATTACAGCAAGGTCTACACCTGGAAGAAAGAGGACGTGCTCCTTAGGGGGCCAGCACGCGGTTATAAGTGGAGTAATAGAGCCAATAAGGCCACAGGAGCCAAGAGCAAAAAGAGCTTTATGAGACAGCCGGAGGTTTTTATGGAGAAAAAAGGAATTCAGGGGTGTGGTGACAAATCAGAGAGGTGGGGCTGAGTGGTTTCTTGGTGAAACCAGAGAGGTAGAGGAGGAGGAAATACCTTTTTTTTTTTTCTTCAACACTTCCCTCTCTGTCATCTGATGCCCAGGAGAAAATGTCAGAAATGCCTTGACATGTTCATGTCATGCCTTTGCTGTGTGTCTGGCCTGTGGGACATTCAATTTGCAGTAAAAAAAATCATCTTTTTGCTTTCTCCTCTGCTCATCAGCATCTTTAAGTGCTCCTCCCTTGGATCCAGCCCTCCCCTGTGTCTTAATGTCTTGAAAACAAACACACGACACCAATTTTGAAAGGAATATCGAAAATCAAGAGCAGCACTTTTGGCTTTCCATAAGGATCTAGAACATTTGACCTGTTTTCCTCCCGCTTGGCTACTGCTCTCCTTTTAATAAATCAAATAAAACTGTAGGAGCACTGCATTTTGTCTTGTCTGGACTGTTCTATTTAATCTCACGAGTGGGTGGAGGTAGGTGTGCACAGGGGAGAATGGCTCGGAAGCCTGAAAACATGAGCGATGGCTCTCTTAAGCTCTTCTGATTTCACAGAAAGTCGCCAGACAGGACTTTAATTAGGGCCTATCAAAACCAATCAGGGATAGGAAAAGGTTTGTTAAGTTGTTAGCTGCTGCTAAGCTTTCTGGAGTTTGTAGGGTTGTGTTTTTTTTTTTTTTTTTTTTTGGCGTTATGCACAAATTTATTCATCCTAACGATTTTACGGCCGGGCTCCCTTGCTTACAACACATCTCTCTGCATGAGAGACCTCTTCTATCATCTTTGCCGCTTGCTCAATTGGTAATTTTCCTGCTGGGGTGGGCAGGAGCACTCAGGCGTTGCCAGGGTGGAGATTGGATTTTCACTTTGCACTTTTTCTGGCGCTAAGAACATTTTGCTCACGTGCTGCAAATGCCATCATTGCCGTTTCATCTGCAAAGCGAGTTTGGAAATCAACAGTCCTCAATATTCACTTCATGGTGTGAAGCACAAGCACGATAAATAATCTCAGTATATGGTCTGCTAGGGAAAAAAAAGGGGAAAACGGTACATTTTAAAAGGAAAATTAGAACTTTTTCTTCACCGGAGCTTAGTGGAAATGTGGTTCACATTATCTGCGGAATTCTCTGCTCCATTTGATGGTTTTTAGAAATTTTGGTCAATAGGGAGGGATTCAAATATTGAAAGCTAAGATCAGCTTGAAGTGCTTTGCTGGATCAGAGCCTTCATTATCAAGGTACCGGTCACACGAGCTCTGACATCCGGGAATATTTCTTATTCGAAAAAACAAAACTTTAAGTAAAATTGTTAACTTTTGTGTCTAATGTAGCCGCCAAAAGAAAACACATGATAACTGCAGGCTGTAAAAACAGAGTGGGATCACTGAACACATCTGGAAATACTTCCAGTGCTGCACATTCAGCATTGAACCACTTGGTTCCTATGTAAACATAAGACAAGTAATTAATGTACAAGATTTAGGTCATGTGGATTGCCATCTTTTAACTACCGATTTGAAGAAGGGAGGGGAAAGAGATGGGGAAGTTATGCATTTCAAGGCCAATTTCAAGATTTCAAGGCCAGAAGGACCCTTAGATGTGGCTGGATGGATAACAGAGCAGTGAATCCCACCCAGTTACTCCTTTTTAAACCCCAAACTTGGTGTTGACTGAAGCATATTTTCCTGAAAGAGACTTAATCTTGTTAGGAGATTAAGTCATGATGTTACACCTTGGAGAGCTGGGAGAATGCTTATTTAATGGGTTTTAAGAAAGCATAAAGATAATTTAAAGGTTTTCAAGTCCCTTTAAAAACAAAACAAAACAAAACAAACAAAAAACATATTAATATGTATGAAATTTTAATTTGATTTGCAATAAGCATTTACAATGAGTCATGATTTTATCTGTAATTATTTTTATATTTAATTTTCATAGAATATCCTGAGTTGGAAGGGACCCATAAGGATCATCGAGCCCAACCTCTGCCACCACACAGGCCTACTCAAAAATTCAGAAATTTTGGAGGTGTTAATAAAAAGTAGTGGAGGTCTAAAGGATATCCAGACAAAAATGGTTGACTTAGTAAATTTTCCTGAAGAATTACTTTAAATGAGTTTGAATTCACTGGCTGTGCCATGAAACCTTGTGTAGCTGGCTCAAGGTGAGAAATTAACTGCGCAGTACAAGTGAAACTGCTTTGAATAGCTCTTCCTTGCGCTAAGAGAGCTGCACAGAGACAAGAAAAGCACAACATTAGGGAGAGCCTCAGCTGATGGGCACCATTCTGGGTCAACAAGTCCTTTCTTTCTGGCAGTGGTTGGGGAGTTTTTACAAAAACAACCTCAGAGCTCCTCACCATGCGTGCTTCCATCCTCAGCAGATCACCTCTGGGCATCGTGAAACCCATGTGAGACCACAGATGACATTATTGCATAGCATTTCCTCTGTCATCCTGAAATGCTGAGCACTTTGGCTCTTCTGGGATTGCTTCTGTGCTCAAATGATATCTCTGCTGCTCTGGTGGAAGCTACGTGAGATGCCTTCAGCTGGCTCACCAGGATGTTCATGGTCTACCTTGGCAGAAGAGAGCTCTCTGGGTATTTAAGATTGGACAAATGCCTCTCTCTAATGCTTCTCTGCTCCCTATGGAAGATGCCCAAGTAGCTAATTATGACCAGCTGCCTGATTTTCCAGTGGTTAAAGTTGCATAAGTGAAACCATACTCCTTATGGCTGACATTGCCTAGATAGATATGCCCTATGGGTGCACCATAGCACAGATAATCTATCTAGGGCTAAAACCAAGACAAACTCAGCATGGGCAAAGCTATGTGGGCATTCCTGCCACACAAGCAACAAGTCCTCTATGAGTGAGGTTGTCCAGGACTGAATTATCCAAGGAGACTGGATGGATCTCCCAGCATTGTACTGTGTTGTCAGGAGAGATGGAAAAGCCTGGAAAAAGTCAGACTTCTGTAGTTTCTCCTCTTGCCTTTCTTCTTTTCTTTTAGAGCCTAATGCAGAAAACTTGAAAATTTAGGGAAATAGAGACAAAACACTTTATGTGAAATATAACCATCAGAATGAAACCTGAAATTTTTTAGAGTAACTATTATGATATTACTGCTACTGCACTTCTACCTTTTACTAATAAATATTTCCAACGATGTCAGTGGATATCAAAATGTACAATATTAATAATAAAGATTTCCACAAGTTTTAGACTTCTCTACCGATTCTTCAGTGCTTTGTTAACTACATTATACTGAACACCTGTGGTGTCATTTTTTCCCAAGCTTTCCTCCTGAATGGTGATAATTTTCTTCTCCATTTGCATGACAACATTAGAGGATGTAACTTTTTTTTTTTTTTTTGTATTTAGGAAGTCAGCAATATTGATGCTTTTTATTTTCAAGTTTGTAATTTCCTTACCTATTTCAGCAGCATTTACAATGAGAAAACATATAGACATGCAATTTAGTATGCAGCACTATTGTATTTGCGTGGGGTGTTGTTAGCATATTAGGAAGTAAAAAATTGAATCGAATCGTTCAATCAGAATTTTTATGTGATATATAATGATAAGTAGCATAGTGTTTATACTATGAGAAATTAATAGGGATCAGTTTCAATAAGGTAGGTATTGCAGATTTATTTATCTGAAATTCCAAGGGACTGTTTCAAGAATAAATGAATGGATGTTTGGAATTTATTTATTTATTTGCTCAATTTTTCTACTGCAGTGATGGGTTGAAAAAAAAAAAAAGAACAGATATTTGCCACCGGGTGATGGAAAACATCAGCAGTTAAGCATAGGTTACAACAAAGAGGAAAAGGGGCATTACAGAAGAGACAAAGAACAGTGGTGGGAGGATAGAAAGGGCTTGGTTCCCATTTCTACAGACACTTGCTTCACAAGACACAAGCAGCAGGAGACACTTCCATGGGTAGATCTCCTTCTGCAGCTGCAGAGGGCTTACCTTTAAGAGCATAATTTCATGCTGCAGAAGGAAAAGGTTTTCAAAGTAAAAACAAGGGACGGCTCAGGAGTGACAGCTCAGCTATGGCAAATCCAGCTGCGCACCAGTGTTCCCAGAAAAGGTATTTCCTATTGAAAGCTCTCCAGCACAGCCTCCTTCTGAAGTCTCCATCAGCTGGAGAGCAGAGCTTTTGTGGCCCCTCTTGCTCCATGTCTTGTACACGTCTCGAGGAGGTCTCTCAGGCTTGCATGGAGCAGTGCTGTTGCAGAAATGTGAAGCAGAAAATTGTAACCTGATGTACTCAGAAAAAGCAGCCCAAATTGTGCACACGCAGTGATAGGCTCTGAGCTGGCTGTCACCTCTCAGGGTTGAGATGGCAATAAAAAGTCCCCGAAAAAGCATCACCTCAATGCACAAGAGCTTCCCGAAAAGAGCATATTGAATCTTAGGAATTGTTAGCAAAACAATACAGATCAAACCAGGAGATATCATCGTGCCATTGAACAAAACCCTCAGAAATACCATGTGCCGTTGCACTTCCTTCGTCTCAAAAGAGATTTAATAGAACTGGAAAAGGTGAAGAGCAACAAGGATAATGAAAGACGTGGCGTGGTTTCTGTATGAACGACTGAATAACTAAGAAGGAGACAGGAGTCTGTAAAGTCACGAGCGACAAGGAGAAGCTAAATAGGGAATTTCTAATTGTGGTTTTTGGTACCAGAATTGTTACATCGGAATAATGGAAATATCTCATCATTTAAAATGCAATGAGAAGGAGCCACGTTCTAAATGTGTACAAGGCTTTGTTTCTTTCCACGTCAAGGAGGTGAATTTCCTGAGTGCTGGCTACAAAACTCTGGCCCAAAAAGCTTGGAGACAGAAGCTTGGAGAAATAAAGATTGTCCAGCTAGACGTTAGGTCTGCCTTGATAAGGCTTTTTTTATGTGAATATTGAAATCTGGTGAAAACCTTTTATTTATTTGGACTTAGTGGACTGAAACGTCACTGTGCAAGGAATAGGATCTGGCACTGGGGCTTCAGATATGAAATTTTACATATTGATTCATAAGTGACAGTCTGTAGCAAAACCCCAAATCTAAATACCTTATATCCATAGCACCAAAAGGACTGACTGATATCTATCCCATAATACAGATATTGCTTTTCCAGTTTCAGCTGTAGGATTTGAAGCAGGGAATCAACCAAGAAAACAGCTATTGACAGTGGATATGCTCCTGAGAGCATTCGATGAGGCTGTACGTGAAACTGATACATTCAATACATGCATATTTGATCAAAAAGAATTATCCAGTTTCGAAAACAAGGTGGAATAAATTTACACAGGCTGCAGCAAGGGATGAGACATTGCCAAAGGCCATGGAGTTTGTGACTGTGTGCTGGCCAAGGAATTACACACCTAGCCCATCTTTGCAGTTCCAGCCTAAGCTTTGTGTGATTGAAATGTCTTCGTGTGATTGAAATGTCTCAGAAAAATACAGAAAGGCTAAGTGGATGTACTTAGAGGATCCTAAAGAAGAGCCTGAAGTGATCTTACAGGCTAAAAAAAAAAAAAAAAGCAAAGTGGACATCAAAATGTATGAAGTCTCATGGATTTGGGAGCATCACATGCAGTCACAGACATCCCCACTGTCATGTGGTGCAGGCAGAAAAAAGATGAGCTGAGAAGTCAGCTGAAGGAGCTGAGGAGCCTGACGTGAAATTACACCCAGCTCTGGTGGACACCAAAGCTGTAAGTCTGGAAAAATCAGGATTGTCACCAGCAGCAATGTTGATTAGTGCAAAGTTTAGGACCCGCCTGGCTACTTTGGATGAAACTACCATGAAAATATTTCTTACCTGGCTGTACCAACATAAGCAGCTAATATTCTTAAGTCCAGCTGGGAGCCCCTTTGTCTAACTTTAGAAATGTAGGTGGAGACGTCAGCATCTCAAGTCATCACTTTGGGCTTCAGTGGCAGCCAGTAGAGCGACAGAGAAAATATTCCTCTGAGCTATTGTAGGTATTGCCTCGATGCATTGCACCTCCAGAGTGCTCCTCTCTGTCCAAAAGCATGCAGAAAGCCAGGTGAAAGACATATGTAATGACAAATTTGCACTTTGGACCCCAAAATCAGGTGAGAGGAACCTGGGGGTTCATGTACAAGTTGGTACCACAGCAGCTCAGATGATTGCAGAGGATTTTGGAGATACAAACTCCCGAGGAAGATTTGTGGAAGAATCAGAGTGCACTTGCAAGCTATTCTGAGTAAGAGGAATAGGGTTATGAAACCTGCCGAAATAACCCTAAAAGTAAGGGAAAAAAATGAGGACGTTGCTGAGCTGTAAAGGAATGAGCAGAGGGACTGAGATGGATGGGCCTCTTAGAAGAACAGCCAGCACACACGGTGCTTCTGGGAGCTCCTGGGAGACTTACTGAGTGCTGTTAAAACAGTTAAAGTGGAGTTGAATGTGTTTTTTTCTAAGTGCTGTAATACAAATTGCAATGTGAGCTAATTTGCTGTTGAAAAACAGAGCTGTGTTATGAGGATATTGACTGTTCCCAGAACAAGGAACAAGGTGATACTGGCCAAAAAGCAGCTGTGAGGTTTCAGGAGGCAGGTAAGTGCTTTACCCATAGCTTATCTTTTCTACAGACAGCCTGTCACTGTGTTGCCTTTCTGATGGGACCCTGACTTGGTGCTTTGGTTCTTCCCCCATAGAAACCGCTGCCCAAAACTTTCCTTTTGGGCATCCCAGGCCTGTGTCAGAGCAGGGCATGGCATGTGGCTTCCCTTCTTCTGGCTGCAATTCACATAACCCAAATTTTGGTGTCTGGAGTAGAAGCGTTTACATTTGAGCCAGCTGTTTTGGCTTCCCTTTGCAGTCAGGAAAAAATATGCTGCCCTAGTGGTGTCCCCATGCATGCCTTGGTGCCACAGCTTGATGCTGAGCTTCTTGAGGGCAGGAAGATTTGTCCTGGAGCCAGATATAATGTGGGGGGACAAAGCATGAGCATGGACCAGATCAGACCCATCAGACACAAATTATGATGTCTTGAAATAGGATAAATACCTTTTTCAAGTGAGAGAAGTCCTCTTCAACCCAGACAGGTTTGCTCAGCCAGAGATCTACCATCTGTGGATCTTCCCTTATCTACATCTGTAGGTGGTGGGCTGCTCAGATGTTGTGTGCATTAAAAGGAGCGTGGCCAGCAGGTCAAGGGAGGTGATCCTCCCCCTCTACTCTGCCCTGGTCAGGCCTCACCTGGAGTACTGTGTCCAGTTCTGGGCTCCCTGGGACAAAACAGAGATCTCCTGGAAAGAGTCCAGCAGAGGGCCACAAAGATGATGTGGGGCCTGGAGCATCTTCCCTATGAGGAAAGACTGAGAGACCTGGGGCTTTTCAGCCTGGAGAAGAGAAGACTGAGAGGGGATCTCAACAATGTTTACAAATACCTGAAGTGTGGGAGATAGAGGGATTTGGCCAACCTCTTTTCAGTGGTTTGTGGGTATAAGACAAGGGGTGATGGCCACAAAATGGATCAGAGGAAGTTCCACACCAACATGTGAAAGAATTTCTTCATGGTGAGGGTGACAGAGCACTGGAACAGGCTGCCCAGGGAGGCTGTGGGGTCTCCTTCTCTGGAGATATCCAAGGCCTGTTTGGAAGCCTACCTGGTCAGCCTGCTCTGAGGAACCTGCTTTGGCAGGGGGGTTGGACCTGATGATCTCTTGAGGTCCCTTCCAACCCCTACAGTTCTGTGATTCTGCGATTCTGTTGTTCACCTCTTCGTGCCTTGGAAACATGTGCATGCCCTTCACCAGCAAAAAGACACACATCACTCAAGGAAGGAGCCCAGGTATCCTCACCTTCCCTCCCCAGGTTGCTGTTGGGCAGTTTAGCACACCCCACATGCCACTAGATGTGCATTGATTATATGGCTTTAGAGCTATCGATATTCAGTCCATCAACGTTCAAATGCTACTCGGGGAAATAAATATCCATAAATCATTTTGCTAAAGCTCCCAACCAAAATAAGGGCAGATGATGCTAGTAACTGAACTGTACAACTGATTGGAAGTAAGAGCTTTTGAAATAGCTTCTTGATTGAGGATATATGTCTCATTAATCTTTTAAACAGAACAGCTGAGCAGGAAGGGATAATGGAGGCCCCAGCAGCACCCTCAGCCATGCCCTTAGGACAAGGGCTGGCAGTGCTCGGGCCTGATTAAACGAATCACTGAGGTGGAGGCATCATTTTCTGCAGGTGCTTAAAACACCTCTGGCTATGCTCACCAAAGGGCACAACTGCCCTGCAGGCAACTGGATGCAAAGTGGAGATCCCCCGATCCCCCTCTTCTCCCGCTTGGTTGCTTCTCTCTCTCTGCAGGTGGCTGTGTTCTTCACAAGCCCATCTTTTTTTTTTTTTTTTTTTTTCTGTTTAAGCTTTCCAACACACAAAGTCTGTCCTGTCTCTTAAGTAGCCCTTATTAGGTGTAGTGGTTGTGAGTTGAGGTTGGATAATGATGTGGGGCTCTACACCGAGCAGAGCTGGAGGAGCAGGGGGTCTCCATCCCCACCCTGACGAGGTTTGGGCACCCCTCTGGAAAGAGAGAGACTTCTGTTCAGTTCTTGTTCCAGAGGGCTTTGTGTTTGGATTCAGTGCTGTTTCCTGTGTCTGGGGTCTCAGTACCTCTCCCTGAGGTTGTCCCATGGCATTTGGGGACACCGTGTCACCTGGGGGAGCAAGAACGTGGATCAGTCTTCAGCCCTGCACTGAGGGAGGTCCTTAGGGTGGAAGGAGCATGTCTCTGCTTCAGCAAACATTTCTCTTTCCTGTAGTGTTGTCTTTACAGCAAGAACCACAAGCTGGTCGTCCATCTCAAGGGTGATTCTGGATCCTTGCTACCTCCTGGCTTTCTGTGTTTCACCTCTTTTAGTCATTCTTTACTAGGAGAAGTCAGGAGAAATGATATTAGCTATTCATTAGATATTAGCTATTATTAGATATTCAGGTGGCCAAGAAGGCCAACGGCATCCTGGCTTGTATTAGGAACAGCGTGACCAGCAGGGCTAGGGAGGTGATCGTCCCCCTGTACTCAGCTCTGGTGAGGCCGCACCTCGAGTACTGTGTTCAGTTTTGGGCCCCTCGCTACAAGAAGGACATCGAGGTGCTTGAGCGGGTGCAGAGAAGGGCGACGAAGCTGGTGAGGGGCCTGGAGAACAAGTCCTACGAGGAGCGGCTGAGGGAGCTGGGCTTGTTCAGCCTGGAGAAGAGGAGGCTCAGGGGTGACCTTATTGCTCTTTACAGATACCTTAAAGGAGGCTGTAGAGAGGTGGGGGTTGGCCTGTTCTCCCACGTGCCTGGTGACAGGACGAGGGGGAATGGGCTTAAGTTGAGCCAGGGGAGTTTTAGGTTAGATGTTAGGAAGAACTTCTTTACAGAAAGGGTTGTGAGGCATTGGAACAGGCTGCCCAGGGAAGTGGTGGAGTCACCATCCCTGGAAGTCTTCAAAAGACGCTTAGATGTAGAGCTTAGGGATATGGTTTAGTGGAGGGCTGTTAGCGTTAGGTTGGAGGTTGGACTCGATGACCTTGAGGTCTCTTCCAACCTAGAAAATTCTGTGAAATTCTGTGAAATTTCTGTGAAATAGCTAAACAGGTGTTTAGAAAAGCCATCCAGGCACTTAAATATGGACTGAGGCAGAGCAGAAGCTGGGTTACCCACAGCTTGGCTGAATGGTCCCACCACCGTGTTAGGCTCTAAGAGGGACACAGCACCCTGCCCAGCAGTCCTGTGCTGTGCGTAAGGGCTGCAGGTGCCCAGCTGGGCTGTAAATACCAGCAGGGCTTGGCAGCTGGCCTGGGAAGGTTTGGATCCATTGGGTAGGCGAAACTTTGGAGGTTTCTGGTGTTTCCTTGCTCTCTTTTTATTCTATTACAAAGCCACAAGCACTTCGGAGATACTTGGTCACCTTGTGAATACATAACGCTCTCCTTTGGCTGTAACCACCAGTGGAGACGCTGCCAACAGCTCACAGGAGTCTTGGCAAAGTAGAAAACCTGCCTTTCTTTCCCGTTTGCACCAGTGGGTCGTGTTGTCTTTGGCTGGCTGGAGCACTTTGATGTTCCTCCGTTTCCTCAGGTCCTTGGACTCTACAGCCCAAACATGCCATATACACAAAATTATTAACTGCTTGTCCTTAGCGTGAATTCAGACAGAAACACCACACATTAGTACAGAGCAAACAAAGCCAGATTAAAGAAGCAGCTGAAGCTTTTCCTCTTTTTTTTTTTTTTTTTTTTTTTTGAAATGTGGTTTTAGCAAAATTGATTCTAATCTCTTTTAAAAACACGATGCCAATAGCAAAGTTCTTCTGAACTTTCGTGCATATTTCCCAAATATTACGGGGAGGCTCCTGCTATTTCCACTTGAATAGGGAGTTTGGCAGAAGGCTTTTGTGAAAATAGATGAAATATTCTGATCATAAACAGCAAGGGATGAAATAAGGATCTTCTAAATCAGACTGAAAACTGGCTGCTCTGCAGTGCAGCCAAGAGGCTAATGTTTGATGAAGGTTGCCTGCAGTGAAAGACTGTCGAACTATCATTTCTTAAATCATAGTGGTTTGCTCGATTTTCTTTTGAGGGAAAGAGAAGGGAATGCGTAAAATTATCATCAGCAGACGCCTAGTCTCTACCAGCAGAATGGGTTGTAAAGTGCATCTTTGCCACTCTCCATCTTCCCCCTGGAAATGGAGGATATTCTTCTCCCTTTATTGGGTTGCTGGAAAGCCAGTTTATTTTGCAGTTCATCACCAGATTTTTTTTCTCCTTTTCCTTGTATTTTTATCACCCTGTGATGTCACGTTGCAAACCCATAACGTTGTCTCTCAGAGCCACTGTGGGGAAAATCTAAGCGACCCACGGGTGTTTGCACGTACGGATGCATTTGCTATTTCGCGGGGCTCTGCTCGTTACCACCATAAAGCATTTGACTCAATGCTGTTTCTTCCTTAAAATGGCCTCGTACAGCATTTCAGTCCCAAACGTGGTGCTGGATTTGCTGATGCCATCCATTACGTTTACAGATCGGTCCACGTTTCCAGTTCATTGCCCCTTTGTGAGCCCTTAAGGAATCCGGGAGCGACCGGACGGCGCGATGTGCCTGGTAGCTAAATTTAAGTGTGATGGAGGGCCTGTGCTCCGTAATACTGCTGCACAGGGCAGTGAGCTTGAATGGAAAGGGGACCAAATAAATACTGGATCAAATCCTGCTGAGGATGAGGATTTACATTTATGGAGGACCGTGCGCTTCTGCTGCAGCGTACAGATGTCATCTGGAGTCCTGGGGGCTATCTTTGTTGATTTCAGTGGATTTTAGATAACTTTGGGACTAAACCCACATTATCCTTGCTTCTGATGGAGCTCACCTACAGCCTCTTAATGTGGTCCTTGGTGAAGGTATCTCCCCTCCCTTTTACTTTTCACACATGTCCTTCCCAGCTTTCTGCCCTGCTCCTCTTCCTCAGGCTGGGGACATCAACTTTCAGGGGAAGGGAACCTGGGGCACTTCAGCCTGTTGCAGAGTTGGCTGAAAATGTCCAGATTATGCTTCAGGAAGAACATTCATACACATTTCTCACCTGGTCAACAGTCATTGAAACTAGAAAGAAAAAAAAAAATAAGGCTGCAGATTTCTAAGGTTTTTTACATTTTTTTCCATCACTTTTTTATTTTTTATTTTTCCCTTCCTTGTGAATGCCTCATTACTACTCATGTCATTCTTTTTAAGGCTCGTGGTTCTGGGTGTGTAGGAGAGGGTTAGAGGAAGACCCACAGGCTGCACCTGAGGCTGCCCTTCCGCCTTCTGCACGACCTCCCATTGCCCTGTCCTCCTCCCCGCCCGAGCTGGTTTGACAAAAATACCCAGCTCAACAGGATCTGAAGGGCCAGTGTTATAACAGCATCACTGTAATTGCCTTTGTTTATCATTAATTTCCTTTTCGCTAGTTTTATTAAGGCTCTCAGTCTTAGGTGCTGATAAATTAACGCAAATTGCCATTTTATTAATGGCTCCCACTCTAATCTTCCTTCTGATGAGAAAGATTGGGGTGAAAATTCTCCACAGAAGTTGCATTTTCTGCCACGTTATTTTATTATTATTATTGCGTGTGTGTGTATTTTTTCCTCCTACTGTCTAATTGTAATTAACTAACAGTTGAGAAAGTCAGCCTTGCTGTGTCACCTGCAATTGCTAGGGTCCAAGCTGCAGCTGTAATTTAGAGGGCTGGAATAATCACATAATTACTCTGCAGTGATTACAGGAGACTTGCATGGTCAGTGGATAAGAGAGATTAAATGGCAGTGGGAAAAAAGATGCAGACATATGTTGCTAGTTAAGTTAACTGCTTTATATTAATCCTGGCCCACACAGGGAAAGTGCCGTACTTCTGCCAAAGGGCTGGATCCACAAAACCCTTGCCCAGACTGCAGGGAGCACAAGGCACCAGTGCCCTGGTTTCAATGAATGGGAAGATCAGTTTGAAAGGGGGAAATAGGGAAGTGAAGTCCTGAAGGTAATCACCTTTTCCAGCATTGCTAGGACAGCCTGGCACACGTTCCCTTGGGATGAAGCTGCAAAGCTCATGGGCTGCAGGAACGGGGTCTGGAGCAAGGTCTGAGGCAGCATTTGGCCCAACAGGGCTCCACCTTAGGAAACAAAGAGTAAGATTACCAAATCACATTGCTTTTGTGTTATAATAAGGTATTCTGATTCAGTTCTGAATGCTTGACAGTGCAGGTTGAAGGGGCTTGTGTCAGGGCAGGGAGTGGGATGGCAAATTGTTTCCCATTCCTCAGCTTGCAAAGGGAGAGAGATGATTTTAAAGCTACGACCAAATCCCTGCTAAAAGAAAATCTGAAAATTGAGACTCATTTTGTTAATGAGAGAGGGAGACTGATGAGAATGGATAGGGATGCTGAAACCCTTCTTTCCACAGGACAAACTGATAGGGACATGTCTCATCCCACTCCAGCTGGACGAGCAAGGAGCAGCGTGGAGCCACCATTCCCTTTTGCTTGCCCCAGGGTTCACCCACAGGTCTGATTCTGCACACACGATATGTCTGACACGAATGAGTGTGTGACAAGTTTAGGTTCAATCTTGTCTTGGGCTTCAAAAAGGTGCAGCCTTGGAGCCTGGTCATTGTTGAACTCCCCATGCACTCCTGGGTGCTGCAAGTTGGTGTGAGGCATCTCCTGCCTGGTCCCAGCCCTGTGCTCAGTCTTCTGCTCATGAGATTGCATCATGGGTTGCTTAAACTAATTAAAACAGCAAGGAACTGACCCCACATGGAGCAAGTGGGCCATTTTCTGTTAGTTTTTCATCAGGGTAAAACTACTTGTGGAAGTGTCCATCCAGAGCTGCCATCAGGAAAGCTGGTGAGGGCAACCACCATGCATGAGGACTGAGAGAAGGATGTGCAGATGTGACCTCTGGGGATGTTGGCAAATGCAGACTTTCCTAGCAGGGTGGCTTCCTTTATTGCCCTGAAAGTTCTGGGCAAAAAAACTCCCAATGAGATACAAAGCCTGCTTTAAAACCTTGTTGGATAGGCTCCATTGGTGGGGATGTGGGGCAATCTAAAATCTGCTTTCCAAACACCGCTGTGTTATCAGTTGCACAGGTACAGTGTACACAAGGTTAATGAAGGCAGGATAGGAGGGGATTAGTAATGCATTGCAAACAAGTTTGGGCTAAGTGGCTTAGGGTTCATCCTGCCCTGCTTTTAAATACTGATTTCTGCTGTTTTCACCTTCCAAAATACATAAACTGTTGATTTTGATTAGTAAATGAATTTATCCAGATAAGCTTTAGCCATCTGCTAACAGCAAGACGCACCCCACCACCTTGTCCTTTGACATTCAGAACTAAACTTGTGTGGTTTTGGTGCAGGGGTGGGAATCACAGCGTGTCCATGCTGATGTGCATTCAAACCATCAAACATTCAAACAGAGCTCCAGCCCTGGGAACCCCATCTCTGGTACGAGCACATGTAGCGTGTCCTCCCTCTGAAAACCTGTCCCGAGTCCTATAACGAGACTCAGTCCTATATATGAGACTCAGTCTCACAAACCAGTAGCTGATGTGTCCCCACCTATGTTGCAGAAGACTTTCTGGTACTCAGGACTTTGCGGTGGCAGCTAGGTGCCACACAGCAGTTTCCATTTTCATAGCAATTTCCAGACCAGCTCTGTTTAGAGTCATTAATAGCAGGAATAGAGAGGGTAGGATCCCTCAATTCATGACTTCTGTTTTGCAGGGAGAGGTCGTGTTTCATCTCCTGAGTGTGAAGGAAATAGGAGGAAAACAAACAAACAAAGAAACAAACAAAAAATCAGGAAGGATGCCATGCATCTGGAGACCCCAGGGGCAGGAGGCAACGTTTTTGTTCCAGGAGCTTTGCAGCTCCTCTTGGTCTGCAATTTTTTTCTACCACTTTTCTTAAGATCCCACCGTTGGAGCATCGTTGCCGCTTCTGCTGTTCCCCAGACCACTGACTATGAGCTAACCCCAAAATTAAGAGAGCTACTCTTGCAAAACGGGCTTCAGAAACTTCATCACCTCTGATCCAGGGTTCCTTATTGCACAGGGAAATTTGCTCAAAACCAACAAGGATGGAAAAATACTTTCCTCCTATGGGAGCTTATGTCCAAGCCATACATCAGAGCTCCTGAGAGGTACATCTGAACACGTGTTTGCTAGTCTCACCCAGAGTCCTTTCACTTGACCACCAACATATGACTACTACGCAGAGATGGATGGAGAGAACTGAACCCTTAGTTCCAATTGCCTGGGTCTGGAGATCCTTTGCAACTGTTTTGGTCCAGAGTAACTAATAATAGAAGAATAACTATTCATAGCTGTTCTGGAAGAATAGAAGAAATAATGAATAACAGAAGTCAACTAAAGCTGTGCTGGCACAGTTTGGATGGGAAGAAACCACATTTCTTCAGGCTGAGCCTGGTTCTTCTCTTTAGCTTTGAGTTTCTTACTACTATTTCCAATTAGAAAGGGCAGTTGTGTTGCAGCTAATATTCAACGGGAAGCTTGAAAGTGTTCTTAAACTCTTCTATAAGCCATGAGCCCTGCTTGATTTGATTATCCAAATCCACCAAAACTCTCAGCCACATAGTGGATTCAGAAGCAATTTAAGAGCTCATTACCTCTAATTTGTTTTTAATTCTTTTCTCTGAAACCCAGAGAGCTGCTAGCAGTCTCTGAGTGATTACAGGGTCTGCTCCCGGTAAACAAAGCTCCTTGGAAGGAGGCAGAAACCTATCAGTGGGACATGGGGGCTATTTCATGCCACTGTGTTTGGGCTGTCTCCTTGCAGCATCTTATCCAGATGGTGGCTGTGCAAGAGTGAATGGTGGCAGCCAACACCCTACACATGAGCAAGTTAAGACATTTCCCCAGTTTATTAGGACATTTGGGGCTGATGAGCTTTTCTGTCCTTGGTGACAAGGGATCAAGTTGGTTTTGTCCTTATAACAGAGGCTTTCAGCACTTTCATCTACCCTGTCCTCCATCTGTAGGACTAAACGCTTACTTGAATAAAAATCATTCAACTTAATATAGGTAAAATGTAGGGAAGTGATGCACCTGTGATGTAGGGAAGGGGAGTCTATTTGACCAAATGGTCTTCTCCTGGTTTTGAACTTGGATATCCTCCACTCTTAAGGTCAAGGGTGAATCTTCATCCCTTAATATCTATGTGTCCAGAGCAAGGTGAATCTTCTCCTGCGCTAAAATGAATTATCCTGTCCCCCCATCCCTGACCAAGAGTCCCTCCCCAGCTTTCCTGTCCCCCCTGGCAGGCCCTGGCAGCTCTCCCCGGGGCCTTCTCTTCCCCAGGCCCACCACCCCCAGCTCTCTCAGCCTGGCCCCACAGCAGAGCTGCTCCAGCCCCTGAGCATCCGTGTGGCCTCCTCCAGGCCTGCTCCAATGGGTCCATCACCTCTCATCTTTTCCCTCCCATAAAGTGCTGCTCATCCAGCAAAACCTGCTGTACCCTTGATATCAAGCTCTGTGGTGGCTCTGGTGGAAGGGACAAAGCAGACATTGCTGAAAATGGGCTGGTGTAGCTGTAATGGGGAAACGCCATCTCCATTAAAGAACAGCAGCTGCAATAAATAGGAAAACCTATGTTTAAACTCTGAACCCACTTCCTAAAAACCCTCTCCATTCTCTGTAACAGCTGGAGATGGAGATAGCCATTTGCTTTCCCCAAAAGGTGATTATTTCTGGGGTTAAAAACATCAAATCTAACCCAATCTCCCTTTATGGCCTAGTGCTGGGGCAGCCCACCCCAGGAGGTGGCAGCCTCGCACAGCGCAGGGCTCTCAGGGACCGGCCTGATCCCACCCAGCAATTCAGAAAGAGAGTAAAATATTTATCTGCAGATATATTTGGATCTGATTTTTTTTTTCTTCTTTGTATCTGAACGATCTCTTTCTAGCCTTGCCTGCACAGCGGTTTTCCAGAAAAATGAGACCTTGCATTCTTGTCTTCTTTCTGACTTAAAGCCTGCAGGGCTGTGGTTATTTTTTTTTTCCTTCTTTTCCTTTTTTATTTTTTTATTTTTCTTCTCCCACAGTGGAAAAAAAATAGAAAATAAATTACTGGTAAATGCTTTAAAGCTGATCCAAGGTTCCTGGTAAATAGAAATCATTAAAATCCAGTGTGTTTTACAACAGAAGAGGTGAAGTGAATTTGCAGAGTGTGTATTCTCCCTTTCCCGTTCTCATATTATGGCTTGCTCATAAAATTGAACCAACCTTTTGGCCACAGACATGATGAGCCTTGCCCCTGTTGATCAACAGGGATTGAAAAAGATGCCCGGACTGCTTGCATTGAGGTAAAGAAATAGGAATCCGAGGGCAGCGGAGAGAAATTTGGGAAGCTTCCTTTCTTACTGCTAAGGCCAGGACTGGCTTTTCCCCAAATTTAGTATTCTGCCTGGGAGAACATAAAATAATGAGTGCCCTGCTACTTCCCAGGGGAGACTCTTGAATTGCTTTAGACACTTTACTCCCAGACTGAAGTTTTCCTGTCCAAAGCTGACCTTAAAAGAAGGTGAAAAAGAAAGCAGAAGGAATGTGTGACAGTTTTGATATTTTCTGGTGGGCAGAAAAGATTTTTAATGTCATCTGTTTTCTTTGGGGAGGCAAGGGGGTGTTGTTTGTGTGTTCGTTTTGTGTAAGAAACACCAGAACTATGGGCTTCAGTAGCAAAAACCTGTAGAAAATGGGAAGAGAAATGGAGGATTGCTCACAGCCTGCTCTGCAGGCATCAGAGATCAATGGGAAAGGGATGCTCAGGCATGAGGTTGGAAAAGTGTGGTGTTTCTGCAGTCGCTCATTGAAGGGAATGAAAGTTGGCCCAGTAAAAAGAGAAAGCAGCTGCTGGAACAGCAAGGAAATGTTGCGAGACACTGGGTTTTATAGCAGCATCAAAGGTGGCTCTGGAACAGGAGGAATGCTAATGCCAAAGAGATGCTAGGAAAAGCCACACTGTCCTATTTCTTGCAAATCAGGAGGAGGAAAAACAAAGGGCCCTATGCAGAGGGCTGGGAAAAGTTGCTAAGAAGCAGAGTGCGTGCTGCCAGACTTTGGCTGGGGTTTTCCAGGGTGCATTTTTGCTGCTGGTCAGGGAGAGGACTGAGCAGAAGTCAATAAAGACAGATCCGATGCTGTGTTAGCTTGTTTGCCTCTAAAGCTGTCCCCATACTGAACCGAGCCAGAGCTTGAGTACTGGGTGCAGTTGTGGGCACCACAGTATAAAAAGGGCATAAAAGTATTTAGAGAGTGTCCAAAGGGTTACAAAGACAGTGAAGGGTCTAGAGGGGAAGATGTATGAGGAGAGGCTGAGGCCCCTTGGTTTGTTCAGCCCAGAGCAGAGCAGGCCGAGGGGAGGCCTCATGGCGGCCTGCAGCTCCCTCACGAGGGGAGTGGAGGGGCAGGTGCTGAGCTCTGCTCTCTGGGGACAGAGATGGGACCTGAGGGAACAGCATGGAGCTGGGACAGGGGAGGGTCAGGCTGGGGGTTAGGGAAAGGTTCTGCACCCAGAGGGTGGTCGGGCACTGGGACAGGCTCCCCAGGCCAGCACCAAGCTTGCAGGAGTCCAAGAAGTGTTTGAACAACGCTTTCAGACATAGGGTCTGATTTTTGGGTAGTCCTACATGGAGCTAGGAGTTACACTTGATGTTCCTTGTGGGTTCTTTCCAGCTTCGGATATGCTACAATTCTAAATACGAGAGGTTTAGCAACCATCCCTAGTGGCAAGTGAAATGGGGAGCTGGGAAATAATGTCCCCACTCACAGAATCACAGAATTTTCTAGGTTGGAAGAGACCTCAAGGTCATCGAGTCCAACCTCCAACCTAACGCTAACAGCCCTCCACTAAACCATATCCCTAAGCTCTACATCTAAGCGTCTTTTGAAGACTTCCAGGGATGGTGACTCCACCACTTCCCTGGGCAGCCTGTTCCAATGCCTCACAACCCTTTCTGTAAAGAAGTTCTTCCTAACATCTAACCTAAAACTCCCCTGGCTCAACTTAAGCCCATTCCCCCTCGTCCTGTCACCAGGCACGTGGGAGAACAGGCCAACCCCCACCTCTCTACAGCCTCCTTTAAGGTATCTGTAGAGAGCAATAAGGTCACCCCTGAGCCTCCTCTTCTCCAGGCTGAACAAGCCCAGCTCCCTCAGCCGCTCCTCGTAGGACTTGTTCTCCAGGCCCCTCACCAGCTTCGTCGCCCTTCTCTGCACCCGCTCAAGCACCTCCATGTCCTTCTTGTAGCGAGGGGCCCAAAACTGAACACAGTACTCGAGGTGCGGCCTCACCAGAGCTGAGTACAGGGGGACGATCACCTCCCTAGCCCTGCTGGTCACGCTGTTCCTAATACAAGCCAGGATGCCGTTGGCCTTCTTGGCCACCTGAGCACACTGCTGGCTCATATTCAGCCGACTGTCCACCATCACTCCCAGGTCCTTCTCTGCCTGGCAGCTTTCCAACCATTCCTCTCCCAGCCTGTAGCTCTGCTTGGGGTTATTGCGCCCCAGGTGCAGGACCCGGCACTTGGCCTTGTTAAACTTCATGCAGTTGACCTCAGCCCATCGGTCCAGCCTATCCAGATCCTCCTGCAGAGCTTTCCTACCCTCAAGCAGATCGACACACGCACCTAACTTGGTGTCATCTGCGAACTTACTGAGGGTGCACTCGATGCCCTCGTCCAGATCATCGATGAAGATATTAAAGAGGACCGGCCCCAGCACCGAGCCCTGGGGGACGCCACTAGTGACTGGCCTCCAACTGGACTTGGCTCCATTCACCACGACTCTTTGGGCCCGGCTATCCAGCCAGTTTCTAACCCAACGAAGCGTGCGCCAGTCCAAGCCAAGAGCAGCCAGTTTCTTGAGGAGAATGCTGTGGGAGACGGTGTCAAAAGCCTTGCTGAAGTCAAGGTAGACCACATCCACAGCCTTTCCCTCATCCACCCAGCGCGTCACTCTGTCATAGAAGGAGATCAGGTTCGTCAGGCATGACCTGCCTTTCATAAAGCCATGCTGACTGGGCCTGATCGCCTGCTTCCCCTTCAAGTGCTGCATGATGACTCTCAGGAGGATCTGCTCCTCGCATGATCACTCGTCGCATGAATTGCTGATGGTCCTTCAGGTGGTGGCGTCTGGAGGTTGTTCCTGAGCAACATGGACAAGAAGGTTCAGGTGTTTGCAGTTGCAGCTGTAGGAAATGCTACCCAAATCTGACTCAGCTGCTCTCTGAGATCTGGGATGGGAGAAGGCGTACTGGGAAAATGGGTCAGTTGTGGGACACCAGAAATACTGGTGGCTTCCAAGTGGGTTAGGAGGTTGGATCACAGAAACCCCTGGAATTAGCCAACAGAGGATGGGAAAAGTTAAGAACAGAGTTTGCAAATAGACCTGAGGACTCTGAAGAAAAAACAGAGGATAAAGCGAGACCTTCCTCCTCTATAGCCCTCTGCATGCAGGTGAACCTGGTCCACTTTCATCCTACATGGATGATGCTACACAACTTGTGGGGGATGACCCAGCTTTGTTGGGGCTGGCACAGTGCTGGCACATCTCTGTCATCACCATTTCTGAGCTGCTTTTTTCTTTGCTGATCTCATACGAGGGGTAGGGCAGTGGGGGCCATCGTCTGAAATTAAAAGGCCCCCAGGGATAAAGGAGAGCTGGCACAGCTCTGTTTCGCACAAAGGGGAGTAAACATATGGAATAGGTTAACAAGTGAGGTGGCTGAAGCCGTGCTATAAATAAGGCTATAAATAAGTTCAAGAGGCATGTCGACAGGCTGCTGGGAAAATATATATATATAAAAAAAAAGCTGGTGGGGAGGAAGGGGGTGAGGATATGCGGATGGTGGTGGAGGGACCCAAAAGGCAAGCTTATGATAAAGGGAAAATTAGAGGGAGAAGCAGTCTGGCCTCTTCTTGTTCCAGCTGGGCTGTGAGTCAGAAGAAAGAGCTGTTTCTGACCGATGTGTCTGAATCAGCAGTGATCAGCCAGTGCAGTATATGGCAGGTTTTGTCCCTAAAATTGGAAGGTGTTGAAGAGAATCAGCCCTGTGGTATAAGAAATGGAGTGTTACAAGATTTGTTTTTTTTGGAGCAGCTCTGAGGGGTGGAGGTGCAGTTTTAGAGGCTTGTATACTTGGAAATATGTCTGCAAGGTGGTGAAGTCTCCTACAAGGCTTTCTGATGAGAAGGGTGAGGGCACAGAGGGAAGGTCCACGGTTCTGGGAAGTGGTGGCAAAGTGCAGTGTGTCCTCCACCACCTCCACAGATCCCCTGCTGCAAGGAAATGAAGAGAAGTCACAGCTTGATGGAGCGAAGCTAGGTGTGAGCCAAATGGGCAGAGAGGGGCTGCATTGTGGTGGTACCTTCAGGATGGTGAAGATGTGGAGATGAGACACTGGTGTGAGAAAGATCAGAAATAACTCCTGTCCCAGCCCCCCAAAAGACCAATTTATCTGTTTACAAGGATATGTGGTCAACAGGCTTGGGGAGAAGGGAGAGGTGGATTCAAGTAGACCATTTGTATGTAGTAGATGTTTTGGGAATTACCTTGGTAAACCAGAAACTTCAGGAAATAAAGTGTGACCAAACTCCACCAAAGCCAAGCCACCAGTTTCCAAGATTTAAAATCATTTAAAGTCTTTTTTTTTTTTTTTTTTTTTTTTTTTTTCACTGCATGACAGCCTTCTCTACTATCTCTGCTTCAAAAAATCCCAGTGCTTAAATCAAACAGGTAACAAGTCCTGAGCTTTGCAAGGGAGGATGTTTCTAAAAATCCTCACATGGATGAGCATCCCCTTAGCCAAATGGAGAAAACATCCTATACCGGGACACTCACAGAGCCAGCCAAATGGGTTTTATCAGCTCTAGCAATCTCCATTTTGGCTGCCATGGTGGGAAATGAGCTGGGAATCTCCAGAGTGAGAAGCCAAAGTTAGTTAAACTGGGATTTTAAGCTACAATAGTGTTGAGTTGCACTTACAATGAATGCAGCTGATGGTTTTGAGGTGGTTTTTGGTGCTTGTCCTGACACCAAGTCTTGATGTCTGCTCTGACTGCCTGGAGCCTGGCATCATCACCAACATAAAGGAGTCATTTACATCCCCTATATTGCTTCCTTCAAAAATAAAGCTCTCTTCCTACTTAAGCGGGCACTAAGGTGATCTGTCTGTCTTGGCAAGTCTTCTGCTGAGTTGGGACTTACCTCCCCACATTGGTCGTAATGGGACTTTCCAAAAATCTAGGCAAAAGAAGTCCCAGTTTGGGGATATTATAGCAAACTCTAATAGATGGGATCTGAGCAGCAGATCAGTCTAAGAGGAAACGTATCTTTGGTGAAAATTCCTGGTGAAAATTTAGGAACTGAAGGAACATTTATGGCAATGACGCCAGTGCCTGCGAATGCTGAGATGTCTGGCCAGGTAGGTGGGGTTTTTGTGAGTTGCTGTATTTTGTGGTTTCCTAAATTCCAGCTCAGCTGAAAGGTGGACACCTAAGTTCCTTTGCAGATTTGGGTCCTGAAGCCTAGGTTTCAGTTCAAAGTTTTCTCTATACATGTCCAGAAAGTAGCTTAAAGTGATGTTAGCCTGTAGCCATCACAGCCCAGTGAAAGCATCATCAGATGGTTCCTCAGAGTTAATTCATGCATTCATTATTAATGTGTGCCTGGAATTTCAATTTACTCTCATTAAAATGTGATTGATGGTAAAGATACAGCCGATTACGGTCACACCGCACCGTCTCTTTCCTTGCACTCAGCAGAACTTGCCCGATGCTGCTTCATGGGCAAAGTCAGGCCTTTTGCTTTGCTTTCTGTGCAAAAGAGAGGCTTTGGCAGGAGGCTTGCTGGCCTCTCTGTAGTAACTGCTCTTCTTTGCCTTCTTTTAAAATAGAGAGTGCTGTTAATTCCTTGCCAGTAGCAAATTAGGCTGCAAATTGACAGAAATGGAGAGAAATGCAGTGAAAACGCATGAAATGCCACTGCTGGGCTTGCGGTTTTAAATCAGGTACCGGCAAAGGGATGCTCGAGGGGGTGATGTTGGTACCCCAACGCCCCAGGCTGGCCGTGAGGACTTCTTTGATGTTCCAGGGACCGGCCTCGCTGCGCCGCGGCCACAAGCATCCCCCTCCAACTGCGGGCGGTGATTTCCCTCGTAGCCTGGCCAGGCTCCAAGCTACGCTGGGAGCCAAGCCCTGGCCTGCAGTTAGCCAGGAGTTAAGGCCTCATTAGTTTCTTACTCCCGTGTCAGCAGGCTGTTAGCAGGCTCTGAATTGGCAAACCGGCTTCTGGAGACCAGCCAGCTGACAGCCGTGCTCGGGCCTTGGTCTCCTGCAGCCAGCGTTGGTGCCGTTCAGGAGAAGCATTTTGTACACATCCCTTGATGCTGGTTCCCTCTCCACTCTCCTTCTTCTCCCTGAGGAACCTCCTCACGTTAGGTTTGTGCAGCAGAGAGTCCTGGGAGCTCCTGGCCAGGCTCCACTGTTGATCCAGGCTCCTGGGGTGATGTTTCTCCACCAGCTTCTTTTCTTCCTGGCACCCCTCTGCTCTCCAAATTCCCAGGTGTCCTGATGCAGAATAAGCTCTTCTTGGCTGCTCGATTCCCCGGAGAGCCGTCTGTAATCCATCTTGTTGTGCTGGATATCGCTTTCCTGCATGAAGCGAACATCTGAAGAGCTGGCTACCCTTTCATCTCTTGAGCTGAATTTTCAACGCTAAGTTGGAGTCAGCGGGGCCCAACCTGGACTTCACACCTCCTTCAAGGCAGCTCCAGCCTCGGACTGCGAAGAGCCACTCTTTTCATCTGGCACTAGATGCAAAATCCACTGGCAAGAGCTTTCCGCTCCTTACATGTGAGTGGGGGCAGCGCTGTTGCAAATCGTGCTTAAAATTCAAGCTGGCAGGAAAGCTCTGAAATGCCTTTGAAAAGCTGAGCAAAACGTTTTTGTAAGACTGTGCGGCCTGTCCCTGGAGAAAGGAGAACCGCTGGTGTCCCAAACGTGGTTGGTTTTTTTCACCTGTTGCCTCTTGATCTCATTCCTGCCTTTATTTTTTTTTCCTGTACTTAGATCTCCTCGTTAATATGGTCCATATGTTTATTACCCTTCAAGTGAAAGCCACACCGGCCTTCACACCACACGCTTCTACCTTGCAGTGTTTTCCCAGCGTGCAGCGGCCTGTGAGGAGGAATTTCAAGCCTTTTCATAATTTGCAAAGGTGGCAATTAGATCACTGCCTCTAAACCGCCCCTTGCAGTGAAAATAAACTCCCATTTCCTTTGCTCTCCATCATACCGATAGCCAGGAATTTCTGAATGCTTTGTGTCATTCTCCAAAGCCCTGTCCCTCCAGGGTAATTACAGAGCATCTGAGACAAGGTCATGAATCAAATGTACAGTTCTCTAGGTCAGATGGAACCATTTCTTTACAAAGCAAAACCTTTCTCTCTCTCTTTTTTTTTTTTTTTTTTTTTTTTTTTGTTTCGCCCCCAAATTTACACACTATTCCATTGCAGCACGCCACCACCTTGGTTGCTTTCTTTGCTGCAGCACTACAGATAGGGAAGGTTTTCTGCCCTGAAAAATGGTTTAGATAGCAGATATATAGATATATCTGGTTTGGATATAGCAGGAGGAATAGAGGTGTGGGGGTCCTTTTCCTCCTTTTTGCTCTGCTTTCCTTCTCATTCCCCATGGTTAAGGATGCTAAGCACCGTCTGGTTTTCTGTGCATTGCTCATGCAGCAGGGAGGTTGTGGCTTTCTTATGGACGTGAAATTACAGAGAGAGAAATGGAGAGGCATTTTCCAGAATGAATTTGTTGTCAGCGAGAGCCATTATTGAACAGCACCGAGTCCCTCTTTCAGGGAAAATCCCATCTCAGGACAGCATGGTTTTACAGACTGAAGTTTTACTGTGTCCCACTTGCTTATAAGGAATCAGCTCTGCAATGGTGAGCTTAAAAGGGTGTTTCTGGGTGTCTCAGGACACTCGGTGCCACATTATGGAAAGCCATGAAAGCTCAGCAGAGATCACATCCAACTTACCTCCAAGAAAATAAAAATACAGAGACTGTAGGAACTAAAGCAGCTAAAGAACAGAAGAAGAGAGTCCAAATAACTCGTTTATGAAGAAGTTTTGCAATTCCTAGTCAGGAAGCCCAATAATATTTCGGGGTAAGTGAAACAGACACTTAATGAGAAGAAAATATCCCATATAATATGGAGAAACTACTCTTAGCCAGAAGTCTTGAGCAGAGGCGATCAGATACAATTTTTCTTTCAGAGGCAGAAAAAAGCTGCTGCTGAAAGCAAAGATATCAACAGTCTGCCTGAGTTACCCTGCGGATTGCTGTTCATTCATGCTAATAGCTTTGAACAAAGGGAATTCAACAGAAATTTCACCAGCAAATGGCACTTCTTCCAGACCTGTGCTATCAGGCTGGAAGCTCGATACAGATTTGAAATGTTTGGGATCTGAAACTTGAGTAATACAGAAGACCTAGTGGCCCTCCTCTCAGGCTCTCTAAATGACAGAACTCAAATCTTCTTGCTTCTGGATTTGACTTGAGGTATGCCAAAATTTCATTAAGTGTTTCTTTAGGCTTTTAACATGAGTTATCGCAGTCTGAGATGGGAGCAGTCTCACAGACCTTCGTTCTGGAGAGCTGACTCTTCTTCCTCTTTTAACAAAAGAAGAGGATGTAAAGTTGGGAACACAAAGAGTCCTGTGGTTAGGGGATAGTTAGGGGGCTAGGGGGTTGCATTATTCTCTCTAATTCTTTCCAAGTGGATAGTAAATGTACAGTTTTCTGCTTATTTGTTCAATGTGGGTGCTCTGATCTTAGGACAAACTGCTTTCTACTTCATGATAAAATGCTTCCTTTTATGAATGATAATGAGCTTTTGCCATATGCAAAGGGAGGCCACATTCCCAAAAATACATTGTGGGATTTCCATCTCCTCAGGTGATGGCAGTCTATGATTCAACCCTGTCTTGTGTATAGCACAGGACTAAAAAATAGTGTGCACTAGGATCGATGGGTTTCTTATTTCAACACAAAGTCTTGTTTAGCCCCTTAGACCTTTCCTCTCAGGTCCACACAGTCTAACAATGACATACATGTATCTGTACCACTGCCATGGCTAAGACAAAGTTAGGGTAGAGTCAAACTCATTGAGCAACGAGATGGTGAGGAATCCTGCTAGTATTTATTTAACACTGGTCCTCTTGAGCATTTGTCTAAGCCATCATGCAGAAGAAAACTTGTCTAGCTTGACAAAAAGTGTCTAGAAAGAGACCAGAGAAGAAAGAGACCAAAAAGTTTTCATAGCTGAGCTGAATTTTGCACTCATTTCTCATAGCAGTAATCACATTGAGTTTTGGTGTGTCTACTTGGACAACAGATATAACAGAGCAAGGCTGTGAGCTCTGGTCTGTAGTTTGCACTAGGAAAGAACTTGCTGATCAAAAAATATGTGCTGATTTCAAGAAAATGGAGCTCTGGATTTGCAGTGACTGTAAGCCAAGCAGCAGAGGAAATGGGGAGATGTGGCTTGTACCATCGTGTAGGAACCCCAGCACAACCACCAGCTTCAGCTTAAGACCCCAAATTACTTATTTACTGGAAACGATTTTCCAAAGAGTTGGTCCTTCTCTCAGTTACACAAACAGATGTCTCCTAACCTTGCATGGAAGGAAACAAAGCCTTCCCTTCCCAAAGGAGGCTGGAAAGATCCTGTTTTCCTACAATACTGATGGAAGCTCTGGATGCTCAGCCCTGTACCTGGTTTTATGCCCAAGGAGCATTTTATACTACTTCTGGACTTATATTACTTATGGACTCTATATCCACAGAGTGTGAGTTTTCTGTGATATGGCACTAGATGAATACTGATTTTGTAGCTCTTTCTGGAAAGTTGCATTTCTCCTGCACACTGGAGGGGAAAAGTCCCAGGTTAAAGTTGCTACAAGCAACCCCAGCCATGCAACCCATGTGCACATGGGTTTATAAAGAATATGGCCATGCTGTACCTCCTGGATTAACTCCTTCCTCAGCATGCGAAATGCCTGCAGAGGAAAACCACAGAGGCATGTGTGAACGAACACTCGCAGCCACTGTTTTGTTGCTGTTTCACTCCAGTTCATTCTGCCTTTGTGCACAAGGCGGTGTCTGCGTGTCGAAAAGTCAGCTGGCAGGGGAAGGAAAATCTAGCCCAGCATTAAGATTTAAAAGCTTTCTTGGAGCTCCAAGCAAAATGGCAAGGCTGGCTTCTAATTTTGGGCTTCAGCATACAAAGAGGCATCTCATACCTGGCAAGTGAAGAAGCTCCCCTAGGTCTAGGTGTTAGTGGCCTGGGAATAAATACACTGGATTTCTGTTTCCATTTGCATGGGGATGTAAATGAAAATTTGAAACACCTGCTGGCTATTAAATCTGAATGAACTTGCTGGGGGAAAAGAAAAGGGAGCTGGGGGAGTGGGGTGGGGGGAGAAATCTACTGCTGTCTTTGCCATGTTTTACATTTGGCACTCATATATTTGGTAAAATCATCAGCTGTCTGGGAGTCTGCCAGTTGCTTAGCAGCAGAACAGCTCTCCTGATGCTCTGGAGAACTCCATCTAGGGACATCTCAGAGGAAAGGATTGGGCCATTATTGCTCTCAAATAACCTTTTTTTTTTTTTTTTTTTTTTTTTTTTCTTTCTTTCTTTCTTTTTTTCTTTGTCCATGAATTATAACAGCGAATAATTTACAGAGAAAATACCTTGTTCCTTGGCAATTCAGTTTAAGGATGTATAGAAGCAGTCCTGATGTCTTATTTAGAGTACTGTGTTATTCACAAAATTTATCTGGGTCTTCTTGCTGCCAGTGCTATCGTGGGCATGTGTTTGCACATTGAATAAGACATATGTATCATTCTGGTTTGTTGATAGCCTCATGGATCAATAGCTGTCAGTGGATTATAGATAATCTGAACCTTGTATTATTGCTTGTGGGGTGTGTGTGTGTGCAGAAATTCAGATAACACAATAAATAAGTAGGCATGTGGGCATTTGTTTTGTTCTGCGTTGACATCCAGCTAAGCCAGAGGTACCACTTTATGGTTTTCTGTGCAGCACGGTATGACTGCCTACGAGGACGGCACAGGAAAATCAGTACAGAGGTATGTGCTGGCTGTCACAGCAGTGCTCTGAAAGCCACCGATGCCATCATCGTGTTCCTGAGCACCCCAGAACTGACGCATGCTTAACTAATTGTGAATCTCTTTCTGTCTTTTTATGGTCCTGGTCAGCCAAACCCCATTTTGGAAGGTATACGAGCTCTCACCACACACAGCTGGATCCAGTGGTGCAGCAGCTGTAGCTGATGCTTGAGCAGATAATGTGTGGGTGAATGTTTTGGAGAAGACTGATGACACATGGTCCTGGACAGGAACAGCAATTCAGCCCCCCAGCAGAGGCCAAGTCCTTATGAACAGCACTGAGATCACATCCTGTGTGCTCTACGCTGCTCTACAACCTCCGCTTGGAGAACTTCTTCCAGTTTCATCCAGCCATCTGTCCCAGTTCAGCCACTGCACCTTCTGCAGACTGCTCTCCAGGCACAAAAATTCCTCTTGGCCGACCTCCGAGTAAGAGATGCTCTTCCATACAGGGCCATGCATGGTGGCTAGACGTGCAGGGTGCTGTCACATCAACGCATGCACCCCCTCTGGCTCCCAACGGGGCTGAGCATGACACCAGGCCACGGTGTCTTCTTACAGCTCAGCTTCCCCCCTGCTGCAGCCCAGCGCCAGAAGAATCAGGAAACCTGGTGACTTCCCAACAGGCCTTCAACCCTGTCACGCAGCTTAGTTTTGGAGGCTGTCAACAACATTGCCTTTGGGGACCAAAGCTCACAGAGAGTCTTGGCCCCCTCCTCTACATTGCAGCCCCATTGCCAGCAGCCAAAACCCACCCCCCGTGTTCCCTGCTGTCTCCTGTGCCTGTTTCCCATCTACTCCCTGCACGTGCTTATCCTCACTTGGAGCAGTCCTTCATGGGTTACCTCCCTGGGATCCTGACGCTGATGCAGGAGCTGGTGCCAGCCCCATGCTCCAACTCATACTGGTTCCAAAGCACCTCCTGTTGCCTCGCCTCAGAAGAAGAGCCCATGACTTTGTTTCTTCCACTTGGCTTTTTGAACACATGCCCCAAACTCATTTCTTGGCTCTGGTTGGCCTTCCTGGGATCACAGCATGGCTAGCACACACCTCCCTGTTGGCCCCAGCACATCATGGCAAACTGCAGATGAACGTAGATCTGGCACATGGGATGGAGAGAGGTTGGTTTTCTAACCAACTTGCTCTGGGGTCTGTTGGCATCCGCTCAAGCAATTTTTCACTCAACCTGGAAATTCCTATCTATTGCTGTAAAGGTAATGGGTAATGTTATGCAGCACCGAGGATAAATCCAAGGCCCCAGTGATTCCCGTGTTGTAAAGAGGCATTTCGAACTTCTGGCTTTTGATTTGACTGATGGAGCCCGCTTGAATTGAACGCGTTGCTTTACCAAAGCTCACCTCTTCCAGCTGGCACGGGGAAGTTTGGCTGCATTGCGTCTGCTTTGCACCTCATCAGCAGCGAGGATGATGCTGGAATCAATTTAGGTGGTGATGGGGTAGATGGAGCGTGAGGCAGAGCAGGATGTTAGGAGCGGCTCCGCATCTGTCTCCCATCACGGATGGTTCCAGGGGTCTGGCGGGGGGTTTTGACCTACTGCAAGGAGAATGGGTTTAGGGAGCAAGGAGCACATGGGTCCTCGGTGCACGGTCATGCCTGGAATTGCAAATGGGGAAGCATTTAATGTTCCAGGTCATGGCATGGCATTGGGTGTTGCAAGTGCTAATCTCTTTTGATAAGTCTTTGTCCCTAACTTGTGTGATTTGGATCTGTTGCTTCATCAGATCTTTAAGCTCTTTCTCTGGTTGATAAAATGCACAAAATGGTGGTGCTGGATCCTGTGAGGTGTGGTACAGTTTAGCATTTAGAAAGCAGTATAAGGTTGGTTTATCACTAAAAGGAACCTTAGGACAACCAAAACACTATTATAACCTTAATTCACAGAGTAACTGAGGTTGGAAGCGACCTTTGGAGGTCATTTGTCCACTCCCTTGTAGTCCCAAAGCAGGGTGGAGGTTGCCTGTGCTGCAAGCTTGAAGTGTTTTCTTTACTGGGCATGCATGGTTAAATGCTTTTGAATTTTTATGGTATTGTTTCCCTGCAAAATGCTTTCTATTGCCTGTCTGGTCTGTGTATCTTCTGAGTTTCAAGTAGCTGATTGGGCTGAATTGTGCCAAAGTGCAGAGCGGGGCCTTTCCTCTGCACCCCCCTGCTCTGTGGAAAAGTGCCTGGAAAACAGTTTGATTCAGAGCAGATTTCAAGCTTGTGGATCCTCAGCAGGGCAAGGATTATATCTGAGGGCTCTGATGGGTGTGAGGAGATGGCACAGAATGCACGGAGATGGCCGAGAGCCTTCTGAGCTGGGACTGTTGCCACCAGCTGGCTTTGCCATGAAACCCAGGGCCATCAACAGGCCTTGGTTGGGCAGAGGGGCTGCAAACAGCTCTGCTGTGCTGACAGAAAGGCCAAGGTGAGCAGATGAAGGAGGTAACACCTACTGCTCTGTCATGTCCACCACAATCAGGTCTCCAGCACGACTGCAGGCCTCATCTCGTGAGGATCCCCGATGAAGAAGGCCTTTGGAGTGAGAGGCCACTTGGACAGCCCAGGCTGACAGGGTCAGGCCATGTCCTCGCCCGTTTCTTCAGATCTGCTTTTGTCTCCTGGGCTTTGGAAACTTTCCTCCAACCCACACCCCTCTTAGAAGCCCTCGGCCATTCCCTTGGCCCCCATTTAAATCACAATGCAACCTGTTTGGTAGTTATCTGTCTCCTACCCAGCGCCTCATCAACAGGGCAGAGAGCTTATTTCTGCTTCACACGGGCCGGCACCCTGTTTTTTTGCAATCTGTGAAAGGCTAACAGAAGAAAGCTGGTTGCTATCTGTGCTGTTGCTTAATCCTCAGTCTCCAATTCCCGCTATCAGCACTATCAGCGAGACTTTTCTCTCTGCCACCATGTTGCAGAACAGCAGATAACATAATCCTAAATCCCAGGTACAATTTTGACCCTTCTGCCATACCGAGCTTATTTTTGAAAGTCTCTTGCATCAGATGAATCACAGCTGGTAATATTCTCCTTCAGCCTATATTTCCTTGGTATCAAACCAAGCCCCATGTGCTTTGTGCTGCTTTATTTTCTCAAACTATTTTCAGTTTTCATTTGAAAACCTCTTTTAATGTGGCCTTGCGTGTAAGACTTTCTGGTAAAAGGAATTTAAAAAAAAATATTCCATGATGCATCTTTCTCTCCTAAAGAGCTCTGATTTATGGCTAATAAGAATTATTCTTGCTGCCCATAAAGTAATTTTTCCAGCATGTTGGTTAACACACAGGATAAGATTAGATCCAAATTCCAGATAGCTGGGAATTTATCAAGCCATCTAAAACGTACATGTGCACAGGCACACAAATACACTTTAAAAAGATTCGGTGGGCCAGGTTTTTTTTCTGTTATATAAAGTAATTTAATAAAATTCATTAAGTTTCCTGGGCTGGCTACCAACAGAGGCTGGGATATGGCTCAGTGGCTGCATCTGTGTTGGCATGGCCGTGATCACCTGCACTCGTCCTCGACCAGACCTCTCTGTGCTCCCATTACAAAACGATAGTAATATTACATGCTTTATTTTGTATTAACATACTCTTGCAGCCCTAATGTCTGCTTTACTTACAAGCAATAAGCTCTTACAGGAAGAGACTTTCATCCTTAACTGCATCACAGTAGAAAACACATAGTTCATGAAGGCATTTTGTTGGAAAAGCCCCAGTGGTTTGGGTTTAAGCCTTACGGAAAGGAGCTGCGAGCCAGCCTCCATATTCCCGTGGGTGCTCATGACACGTCTGTTCAGGGAAAGACTGTAGCTGGGCTTCAGGGGTTAAAGCATTAAGGAGGAAGGGTAGGAGGAGGCCTTTTTTCTAGGGAAGGAGCAGCTGTGACACAGGGTTTTCATGGAAGCAGCTGTGACCCTGCCAACTCCAGTCACCCAGACTGACTCGGAAATCACAGGCGTTATTGGTTTGTGTGTGTATGTGGGTGTAAAACCTTTTCGCCCCACCCTGAGAGTGTGTTTATTTCTTCAAGGTTAGGAAAGTCTTCTCTGCCCGCCCAGCATTTCCAAGTGCCAATGCCCACTTGACAGCATGACACCAGAGGCAAGAACTGGAGGAAAATCTCCACACATCCGAGGTGTGGGAATAAGGATCCTGCAACCATGCTGTCACCTATGAACCTCGGTGTCTTTCCAGTCCCAGGCTTCTGAGAAGAAAAATTTAGCCCTTTACTGCTTAAAGTAGCCACCCTGGTAATGGGGTGAGGTGTTCTGGGTGGGCTGCAGTACCTGATGGCACCTCCTGCTACTGCCTGGCATTGGTGGCTACTAGAAACCCTTTAGCCAGCTTCATATGATGGGAACAAGATTTGTCTACATTATAGAAGCCACCAAAAGTGGGTTTTGCTTCCCTAATATCTCACGTCTTTAACAAGAAACGATTACTTACATGATGTGAAAGCATCTTTTGAGTCAAGTCAAATAAAGGGCCAGAAATGACTATAGCTGAGATTTTCCAAAGTCATTTTGGGTATTTCTTGGTTTGGGTATCTAATTTGCAATGTCGTCATGGGGCAAAAATCCTATGCTTTGCTCCATTGGCATGTGTCAAGTTGCTCATAGGAAAACCTCTAAAATTGTCCAGTGGCTCTGGAAGGTCTTCCTGCCTCTTTCTCTTTGTAAATAAAGTTTGTCATCAAATACATAATAAATGTATATAAAAGCCCACTTTATTTTTTTTTTTTTTTGTGTCTTTTAGGAGGGGAATTAAAACAAGTCACACATAACAATGGGTTTTTGGGATCCAGACTTAAACATTATTGTTTTTCCATCACAGCAGGAGAGGAAGAGGCAGCAACAACTAATGGCAGAGGACTATGAGCAGCTGGAATGAGGTAAAATCCAGGGAAACTGTGATGCTTTGATAGGCTTTATCCCTACCCTGCAGTCTGCATAGCTTTTCCATTTCACGAAAACACCTGTAGAAGGGAGGTGCTTTTCTCTTCCCCTTGCTTAACTGTAACAAGGAGCATGCTGTGAAAAAAAGGTGCTTCCAAGAGCATCTAGAAATATTTCCCACCCCAAGCAGAGATTGGTGACTCCTGCTGTGAATGCTTTGCGGCATCCAAAAAAAAAAAAAAAAAGTGAAAAACGTGGGGAAAAAGAAACTCAACTAGGATGTTTTCATGGCTGGGGTGGCAGCAGGTGGTGGAAATGAGGGCTGGACGTTGGGGAGCAGTGGGTGTCCTGTGATGATGATGCTTTACCCTGCTGTGAATGCAATGCCACTGACCCGGAGCATCCTCTCAAGTCTGCTGTGGCTCACAGAGATTTTGTTTCCAGCTGTCTCTGTGCCTCTTGCAGTGTGAACAACCTGGGTAAAGGCTCAACTTGGGCTGTTCAACCTCCTGCGGTGGGGGATGATTCCCATCTGGGTGGCAGATATCCTGCCTGGCTCGGGGGGGAACCTCAGATTTTTAGTTGCCGCTTGAGTCCATTTGCTGTGGAGTCATTTTTGTGATGCTCGTTCGCAGATAGCTGGCCATGGGCAATTCACAAGAGGACAAGACCTTGCTGAAACAACATCTAGGGCAATTTTGGTGTGTCTGGTAGGTGGACTCATCCCCTTCTATAACTAAACCACGGGAAAGTGACCTTTACAAGACTGGAGAACAGGTGAGATATGGATCCTGTGGTGCTTCTCCCATGGAGCTCAGGAGGGGCTGTCTCCCACCTGGCCCCACCTTTATTTTGAGAGATAGATGGCTCTGCAGTTGCAGTAAGCTTGCACTGCAAGAACTTGCCATGATCAGACACAGATTTTCTCTATGACCTTGGTCCAATCACCTTATTTTTCAGTGCTTCAGTTTCCTGTGGGAATAACAAGGCTTCACTTTCCTTGGGGATGTGTCCTTAGTATCTGGGAGGGGCTTGGGGACAACAGGAGAGACGGATGCTATGTGACATGGCTCCGATATGTGCTACAAACAGCTCTAAGCAAGCTGCTCTTCCCTTCCCTCTGCAAGCACACACCTCACTGGTGCAGCTTGCTGTTCAGCCAGTCCAGGGTGCAATGTTTTTTTTTGAAAGATGGTAAACATGGCCATCTAATGATGCCACTTTTACAGAACAAGATTTACCCCAGCTATTAGGAGTGCTCCAGCATCGTCTTTTGCTCTGATTCTTTTGCTTGCTGCCCCTCTAACCAGGGCACGTTCGGTGTATTGCTCTTTCCTCAACAATGTCAATTGAAGATCAGAGATTTTTTTTTTTTTTTTTTTTTTTTTTTTTTTTTTTTTTTTTTTTTTATGACTTGCTTTATGAAAGCCTGAGGTTTTCTGAGCTGAAGGCAGAATAGCTTCTGTAGCCTAACTAGTTGGCTGTTCGGCACAGGCTGCTCACTTTTCCTGGCTTCCCAGTGGCAAACTCCCAGCAAGAGCCTCAGAGAGTGATATGTGGAGAATAGATAAAAGGCATAATATGGCAGAGAAGAAAATCTGAAAGTTTTCTCATGTGTGTGTCTGTCTGCAGAGATGTATTTATTATCGGTTTCATATAATTTTATATTTTCCAACATATTTCAGATATATGGTATGATATAAAAATATGGACTCTCACGACAGTGTTATAAATGATTGGAAATTACCAGCTGGGAAGTTTGTCATCTGCAATATATAACACAATGGAAGCATGTTGCATTAAAAAAATCTATATTTCAAAAATAAAATAATAAAAAAGAAACCCTTGTCAGAAGCAATCTGTTTCCCAGGAATATTCTGGATGTAAAGGGGAGATTTATAAACCCTGCAGTGTGTGCACAGAAAATGGATGAAAACACGAGCAGCTAGTTGGTGTTAAACTGCGGTGGCATTCCTGCAGCTCTCTGCATCCAAGCCATGTGTACAGCATGGACCGCTTCCAGCCGGGAATCCAGCAGAGCTGCCTTCCTCCTTTCCAAAACTTCGGAAGGCTGTACTTCCCTGGTGGGGTTTACACGAGCATGGGACAGATGTTTGTTAGTCAGCAATTGGCCTTGCTAAGTTTTGGACATGATTTTGGACCTTTTTTATTCCTTTTTTATCCCCCCGAGAGGCTGAGAAATGAATGGGCTTATTTTAGATGAGGATGGGAAGAGCTGCTGTTTGTTCTTCACGAAAGAAGGAGATATTTGCATCTATGTGGAAGCAACTAGATTTTGAGCTAACAGATATTTCAGCTCAATAGTGCATCCATGGGAATACAATTCGTATTTTCGTGCCAAATACGCAGACATCTGTCAATTGAAATAAAAGTGAGCACATTTGACTTAATAAATAGCAGGCTGTTGTTGCTAGGACTTCCCACCCAGAGAAACCGTGGCAAAGGCTATGCATTTGGCTAGTGATAGCTGTCGATATATAAAACAACAGTGACAGTAGGGCTAACCAAACAGCCGCATGGAAAGATGGAAAAATCTCCAGATTTTCATCTCAGGCTTGGAAACATGCAGTCTCTCCAGTTCTCATGTGAGCCAACATGCAGAGGGCTGTGGAGTGAGAGTATAAATGGCCAGAAGTGATGAAAAATATGCTTCACACTGCATTTCTCTGAAAAATCACCTACAGGACTGTGGTGGTGGGAGAAATGGGCCCCCTGACCTGACCAGTAAAGACTCCCATGAGTAGCAGCCTGGGGTTTGAGAGGGGCAGGGATGTAAACCTGCAAGTCTTGGCCTCAACTGGTCACTGCTGGTGAGTCCCACGGGCAAGCAAGGAACACCTAATATTTTAATTCAAAGAGTAGCCTGATGTAGGAGCCCTGCCATTTTATGGCATCCTTGAGCTATTTTTCCTGGCCTCTTAACCATCTGCTAGTCATTAATATTCCTCCAGAAAGCCAGGAATTTCTTTTTCCCCCAAAGAGACATTAGTTTCCATACTTCCTTGACTCTTCACAGAGCCCCCAAGAAAATCTCTCCCAGCTACTTGCTAAAAGCTATTTTTAGGAAATAGATCCTCTAATGAAGAGTAATTCCATTGTTTTTCTCCCATGCAGATATCTTCTGCAAGGCCATGTCACCAGTTCATTCGCTTGGGTGGGAAAAGTGCACGTGGCAAAGGATCATCTCCAGGAGACACTGAAAGAAGAGAAATTGTCACTTGTAGAGGGTGAGGCATCTGCCCTGTCTACGGATGAGATGAATCACAGCCCAATTTCTCTTGATTGGCCTTAATGGGAGAGTAAAGCAATTAGTGGAATGGATGGGGGTACTTCAGGAGCCTCACGCTGGACAGGATGGATGCTTCCTTTGATCACTTCGGCTGGATAAGGACCTACGCCTCCTACATCTGATAGGTCTGAAAGGGATCGGTGAGAGCTTAGGGTTCAACCAGGCGTGAAACTGTTATCTGTGCTCCTGGGTGGCTGGTGGCACTCTGACCTCAAGGCTGCAGCAAAATCCCCGTGCAAAATAAAGACCTGAAAACGGACAGAGAGCTACTTCTGGGGCTGATAGTGGATTAATTCAGTCTGTTTTCAAATATACTAAAAATAAGCACAAACACTAATGGCCTCTTCAATGGTTGCGGAATGATATTATCGTTAATGGACTTCTATCCTCAAAGTCCACTCTCTGCCTAAAATCTGCTTGGTGTCATTGGACAATTTCAGGCAATATTGCTTGGGCTAATTCTGTCTGAATGAGTTAATGGCCAACATGGGCACTCCTCTGGGGATTTCAGATGGCAGAGATGTAAAATATTTAGTGTGATAAGGACTGATACTGTTTCAAAACAGTCCTGAACAACACATCAAAACCAATTTTTGAAATGCCAGAACTATGTCGCCTGCATAACTGTATATTTACTTGCTTCTCTTTTTTACAGAAATAATGATGGAAAAAAAAAAAAACGGAAAAAAAAAAAACCACTAAAGTCAAAAGCAGGAGTATTTGATGTATTTTTATAAATATTGCATTTCTTCCATCACACACGCATGCACACTTTTTTCTTTTCTGGAGGTGCAAAATTTCATTCTTGCCATTTCTAATCGTGCAATATTGCCACAGAGCAAAACTGTGTAAGCTTTTGGGAAGGTGGTGAATGCACTTCTGGTAATGTCTAGCTGCCTTTATTAGACCATAGGCTAATTCCCAATCTTTCTATTACACAGCCTTATTTACTCTGCATTATCATTTCATTTATGGGCCTCTTGGAGCTCTCAATCACTTTGGGGAGCTCTCTAAATTTGCCTTTCATCATGTATTAATGAAGTGTTAATAGCTCACCAAGCCATTTTTGAGCAAACACCATGTGACGTGCTTGTTTTGTGCAAGCAACCCATGTGCTGTGCTGATATATGACCAGTTGGGACATGGCATGTGCCACCTTACTGCTAATTTTGTCTTCCGATGCTTACTTTGCTTGCACATTTTGTCCTGGCCCTCTTGGGGCTGGTGTGGACCTCTCCGCAGCAAGCTGATGTCCTGAAGCTCTGCACACAACTTCAGGTGACAGAGGGCAGGAGAATGAGGCAGAATCATTCAAAAACAGGAATTTCTGGAGGCAGGATCAACACCTGAGTAGGGCTGAGATGTGTATAAATGCCCTCCTGGATGAATTCTCCCCAAAACTGTGATTATGAAAGACTTCAACCAGGCTTTGCAGAGCTGGTAGGGTTGGCAGGAGATCTAGATTTGCATGTACCTGGTTTGTTGGGCATCCAGAAATTGGGTAGAGCATCACCTGGAGAGGTGGTTAGCAGTGGTGGTTAATTCTGTCCGTGTGTTTGGGTCTGCTCATCTATTATTTCTGATATGCTCTTTCTTCCATACATCCAGAGAGAAATAATTCATTTTATTTTTAAGCAAAACCAAACCAAACCAAACCAAACCAAACTGTCCTGGTGGATTATTTGAGCTAGGTTAAAAAAAAAAAAAAAAAAGATTTACATTCATGGCATCTTCATTTTTATTTGTGCTTATTATTTTTTAAATGAGCAAGTTCCAAATGCACAGGGAGAAATCCAGCTTTTTTTTGCCCATTCCTTTCAGTATTTAGGAAACGTTTCCAAATTCCTCTTACTGTCTCTTGTGAGGTTCTCAGTTTAGGTGAGTTTGCTGAAAAGGAGCAAGAGGGTGAGGAAAAAATGAGAAGCTATGTAAAATGATTTATATTTTCTTACCTTCTCTCTCTCTTTTTATTTTATTTTATTTATTTATTTTTTTTGTCCTCATTAGCCACCTAATGCCCTGACCTGGAAGTACTTTGAATTAGTAGTACTACAATAACACAGAGAAGAATAAAATCTTGAACCTCTAGGGGGATCTACTCATGGGCATCACGCTAATGAAGCAAGCTGTTGCAGGATCAGGCTGCTGGGCTCATGCAAGTGATGGGAAAAGGCACGGTGATGGATCTTAAAAACGCTTTCAGGAAGAGCTTATTGACAGGTAGTTAATAAATGAGCACATTTCAGACATCAGTGCCATGTGAGGGAGATGGTGAGGAGGCTTCTGCAGAGGTTTTGTTGTTCCTTACCCTCCCCGAAGCCAACTGGCAGCTTTTATTAACCCCTGCTGAGCAGTCCCCAATGCCCCCTTGCTATCAAGGCTGGGGAAAAAGGGCAGCAGGGAGCTTTGTGGGGATAATGGAAACTCTTCCTGTACTGTGAAGGACTGGGATAGACAACACCTTCCTGATGAGCAGACCTTGTTATTAATTAAGCGTTCCTCTTAACAAGGAATTACCGATGCATCCAGCCCCCTCCAAAGGACAGGGATGTGTTTCTGGCAGCTTTTGCAGCCCCACCTGCACCACGCTGTGGATTTGTGTTGGGATATCCATTGCAGAGCTCACCTGAAGGACCGTCATAGCATTTAAACACGTTCAAGGAACACGGTGCCTCCTTTTTTTTTATGCACCTCCCGTGAATTCTCCAGGATACGTGGTGGGATGTGACCCCCTTAGAGCTGACCTTTTAATAACAATAAAATCACTCAGCGGTGCACTTTATTTTGATTTATCATTGCACAACATAAAGGGATTATATATCAAAGGAGGCGCTAGAATGATAAGGCTAATAGGAAGAGACTGAAGGAAGATGGGGAATAGTACTGGAAGAGGTTTCATTGGTATTTTCAGTCAAAAGAGATAGGAAACTATGGCTTATCTTGAATGGCCCTGGGAAGGATTTGTTTTTTTTTCTCCTTCCCGGCAGCTGAAAATGCAGAGATCATGTCAAAATAGACTCATATTCAAAAAAAATGTACAGGCTATGTAGAATCCATCTCCAATAATTGGAGGTGGTGGACATTTTCTATGGGCTTCAGCTATGTTATTGTTTGCATTTAAATTATTTTCAAAAAGGAGATTTATCCAGAGGCTTCATATATTCTGATTTTATTTCTTTTTTTATTATCAAGGCACTTTGATCCACTGGCATAGCAAATATCAAAAGTTAGACTTACAAATACTTACAGATTTTCTTTTAAGAGGAAAAGCTACAAAAGGGGCGATCATTGCTTAAGAGAGAACATTTTATGCCCCTTCCAAATGCTGGAAATAAATACTGGGGGGACGTTTCCATGCTCCCACAAATGATTTGTATGGAATTTGCTGATGGGAAGAGATTCTCCATTGAGGTGGAGCAATTCCTGTTGTCTTCAGTGTTACCTGAAGGCTCTGGTGGTGGTTGTGCAGGGCTGAATGACACACAGGGTTGTGTGGTTCCTCTGGTGGATCTTGCTATGGAGCACAACCTGGCATGAGTAGTTGTCCATCTTTCAACACTTTTAGCATCTTTTTTTTTTTTTTTTTTTTTTTTTTTTTTTTTTTTTGAGTCTATGGGCATGGCCACAAAGCAAATGATATTAGAAAAAAAACATCAAGGTAAACCCTTAATTTTGAGCTCCTTGAAGCCCAATGCTGTTTCATATTTGTTCTGCACTCTCAATGCATGTGTCACTGCATAAAGACAGCGCGGGCATTGAGACGGACACAGCCATCAGAAATAGCCCTGCAGATCCCCCAGCTTCAGTGCCAGCCTCATCTTGCAGGTAAGGTTAGCAGACAGGTAATAAAATGCCGTGTTTGGAGGAAGAAAATGGTTGGCGAAGTGGCATTCGTGGCAACAGAAATGATTTGTGAACTTGAGGTCCATTTGAGCGGATTCAGTAAAAGATGTGGGGAAACCTTTGGAAATGTCAAAACACGAAGGTTTTTCCTTTATGAACTGCTGAAGATGAGTATTTTGCATTTTATAAAGTGATATTTAAACAAATATGCCTTCCACAGCAGCCTGTTGGTTGCAAAGATTGACTTACAGTCAAAGAAGAAAATTTTTACAACACAAATTTGGTTCCCTTTGTTCCATGCCTGACTAAAGGTTCGGAGGGATACTTACTGCCATTCAGCCAAAAAGCAGTCCGAATCCCCATGTCTTACCTGACCTCATTTCTCCTCCACTTTTTTCAACAATTACGCCAGGAAAGGTCTGCTACCAGGGGACTAAAATTCAGCTCATCAGCGTGGACATGGGCAGCCACCTCCTCCAGCCTTTTTCTTCTACCCTAAGCCCCAGAAATTACAAAACATTAACATTTCATCAGTTCAGGGAGTTGGACGGCAGTTCGCACAGTAGCTGTCGAAAAGCTTTGCTGACTGCACTGCAAGTCAGCCTTTCCTGGGGTATTTCGATTGCAGCTGCTGTGGTTAATTCATGTGCTGGTGGTGTTCTTAAGGCCACGTGGCTTGAGCAGCCCACTGTTGTCACAGCTGGGCTCCAGCACACTGCGTCCCCAGAAAGATGTAAGTCCACTGGAGACTGTGAAAAGCAGCAAAACAAGCAAGAATGAGGGCTGAAAGCACAAGGCAGAAGGTCTTGTAAGGAAAATGCTGCATGGAGAGGCTGTGGGTCCCCTGCTAGGGCAGGTGTTTAGAAGGAAGCCAAACCAGTGTTTGTCAGAGCTGATGTGGTCCATCCTGCCCTAGCACAGGGGTAGATTGGGCAGCTTTTTCCATCCCTCTGATTTTGGGATCAAGGAGGTTTAAATGTCTGACCACGTGTGCAAATGCTACAGTGCAAAGGCTGGGGAGAATAGAGATGGCCAAAATGCAGTTGCTTGAACTCTTAATGATCATCCAGTGCCAGCGTGGGGCACGGGCAAATAAGTCAAATTTTGCTTTTACAGGGACAAAAATTGTGTTGGATGTAGAGGCAGAGGGATATCCTGGGGCTCTTTACACTGGCAGAGCAGAAATGCTCAGCATTGGTACCAGTATAACAGACTAGGACCTGTCTCACATGCTCCTGCCTTTAAGAAGTCCTCAGGCTGGTGTAAAATGAATGAGGCATTGGAAGATCATGAACATTGAGGTAGAGGACAGCATCCAGAACCAGATACAAGACCCAGAGAGGTGAGATAAAAGTGTCTGAGCAAGCACTGGAGCTTTGGCACTTGCTGCAGTCCCAGCAGAAGCAGATACTTCAGCCTGTCCCTGAATGAAAGACTTCCCAAAAGATGTTTTCAGCTTTACAAATTTATCTTTACTCTACTGTTGGCCAGCTTAGGAGCTGAAAACCCCATTGAGTATTTTTCACTATGATACAGGTTAGCGTTTCAATTCTTATTCCAGGAAGGGAAATCAAGAAATGGCGAAGTTCAAAAGGTTGGGTTGGGTCTTCTCCACCAAACTGACTTCATTTTACTGTGGATCCTTACTGCACTTACCTGAGGTGTCTGCCCAAGAGCAGCCCCATGGACAGAGAGGTGGCCAGCAGCCCCCTGAGTCTTCAAGTACTTGTTGACCCTTGGCTCTAGAGGAATTTTTGGGAATTGGCTCTCCCTCTGCAGTTTTCAGCTGGAAGCCTAAATTTAGTGAGGGTGAATTTAGCCACCACCAAGTAATTTTATGTTGCAAAATGTAAAAACAGGGATGCATTTGGTGTCTTCCCAAAGGGCTTCATAGAGGAGTCTGCTTTCCACTACTTCATTACAGAAAATATTACAGACATCCTTGGACCTGCATCACTCTCTTACATGTGGGTTCATGGCCAGAGCAAGAACTTAAGCCAGCACAGATGGCACTGTTAGACATGGGAGGGGAAAAAAAGAGAAGAAAAGTGCATTTCAAGAGTTGTCAGCCCTCCAACTTTGAAGTGCCAGGGCATGTTTGCTGCAGTCGTTTCTCAAGGTCCCTACAGAATTGCTGAGAGGAAGAAAGCCGTGTTTAGAAAAGCTGCCAGATGACGAGACCTGAGGATGTAGGGCACCAAACAATCACACGGTGCTTTGTTTGCTCAAAGTGCACCTGCAAGGAGGAGAGCAGGGTGTGAGAGTGTGTCTTTGTATGTGTGTCGAGAGCCAGAAGGAATGGAAGAGTCTCCTAAATGCTTATAAATACTTATAATACTTTATAAATACTTATAAATCCATCCTGTAGCTGCTCCTCTAAAACACACATACACACATTTATATATTATTTTTTTTTCCATGTCTGGCAGGTGTAAAGCCCTGAGCTTCTTGAAGCTGTGGGCCTGCAGGTGACCTTCCTTGGTGCTGTCCCACCAAATGCAGGAGGTGGCCTTTTCTGGAGGGACTTCCAGAGGCACTAGGAGAAAGCATGAAGGTGTGGCGGAGAGGCAGAGTGATGCAGGTACGTTATCCTCCTGCCCTGACTGTTTGTCCCTAAGCAGAGCTGGCGCAAGGAAGGACATAGGCTATGAAAAGAAGAGGACCCTCATGCAGAACATAACCAGAATGACCACAAAGGCACTCCCAAGGGTGCCAACCTCATACGGGTGCCATTTTAGGTCCCTAGACAAAACCCAAGCATTACTGCTAACATCAGGGCTGAAAAAGCCCTCCTGTATTCTGGTGTTACCCGCTCACAAGAAGAGTGGGCTCTGAAGATCTCAGCAACAAGCTGGCAAGATTCTTGATGTGGGGGCACCCATGGGCCACCCTTGGGCCCTCCTCCTTGACTGTCGCCCAGGTTTTGTGCATTTTCTTCCAGTTCTAGCATCGAAAAGAGCTTGCTCACCTCTAGTGATGAGAGATCTGGCCAGCACAAAGGTGCATAGCCATTGGTGCTGTTCCCAAATGCTCTTTGATCTTTGCAGCCTGAAATCATCCCTTTTTAAATATTACTTTATTAAGAGGGTGTGGGAGCAGCTCTAATTAAAAATGCCATGAGTCAGATAGCAAAGTTAGGAGATGCAGTGAACAGGAAACTCAGCTCAGTAGAAGTCACGCCAATGAGCGAGTGGCACAGGGCCGTTGAGTCACGGCTTTTTCATTATTTATCCCCTGACCGAGTGATCTCAGGCCAAACATTTAACCTCAGTGCCTCACTTGTCCCACTTGTAAAATTGAGGTAATATTTTCTGTAGCTCAAAGGAGATTTCTAACATGAAACACAGCACAGGTATGAAGTACAGCTATTGTAAATGAACGCAACATCCTTCTTTCTTTATATGTTGCCAACCACTTTTATCACAGAGAATCACAGAAATGTAGAGGTTGGAAGGGACTTCACGACATTGGGTCCAACCCCCCTGCCAAAACAAAAGTACGTTTTAATCCTTTTTTTTTTTTTTTTTTTTTTTTTTAAATCAAAATCTGGGACCATGGATTACACGGAGGTAGATTTGTAGAAGTGCTCTCAGGGTGTATTTTCACAGTCTTCTGCCTCCCCGTGACCTGGCATGGCTCATTAACCCGCTGCTTGATTTTCTCCATCCTGTTGATGAGCAGTCCTCCTTATTAAGGATGCTTTTCTGCCAGTCTTCACAGACTCCGGCATCAAATTTAGGGCTTGAGGGTTTTGGAGCTCAGACTGATGGTGGACGATGGGGTTTGGTTATGTAAAACTCCTGGAGGATACAAGTATCTCTCAGATGTAAAACAACAGCATAATGATAAGCTAACGGAGCTGTGTTATCTCCTTCTTGAGCAGTAATCAAAGGTGTTGTGTGGTCCTGCTTGCTTGTAGCACCTCACCTGGGGGCCTGACTGCTGAAGAAGCTCACTGTAATGATCTGGTCACTGACTTCCCCTACTTAGGAAGCCCCATAGGTAATGAAACATGATTTGAACTTGAAGTTTAAAAGCTGCATTGTGACTGCAAGAGGTGGACTTGGAGGCATTTGAGCAGGCTGAGCAACATCCAAACCCAGAGCTGTATTTTGGCCATGGTTCTGTATCATTCAGTTCAAAGAGTGGGAGATGAGCTGGCTTGCAGCCTGAAGATGCTGTGATGTTGACTGCAAGGATGCAGCTCTTGTCCTGCTCATATATTCCTCCCCATTACATTTATCTGGAGGTAGGACACAGGGCTGGAAAGGTGTCCTCTGACCTGATATGGCCATTTTTTTGTTCTCCACCATGAGGAGAGTACCTGAGCTCCCTCACCACTGAGTGGAGCCAAGAACTGCATGTGCTGAAATGTTTTTGTTTCCTTTTTTTTTTTTTTTTTCTCTAGAAATATCCAACCAGGCATACCAAGCAGATCTGTTAAGTCTGAACATTTGGCCTGTCTCTGAATTGGAGCTACGGAGCTGCTGTCCCAAAGGACGTGCTGCCCTTTGCACGGGCTCCAGATATCCTTCATGGAGGAAATCCTGACAAGGATGTGTTGGAAAGGGCTTAGCAAAGCTCGTGTTTTTCCAACTGGCATGCTGGAGGAGGAGGTGCTAGGGCTTGTGGTTTATGTAGTGGGCTGGTGTGTGGAGCAGTGTCCCTGTCAGAACCTGAGAAATAGAGTTTTTAAAACATCCCAAATCACAATAACTCATGAGATTCCCTTGGTGTTTTAGCATGCTGTGTTCAAGGGAGCTCCCCTGGTGCTGGAAATTTCTCCATAAATGACTGCTCCAAACTGAAATTGTCATGTTTTGGCAGAGACCAACCTCAGTTGCTTCAAGGGGACATATTAATAATGAGATATTGCTTTTAAGCACGTTGCTTTTTGTGAAAGAGTCTCCGTCCCTGTTCTCAGCTGCAGCTCCACTTGCAGCCTGGCTTTTCTGTGTCTTGGACCTGTGTCTTTCTGCAAGAGAGCTAAGGGTCATCTTTTTGTCCCTAGGAAAGGCCACCAGGCTCACCATTGCCAGACACCTGTAGGGACGACCCACCTGTTCTCCAAATGTCTCCCTCTCCCATCTGAACCTAATCCCCATTCTTTATTTTCAGCACTTTCCAACTGTATGTGAGATGTCGCCCAGGCTAATTGCTTTCCATGAGGCATGCAGAAGAGGACAAATTTTCCTTTGGGCCCTGCTCAAAAGCAAGGAAAATCTCCCGGCAGCCTCTTGAAAGATAAGCCAGAGGCCTCTGGCTATGGCCCCTATTAAAACACGACGTGATAAGTCTGCGCTGGCCTATTGAACTGGCATGGCAGGGCGGCTCTCATGAAAGCACTTGATTTACTACCCATAATATTTTGATTAAAACATTGGTCTTATCTGGCGTGACCACGCGGAGCAGAGCCAAACCTGGTCCACCGGCAACTTAAAATGTCGCCGTTTCCTTGGATACCCTCAGGGATTAAATGCTCCGATGCATTTTGATATAGTTATCAATGATTTAAAGCAGGGTATTTTTTGATGATAAACCACAGGTGGCGCACCAAATGATGGACGGCGGGTACCAGCAAGGGCAGGTCACTGGCACAGGGGGATGTGAGTCCCCTGGCTAAGCACAGCCCAAGAAAAGCCTCGTGAATAATAGCCTGACGCAAACTAATGCATCTGTCTTGGAACAAAGGCTGCAAATCAGATCCGCGGGATAGCCGGCTTCTCTCAGAAACCTGTGGCTTCGAGGAAGGCTTCAAGGTCACCGTGTAATTGGTTCAACATGCACTTTCAGTGGCAAGACAGAAGGGGCCAAAGCCTGACTGGGAGATAAAAAACGCCCATGAGCAGAGGAACAAGACCTTGCCTTTCTTCACAAGGTAAGGGAAACCTGCTTAAGAAAAGGTAGCCAAAAACTTCAGAGGATGGATAAATTATTCCGCAGCTGGAAAGTAGTCTTTGTGCCATGGGGCTGAAGGAGTTTATCATGCTTGGGATAGCGAAGGGTTTGGTGTTGGGGAACATTTGCTCTGTAGAGTGGCTGGAGAAACTGTACCAGGTCTGGCACTGGAAGCTGAAGGCTGAGAAACAAATACAACACATTCTCCTGATGGAGAGGATAACCTCCCATCAGGAATGGCCACAACTGGGTAGAAACCTTTGGGAAACCTTTTATGAGCCAGCATCTGATAGCACTTGGACACATTTCACCTAACCTCAGAAATGTGCACAAAGAAGTATGAATGGGTCCCTCTGACTCTGTTTAGAGCCAAAGGAGAAAGGAGAAACTTAATTCCCCTATTTCTGATGCATACCAGCAACGTTTGACTCTTTTTTTTTTTTTTTTTTTTTTTTTTCCCTAAAAAAATGGTTAGTTTTCCCATAAAAACCAGGCAGTGAATCTGGAAATCTGGATGGCCACAGAGGAATGCCCTGCACCACTGACTGCCTCCCAGTGCTCTGCTTCCCCTTCCCATTAGGTTATCCCCAAGGCAGGAATATCTTTCTCCATATGCATTTAGCCATATTTTCTGAGGTTATTCCCAAGCTTTCTCTGAAGCATCAGAAGAAGGCACCGGTGGGGCTGGACCAAGCAGTTTTGAGTATTGCCACCTTACAGCATCACGTGAGAGCTTCCGTGGGTTTATGTGGTCAGTGCTGTGGTGGCTTTTCTTCTCCCTGTGGATGAGCACATCTCTGCTGGACATTTTCTTAGTATACCAAAGGTGATAACTTGATTTTTTTTTAGGGGGGAGGTGTGATGACTTGATTTTTCTTGAGCACCACACAGCTTCCCCCAAACTGAAGTACTCTGTTATCAGATGCAAAATGCTGGTGCATGGTCTAGAGGTGGTAGGAGGTAGAGGCTCTGTGAGCTGTGCAATGGTTTTGTAGAAGGTTGACTCATTGAACGTTGTGAATTAATAGTGTGTGAGACAGGAGATCACCTGTGACCCTCCCTGGTCCTCCTGAGGAAATGTCTGATGCTGGTACCTGCAACACCTGATCGACAGGGAGAAGAAATAATCTCTACCATGGAAAGAAAATTATTCATAGCAAAACATTTTAGAGGTCTTCATGGGTTTGGTTTCTGAATGGAGAGCAGAGCTTTCTGCCAGGATGGGGGCTTCCCCCAGTGCTACAAGGATGCCCCAAATTCCCAGGGTTTAACCCATGGAGCTGCAAAGTCCTGGGGGCAGCTGGGGTCCTGCACAGGGGGGGATGCTCCTGAGGGTGCAAATTCACAGGACCCCTGAGTGGCTGGTGGTGTCGGGCAGCTGCGGGTCCCTGTGGTGCCAGCCCTGCTCCAGCAGGGCCACCCCAAGCAGGGGGCCCAGCCCCACGTCCAGGCGGCTGCTGGAGATCCCCAAGGAGGAGCCCCCAGCCCCTCTCTGGGCAGCCTGTGCCAGGTCCATCTCCTTGGGGCTGGCTTTCCAGCTCCAACGCCATGTCAGGAGCAAGCAAATGAGATGAAGAAATCCAACATTTTCATTAATAATAATAATAAAAGCTATTTAAACACAAAATATTATTTTATTTGTCACCGAAGGCTACACACGGTCACTTCTGTCTGTTCGTTTTTTGTTTTTCTAGAAGGTATCTACATCTGCACTTATTTACAGCCTGGTTGTATTTACACAGTCAAGAATACAGTATTAGAAACACAAAGTGTCGAGAAAAAAAATTTCTCAAAAAATTAGTTCCAGACTTCAGGAAAATTATTACACAGGGTAATGACAAGAGTCTCCAGTGCCAGGCTTGTAGATGCAGCTTTAATACAAAGTCCTCTGCTCAGGTGCAGCTGCATTAGAAGTCCTCACACAAAATAAACATTATTTTTTTTTTTTAAGATAGAAAAGTGTGATTCTTTGATTGGTTATTTCAACAACATCCACGAACTGCCCAAAAGTCGTATTTTTTTTGGAAAGTTCTATTGTTTGCTTGAATCGTTTTCAGCTCTGAGGAAAGAAAAAAATATATATATGTGTGTGTATATATATATATTTTAGTTAATTTTCACTCGCAGTTTTCAATGCTCCCCTGCCCAGAAAGCATTGACCCTCAGCGTGGGAGTTAACAGTTGAGCCATGTACGACTTTGTCAGGAACACAAAGTTTTACGTTAATTAAAGGAAAGCAGGCAAGAGACACAGAAGGTTTCCCTTTGGTGGGTCATTTCGGGTAGCACAGCGTGGAAAAACACCGCGGGAAGCAGCCCCCAGGACATGTGATGCCCAGGAGCAACACAAGGCTTCCTGTCCCTGTGGGGGCTGCTAGAAATTTGCTCGACAGTAGCAAGAAATTTTATTTAACTGTACTGCAGGGATGAGGAAAAAAAAATTTAAAAAAAAATCTTTTACTTGTTATAAAACTCAGGGAAATTCTTCAGTGTAACTGGGGGATTCACATATCTACATATTTAGTGATAGTAATAAAAAGAGGGATTGTAAGAAAAAGAGATGCTCGAAAGCATCCGGCATGGGATGGTGATGCTGTGGGATGGAGGACACCAGGTTCAGCCCAGCAAACCCCAGCCCAGCAGCGCTGACACACGGCCCTTCGCCGCCGGCACGGGTAGGTAAAGCAAATCGGATTTAACAAGCAAAACGATCTTTTTAGCTCCGTTATTAACATCACGGGCGCTTCTTTCTCCTCCCCGTTTGAAAAGCGGCTGAGTGAGTAACCGAGATCCGTGGCCCTGGTTTCAATTACGCAGAGATTGAATCGAAACAGACTGCTGCGCTGTAAATATGAGGGGGGCCCTCTCTGTAAATCGTAAAATTGAATTCTAAAATTTCATGTTAAGAGCCTTGTCTTTGCATAATGGATTGCGCTGCCATCTATCATGGTGACACTTACAAGTCACAGCTGAAAAAGTACTTTATTAGATTTTTTTTTTTTTGTGTGTGGATATTTTTTTTTAAAACAATTTTGATTTATTCTGGTTACACTCTCCGTATAATAGACTGAGCAGAATCTCACCCCGTTCCCTACGCTCAATAAAGCAACTACAGATATATTACAGAAATCCCTCACTGCTCCTAACGTGCAGCCAGATGGGGGCTCGGAGCTGGCTCCCAATCATCCGTGGTTTTTAGACCCGAACCAAGCACCGGGCTCTGAACAACCTTTGTCTCATCAGCTCTCGCCTGGTATCGTTCAGATTCGTCGTGGCTCTGATCAATAGCCGTGCAGACACAGATATGATGAGCTGTGTGGTTCCCTCCGGTCACTGCTGCTCAATGATTTTTCTGAGCTCCAATTTTCAGCAGAAAGGGATACAAAAAATAACGAAGAGCTTGGAGGTAACAAACTCTGGGGCATTTCTCGTGATGCCAAATTAGTTTTGGTCCTTTCCTCTCGGGTTGAGCACGCGGGATGATCCTGAGATGCGGAGCCCCCATGGCACCAGCTTGTGTCTGGGTGTCTTCAGATGAAGGATGTTTTGGTCCCAGCAGCAGCTGTGGAGGGCTGGAGCTGTCTCCTCACCCACGGCTCACCCTGGGATCCAGCGGTCAGGGATGCTGGAGTTTCTCCTCCAAACTGAGCTTGGTCCTAGCCCTTCACCCAACCCTTCCAGCTGGAGACAAGCCCAGGAGTTCAAGGGAATTTAATCCAATCATTTGCATTTTGAAGGGATGCCGCTTTGGGGAATCCAGAAGATCTCGAAGTTGAGCCATGAATGTGCCACAGTGACACTCTCCACAGCCATGGTCACACACTTGACTGGCTTCCAGAAGCACATCCAGAGGTGGGATAAACGGGGTTAGCGTGGTGGGAGTGGTGCCCAGGACCTCCTAGACTTCCAGAAACGAGGAACTGCTGTCCCGCTGCTCCCAGGGTCGGGGAGCCACAAAGTGGTCCTGCAGGGAGGCAAGCAGGGTTGCACAAGGGCTGGGAAATGGCTACGGGGCCAGGAGTTGAGTGGAAATGCTTGGGGACAGCTGAGAGCAGCCCCTTGCTTGGCAATGCATGGCTCAGCGCACTTTGTGCCTTCAGCCTCCTCCCTTAAATTCCATGGGAAAGCACAACAGGGTCCCCTAGAAAAAGGACTTTCCATTAATGGACAGGGAAATGCAGGGGTTCAAGGCTGAAAATGTTTGTTTCCAGTTTCACCACCCAAGTCAAGTGGAAGGGGTGAAGCTTTCACAGAGGCTGAAGTTTCAGGAACAGAATCACAGAATCACAGGAGGGTTGAGGTTGGAGGGGACCTCTGGAGGTCATCTGGTCCAACCTCCCTGCTCAAACAGGGCCACCCAGAGCAGGGTGCCCAGGACCATGTCCAGAAAACATAGCAGACATCTTCAGGCAGGTTTATATCCATCACTGGATGGCCATCCCTTTTTTTTTTGGTTAAAGGCTTCGATAAGGAAACGAGCATCACAGATATATATGTATATACCCTTACGTATATATATTTTTTCCTTTTATTTTTGACATACTGTCCACAGTTTCTGCACAGGGCGTAGGTCCAGGAGAAGACCTTCATGTTGCTGGTGGGCAGTCGCACCCCGCCGGTGCTGGAGGATGCAGAGAGGTGCACCCCGTGGTGTGGAGCAGGATGGCTCCTGGCTCCAGGGACCGTGAGACTCTTGAAAACTGGGAGAGCTCCTCCAAGTCACCAGCTCGTGTAATAACCTGAAGGGTCTGTAAGGCTGTAGAGGTGCCGTCTCAGGCTGGCAGGGTTCCAGCAGGAATGTTTCACGCTCGAGTCTCTTTCCGTGGCTGCGTGGCTTGCTCTTGCTCTGCTCCTCCTGCAACACGCGGATGGGGATGGGGATGGAAGCGTCGCTTCTCGCCGGAGCTACCTGGATGATGGGATGCACGCCGAGCTCTCTCCATGCCACAGGTCTTCAACACGTGTTTACGCCTTTCCTCCCAGCTTCCCATATTTTATTTATTTATCTTTTTTTGGTCCACCTGGTTGAGGAGCTGGTAGGGGGGGATCTGTTCTTGGTGTACCCCAGGGAGGGGGAACTGGGGAGCCCTGGAAAGGTGATGCTGCCTCCTCCAAGGAGGTGGCAGCTGCTGGCTTGGCTAACACTGCCCCAGTCCCCACCAGAGCATCCTCAGGACAACCGAGGCTTGCCAAGAGTTGGATACCAGTGACACAGGCAGTGATGCCACGGCCTTTTCACCATCCCTGGCAGGCGGCTGCCCAAAGCCACCGCTCTCTTGCCAAGGACTTGAGCTGGCCCAGGCTCTGCAGCTCCTCCCAGCTGGCTCTGCCGGAGCCCGATGCCCTTTCCAGCCCAGCTGCCTGCGATTCACGCCTGCCAAAGCTCTAAAGGTTGCGTGCTGCAAGGGGTGGTGGGGAGCACAGTGCTGGTTACAGCAGCAGCAACGTCATCCTTGCTGCAAGCAGGAGGGACCGCCAGGAATTCAGGGCTGTACCGGTGGGTGGCCCCAAGGTGGGTCAGCCCTGGGGCTCTGCAGCCGCCGAAATTACGGCCGTGCAGCCCGAAGGATTGGGAACTGGAGGAGGAGCAGTCTGCTGGGGGAATTTCCATCCCATACCTTCCTCCAGGCAAGCACCCGGGAACAGAGAGGCAAGGCAGGCAGAGCTGGCAGCCGGCATCTACGGGGAAACCGCGATAGCACCGGGGCTGCCAAAACTTTGCTGCTCGAGGAACATGTGCCCAACATGCCTTGTTTTGGGGGCTAGAGCCTGCAGAGGAATATCGGGATGTGTTGGAGGATGCCAGCGGTGGTGGGCTGGCTCAGGGGTGCATTGCAGGTAGGGCACTGAGTGAAGAAACAGCCTTGGCATGGATTTGCACATCTCGGGTTATCTCTCTGCAGAACCAGGCAGCATAAAGTGAAGCGGATGGGGGGAAAAAAATAAATCAGGACTGAGATGTTCTCAGAGAGACACGGTGAGAGCTCTTAGAGTCAGGATACATGCACGTGTCAGTGTGAGATGTCTGTTTGGGACCAGGGCTGGCCAGCGGGGTGATGCCTCAGCCTGCAGGAACGGCCCCTTGCTACCGCAGGGCTGCTTCAGGCAGGGAAGAGGATGCTCATCTCATCTCCTTGTTCCCTTGAATTTCAAGGACACTTCCAGAGCACAGAGGTTATGTGAATACAAATTACATTAGCATGCCATGTAACTCTGTCAGCAGTTTCTTATTAAAGCACTTGGTCCCCTCTGTAGTGGGCATTTCTAGCCAAACTTCCCTTTCTTCACTGCTAACAGTCAGCTGGGCTCTCCGTTAAATTCAAGCTCGTGTAAGAAACAGTGAGAGGGTTGATTCCAATATTCTCCTTCTTGTCCCACCACGCACAAGCTGTTGCTACTTATTAAACATTTTAAAATCCCTGCTGCCAAAGTCCCCTAGAGACATTTATCTGCCATAGTCATAAATGACTTGCCAGCATGCTACTCAAAACTGCGTTTCCCAGCCAATAAATACAAGCTCCAGAATCAGGAAAAGCAGGGTTTGGCTTGCTCTAATTTTCAGTGGTATGTCACTGGGATACTATAACTACTTTTAAATTCAAATCAGCTTCCTAAAAATTAACTGGTTTTATCAGATACAGCACAGTGGACTGTTAAACACGTAGCCTCGTGTACTGAAACACTATACATTTAATGAAGTTATGCCATTAGCAAATGTACAACATGGGTGCATTAAATCCACCTATAGAACAGCTCTATGTATGAGAGAGAGAATTTATTTTAGCTTTTCTCAATAGAGCAGGAGTCCCTTTCTTGGCTTTTGCTAGGTTTTAACTAAAACCAGGATTTGCGCACACACACAAAAACAAACAAAAAGTATCTACTCTCATAATGAAAAAAGACTGATTTTTTTTCTTTTTTTATTCCAGTTCAGGAAGGAAGAGAATCATCTTGCAAGTTAATATAATCAGCTCCTTTGCCTCTATAATCTACTTCTGCTCAGCAGGAGCCCCCAAAAAACACTTTAAGTCCCAAGTGAAACGTGAAAACTACTTGTAAGGTCTCTTTTGAGGCACATGATTCGGACGGTCGGTTGCTTTCGGTGTTAAGGAATCAGTGTCGTCTTCCTTTTCCTTTCTTCCCAGGAAGAGCTCTCCGGCACACCGTGGGCTCCCCATTTTTTGGGTGGAAGGCTATCTGTCCCTGCCCCAAACCAGAAAGGGTTAGGATGACACAAGTTAGCACAGACACCCATTTCGCACTTCACACCTACGGACGTACGTTGACGACTCCCCACTTCAAATTCCTCACAAAGGGAAAAAAAAAAAGGACAAGAGACAGTAAATGTCACTGTGATCACACAACGGCAAAATATACCTTCTGTTCATTGCAAAAAACGTGTGAAGGCCAAATTAAAGGGGAAAAAAAGGATGTTGCATGAGTTACAGTGCAACCGTATAATTCCTTCTCTATTTTCCTCCCCCCCACCTTGTTCAGTTTAGAAAAAGGATTGAGTACAACACAGTCAGGTAAGTGGCCACAAAAGAGTAGCTGTCTTTGGCAAGAAGTCACCGTATGGACCCTCTCTGTCACCTTCTGCCCATCTCGCTCTGTCTCATGAAGTGGATGTTGTTGGCGCTGTCTGAGAGTTCTGGGTACTGCTCCACTGAGATCACAAAATAGCCGTCGTAGCCCTGTACCCGGCCTGTGTTTAGCACTTGTTGCTTCTCCCCTTCTGTCCACGAGCGAATACCCTCCTCCCCATCCCGCAGTCTCTGCTGTTCTCGGGCCCAAGCTTGGGCGACGGCGCGCTGGCGGGCCAGCTCCAGGACGCGGGCCTTCTCCTCGTCCAAGGTGGTCCCGTAGCGAGTGTTCAGGCACAGCGCGCCGTACTGGAGCTGGATGTCTGTGTAACGTCTAGTCCTTCCACCCAGCACTGTGTTGATCTGGGACACCGTGACGTTCACACCGTTCTCCAGGGTCCTCCGCCCGCCACTGAGGCCCAGGATGGACAGGTCGCCCTCCGACGGCCCTTGCTTGATGAAGTAGTGCGTGTCCACCCCATCGATGGTGAAGTGCAAGTTCTCCAGGTAATGGGCGTTGTTCAGGATGGCTGCGATCCTCCGCCCATCCTCGTTGGCCACACTGATAATGTCGGTGGCCACGCGCCCGTCCTTCATGGCAAACTTGACGCCTTTGCCGAAGATGGAGCCTCCGGAGGCAAAGTTCCTGTTCTTCTTGACGTGCCGGCACCCGGCGATGCTGGAGCTGTAGATCCGTTCGAAGCGCTCAAGGGTGACAAAGGCCTTCAGCTGCTTCTGCACTTCACATTGGACCCCCAAAATTGACTGAGAATGGAGAGAAAAAAAGAAAAAGATATGTTAGAAAGAGAAGCCTGATGACCCAAAGGCATTGTTTTGCATGCTGGAGACCAGCGTCAATCTAATGAGAAGCTCCATGTTTGTTTTTTTTCCTCATCAACTTTTTTCAGATTTTTAATTCTTTGTAGTAGAAGAGACACATGCCAGGATATTCCCCCTAATACTCATTGTTTCAATAAATGGAACTGTATTTACACTTACAGATAGAAAGAGGCAAAGGGAGAAAAGGAGTTTTTGCTTTAGTAGTGTGGGGGTCTCGTTTGGGCTCTCCCACCTGGCTGAGCTATTATTTTGTGCTTCAGCAATCTTTATCTGAAAGTAAGAAATCACTCACAGAGAATTTGGTGGCCATTATGCTTTATAAAATGCTTTGAGGTTTCTGTGACAAAGTATGAAAATATCTGTAACAATTCCCTCTATTTTAACTTCACTTTGTAACTCTTTGGGCCATTTTCAAAAGGCCTGCATTGCAGGTACGACCCTCGAAGTGACCACAGCCCCTCTACATCCCATTTCAGCCTGGCCAAAGCAGGCTGTTTAAAACTCAAGGAGGGCCCTAAATCCAAATCCTGTTTTCTGCAGACCCTCTACAACGTGCCAGGCTCCTGAGCTAGGGCCTGCCATACCTGATGTTCAAGTTTTAGCTTATATTGAAGAAAAACTGCAGAGAGACAACAGCCTGGATCATTTGTAGTCAGGTACAATACAAAGTCACTTTTGCTGTTAGCGTATAATGGAGCAAGCACACAGCGAGTCAGCAGCTCATCATTACTGCAAAATGTCTTTGGAAATGCTCTCATCAATTCATGGCAGTGCAATCTTCTTACAAACCCATGCTCATGAACAATTATTTGCTCAAATTTCACAAAAGCAAGAGGATGCTACGACAAAACTCTCCTGGCACGGCCAACGGCTGAGTTCAATAAAGTAATGACATCCAGGATTAAAAATAGGCTACAAAGAAAAGTTTGCTGCACTCCAATTATTTTGAGGAAATTTAACATCCATGAAGGAGATTGCCTTAAACAGTCCACAAGCTAAAGACTCACATCCTTCCCTGGCTGTAAGAAGACATTTCAGACAATGCAGACATTTCAGCATTGACCTCTTTACTACGACTTATGGTGAGGGAAGGGAGATGAACCCTCACTTCCCTGGTAGCCATTTCCAAGGAAGGGTTTCAAACCATTAGAGAAACAAAATAAAGCATCCTGCACTGTAACTTGCTCAGTGTTTATGAGCAGTTTTTGCTCTATAGAGGAGGAAACTATAAAAGAACAGAGGTACACAAGTTTAAGGGCAAGTGTTGGGTTTAATCAACATCGAAATACCGAAGACCCATGACTTACTTTTATTCAAAGTGCCAAGAAAGCTGCAGAAACCCCCTTCCCTCCCCCTTTTGGTTGTTAGCATAGTTGCTGGAGCAGCCATAGGAGCTCTTTCTGGTTCTCCCCATGCTGCCTGTGGGGGATCTCACATACAGCCCAAAGAGCGATCTAATTAACAGTCTGATAGCTCCCCCACCAGCTGAACAAGGGCTCTAATTATGGAAAAGATGGACGTAATTAATGAAGATGTCACCGATGATGGACAGGGAGCAATTAGGCTTCTAGACTCCACGAAACACTTACAGTTCTGCATAAGTGCACATCGCACACCCTTCACTAGGTATTTCATCTTAAGAGGTGTTTAAATGGGGATGTATTCCTCTCAGGTGCATCTCCTATGGGCTGACTCCAGGTGGTCCTTCCCCACGACCCACGCCTGCCACATTGCTCTTCCATCTTGCTCAGTAACTTTTACAAGCAACGGGAAAAGTTCCTTCTCATTACTCGCACTGAATCATCATTTAGTGCAAGATCCTTCACTCAGGAATGTAAATCAGGTCTTCTGCACCACATTTCTGCGTCCTGTGGTCATTTATCTGTCACCCTTCTCTATATATGCATTGCTATATTTACCAGAAGTTAAGTGGTCAGGGATCCCTAGAATTAATTAATCGCAGCAGCTACTCAATATCACCTTGGATAAGTTGGACAGCACCAGGCATGGTTTGGGCCAGAAGGACATAGTCCGTAATATTGCGTTTATGCTTCTAAATGAGAGAAGCCTCGGCAGTGAGGTCTTGCACTGGACCTCTTATCATCCACACTGGTTAATTTTAATTAATTAAAATTAAATAAATTTATTTTCAGCTCCTGGTTTGGCTTCAGACCCCTCCAACTGCTGTCTCTGAATGGCCTCAAGTAACACCGGTGGAGGTTCAGGTGGGAAATGAGGAGACATTTCTGCTCAGCAAGAGCGGTCAGGCCTTGGGAAGGGTTGCCCAGGGAGGTGGGGGAGTCCCCGTCCCTGGGGGTGTTCAAGGAGAGGTTGGACGTGGTGCCTGGGGACAGGGCTTGGTGGTGACATTGGTGGTAGGAGGATGGTTGGATCAGATGGTTTTGAAGGTCTCTTCCAACCTCTATGATTCTGTGATTCTGTTATTACTCTAAAATATTGGTTGGGAGTCTTCTGCTGACAACAGCTGTACAGTGACATTTAATGGGTGATGTCCTTGAGTTTGCCATTAATTCAGGAAGGATGGTAACCTGTTTGGCACATGCTGTGATAGGTACAACAGGCAACAGCTCTGACATGATCTACCTTCATCAAGCTCCACAAGCTCTGTCAAGCTGGGACCCTCTGACCTGAGGTCAAATTTTTTGATTTTCAACTTCATGGTCAAATTCCCAATAAATTTGATTTTAGATCAGCAATTGTCCACTACAAAAGGTAAACCAAAATTTTAAAGTCTTTTTTACAATTTATGACCCAATAATAGAATACATGACCTTTCCTTTATCTAATAACATGCTGCCTTCATGACATTATATGAAGTCATACAATTTCCACAGCTCCACTGCTCATCTGGATTTCATATAGAAGGAAAATAAGCAGCACCCACCCCTCTACTGGCATGACTTGGAGGTTTAATGGCTTACACATGAGCTAACAGCAATGGTACTGTCACTTTTTGCCTCAGGACACTCAGACAGGATGTGAGGCCAACTGGCTTGTTGGTTCTCTCAGCCTCTATCCAGGACACATCTCCTCTTCTGTACAGGGAAAGCATTTCTCTTGTTGCATGGGCAACAGTAGGGCTGTTACTGGCACTGCTCCTGGTGGCTAAGACAGACGTGAAATGATGGATCAAAGCCACAGAAACGAGACCTTCTTCACCTCTAGCTGTATGCCCACTGTAGGTGGAAGTTTTGTGAGGCTGGGGGCTGGATCCACCTTTGCTGGCAAAGTAACTGGGTAGTACTTGCCAATCTATGGATGGCCCAGCCTTCTGTGTACCTGCTTCTCACACTTCAGTGTTGGCTTCAGGACTGATTCAGTTGCCCATAAACCCATACACTGATGTCTAGTGTGATCTGAGATGCCGCAGAGTGCCTGCAGCTTCTTCGTGGAGCAGTGAGAAACAGAAGCTCTGGGTGATTTGTGCCCTGCTGGGCACCAAGTTCACAGGCAGGGGCCTAAATTTAGGTGTCTCCATCTAGAACAAAATCACACCCAAAGGGTCTTTCACTGGGGATTGGTTACAGGTCTTCTAGATAAAGGCCTTTTTTTTTTTTATCATAACATCTCCCCATCTTTTGTTTTGTAGTAGGAGAAGACATGCAATGCTGTAATACCGAACATCTCTTAACTATTATAATAACCAAACTCTGTTATCTGCAAATAACTCTGTTATCTTGAAAATGAGCCCACAATCACTTTGAAATGACTTTTTGAGTGCATTTCTTTGATAAAACAAAATGATATTTGGGAACAGCATTTTTTTTTTTTATAAAAGAAAAACAAACCCATCCAACAGTAGAAAAAAAAAAAAAAAAACAACAAAAAACCACACCAAATTCAGGCAAACCAGGGCACAGCTAGCTTTGTATGCTCTGCTGTGAATATACAGGGGGGAGGCAAACATATTGCACACAGTTCAAAGAGGCAGCGTATCCCTGACTTTGCAATTACCATTTCTGTTTCATCTTAGAACTCATTTTAATGAACTGGTAAGGAAGAGAAACAAAATTTTCATCCAAGGCTGCAGTGGTGTATAGTATTCTCTAAAAAATGCCACTGCTTTTAGCAACTGTAAAGGAAGGTATCTATAAAACCAGCATTAAGGCAGAAAGAGGGGAATTCATAGTTGTTTTATTTCAATATTTGTTCTTAGATGTGAGTGACAAATAGGCTGGGTTTGTTTTTCCTCCCAGACTCTTTTAATCAGATGTCCTTAGGTGACATTTCACTTTATCTAGTAACAACCCATTGGAGAGAAGAGAACGACCTTCATCATTTCTTTCCTGCTGCACAGAGCTCAAGAGAACGGCACATTACAGAGCTCTCTGAATAGCCTCTTGCATTTTGCCTGCACCTCTCGAGGATTCGAAATACCATCGCCAGATACTATCATCTGTTGTTTTTAAATACCGCCTTCCAGTGTGAGACTGCAAGCTTTAATTTCCCATCAAGGATCCAAGATGTGAAATACGTGAGTACGTTTCCAAGTTTCTCTCCATCTCCTGCCGCTATACACAGATAGGTGTTTCTCCAACTACCATATGGGTTACAATGTGGAAAGCCACTTCCAAAATGCTTGGCCCAAGCTACCCCTTCCCTGCCTTCAAAATTCTCCACCGTTAACTCCCTGCTATGGATGCCCTCTCTCATGGTGAACCCCTCAGGATGTAGCTCCCAAAAGCTATGACACCTGGTGGGGGGGACACCCCACATTGCTAACTCTTGGGTTTGGAGGACAGATCTCTCCTCCATTCCACCTTCCTAATTCTTGGGTTTGGAGGACAGGTCTCTCCTCCATCCCACTTGTTCACACAGCTCTGGGGGGATAGCTAGGTTGAGCTCATCACACACATTTCCATCTGTGGGGAAATAAAAGGATTTGCCTCCTTTTCCTCCTCTTCTTTTTTCGTAATGCCTCAGGAGCTTAGTGCCTTGGAGACTTCAGCTCTTCCCCACCATCAGATGAAGTAAAAACTAGCCAAAAGGTTCACAAAACATAGCTGAATACATGGAGAGCGTGATGGCCCATGCTCAGGACTAAGCACCCCCAAAGTGAGGATGCTCTTGCTGAGTGATGAGCATTGTCAAGAGCAATCCCTCAGAAGGGGAGGAATGTCCTTGGGACATTTTCTTATGGGAGGGACAGAAGCGTAGTTAATGATATGATGTAGCTAATGTTAGAAGCACTGATTCCAAAACATCCCTTCCTGCAAATAGAGTTGTTCTGGCTCTGGCAATTACCTGACAGTTCAATAAGACAAAAGGGAAAGGGGGGAAAAAGGGAAAAAAGGAGAAATTGCATTCAGGTGCAGCAGCTCCACAATATGCCAGAGGTCACCCGGAGTCCCCTGGTGGCCAATAACACGGAACTTGTTCAACAAACAATTTAGTGACAGGCTCACGGACACAGGGGAGGGGGAGGAAAAAGTGCCACACAACAGAGTATTGGATTTTAAATGTCACTCCAGAGCTGCAGGGGGTTAGTGCAAAGTTTATGACATGCTGGCTGTTTCTGAGCTGGTGGATGCCCACAGCCAGAATTATCTCTCCCATCTTCCAGCCCTGCAAGGCAAGTCCCGACAATGTTTTGGAAGGAGATGCCAGGCCCCTCTGGTTATGCACTCCGAAGAGATACGATGCAGCCAAAGGAGTTAGTTGCTTTGCTGTTATGCTCCTGTTATTCATTCCTCTCCGATAAAAGAACTGACTCAATCTGCTGGGCCACGGCTTTGATCAGCGGAGCCAGTGGAGTAACTCAAATTTCCTTTGGTCTATTACAAGGGACTATGTGACCCAGAGAAACCAGGGATCGGAAGAGGCAGAGATGAGAAAGCTGTGGCACATCATGCAGTGAATATCCCCGGATTTCAAACAGAATGGGCATTGTCTGGTGCCTTGTCCAGGCTGCTTTTAAATGATAAAAGATCTGCAGTTTCTTCCACGTGCTCTGGAAAGGCATTCCACAGTTCCATCAATCTCATTAAACAAAAATATTTCCCGAACTTCCATTTAACTTTGTTTAATTTTGTCATTTGTTCTGGGAGGCTTTCAAAACTTTGCATTTTATTCCACATGCTTCGTCAACAGATACGGGGAGAACTGGTACAACAGAGGGCTGAATCCTGTCTGGGAGTGTGTGTGTGTGGCTGGAAGGGCTGGGAACAAACAGAACTGCACGTGAAAAATCAGTGTTCAACGCATGGATAGGTTTAGGAGAAAATGGATCGTATGTTCAGGTATAAAATGAGAATGAATTTAGTTTATGCAAATATATGTCTACATTATGCTGTCTGTGACAGAAAGGAAGGGAACCCTGCTCTACAGTATTTGAGAGCCACTTGCTATCACAGCATGATCCTGCAACTGTAGACTAAAATAAAAATGCTCCTGTTTTGTTGCTGTCATAACACAGGGGAAGAAAATGAAACAACCTGCAATGGTTAAATTCCGCTTTCAACATTGTGATTGTAAAGTGACTCATCTGGAAACACCATAGCTGCATAAAGCCATTATTTACAAGGCAGGCCCCTGCACAGACCTCACTGCAGCTTCTTGGTTTACAAACCTGAAGGGGACAAGGAGACTTCCTTTTTATTGCTCATTCAGGCAGATTCACCTAAAATGGGTGGCTGGAAGGGACGGCTCCTTGGTTTTATTTCCAGCTCCCGTATAAACAAGTGTCAGACTTCATCTCAAGCTGCCAATTAAATTATTTGGCTATTCAATAACCATAATAAAAATACTGAAATGATATAATAATAACATTATTATTATTATTATTAACATCTGAGTGTTATCATTTACTGTACATAATAATTTAAAGACAATCTTTGTGCGGTCTCTGAGTGAGCCTTCCTTGTTTGCCTCCTCCTGTACAGCTTTGCCTGGAGAGACTGTCACATCAAAGCGGGGGAAGAATCCTGAGGCTATTTCTCATTACAGAAATCATCTCTGGTAGCATTTCATTGTTTAATCCGAGGACGAGAGAAACAAAAGAGAAGTGTCTGAGCTCCAAAAACACAACCGAGTTACTGTGGCGTAATGGTTTTCAAGCATCAGCGCAGCCATGGTAGCAAAAGGCATCGTTCTTTCCGTCTGCTTCTATTGTAAAGTGATATGTCTTAATTTAAATCTCTCTTGTTGAAGTCAAAGCTGGTACATTTTAGCTTGTCTTCCCTGCAACTATGAGGCTCAGTACCGAGGCAGGGCTGACACACGACTATGTAATTAATTCACAGTACCTTGTTCATACCTCTGAGTGATACCTTGGGGCTGGGGAAATGTGACACTGTATTTTACCTGCTGGGTTAATAATTTGTGTACAGGACCTCAAGAATCCACTGCAGGACAGTGGGATTTCAGTAAAGGCTTAGATAAAGAGCCTAGGAAAGCAGCTGGGATCAGTTCCACTTGCTACCATTATCATTTTATAAGCAGAAGTGTTAAGAGCACATCCTGATCCCCCCAAACAAATCGGTGCCTCACAGCTCTCGCAGTATTTGAATATACAGCAACAGCAAGCAGGAATCTATATCCTAAAGAGAATTCAGACTGGAGAGATAAAACAACCCCAGAATAAAATCAGGCTAGGAGAGGAAAGAGTATCCTGAGAGGGAAACGACTGTTTTCAAGGTCATACAGCTGATAAGCAGTAGGGCTGGGAGTAACCCAAGGCTCTCAGACCCTGACCCAGTGTGCTAACCTTTAACAGTGCTGCCTCCACCTTTCAGCTGAATAATTCCCAACAGGAAGAGACGGAGAAATGATTGGGCTGTAAAAGCTTTTTCTTGCCAATTTTATCATTGAATTTTGTGCTAGCATCTGCCAAAGTGGCTTGTGATGCAGGCCTGTTTTTAAAAGCAGGACATAGTGGTTTGGGATTAAAACCCCTCAAGTAAAATGAAAGTTAACTATCAGCTAAAACTTCTTTCTGGAGAAACCCACTGTAATGCAGAACAATTTCCTAGGGAAGTGCTATGACTTTTTTTTTAAAGGTATTTTAAATCAGACTGAATAAATTAAAAAAAAAAAAAAAATCTGTAGAAAACGATTCTGTATCAAGGTTTTCTTTCATTTGCTTCCAAGAATCCTTGGTGCAAAGGCCAGGACCTTTGTCTGCAGTATGTGGTAGTTCTCTCTTGTTTGACAAAAAAATAGTAATGCTCCATCTCACTGAGTGACTACCAGAAAGTATCACAGGAATAAATGCAGGGGCAGTAAAGAATTTATGATGTGATTATTCGGTGAGATTTCATTACTGTAATGGGGAGAGACAAGCTGCCTTGGGTCGACTCCCTCTTAACCTCCCAGCATATCTGGAAGAACAGGCTGATGGTTATTTACAAAGACCCCAAGTGGATACTTTGCTGATCAGGGTATGAAATACAGCATGTAGTTGCATGGATCACCTTGCTATTGTCCCATTCTTGGGTTTTCATCTGCGTGTGGATAAGCTCATAGGATGGCTCCATGGCGTCCATGTCTGGCTTGGGGTATCCAGGGATGACGTTGTGTAGCTGGAACCCAAAGGTGAGCAGCCAACTGTTGACATCTGGAAAGGAAGAGAAGCAGAAATCAGATTAGCAGGTCTCTCAAGCAGGGTTGCCTAGGCGAATGGCACAGATGAGGACCCTACAGTGCCTGGCACTTTAGCAGACTGGCCACAACGATTGCTCTGTACTCTATGTGAAGAGAGCAAATCTTAATGGCCCTTGAAAGAACTGCGTGCCAAGGCTGGGCAAGTCAATGACTTTCCACCTCCAAGCACAGTCCAAATCTGCACTTTCCCAGCTTTAAAACTTTGGCAGTGACCAAATGGCTCAAATTAAAGCCAACTCCATGGCTGTTCTACATCAGCAGCCACAAGACGCTGCTCTAAAGTGACAGAGGAAAAGCACAGGAACAAAGATATGCTAAGAGAAATTGAGATGCTGCAGCTTAACTGGAAGTGTTTTCCAGCCCTGCAGTCAGCTCTGAATATCTCAGCCACAATACTTCTCTTCCTGAGGCCTCTCAAAGCTTTGCAGTGAGCCACAATACCAGGACATCCAGGATGAACAGCAGTTTTGGTGCAGATGCTCAAGGAAGAGGCTCTTTGCTTTTTGCAAGGCGTTTCCACCTCACTCCCTTGTCATTTTTAAGAACATGTAGTTTGAGCATTACACCAGTGTAAAGTCATGGCATCTTTTATAGTGACGTGAAACCAGCTACCACACAAGCTACCTGACAAGGTTATTTGAAAGGGCTAAATAAAAGGGGCCGCAGACTGTTCTCAGGCTGTAATGCCACATCCACACTGCCGGATTCTTTTCTGTCCCATAACACAGCAGCCAGCCAGCCAGGCTACCTACAGGGATACAAAATCACTTTGCTCAGGCACTTTTCATAAACCCCTTAGAAGAAGTCCTTGGATGGTGAGAACACTGCTGGCTACAAGCCATAAACCATTGTCTTATGCAAAAGAGGGATTGTTGGCACTAAAGGGGACATGATGGAAAACCAAGGCATTTGGGATGTTGAGGATTAGACTGGGGGAACATTCTTGTATTCCTTTGACAGAAGACTACAAAATCTTCCCTAATTTGCAAATTGCAGAGCTATTAGGCATAGCAGCTAGATGTTCTCCTGCTGGGGGAAATAACGACGTGGCTGGCTAACTCCTAGATCTGCCTGGGATCAGCATCGCTTCCCCACTTTAACTTTGGAGCATTTGATGATCTCACCTTGTTTGCCTTTGCTGGACTCTAGAGAAGGACACACCTGCTCCAGTCCCCGAGCAATATGGTGTGCATTTGGCACACACACAGCAATTGCAAGAAGAAGGAAGATATGGAGGTAAAGTTTAACTAATATCAGCTCCCAGGGGTCTTGCGTGTTTTGCATGTAACTGGGATGGTGTTGGTGATTGCTGTGTTTCAAGCTGGATGTGCAAAGGGCTTGTTTTTCATTTCGCTAAGCTGAATAAACACTGCTGAAACAGTCTGAAAACAGGATCAATTCAAAGAATCAAATGTGCGGATTTGAATATTTTTTTCTTTGTCCCCTATGGGCCTGAATGAATGTTCTGAAGAGCTGGTCAGAAGAGAAATTACAGATGCAAATGGCAAGAAAGGCACTTCCAGATGACTGGAGGACCGGGAGCCAAACAAACACACTATCTGATGCTTGTTTTCTTGCAGGCCAAAATGTTGAGATTGGGCAGATGTCCAAAAAGCCCTTGCAACAATCCATGTGGAAGGAGGAGGGTTTCTGTAATAAAAACACTTCTGTTCACTCAACGTACAGATTGTTTTTGGAGTGTCTTTGAAACAGAGAGGTTGGGGGGGGAGGGGAGGAAATTAATCGGTTCTCATTCTCGTTTGATTATCTCTTTGCTTAGCGCTAAGCCAGCCTGCTTCCAAACCCCTCTCATGTGAAGCGAGGACCTTTGATGTCCATATTGTGGACCAGGTGGTCAGGAGAACAAAGGAAAACTGTGAAGGTCGGCATCGGTGCAGGAATCATTTTCCGAGCACTTCACAAATGTTAGAAAGGATACA